>NW_022900929.1:27406959-27423159 GCF_012274545.1 Fukomys damarensis
AAAAAAAAAAAAAAAAAAAAGAATATTTATCATATTGGTGTGGTGTATATGGAAGACTGATGGTGAATACATGTGTGGCTCAACCCAGGTACCTATTCACTACTTGTGTTCCTCCACCTCCTCAGGTGGGACTCCAGAAAACTTGGGGAGTGAGATACTCAGGAGATCAGTGCTGAGACAGATGGCACTGACTCTGAATAGCAAATAATAAAAAGAATGCTTGCATTTTTTCCTTTATATGCTTTGTAAGGTACTTGACTCTGCATTAACGCATTTGTTTCTCACAAAACGTTTGGAGGTCAGAGTTATGATCTTGATTTTCTCTATGAGAAAAGTCAGCATTTAACTGACCTGCCAGGTTGTGACTCCCAATAAGTAATGGTGTGATTAAGATTCAATCTCCAAATTATGCCTTGAAGTCCAAAACAAATACAATTTTGTTAATTTCTCCAGAAGAAGAATTTGTCATTGGCGTGAATAGCTTAATCTTATCCTAAGCAATGAGATGTGGGTGTTCTGCTGAAGACAGAGCATGTCTTTTCCTCTGATCTATTCTTTGTATTATTCATCAAGTAGTACCCCTGTCCATCAGTAAATGTCACAGCATTCAGGATAACACATACTTTCTTTTGTTGGATATGAAAAATTTTTGGAATAAATATTTTATAGATCAGTAGTTCTTGAATTTAAAACCATCTTTTATTTTCCCCTATGAAGGAATGTCAAAGCTCCAGCCATGAGGAAAACGGTATATTTTGATTTCATAGACCATCACTCCACAAGCATTATTTATAATTAGAGTTTTATTTGTGCTCTTTTAAGATAGGATCTTCTAAGCAGTAAACCCTTGATAAATATGTAGTAGTTAACTAGACAGGTTGGCCTATTCATTAAGCATTTTTACTGGTTTCTAAATCAACATTATTGACTTATTTAGGGTTCTATTCTTAAAACAGTCCAGTTTTCTTGTATAATTATTTTCTTAACTTTATTGATGTGTTCATTAAGATAAATCTTAGGGCTCTTGTCTAGCCAGAGAGGTCCAGGCATTATACCCACCCCTGAACATAAGTCACAATAGTAACTTAGTTTCTGTGGCTGAAACCTGAGTGCTGAAGATGTCTTTGCTGCCAGCGCTGATGACACAGCCAGTCACAGAGGTGACCTCCTAGGTCACTGGCAATGACTGTGGGAGAGCGGGCTCCGAACCACAGTGTAGAACAAGCCCAGCCTCACCTAAGTGAGTGGAGCTTCGGGGACACAGCCTGTCCATCCTCCTGCAAGGACAGGTGAGACTCCAGGCTGGAATACGTGCTTAACTGCAAGTTGCTTAACTCTTTATTCTTCCTTTTCTTCAGCAGTGAAATCAGATAATAAAGTCTTGGTAAAGACTGCAGGAAGTTTATATGCAAATCAGTAAACAGTGGGACCTGCTATAGAGTGGCTTTAATGTTATGGGAAATGTGGGAGCCACACAACTCAGTTTGATACCTTTTTTTTCTTCTTTTGATATGCTGGGAATTGAATCAGGGCCTTTGGCATTCTTGACAAGACTTCTACCATGGTGCCTCACCTCCAGCCCAGCCCAACACTTTTTAGCTGTGAAATTTTTCAAGTTGGCATCCAGGCCCCTTATCTTCTAATCTGTAAATATCCAGCATCAATTATGTTAAGCACGTATTCCAACCTGGAGTCTCACCTGTCTCAACATTTTGTCTCATTTTTTTTTTATGTTGCAATGTAGATTTTAATTTTTGCTTCAACTTTCTTGCACACCAACACACACACACACACACACACACACAAACACAAGAATTGTCACCCTTACAGGAGCCTAGCATGGCTTATGTGTACCTACCGCGAAAGTCTTCTCTGATGCCCTTAGCATTAACACCTGTCCCTTTATAACTCACAGTGTACAACGCTTGTTCATTGCTTTCTGTGCTTGTATCTAATTACACCTGTTTACATGCTTCTCTCTCACCCATTAGTCTGTGATGCCAGTGAGATAAGGATTGATTTTATTTATCTCAGTCTGGGCATCAGGAGACATTAGTCAGATGTAGGGTTGTTTTGCTTCTTCATGACCCATGCAGTCAGATGAAAAGCTGAGAGCATATTTCCCTGTATGAGAATTAGGATCAGGGTTTTAAATAATAACTATAAGCATCTGGCTGATGGCAGGGGGGACAAAGGAGAGGAATGTGCAGGCCAACACTGCCAGTGTTTATAGCGAGGAGCGGTTATGGAATGTAGCTAAATGAGAAGAAGCAGGTCCTAGGGGACAGTTATCTTTCTCTGTCTGAATGTTCAGCCATGCAAGCAGAAAGCTCCAAACAGGAGAGCGAGACTAGCAGGAATCCTCAGTGCAGGAGCCCCAGCTGCTGAGCAGGGCGGAGCTCAGGTGGCCCAGGCTGCACACAGCCCTTCTTGCCCGTGGTGACCAGCAGAGCTCTGCTCCTGAAGCATCTCCGAGGGACCAATTTCCTGTTCTCTTCTGTGTGAGGCACCTGCCGTTCCCTCAAGCGGAGGAAGCAGTTCACGCTAACTCAGTGTCTAATGTATGACACTCCAATCATGCCGCATGCTATGCGTGTTAGAGCATGGCGTGCCTCCACAGATGAAAAACCTTCTCATTTATTTGCTAAGTAAATTTGTTAAGGGGTTAAGTCACGTGCTTAAAGTCCTACACGAGATTAGATAAATAGAATTTTGACTGCAGGCATTTTGCTTGATTGTTCTAGTTGCCTAAACCTGTTCCTCTTTCTTCCCGTCTCACATTTTCTTCCTTTCTCTCTTTCTTTTTCTTTCTTTCTTCCTTCACTCCCTCCTTCCCCTCTCCTTCCTTCTTTCCTTCCTATCTTCATTGCCTTCCTCCTCTTCTACCTCCTCCTCTATCCTCTCCTACCCCTTTCTCCCTCCCTGCCTTTGTCTGTCTCTGTCTCTGTCTTTATCTCTGTCACTGTCTCTGTCTCTCTTTTT
This sequence comes from Fukomys damarensis, assembly GCF_012274545.1. NCBI lineage: Eukaryota > Metazoa > Chordata > Mammalia > Rodentia > Bathyergidae > Fukomys > Fukomys damarensis. Next base: position 27,409,942 of record NW_022900929.1, read on the forward strand.
CTGTTTTTCTGGTAAGCTCCTTTGATATTGTAAAATTATCCTTAAAGGCAAATTAGGTATTTGGAGATGCAGTTCCTTGTTAAAATGTTTGCCTAGCATGTGCAAGGCCTGGAGTTCAGTGCTATGCACAAGAAAATAAAAAGCAAATTAAATTAAAATTATGGACTTTCTGGAAAACTCAGCTGACTCCCAAGCAAACATCCTTCACACCAAATAGCTCCCCAGGGCTCTCATGAAAAGTCCCTACTGCTTGACTTGGCAAAGAATGAGCCCAAGGTTGGTCTGGCAGATGGCTCCAACCTGTTACCAAGACCACCCTTTCTCTAGTTGCCCACATGCCGTTTATTGTTCTGCAAAAAATATCTCCCCATCAGCACCTCTGCTTGGATACAGCTTGGAGAAACATTTCCTTTAGAAAATTCTTGAGAAAGCATTCAGATCTTTCTAATGGGTAACACTGTTCATCGGATATTTGAAAATCATTAGACATAAAGAAAAAAATTTGTAAACTAGAATAAATGAAAACACAGGTGACTTAAATTGTAGTATTCTCCTTTAGAAAAATATAGAATACGGTCTCATTCTAGCACTGGGAAGAGCTTAACTCACTTGATCATAACAAGTAGAAAAGACACACACTTACACTTTCCTAGTCCCCTCTGTGTATGGATAGTGAATCTCCCTTTGATCATTTCCCTGCCTTTTGTGGTGCTTTATTGTTTCTGTGTATGTTCTCCTTGTTAGAGTGGAGACAACTTAATAAAAAATGCTTTTTTTTCTTCCTCTGTTAAATTTAAATGTCCAAGGTGCATAGTAGTTTACAACATATGTTAGTTGATTTTTAAAGCAGTATTTATTTTTGTCCTTATTCCTTTGCTACCTAAGTCAACTTGTTAATTAATGTTTAGAGAATTGATTACACAGTACCTTCCTTCTAAAAGTGTATGCACAATGACTACCATGGCCACAGATGGTAAGTAAGGGTTAAAGTACCCTGGAAATTACATGGCAGTCACAGTAAGGCAAAGGTAGCCACATGGAGTCCACACTGCCCTCTTTTCCTGGCATGGGAATTCATTAGAAAGCGTATTTACTTCTCCTGTTCTCTAGTTTATCTGCACACACAACCACTGAATAGTACTGTTGCCTAGGGGAGCAACAGAGAATGGCTTTCCATCACATAAAATATCAAGGCAGAAGGAAAAAATTAATTTGTTCCCCAGTTGTCTTGGAAAAACATTGTTTTTAAATGACCGATTGTACAAAATACTTCAAGATTGTCAGATGCAAAGAATAATAAAATCTAATTGGTAAAACACTACCCAAAGCACTTTCTCACCTTACAATCACTCCCTTTTTAACATTTTTCTTAATCATAGCTAAAACTCAGCAATATTTTCTCTCAATGTTGCCACTTTGATTTAATGTGATTTGATTTTTAAAATTCTTCAGATTTCTGTTCGCATGCCTACCAGTCATGACTTTAACTTCACTAATATGTTAAGTGCATCTTAATTGCTTCTGATAAACTCTGATAGGTCTTTTGTACTAAGCACCATCAAGGTGCTGTAGGATAATTTTGCCTGATGTCTGGAGGAAGAACTCAGAGAATCTAGGTCAAACATCTAATTCACAGGTGACGATGCAAAAACCCTTTGGTGCATATGTTACTCAAGATTACAAAACTAAGAAATCACTGAGGATTAAACGTAAATATCCTAATTCCCAGATTTCATCTCATATCATTCAAGTTTTCCCTGCTGTCTCACAGCGATTGATCGAATCATTCTTTGCCTCCAAATCCTGAATTGGAGTTTGAACTCAGAAACAGTTGGGTTAAAACTCAACTGTAGACTGTATGATTTGCCAAGTTAGCCCATTTTTCTCAGATGCAATATTATTGTCTGTAAAATGGATACCGTGACACTTTTATCCCAGGGCCATAGTAAGACAAAGATGGCACAATAAATATGCATATCTGCCTTAGCAAGAAAAATAGTATGGTCCAGAAATAGACTTCTCTCACATTCCTCTCTGAGTTTCTATATCCAAATATATATTACCATGAGCTCTCACTATAATCTCTATCTCAATCCATTCAGTTTGAGCCTAGAAATTTGTCACATTTTTTTTCCTTATTCTAGTTTACAAATAATTTTTCATTATAATAGTATTCTAAATACACAGAAATGTCTAGCACTTTTTAACTATCCCACAAATGGTATGCTCCTTTAGAAAAACCTTGACAGTTTAGTGATATAAAATCTGAAATGCATATTTCTACAGAAGTCTCTCTCTGTCTCTCAACATGAGCATGTTGTGTGTGTGTGTGTGTGTGTATGTGTGTGTGTGTGCATACCTCTCCATTTCTCCATAGCGCAAATGCACTGTGTAATCCAATGAAGCTTGGCTTATGTCATGAAACAATAAATCACAAACATTTCATTAGTCTGTATTTCCTGTAAACCAGAATCTTAGGCAAAGATTTCTGGGTAATTCATAATTGGGAAATATAATTTAAGGGAGCGAGGGCTAGGAGAACAAAATATGACATGAGAAAGGATCTGTGGATGTAGTGGTTGGCATTGCATTCAGAAAGGTGACTGCTGGCTTCTTCCCTGAGAAACATCTACAAAGGAGTCTGAAGCACATAGAGGACTGGTCCAGGGAGAGGAGACGTGATCACGCATTCTTCCATCTCCACCTTGTCACTCACTGGGGTAACTGCCTGATGTCGTGGAGATGCGTGTGTAACGAAGAGAGAGAATGCCTGTAGCATTACATCCCAAGGGTCAACAAAGAAGCCCTGGAGCATGTGGCAGGACATGAAAAGTCCAGGTGGAGGTGGAGTGCAGCTGGATGATGCCCACAGAATACTCAAGGTAGGAACAGACACAGCAGGGCTGAGAAACTCAAGCAGTGCAGAAGAAGAGTCTGCTACATTCCACCCCTCTAATCACTCACATCTGCTCATGCTTTTCATTTGAGCTGATTTCCTTTCAACCTTCTGATATCCAACATGGGCTTTTACTCTTATCAAGCAATTATTCAACTGGATGCCCTGCAATTGAAATTGGAGATGCTGGTAACACTCACTGCATCTCCAAAACCATCTCCTTTCAAGTTTGATAATTTGATAGAAAGCCTTACAAAAATCCATGAAAGTGGAACACACCATGATGACCTGGCAGATGTTGTCTGACCCCACTTCCACGAGACCCTTGTCACCGAACCCACAGAGACGGAAAGTGAGAGGTGAAGTGGGGGAGGGGCAGAGGGAGCTAGAGCTTTGTGGGTAAGGAATTACCGTCTGGGGTTATGAGAAACAGTTCCGGATGTGGAAGGTGGTGATGGCTGAAAATGGCACATCTCAAAATGACTACAGCCCTATCATTTAGGTTATCTGTTTCTTCCTAGAGAGCCGTGATCATTTGTATCTTTCGAGATCTTGTTGCACATCACTTGTATAATCAATTTTCTATATTAATTACAGAATGTAAACATTTTATATGCTTATTTTCTAGTCGTTTTTATTATAAAATATTTAGATTATTTTCCCATTTTTGAGTTGTTTCTTTTTTGTAGTTTGGTGTTGCGGCCTCAGATTGCTGATAAAATAGAGCCTAATTGTCAACCAGGGATATGGTCTCTTCCAAAGGATCAACTGGTGAATTAGCCACACACAAGATCACACATTTGGCTTTGCAGTTTGAATTCCTGACTTGCTTTTTTCTTTTTAAATTGAGTTCATTGGTACATTTTAGGTATACAGTACAGTTACATTCATTATTGGGATCTTGTACCTTTACATGACAGGTCTTGGTTCTCATTATTTCCCCTTGTCCCTCCCCTCCCTTCACCCCCTCCTCCCCTCCCCATTAGCAAACACTTTATTTCCATCTTTTCATTTTCTCACATTTTTTTCTTTTCCCTTATTACCTTTCCCCTACCCTTCCCACTTTCCCTACACCTTTAGACCTTTTCTTCCCATTTCACAATGTCAGTTATCTCATTAGGATCTTATGTACTATTACAGTTTATTCACAACAGAGAAAGTATTCGGTATTTGCACATGTGTGACTTATTTGTTTCACTTGACTTGCTTTTAACAAAAGACTTAAGCTGCTTGTTGTGGGTCTTGTGCAAAGGCTTTTCAGATAGTTTCCCAACAAGGCAGCTGGCTTCCCCCAAAAGTGAACTATTCAGGAGGGAATAAGAACTCACTCCAGATAGAAATCACTGTCCTCTCACCTAGGAAAATATTGGCAGCCTCGGCCCACACCATCTGCTCTATTCTACTTGCCAGAAGCCTGTTGTCAGCTAAGTCAAACATACTCAAAGGGAAAATATTAAATTCTACCTTTTAAGGTAAGAAATGTCAAGTAATTTGTGCATATATTTTATAAGAGACACACATATTAATTGGAAAGCATTTTTTCTACTTTAATTCTTATTCAGCCCAATTTTTTATGTATTTTGCTGCATTAAATTTGTCATTTTTTCTGAACATAAGCATCACTTTTCTTATAATTTCTAGCTTTCGCATCATACACAGAATGACCTTCCTGAATGTTTTATCTTGTTGTTTCTATTTGTTGTAATATCATTATTATTTAAAATGTGAACATTTAATTATTTGGTTAATCTTAAAATGAATACAGTGAATCAGGTCTTCTGATTTTAAAATGTTACTGGATAGGCATTATTATGAAAATGCTGTAAATGTGTTGGATAAAATGATATGGAACTAATGGGGCAACTGTAAAATGTATCTAGTGAAATTATAAATAATTCAGTAGAGACTAGAAACTAGATACAAAATAAGAAAATTAGGTTTACATATGTTGATGTTAACAAGAAAAAAGTTTCATATGGGCTTCTGAGGACCAGAAAAACGTATATAATCTCTCTGTCCATATACATGTACATATACATACACTCATATGACAGACATGCATATAAGGTCATGAATATTCATGCTTGTAATAGAGATTACCATATGAAGAAATATGCAAAAGTGTACAGCAATGTATTAAGATTGGCTACCTGTACTTAGTGAAATTGTAAATAACAAGCTACTCTCTAGGAGGATAAGAAGGCAGGTGGAACTCTACAGTGAAGGCACTTAGTGCCTTCTGTGGACTTTATCAGGCTCTCAAGAATTGACAATGTATAGGAATTTGAGTTTCAGGGCTTAGATGCTCTGTTCTTTCCACATTCGGTGCAAATGGACTGTCAAAGTCCTTCCTTTACATTCTTCTTTTCGAATGGGCGTTTCTAGAATTTGCCTACTTTCTCCATGCGCAGCACTAGACTGGTTCACATGTTCTGTGTGGGAGATCAAGGACTGGTCAGCGTCAACCACCCTTTCCTCCACTGGGGAATGATGGGCTTCAGGACTCCGCTCTTCTCTCTAGGCCTCTCTGCTCCTGGAGCATGGACATCCTCAGATATCTTTTGTTTTAGGGTCATGGCTGTCTTGACATCTTGATTAATCCAAAACATCTACCTTTCATGGTTGTTGCTGACTCTGGGGAAGAGACAGAAGTTGCACAGATCCGGTGCATAAGGTGGATGAGGACACAGCACAGTGTTATTTCACAGAAATTGCTGCAAGGGTTTGGTGTCAATTTAAGGCATCCAGGTAGCTGTGCAAAGAGGAAAAAATCCAGAATAAAACAGGAAAATCTAGAGTGTGTTTAGGCAGACGGCCTGGCACAGCTTCCTGATTTTTTGTTGTCGGTGAGCCGTAGAATAATGTTTTCCACCTTAGTATGTCAATGCAGTAAGTGGTTAGGTGCACTGGACATAGAGGCCCAGAGGGTGGGAAGGCATGCATTGCAGTGATTTGTTTGCACCTGTGGGTGAGGCACAAGGAGAATTTTACAAAAGTCAGCGTTACTGGTGTGGATCCATGATCCAGAAGAACCTCTGCCCTAGAGAGTGGGAGCCAGGCTAGTCATGTGAATTTGGCCACAACGGAGATGGCCCAGGTGGCCAGACATCGGGCTTTAGCATCCAGTCGAGGGTTGCAATGGAAATTAAATTGAACTCTAGACATTGGAAAAACATTGTTTTCTCAGGTGAGATTGTGGGATGGGATTCCTAGGACTACACAGTACAAGTTGTGCGTTAATTTGCTATGTAAGGAGATGCCCTTGAGACTTATATGGGCCCAAGGAACAATCACATGGCAAGAGTCAAGGGATGACTCAACAGAGCTCCAGCGTGGTGAGGCTGTAGGGAGAGGACTGGCATCAGCTGTCATGTTCCCAGGACGCCGTGAGAACAAGATCACACATCTGAGAAGCGGAAGTCTGACATCTGCACTGGTGTGCCTGCATGAGGACCTTTGATCTGCAGGGCTTTCAGGGGAAAAATAAATTAAAAAGTGATTGCTAAGGACTCATCAACCTCTTTCGCTTTAGACTATAATTTTCAAAGTGTGGTCTGTGGACCAGCAGCATCGGGAACAACTGATACTTGGTTAAAATGCAGATTCAGAACCACCAAATCGGAAACTCAGAAAGGGTCCCATGTCCTTGAACAGAACTTCTAGGTGGTTCTGAAGCACATTAAAGTTTCCATAACTATTGGTCTAGATAGCGAAAGCTAAATTGTAGCAGTTACTGTAAATAGAAAATGGTAAGCGGATATTATACTGTCACAGCAAAACGAGATTGATTAAGATTGACTACAATATAATAAAATGCAAACAAAGTTATTTGAAAGATTTTTAATAATCTAAATGAGTTTATATAAGAAAATAGTATAAACATTAGGGATTTTTATTGCTATAAAATATGTATCTAAACTCATGAATCCATTGAACCAAATAGGCTTTTTTGTAATAAATAGTATTGTATTTGACTGTAATTGTATTTGCTTTCCATCTTTCAATAAACTATGATAATGAAATTATGTGATTGATTGTGCAAACTTCAACTCAGAATCTAGCTTATTATTTTTCTGCTTTGAATTATGTGCATTTCAAATGCTATAGAAGTTTAAAGTAACTCGGGCCTCTAATAATAGTATTTCATCATTGACATAAATGTGTGATGGACCTTGGGGATGAAAAATGTTATATTATAAGACTCCTTCAGAAAAATGAATACTGGAAATTTAAAACACAAATTTTCCGTGGAAAGAGAGAGCTTGGACCTATGTGCACGTAGGTCTGAATATCTGTTAGTGAAGCCAGAGAGCAAATGACCACATTTGCTACTAAGCATGTTATTCTCCAGTAATTACAAGTTAGAATATATGGTACATGGTGGTAAGATGTAAAAAGTTAAACATTTTAAAATGCTTTTATATTTTAACTTTTATTTAAAAGTCCTAAGTTCTCCATTTTAAAATAATAGCAGCTTTGTTATTAAGAAAAGGGATTCATAGTTTTCTCTCATTTTATCACTATAATTCAAACCAAGGATATTTTTCTGGGAAGCTTTTTGTTTTCTGATTTCCTTACTCTTTTATCTACTGAATTTGGTGTTTGAGAAGCGGACCAACAGGAGAAAGTACCACACAACAAAAGGAATTAGGATGTCAAAAGAAGAAACATACTAAATATCAGAAAAGATGTCAGTCCCTGGAGGTACCATATCCCTTTTTATTACAATGTTAAGCTACCTGCCAATTTTTATCCCCATTTTTCAGATGGGAAAGTCACCAAGACAGTCAGGGATCTACTACTGATTGGTGCATGGGGAACCCCAGATCTGTGTTCTAAATCACCAGCTTGCTACCAGAAAGATGAACATGCAGTACTGAATTTTTAGGCCCTGAAATCAGACAGATCATCAGGATGGAACCTCAAGTCACCTTAAAAAGAAGCATGCCTGTGGAAAATTAACTTCCTCTCATGCAGCTCAGTTTCCTTATTCATAGAATGGGGCTGCTAAAATTTTCATCTTCACTCCTGATTAAGTGGGTTGACTTGCTCTAGGCACAGACAAAATTTTTAGGATATGTCAGATGCTGTAGCCATTATTTTTTCTTTACCAGATGGGGTAACAGAGAAGGTTCCCAAGGCGAAAGGAACTTGCCTACAACTTACCTAATATTTTAACTTGAGAACTGGGACCAAATCTTCTTTGAAATAGTGATTCTTTAACATAAGTCAGAGGAATAGAGGAAGGCTTGAGATACTTTTGAAGCTGCCTCAGACAATAGGCTTTCCAAGTGGCGAGACCAGGAGTAGAGTCTGCGGTGATGCATAAAATCAGGTGTGCGGCTTGGGAGGCAGAGGAAACTGGCTCAGAAACATGAGGTGGATTATTTCAAGTGAATGGGTCATGGAATGAGCTCTGTTTGGCACAGGCTGGCTTTGAGAAGCACTAAATATCATGGAGTGTCTCTTCAATAGATGCTGACATATGGCTTCATGGTTATGATCGGGACCAGGTTGGGCAACATCAGGAGAGAGCTGGCAACTGCAGCCAGGCCTACAGATGAGAGAAGATGCAGGTGACAGAGGGACCTGCTGAAACTTTCAGTGAGGGCCTTGCTGAGAAATGCTTGTAGAATGGAGAATGGGACTGTGATAGGGAAAGAGAGAGTAGCCTTAGAGTCAGAATCCCCACCACACTGTCATGAAAACGTCAATTACTGGTCTAAGCCCTACTTTCCTTTTTTGGATTGCAACTGACATAAGGAATTGCCTTGAGAATTAAACAAGATTATGCAAATAAAGCACTAAATCCGTGGTTCTTAACTGTGCAAATACATACCTTATGGTAGCTCTTGTGGTGGGGTGAAAATTGGGAGACCATAGAATCCTGGAATTCACAGGAGGAGAACATTGTAAGAAAACCATGAAAAATCGAGAGTCTCGTGGGAGATAATAGGCTAAGTATGTCATTGCAGTTTGCTAAATACATTTTCTTTAAATGCACTGGTCCAGTAGCTTTTCAGTGGATTAGTGGCTTTGTGGGGTGAATGGATAATATGGTAATACATAGGAAGGCAGAGAGGCCATCAGTCATCTGGGCTCTAAAGGAAATGAGATAGAGCTCAACCAGAAAAGAACATGTAGTCTCTGTAAAGCTTTTAAAATTGTCTCTGTTTCTTTGGCTTATTGCTCATGTGTCTTAACCATGTGTATATGCTGAGAGGAAAGGGTGAGCACCCAGGGCGAGCCTGAAGGCACTGATGATAGTGAAGGTGAGTACAGAGGCACACACCTGTCTAGTTAAGGAGTTGATGTGATATGGACTCTTCTATGACCTTAGATATATACATGTACCAGAGGTATAGAGATGAATGTAAATAAATACATCTCCAAGTGCACTGTCAGAGAACAGAAGATTTAGGATAACAGGATGGATGTCAAATATTTCAGAAGTAAAAATGGGTCAGATATATAAGAAGCTTAGAATGGCTTTGAGAAATAATAGGTCAATTCAAAAGTATTTTTAGGTTACTTATTCAAGTAATTAGTGATTACCATGTAAATCTCAAAGTGCCTGTGGTTTAGACAGAATGTAGAATTTAAAGAGTTTTTATCTTGAAATAGTAATTCCAGAAAATATTTGATGTTCAGAAAAAGAGTAACTGAGTTATTAAACTAATAAAATCAACGGTTTCCAGAAAACATGTTACCATTCCATAAGCATCGATATGTTGAGTCCAAAGGTTTATCCATACTCAAGCTGTTTGAAAATGAGATCCCACTGATAGTTGAAATATATATTTATATGTAGATGTGAATGCATAATGAATGAATAAATGAAAGAACAAATGTGAAGTATAAATGTAAAAATGTGTTCTGGGAAAGAAGTACAATAAAAGTTGGGGTTCAAATGCAATTGATTTTTTTAGATATGAATTCTTTCTAAAATATTTTTTATTGGTACATTTTAGATATACAGCACAGTTACACTCATAATTGTGATTTTGTACCTTTACATGACTTATCTTGGTTCTTATTTTTTCCCATTCTCCTAGCCTCCCCTCCCCCAACTCTTCACTATAGAAAAAGACTTTGTTTCCATGTTTTTCCTTTTCTCTTATTTTTTCTCTTCCCTTTTTACCTTTCTCCTACCCCTCCCATTTGCCCAATACCTTCAGTCCTTTTCTTCCTATCACAAAATATCAATTATACATTTTGACCCTTATTTACACTTTTAGTTTATCACACCAGAGAAACTATATGGTATTTATACATGTGTGACTTATTAATTTCACTTAAGAGTATCACCTCAATGTACATCCATTTAGCTATAAATGTCTCTAGTTTCTCATTCTTTATGGCCGAGGAGCACTCCATTTTATAAAAAAAAATCACATCTTCTTTATTCAGTCTCCAGTTGATGGGTATGAATTCTGACTCAGGAAGAGGGAGTCCCGAGACTTTCCGGAAGTGCACTGGCTATATTGAACAACTGACATCACTTTGGGCCAGGAGACACCTCTGCTGACAGCAACAGAGGTCTGATGGTACATGGGCAGACATTATTTAGGCTTTTGGTGGAAAAGTGAGTTGCAGTGCTTGCTTGATACCCAGTGCAATGGAAAATACAAAGGGGGACGGCTAAAGCAGTTCCTTTGAAGAAACATGCTGGACCACATTAGCCAAGTGTGATAATTGAGGAGAACTTTCCTTTCTCATCATACCATCTTCATCATACCATCAAACTCCACTTGCCATATTAAGTATTTCCAGACATTGCATGTGAAACTTGGCTTCTTGGGAAACTGATATTATTCTATCATGGCACCATACACATATTTTCTCATAATTCATATAACAATACTTCAGGATGACTATAATTCATAATCAGAAAACTTAAGTGCATGCTATACAGATTTTCCTCATTTAATGACCTACTTGTTTAGGACTATTCAGACATTACTGAGGTATGCTATTCAGACTTAAGAGCTACTGGTCAGACTTACGATCCATTTCTCAGTACAGTTGGGTGCCTCTTGTTTATAGAACGGCAGTGTCTTCTTTTGTACAGCATACTTTGTTTATACAGTGCTGTACTTCTGCTGCTTGTGCTGTAAGGCACAGTGCTATAGCTTTATATTCTGCTATACATCACAGTACTGCATGTAAAAATTATGCAAATAAAAGCAAAGTCATCCAGCTGGAGTTTCCTTTGGCCATTTTTTTTTGTTCCAAACATTGTGATGTACACTCTATACTAAATTGTTCATTTAGTGACCAATCCATTTAATGACCTAGTTGCTGAAACAGAACTGGGTCTTTGAACTACTAATGCCTGTACTTGCAAAATAGGAGATGTGAACACCAGTTCAACTCTGATCTCAAAACTTTAGAACATCTATGCATAGTCTGAAGTAGGATTTAACCCAATCATCATTGGAATCAAAAAACCTGATGGAAAAAGTAAATTCATGCACTAAGAAAGGCATGAATCCAACAAGAAGAACATTTTGAATTGTCCAGACTAGAGGGAGAAAACAAAAAGCCAACCAATGAGTCAACACAGAGAAACAGGATGGTTTCTTCAGAAAACAAAATAAAACCAACCAACCAAAGTGTCAAGAAAGCATCCAGCTGATTTTTATGAGAAAAAGGAGTTTTATTGGTAAAATAAACTCTTTGTTCAAATAGGTTCATAAATATTCCATATACATGAATGTAGATGACTGCAGTTTTAAATGGTGGAGTTCCCAGAGTCAGAGGCCCACCCAGATTCCATCCTTTAGTATGCACAGATCCCAGTGAGAAGCCAGCCTGGACCAGAATGGCATGATTGCTGGCAGGTCTCAGCCAGGGCCCCATCCCAAGCCCAGCAGCTTGGACCCACAGGCCCAGCCAAAGGCCTGCCTGAAAAAGAGCTGCACAGGTGCACAAGCAGCAGCCAGAGGCTCGCCCCGATAGCACTGGGGTAAGCAACAGAGAAAAGGCCTCTCCATGGCTTGCTGAGAATTGAAGAACACTGGGTGAGCAAAAAGTCCCCTTAACAAAGGCACAGCAGGTTTCATCTGTTGAAATGAGAAGACACATAAACAAATCTCAAAACCAGACTTCCAGACCACCTAACGCATCCCCAAAGGGCAACTAGAAGGAACAATCTGATGCTCAACCACCTGGACTCCCTGAACTGGCAATGAAAGAGGATCTGGAAAAAATGAAGTCAGAAATAATTTCTAAGATAACAACACAGATTGTGTCCGTAGTGCGAGTCATGATTAATCTAGAGCAGACACAGGTAAGAACAATGGAATTCCCAGCTGCCATTTTTCATTTGGTTAATGGGATCTCTGTGTTTGCTTTATTATATTTTGAAAATGATTCCATATAGCTTGGTACTTATCAAAATTCCTGAGCACAAACAGTGCATGTTTTAAACTTATTTTCTTCTGTCAAATCGGACTAGATCTCATTACAGGGTCTCTGCTTCAGCAGAGCTGTTTCCAAGGGTCTGGGTAACCTGGCGAACCTTGCAGATGCCAGGACCAAATTGACTGCAGATGAATGCAGACTTCATCCTCCCACCGTGCTTCCTCATTTGAAAACCTGCCAAAAGGTTTCCATTTGGATCACACATAATCAACAGCCAACACTACCCAGCAAAATCAATTGCAGACCAATGTGAGTAAAACACGAACATTCTGAAGAGAACACAAATGCTTTCAAATATTTTATGAAATTTTAAAATTTCGGCATGTAATTTTATGGGCACAAGGGCCTTTTTCTTTAAATTGTTAGGATACTTACACATTTCTCTTTCCTCTCCAAGACATCCTGTTGGGGTTGGCTTGCCCACCAGTCTTTGTCCCATTCAGCTTAAAATGCACACTCCAGCCGATAGAGAAAGTGATGAGACATTTGTCTGTGATGACTGGGATGTCTATTCAGCTTTCCCATTGCTGAGACACAATATCCAGCGCTCACAACTTAAAGCAGGAGAGGTTTACTTCGACTCAGGATTTCAAGAAATTCACTCTTTGATCAGTTGGATCCAGGAAACAATCTGGATGGCATAAACGAGTGGCAGAGGAAAGATGCTTTGTTCACGGCAGCCTGGAAGCAGAGTAGGGAGAAGGTTCCAGAATGCGGGAGTGCAGGGCAATGGAGAGCACCCAAGGTCACCCAAGGTCCAGGATGACCTTGCCACCCTCAGAATTGTGCTTCCCTCATATCCAGGAGGCTCTCAAGCCAGTCAAGCTGACATAACTAAGCTTAACCACCACAACTTTTTTATTTTGATATTATCTTGATTTTTCTATATCCCTGAC
>NW_022900929.1:27423267-27442797 GCF_012274545.1 Fukomys damarensis
AGTAGAATTTTATCTATATATTTTATATATATAGATAAAATTAATATAAATTATATATAAATATATAAATTTTATATATATAAAATTCTATTTATATGAAATTCTGGAAAAATACAAGAAAATGATAAAGTCAATCAGCTATTGCCAAGAGTCAGCACCTGGCCAGGTGAGGTTACTGGAAAAAGTCATCAGGAAGTGCTCTGTGGAGAGGAAGTTATTGTATGTCTGGAATGGCCTGGTAGTTGCATTGTTCTGTGCCTTTGTTAAACAGTTTTGCATTTTAAACTGTCACTTGTTTAAATTGTCATTTTATTTTACAAAAAAAAAAAAAAAAGCACAGCAGTGACAATAAGTTTCCAAAAAGGAACTGAACAAGTCTGTCATTTTTGGAATGTCCCAAGGCAATAGAAAGAGCATCAGTCATGAGCTCAACAGGGGTTTCCTCTTCCACCAAATAGGTTGAGTCTTGACTCACAGAATGACTGTCAAAAGGATTTTTTCAATGCCATGAAATGGAAAATGAACCTAGGGTATGAATGGATCAAAAGTGGCTGAAGATAAGGAATAAAATGGCAAGTAGCAGAGGAATCCAAGCACTAGAAGAGGTATGACTGAAACTTCTTTGATATACTCCAATTCTAAGTCAAACCAGATGCCAGGGCTAATATTAAGCACGTTCCACCCAGAACCACATTTACCAAGATTTGGGACAGGTGTGAGTCCACATGTGAGCTGGAGAGCCACTACTGAGGAAGCAATATGGTACTTAGGATGAAGTGTCAACTTTATTGGCTTTGAGATCTGCCCCAGGGTGTCTTCTGGGTGAACCCGGGGAGGTCATGGAGGTGTAGCCTTGGGGGCCCATGTCTGGTCTCTCGGCTGTTCTCCTTTGGCATTGTTTCCCTGCTGCAAAACCTTAGCAACTTTCCTCCACAGTGCCCTTCTTCCATGAGGCTACTGCCGTGGTGTCTGTCAGCTGGCCTTGGACTGAATTCTCTGAAACTGTGAGCCAAATTTTACTTCTTCTGTTTTAAGTTCAGAGTGTCAGGTATTGTGCTCAGTGACTTATATAGCTAACTTCTCTAGCAAGTATTAGTACTTGTCTATATTTAGCTCAAGTAACTCTTGAGTCTTCAGTTTTTGCCCTGGTCTATTATGGGGAAAGATGGTAGGTGGGGAGGAATTTGAGAAGGTACAATTGGGTCATCATTATCTACAGTCTTTATATCTTGCCAGTCTGATCAAGATCTTTGAGAAAATAGATTGCATTTTCCCCTCTTTCTTTTGCCAGATGGGGATGTTGGTCATGATGCCCTTTGGATGAATCTTGTTGGGTGATAGTTGGGTAATAGGTAACAGAAGATAAATATATGGCAGGACTGAGGAATAATGAGGATCCTTCAGCTCTTGTGGTCTGAGAATTATCATGGAAGAAATGACTGGGTTGTCTTTATTACTCAGTTATGGGGAATCAACAAGAAGATACTCCAGAAAGAACATTTTAGGCAAAAGAGAGCCAACTGCACAGGGACTGAACTAAGAATAAACACCAAAAGGTTGGTGGACAGAATTATAGAAATTACTCTGAGAATATAGAGAACTAAAAAAGAAGCAGAAGGAATCATAGGAGTAACAGGGTTAGACAAGGCAGGCTCAGAGCCCACAGTGAAGAATCTGCATTTTATTACATTTATGAGGGGGCCTACAGTATTATTTTAGTAGGTGTGCGAAATTATTTCATATGAAAAAATCTTTGACTATTTGAGAAATAAACCATATGTGCACAAGAGAATAAGAAAGAGGTAATCATACAATATGGTGAATGTTTACATTTTTGAAAATTTATTATGGTAAAAGATACATCACCTCCTCAAAATCTTCCCCCTCACATCAAACACAATAATCCCACCCTCCATACCACTTTCTGAAGCAGTTCTCTTTCATGTGTGTTTTTAAAGGTGAGATCAAAACTATAGTGAACTCTGCCGAGTGCCCTCCAAAGGAAAGGCTGCTCCTGACAACAAGAAGCTGGTCCTCATCCACCTTATTCACCAGATCTGGCACCATGGGACTTCCGGCTCTTCCTCAGAGTGTAAGTAACTATGAAAGGGAAAAATTTTAAATTGACTCAGGACATCAGGGCAGACATGATGGCTGAAAACGTGAAACAATTCTAGGACCCCTCAGAAAGTGGCAAGAAAGGTGGGTGAAGTTTGTTTGAAGTTAGGTGGAATCTTTTGAGGGAGATTATGAGGGGCAATATGTTATTTATTATAATAATTTTTATTGAAAGGACTGTATTTCTTTTAACTGCACCTTGTAGAATCATAGGTATTAGCTTGAGTGAGATGCATACAGTCCAGTCAAGGGCTGATTGTTCCACTGGCGATAGATTCAAAGATGACACCAAATTGGGCACATATGAAGTGGCCGGCACAGCCAGTGGAGCAGCCATGGCTGCTTAGGGGATGAGAATCTGCCAGCTTGCTCCCCACAGTGGACACTTCTCATGGCCAGGCCTTCCTTCAGGGCCTGCTCAGCGCTCTCTCTTCAGAGCTCTCCCTGACTTCCCTGGGGGCACCTTCAGTTATCCTTCCATTCACCCTCATCGTGCCTGGTTAGTGAGATAAGTTTGGCTTTGCCTTTTCTCTCAGATTCAGACACACACTTAATACTTGATCCAAGAACAAGAATTGACTCAAACCACTATTATGAAACTTTCATTTCTTCATATTGTGTTTTTTTTGCCAATTCTATTTCTGAAATACAAGGTATTGATCTCTGTGTCAACACACCCACAATTTGATATGAAACCATTCTATAACTTAAACTCAGAATGATCCTGCTCAAGCAAATTATTTTATATTTTTATTTTGCAGCTATTTTTTTGGTCAAGGGATATATTAAACCTGGTAATTTTTTAGCAGCTATAATGGAAGCATTATTGTCTGTGACCTTAAAATCTTCCTAGCTAACTTTCCCATACCCAGAAAGGAGCTCCTGTCACCTCACCAGAAGATGGTGGCAAATACTGAATAAGTTAATGTAAATGTAAATGCTATTGGGTTCGGAGCTTATACACATTTTAAGGATTATTGTTGGTAATTGTTAACAGTCTACTTGTACCCATGCCTCCTTCTCTCCATTCCTTTTCAAAAAGATTCATTCAATCATCTTATACATGTTCTCCATGATGTACTGTGGATTAAAATTCATGGATGATTAAGATTTATTGTACCTACCTCACTGAATTGTTGAGGAGAATTAAAAACTATGAAGATCTTAAAAGCCACAGGTCCGCACATTCTGCATTTGTGATAACTACTGATATTGTTATAACTAGATCTTATGCTTTGGGCATAAATGCTTTACCTCAGGGACTAGAGAATAAAGATAGAATGAATTTAAGACTCTTTGTCATTCATCTGGAGTTTATAACTTTGGGAAAGTTTCATTCTGAACACAGAAACAATTACACTATTTGCTTTAGGGTGCTTTCATGGCAAAACCCAAAACTGTTACATGTAAAACTTGAAGTTACATTGAAGTGAATTATATCCACTAGCTCACTTGGCTATTGACTTTTATTTTAATGTCACAAAATATGGCTTCTTTTGTTGTTACTTTTTCCATAAATTAAAAAAATTTATTAGTATATGCTTGTGATACATGATGAATACAATCACCTTGGGAAATAGGTACATGTAGATATTACGTCTGATGCCCGAAAGAACTTCTTGTGTTAAAAACACGCTACAGGATCAGGCTGTACTTGAAGCTCTGACTTTAAGAAACTTGCTTTTCCTGGTTAAAAATGGAAATTACTCGATTTTTGTTAGAACACTTTTTATGAAGAGGTGAATTTTCATTATACTTTCTGTCCCCACTGAATATGAGTCACTGGAATATTACTTGCAATTAAAAGTCCGTCAGAAGGCAACTGTGTCCCCCTTGGGACTCACACAGTGACACTTACAGATGCATCACTTGCCTTGATTATCGAATGAGTAAAATAACAGCTTATCACGGAGAGAGGGAACCTTAAAAACCTCCAGTATTTCACATATTGCAAAATAATTGCAATCCTTCTCTTGTGCACATGGGTGGCTGACCCTATAAATCTCTTGAATTTTTAGCAGAGGGAACATTATAGACATTTTCATGTACTCTCCAGCAAGGATCTTCAAATGCACAAAGACCACTCACATTTCTTTCTATCAACCAGTTTGTATCACTGCATAATCTTCCTTTACTGTTAAGTGCAAAATAATGAATCTATTATTTTCATTAGAACAGGGAAGAAGATGGAAATTTCTCTGTGACCCTGTAATTAGAAACCCGCAAGTAAAAAGCGTCCCATTTCCAGCCCTCTTCAACCTAGACATGATTTGTGGAGGAAATATTCTACTGAAGCAAGATTATCTTAAGCACCCCTGGTTCCCCAGCAGCCCCAGCTCTGATGCTCTGTCCCTTTGGCACATCTTAGCGTAAATCCCCATCTTTCCTGTGCTTTCATTAGCCTTTTCATCAACAAATGCTTCCTGGTATTTCTGTCTTCTCCAGTGGTAGTTCCATTTTCCCCATGATAGCAATCCACACAGATTGGCCTAGGGTCCTAGTGAGAATATACAGTTTGGTCTCCAAGAGGCTTGGAGAAAAACCCTGTGTGGCTAATTATCACCTATGAGACATTTATTGGATTTTTTTTAATTAGTCTTGGTTTTCTTATCTTCAAGTCAAGAGAGTTTCATCTTCCTGCTGCCATCGGAAGGGCGACCATGAGCAGGTGCACACACCTCCCGCACAGTGGCCATCCAGTCTCCCTGTGCCCAGCTGCTGGTGTTGGAACTGGCATCCCCCCAGCCTTCCCAAGCTGCAGTCCCACCATTCATGAGTCCTGTGGGACAAGAGAAGCCTTCCACTGAGCTCTTCAGCTCAAATATGCCCTTCATCTTGTTATCCCCACTATTCATTTTGAATGTTGATCGTTGCTAAGATCTCTTATGCCTCCCCCTCCCTTTTCTTGTCATCATCTTCTAAAACTCTGACATCTCTCTTGATGAAACCAACATGTGTGGGAAAACCCTTAGGGCAGAGAAACCTGCATGATTCTTTCATCTTTCTTTTGACTTCAGATTAATAAACAGAAGTTCTGTTACCCATTTTGGAACCTGAGTCATTTACTGCTGGAAATTTAAATTTCACTAAGATCTTTGGTAAAAAGTTAGAATATGGAACATATATATATTTCAGAAGATCTTTATTAAAATGGATTGTAATATCTGAGAAAGTGGGTAATAAGCCCTACACTCTTTACATACCTAGAAATAAAGAATGGCCAGCTGTTAAACTTCTACCACTATGATTTTCACTCCATTCAAATTACATAAATGTATTTCCCTCACCATTGTTTTGCATGGGAAGTTTTGTTTTAACTAAATATCTTGGTTAACACCCCTACTCAGCAACTCACTAATTTTGTTCTAGTTAATAAGATTTAGGCAGAGCATACTCTTCCTCAGAATGTTAATAATCAATGTTAATGTGGCAGAAAAATAAGACTGTGTCTGACAGTGAGGGATTACTTAATAAATAATTACTTTTGTAGTAGTCAGTCTCCATAGAAACAGAACAAATGGGATACGAGGGGAAAGGAGAGGAGAGGAGAGATTGGGAGGGGAGGGGAGGACAGGGGAGGGGAGAGGAAACAGAGAAATTATAAGGAATTACCTCCTATGATGATGAGGACTCACAAATCCCAACCCCAATGTCTACATTCTGAAGGTGTGAGGACCAGGAGAGTCACTGACTTTAAAACAATACAGTGTTTTAAGAAAACACATTTACATTAAATGTATTTCTAAAATGCTCTGTTGATTTTCCAAACTGAGAGAGTTTTTAGAACTATTTCACAAAAACATGCCTTCCGGTCTTTTGTAAAACATCACAGCCATTTAAGAACTTAGCACCCCAGGAAACGATATAATCTATTTTGTGGTATCAACTGGTCATTAGTTGTGTGTGATATTCTGGGCCTTGGATCCTTTGTTAATAACTTGGCTAATGGTATCGAAAGCTCACTTCCAGAGTTACAAATAAGTCAAGTATTTACTTACGTAATTTTGGATTCACATACTGAGCTTCTCTGGTGGGCAAAGCATCCAAGAGGTCTTCTTAGACCAGAGAAAGAATTCCTTGCAATCTGCCTCCGGGAAGCTCACAATATGCATGTCAAATTAGTCTGTAGCTTGTTAGTGGGTAAGAGCAACAAGAAAAAAATCTTGGAAGACCATGGGAAGAGAGCCATAGTGTGGCCTAATGGAAAACAGTTTATTGAGCTAAATTTTATCGCGCTTATGTATCATAAATATCACTTAATTGAGTCCCGCAGCTCAATAGCTCTATTTATTCCTGTAGTTGGGCATCACCACAATAATCTTTGCATCCAATCTCACTTCTCCACCTCTTCCTTCCTCGCTCTTTCTCATCAGCCTGGGAAATTATTAATCTGCCTCTTGACTCTTTAGGTTTTCCAACCTGAACAAAATATACAATCTTTTGTAATTAGGTTTGTGAATTTTAGCCTAAATTTTTCAAGATTCATCCACAGTATAGCAGGATGTAACATTTGATTTATTTTTATTGCCAGATAATAATGCACTCTGTGGATATGATAGCTTTTGTTTATTCTTTTATCAGTTAATGGACTTTTGGGTTGTTTCCAATTTTTTGCCTCTTAGGAATAGCACTGCTATCTATAAATGTTCTTTTACAAAGTTGAAGGCAGGCACATGTATGTTTTAGAGTCTCTTAGGTGTGTAACCAAGGAGGAATGTCCATTAGCTTTCTGTTGCAGAGACAAAATAACAGAGAAAAGCACTTTAAAAATGGAGAAGTTTCTGTGGCACACAGTTTCTGGGGATTCAGTCCACGGTTGGCTACTTTGGCTGCTCTGGTCCTAAGGAGAGGCAAAAGCTCGTGAAGCAGAGTGCAGTGGGTAAAACTGCTCCCCTCACTGCCTCCAGGAAGTAGAGAGGGAAACTTGGGAAGGAACAGGATCTATCCTTCAAGGGCACACCCCACCACGACTCACTTCCTCCATCCAGACCCACACCTTCTGGAGTCTCTACCACCTCCCTAGAACTCCAAGCTGGTGCCCAAAACTTCTGCCCATGAGCTTTTGTGGGATCATTTAGATCAAAAGCACAAAGGGGTACAGCTGATGTGTCCCAAGATGCAGTGGTTAATTTTCTGCATAAATGAGGCCTGGCCACAGTTGCTGTAGTGCCAAGGTTTTGGTCAAATGTCAGTTCTGATGTTTCTGTGAAGGAGGTTTGCAAGTGTGATTAGGTTTTACACTCTAGTGACTGTAAGGAAAGAGAATTATCATCGCTAAATCAAATGGGCCTTATTTAAGCAGTTATGGGTCGCCAGAGTCAAAACTGATTTCCGGGAGAAGAAGGAATTGTTGAACATGATAAAGGTGTTTAAAAGATCGAGGTTTAGGCAAGAGTGGGTATGTTAGATAAAGGAGTTACCTTTTGGAGAGCAACTTGGTCACAAGTGTCTGAATTTGTAATAACCCTGTTACGTATATATTTGCAGCTGCATCTTAAGGTCACATTATCTGCTTATAGTTTGTAGGAAGATCTGAAATGGGAGTTTGAAGTCCTCTGGTTGTGTTCTTCAAAATTCTCTTGTTATTGTGGACCACTTATATTTCTATATGTATTTCAGAATCAGCTTCTCAATATTTGCAGAAAAGCAGTGGGATTTTCAAGAGATTTTCATTTAATCTTTGGTTCAGTCGAGGAACGAGCTATTTCAAACATTGTAAGCTTTCTGATACACGAGTCTAGAGAGATTTATCCTCTATCTTGATTTTTTACTTTCAAAAATAATTAGTAAATTATATGTATTGTGCTTTTTGTTAAAACTATTCATAATCATTTCATTTTCCCGATGCTCTTTTAGATACTAAAGTTTAATTTCCAGAGTACTTACTGCAAAATGTAGAAATGTAATTAATTTTGTATTTTGCTCATATATGTTGCAACCTTGCTCAGCTTTTTTATTAGCTCTAATTGTGTGTATGTGTTCTTTGGGATGTTGTACACGGGATCATGTCATTAGCAATAGGAGCATTTTTACTTCTGGTTTCTCAGTCTTGCAGATATCTTTTCTTTTTCTTTTTCTTACCTGAATCCCTGGCCACAATCTCTGGCTCAGTGTTCAGTAAAAAGTGAGGTGCATGAGCCGGGTGTGGGAATGAACACCTCTCATTCCACATACTGGGGGCTCTGAAGCAGGATGATTGTTTGAACCTGAGAATTCAAGATTGGCCTGGGCAACATAACAAGATCCCCACGTTAAAAAATACAAGCAGTGCAAGTGTTAATCCTTGTTTTCATCCTGATCTCAGTGAGAAAGATTGCACTATTTCACCATGTAACTTGATATTATTTGTAGTTTTTTTATGGATGATCGTCATTAGGTTGAAGGAGTTCTTTTCTTGCATCCAGTTTGTTTTTTGTTTTTTATAATTAGAGTGCATTGGGTTGTAAAATGATTATCCTGTGTCTATAGGAGTAATCATAGATTGTTTTGGGGGGACTGGGGATGTAGCTCAGTGGTACTACACCTGCCTGGCAAGTGCAATGTCCTGAGCTCAATCCCTAGCCAAAAAAAAAAAAAAAAAAAAAAAAAAAAAGTCACACGGAGAAATAATCATAGATTTTTTTTGCCCTTCATTGCATTGATATGATCTGTTATATTTTTGTGTGTGTGTTAAAAAAACTTGTATTCTTGAAATAAAATCTGCTTGAGAACAAACCTTTTTTATATTTCTGGGTACACATTGCTATTACTTCATCGAATACTTTTTTTCTATATTCATAAGGGAAATTGATATCCATTTCTGTGATTTCTTTCATAGTTTTTTTTTAAAACAGGATCTCACTATGTAGTTGAGCCTGTCTTGGAACTCACTATGTAGCTCAGGCTGGTCTCAAACTCACAGCAATCCTCCTGCCTCAGCCTCCTGAGTGCTGGGATTACAGGTGTGCACCACCATGCCCAACATCCTTTGTTAGTTTTAGCTTCAGGGTATAACTGTATTCATAGGCAGAGTAAAGCAGTTCTCCCTGTTTCATCATTTAGCAGATAGCAGAGGTAAAGAGGATAGATGGTAAAGGATTGGTGCCTACTTTCTCGCAACAACTTGAGCAGCTCACCAGTAAGCCCCTCCAGACCCAGGCTTTGCTATGAGGAAAGTGTTTTAATCAGTCATTTCACCTTTCTGCTTATTACAAGGCTGACTCAGATTTTCTGCTTCTCCCAAATTCAGTTTCAGCTGTTTTGGCTACCTAGAAATTTCTTCATTTCACCTAAATTATTGAATATATTGTAATAGAATTATTCAGAGTATCCCAGGAATATTTTCTCTACTTCTTATGTGTGTAAGACTTATGCTGTTATGTCAGTTAGTATTTTAGATATTTGAAATGCCCCCCCACCTCTTTCTCTTTCTCCTCCCTTCTCATTCTGAAGAGCTAAATTTGGCTGAGCAGACTTCATTCGTTATTCCATTTTAGATATTGCTAACTTTACTTTCCTTCCATCTCTTTTCTTTAATTCTAGTTTCATAAGGAAGAAGCATATTATTGATTTAAATGTTTCTTCCTTTTTCATATAAATATTAACAGCTGAATGATCCCCCTTTTCTCCTAACCACTGCTTTAACTGAGTTTTATATGTTTTGGTATGTTCTGTTTTGTTTCCAGTCTCATTAAAGAGTATTTTAGCTTTTTTCACCCTATTGATCAAAAGGGGTAGCTTCTCAAATTGTCACATTTGTGAATTTCTCAACACTTTTTTTTCTTCTAATTTAATATCATTGAAGCCAGAGACTATATAGTTTTAATGTTTTGCTCGTATTGAGGATTGTGGGGGGAATAATTGTTGGAGGTCTCAGTGCCTCAGAAGACTGGGTAGATGAAGCGAAGGAACAAAATCAAAAGAGCCGCCGACACGATTGTCATTGGACTGCAGTGTGTATCAGTTCTTTCCAGGCTCTTCTTGTCCTGCTCAAAGAACTGGTTGGGACAATCCAAGAATTTGAACATTTGACGTTTATTGATGGTATTAGAGGTGTTATAGACAAGTAAAGTAGGGAGGAGAGATCTTCTGAAAAGAAGGAAACAAGTGCTAAGTTCAAAGTTGTCTCCTGATTTACTGTTTTCTGTGTCCTTACTGACCACACCTGCTGCAGTATTCTCTATTGTTATCTTTAACCTTTTTGGGCTGAACTGCTTTCTTCCCAGCAATGTCAAGTTCAATAAATTCAAAGAACAAAAAGGATGTGCTCAAAAAGAGGAAGAAAATAAGTGCTCTGCTGAGAAGTGCTAAGAAGCACTCTGAGAGACCAATAAGAGAAGAGAAAATGTGCCCTGTGTGCAGAGTTGGCCACTGCAAAAGCAGGCAGACAGGAGAGACAAGGCCAGTGGCCATTACCTACTTTGCCTTCTTCTGACTTCAGAGCTGGGCTGTCCTGAGTGGGGCTCCGCAGCTGCCCTCATGGCCATGACTGGACAGGTCTCTGTTGGACTGGGCACACCTGACTGTCCGGCCAGCAGGCCATGCCCTGATCTCCTCCCCCCACCTCCCACACATCCTTATTGCAGTGTATCTCTGTGAAGCACAGGGTGAGCAAATGCAGACATGGAACCACAGCTACAAGGGCCACCTGACATCAAAACAGGGTGAGAAGCCAGATGGGGGAGCAACCTGTCACCCTAGCACTCTGGGAGGCTGAGACAGGAAGTTTGCAAGTGCCAGCCCAGCCTGGGTAATTTAATACCTTAGGAAGGTCCTTTCTCAACATAAAAGATAAAAAAATAAAGAGCTCAGTGCAGAGGGCCAAGGTTCACGCCCCAGCATGGGATACACAGGTGAGGACACTGCAAGAGACAAAACAGAGCGAGTCCAATAGATTTGTGACCACCGTAAAGACAAAACTCCTAAAATTCACCAAGCAGGTGAATGCACTTGTAGCGCTGGATAGACCATTTGGAAAACATCACGTGACACTGCCACCTGTACTCTGTGAGTGAGTTTTCACACACGTGTGGAGGCCCGATGGCTGGTGCAACACACAGAATCCATATTTGGCAAATATGTCTTCATTTTCAAAATTGAGATTGTATTTGCATAACAAGCTTTGACTCTGTCTTGGTGTGATTGTTTAATGTCTCGACTGTCGGCTCCATGTGTTTCTAGTCCGTAAGGGATAATATGAAGTCAAGAAAAATCACAAGAGCATGAATTACATAACAGAGTCCCACCCTGTCAGACTTGGGGCCAGTCTCCTCTGCTACATATTCGCCAAGTTATGGTTACTCTTACTTCCTTCACTATTGCCTTGTGTCTGTTTCTCCTTGCGGAGAAGGCTTCTCCATCTTCAGTACAGTTGAACATGGTGTTGTGTAGCTATTGACTGCTTTCAATTGTACAGAAATAATTAATTTCATTTTTTTTGTTGAGTAGTTTTGTCCCATAGAAGAAATAAAACACTTCTTGAATACACGTCTTCCCAGGTGCTTGAAAGATATGACAAATTGAAAACTCTCTGAGGTGTGTTAATGCATTTTACTGTCTGGTTATATTGCATTTTAATAGAAGACCCTATAAAAGATTACTTAGATTTTCTTCTGGGCTTTATAGAGGTATAAACTACACTCAAAAACCCTGTCAAATAAAGGTAAAAAAACCTAAGTAATAAATCCATTCAAATTGTTACAGAAGAGTAATGAATTCCTTGCATCTTTTGTAATAGCAATATTGTATTTTAAAAATTAGCTGGTATGCTGGTCCAGGCCAGCTCTGAAGGGAAAATGAAAGATTCTTGAGCATTGAGATGCTCATCATATTTGTTCAACTTGACTCAGAGGAAAAAAGTGAAAACACTCAGACTCATTGAAATTATTTCAGTTGCTTTTAGAAGACTTTGTAACATAATTTAGAAAGTCATCCTGTATTAGTAGTAGGTAGAATGTCCTGGGAAGTAAATTTGTAATTGTCAGAAATACATATTAGCAAAGATGAAATTATCAGACACTAAGAAATATCCGGGAAATGCTTGTTAAACACCAATTATTGAACTGCTCAGTGGTTGGAGTTTTTAAGCAAGTCATGCATAATACCCTAGACTACATTACAGGTCCAGCATTTTTCACGTAATTGCCTTCTTTTTAGATGTTAGAAATGAAAAGAATTATAGAACAAGGCTGTGTGTCTTCAGGTCATTGCTTGAAAGCCTGTGGATTTGAAGGTATCATAAACACACTACACTGTAATTAAGAGCATGAGGCATGGACCATATAGTCATATAGATAAAAAGTTTAAGAGGTCTTAAACACAAAGATGTAAGGAATAGATGACATAATGATAGTTAAAATTTATAAAGTTATCTCAAATAACTTATTGGTAATTATGGTCAAATAAATTTAAGATCACATACTCTGACTTTATTTTAACATGCAAAAAATATACCAAGGATTAAGGAATGTTGATGTTTAAAAAGTCATTATAGATAATTTTTAATTGACATATACAAAATGCTTGAAATTTAATTACTTGATGTTAGTTTCCTCAAAAGAAGTTGGAGATAATTAAGAATTAAAACAAAAGATATATTTTAATAAATGGGAATGGAAAAAAGAATCATTATATAAAAAAGCCAAGAAATGACATTTTATCCAAGCATAATTTTCAAGCAAAGAAAAAAATCGTAAAACTCATTGTTCAATTAATGAAATTTGAAGTTTTCACACTAAAGGGATACTTCTAAAAGTTCTGAGCTCTGAGAAAAAGTTTGGTAATATCATTTAGATTTGAAGTTTTTTAATTGATATAATACTATATAAGAACACAGCTTAAAGAATCATGAAAGCTAAATTATTAGAATCTCTGGCTTTGTGACTTTTCTTACCCACCACTATTCTTGGCTGGGATTTTTATACCTATTTCCAGAAGATGGCTTAAAAGTAAAATTACTGATGAGTGCCTAAACTGTGTGTGTTTCCCATTAAAGTTTTCAACTATTTATGCTATAGATATTGTCAAATAAAATATTTTTGCAATAAAAGTCAAGTTACTCACTTTGGATGTTGTATTTGTATTCAGTGAAAAGTAGAAATCTAACACGGAAAAACCATCCCTAAAACACTGCCTGTCTGTTAAAAATTCAGAGTTGGTAAAAGAATAAATGAGAAAACTAGGAATTGAGAAAAGAAGGTAAAGTAGACAACAAAAGATATATTGTTTTTACCATAAAGGTTGGGGAGATGAAGACATGACAGAATCATGGTATTTAAATGGAAGAACTGACCTTAGAGTGGTGCTGTTTTTAGGTTTTGAGGAATCTCCATCTTGATAGCAGTCAAAGTGGGCATCACCTAGGGACGGACGGCTGCACACTCTTGTTTATTGAGGGACAGCATACAGTGGATGTGATGCGGGCCCAGCCTAGAGGCCCATCGATACATGAAGGGGTAAGGAAAAGGTTCTGTCCATATACACAAGGGAACATTATGCAGCCATAAAAAAGAATGAGATTTTTTTGACATTTGAAAAAGAAATGGGTAGATTTGGAGATCATCATATGGAGAAAACTAAGCCAGACTGAAAAAGACAAATGTCTCATGTTCTAATGCATGAATCTAAAAAGGATGACAAGCAAGTAGAAGGAGACTATTGTGTGAGACAAGAGAAAGGGAAGAAGGGACAGCAAGAGGGTGTAAGGGCGGTAACTGGGCACCAGTATGATCTAAATATAGGACACACGTCGAGACTTCCCCCAAGGTGGCAATTAGGGACGGGAGGGAAATGGGGGCCAGGGAGGATGATGAGCTATGTTGTCTGCATGTACAAATCTGCCAAAATGCAACCCATTCATCTGGAAAACCAGTGCATGCTAACAGAAGAGCGGAAGAACGGAAAATCTGGTGGGGGAGAGGGAGCAGGGGCATGGACAGGAAACTGGACTCCAGTTAGTATCCAGTTGCCCCACGGACCCTCGTGCCTGCTCAGCATGCCAGCTCTAGGCCCACAGAGCAAGCTGCCAACACCCACTGCCTCCTCAGTGCTAAAGCAAGCATGGCCAAATCTCATGCCTTTTGTGAGACACAGGGCTTCATTTCTTTGGAAAATAAAACTTGGAGCAGAATTAGTAAAACTTATCCAAGAAATGGCCTCACCACGGAGCACAAGCAAATTTACCTCTTTGAACTGGATGTTTTTGTATTAGCTGTTTAGATAGTGAACAGATGACATCAAAGACAAAACACATTTTAGAAGAAACAAGTTTTGAGCTCGATGCACGTCAGCTACGTTTTGCTAACTTCCCAAGATCACCTGTTGTGGCTGATTTATGAGAAGAGTTCTTGCTGGGGATTTAACTCAGTGGTTCCTCTGCCTGCCTTGCAAGGGCAAGAACCCGAGTTTGATGCCTGGTACCAAACAACAACAATAACAACAAAAACAACAACAACAAAAACAAACCAAATATTAGAAGATTTCTTGGGGGGTCTCTAATACCCTGCTCGCCTTCCTAACCATAGGAGGAATTAACTTACTATCTGTCTGAGGGACTGATGGGACCTGTCACGTGCCATCCTTATGCCCACATGTGACGTCTTCCTGAAGGCACACTTCAGGGACACAGTCAGTGACCCATGTCTGGAGGGACAGGCTTGCATTCGGTATCACCGCTCAGTATGTGATAACCAGGTACATTTTCACTGTCTCCCACGTGACTCGAAAAGTGAAATTACTTAGACCCTAAGTCTGTTCGCAGGGTCAGAGGTTTCCTTCTTTCTGCTAGTGCTGGGTGGTCTCTGGGTTTGCTGTTTGTGTCTTGAGTCTTGGAGAGGCATAATGAGAACTGCAAGCGAGTCATGCCACTTACCGTGTGCCTTTCAAAGTACAAAGCACGTGGGGAAGCCAGGTGTGGGGAGCACTCTAGGAGGCAGAGGCAGGAGGATCACAAGTGAATGCCCAGCCTGGGAAGCAATGACTTAGTGTGAACCTTACTCAAAATAAACAACGAAAAAGGGGGCTGGGAATATAGATTAATGTGAAGGCCCTGGGTTCAATCCCCAGCACAACAAACAAACAACCAAACAACTGAACAAGAAAACACACACACAATGTATACATTGGTCAACTGTGAGCATTAGTAATAAAATCAAATTGTAATGAAAGTGTGAATAAATTTCCTAATGGATTTTTCATCTGCTGACCAGCAGTGTAGCTTTAGAGGAACAGGGACTTTTCCCATTTTTCAACATTATATTTGCATCTTCACGTGTACAGTATTGAGGGTCTCTTATGCTGACTGTGATCTTCCTTAGGCCAAATGGAAATTGAGCTAAAATTATTTCTGATCTAATTCTTTGTAATATACAATAAGCCGAAAACATGATTGCAAGAATTTTGAATTGAGATATTGCTGTGTTCTTTGCTGACCTCATAATGCCTCTATTTAGTACATGTTTAGATCTATTAAACACCAGTTTTCAGCAGTTCTGGAAGTCAAGTGTACAGGACCGTCTGTCTCCTTTTCCAGCCCTGGTGGAGGGGCAGACTCTGGTCCTGGCCAGAGAATCTTGATCCTGCCTCTCCATGTCCTTCCTCCCTGAGGTTCAGTCCTCAGGGGACAGCAGCCCCTGGACATTCCAAAGGAGGCCATGTCACATCTAGGACACTCCTGTGTGGCCACAGCTGTGCCCGAAGATGCCCTGGAACCTGGGGTCCCTGACATGAACTCCATCAGCATCTAAGTTGGGGCTGGATGGGGGTTCCTCTTCGGTGTCTACCTTTGGGCCCAGGTATGATGCTTTGCAAGTCACGGGTGGTGGAAGACCTGGCACTACGTCCTGCTTCGGGACATGAGCCTCTCAGTACTAACTAGTGCTCTGGGTCCCATGAACCTGAGTGGCCTCCTCCTCCCTTGGAGGGACTCAGGCAGCTTACAAAGCAGCAACTACTCATTGGTTCCAGAATGCAGGATCTATGTTGCTCAGGCAAGTTTTGGTTTAAATAGCCTAAATAAATAAATACCTTGATCTTTCTACTGGAAGTGTCTCTGCATTCTTCCTACTTCACATGGGCACCATGGAGGCGCTGGGTGGAGCCACACGGTGGGGCTCTGTCCACCCGCTAAGGGGACAGAACAACGGTTCCTGAACTGAAATGTCAGCCATTTTATCATCACAGTGAAGGAAGCAAGTTTTAGTAATGTTGTCAAAGGCAATGTTTAAGGTCAGTTTTTTTGTTTTTTTTTTTTGAAACCAAAAATGAATAAAGATTTCTTTGGGGGAGGTAGTTTAAATACCTGGCTTTCTCATTTGACATATAAAGCATTCCACGTTAATATGTAATATTAGTGAGTTTCTAAGGATGTTTGAATAAGTTAGGTGATTCATCAGTAAAAGGGAGAATTTGCAGAAAAGCATTCGATTCGCTATAAGTGAAACGCAATTGCACAGAGCCTTCAATAGAAGATCTCTTACCGCAGTAAGATGGGATCACGAGTACTTGCTATTATTGCAAGTATTGTTTCCTCAAAGGCAGATTCGGGGGAGGCCCCGCGACCCGCGAAGAGACCTCGGTCCTAACTTGAGACCAGGAATACAGTGGTAGCTCCGTCTAGTCAAAGCAGGTATGTACTTCATTTTTCCTAGAATCAAGAAAACAAAACGCCAGCATCCCGCTGCTCAGGCATCTCAGTTTCTGGCTGGGGAGGTGTGAACATTTTGTAAATTCGAAGATCCAAGTGGAAGAAGAAGCCTACAGAAACCCGGGGTGGGGAGAGGATGGAGGAGACAAGGCCCGCCAAAATCTATGAAAGGGAGCTTAGAAGTTTGAGCTTCACCTCCACCAGATGATCAGCTACTGTTTGGGAATGTCTCCACTCCATCAGCCTGAAAGGATGGTATCAAAGGGAAGTATCTCCCAGCCCTTCTAGGGGACGAAACCTTCACAAGAGGCACACAAAATTGGAGATGAATTGGCTGGAGGTTTCTAGGGTTAGAAACAGAACTGCCTCACACCCTCCAAATATAGACAAATGTACAACCTCATTTTCATTTATTTCTATTTGTATTCCTGGTGTTTAAATGCCCCCCAAATCAATATATTTTATTCCATTCCAAAAATTTTAAATATTTAAGAAATACTTATTTTAAGAACTTAAAATTACCAATGTAACTTTTCTTTACTCTTTTTGAAATGTGAGTTCTTGTGTGTGTATACTTAGAAGTGTAAGATTAAATATTTGCTTTAATATTATAAAAACTTTATATGTAGTTAAGTATCATATATCATTTAATCTACATCATGTCCAACTCTAAGAATATTTCCATTTTTATATTCTTATAAAAACACATCCAGTAAATATTTTTGCTTCTTGCAATATGTGAATTGTTGCTCAATCAACAGTATGCATGGTATCAGTTGTGATTAATGCTGTAAAACGTCTCTGAAGATGGCAGTATCTTGGGGACTCATCAAAGAGTTACAAGAATTAAGCTTTTAAACCTGTTATTAAAGATGTCATGGAAAAGTTGAATAATCCCCTTCTACAGAAAACAAGTAAAAAAATTGGACAAATTCCTAAGCAACAACAAACATCCTCAAAACAGGAAATGGTCCAAGAAAGATGATGAATTGGCAGATGCTGATTCCTATTTTGATGAGAAGGCAGGGGTGGATTTGTTGCCAATGTCTACTCTTACTCAAACCTTAGGCTCAGTTTGCAAGATCATTGTAGGCTTGCCAACTGCTGCCATGCAGGAAGGAAAAGGTTGTCTGTCCTCTAAAATCTCAGAGGTCTCCAACCTTCCTGCTTTTCATCCTGCCCCAGTCCTCACAGTACACACAGGCAGCTTGAAAGTAGAAAATCAATGTTCAGGCAGGGCTGGTTTCTCCCGAAGCCTTTGTTCTTGGCTTATAAATGGATTCTCTGTGTGTCTTCACCTGGACTTCTCTGTGTGTCTGTGCTCTGAACACCTCTTCTTGAGGACCCAAGTCATGGTGGAGCAGATCCCAGCTGTTAGACCTCACCTTGTTTTAATTAACTTTCTGAGGCCCTGCTCTGAATGCAGCCTCACTCTGAGTTACTGGAGTTAGGGCTGCAGCGTGTGAATTTTAGGGATTCATAATTCTCTCACAATAGTACCTAAGTATAACTACTCAAATAAATGGCTGGTCATTGAACTTGGCAGATTGATAGACAACTTTCCCAGAGAAATGGACTAAATTTTAAAGAAAAATACTCAGCAAACACATCAATACCCACACGTAGATGCTTAAGTCTGCAGACATCTCTTAAATAAAAATAGCCCTCAGGAAACTAAAAACTAATTGGTAGTTGCAATAATACATTATCTAAAATATGTAGTTTTCAAGCAAAAATACTGAAACACCAAGAAACAGGGAAGTGTAAGCCCTACTCAGGGAAAAACAAAAGCCTTCAACTCAAGTTGTCCATATATTAGATTTTACAAGACTTCAAAATAGCACTATAACTGTCTTTAAACCAAAGTGAAAATCTTTTTCATAATTAATTAAATGTGTTAAAAATGAGTCAATCTGTAGGGCTGGCTGTAAACTTTTAAAATGAAAATTCTGGAATTGGAAAGTGCCAAATCTGAAAACAAGAGTTTACTGGTAGCTGTAAACAATACCATCTAGAAATCTAAAGGCAGAATTAGCAAACTTTAAGTCCTGTGAGTAAAACTAATCTAATCTGAACCAAGATAGATAGAAAAAGATAAAATGAAATTAACAGAACCTTAGAATTTTTTAGAAAATCCCATGTTTTTATATACATATAATGATAATTAAAAATAGAGGAGAAATAAAAGTGAATAACAAGAATGTTTGAAGATGTAAAAGCAGAAAATGTCCCAAATGTAATGGAGTATTTTAACTTACAAATACAAGAATCTCTACAGATCTGAGGCAGAATAAATTCAAAGAGAAATAAACCTAACCCTTCACCATCAAGTTACTCAAACTCAAGCACAAAAAAAGAACAGCTTAGAAGCAGCGGAAGTAAAGGACTCTTCTCACATAGGGGAATAGCATTTGCTTAGTGGTTGACTTTCTACCAGAAACTCCACAGATGAGAGGCCATGAAGTGATGTAAACAAGGGATAAAATACTTTCAAAAACTCATAAACTAAAACTTCATACACAGGGGAGCTTTCCTCACAGTTTGTCGAGAAGGTTTCAGTCCATAGTCAGCTGGCTCCAAGGCAGGGTGGCGTGGCAGAGAAGAAACAGTCTATGGCATGGCAGGCAGAAGGTGGGGGGGGAAGAGAGAGAGAGAGAGAGAGAGAGAGAGAGAGAGAAGAGAATCGAAAGCATTTATTAAAAATAATTAATTATAAGTTTTTACAACCCAGGGATTTTTGCACTGTTACATCCCAAGCCTCTTTCTCTTCTCTTCTTCTTCTTCTTCTTCTT
>NW_022900929.1:27443009-27481098 GCF_012274545.1 Fukomys damarensis
AGAATCGAGAATCGAAAGCATTTATTAAAAATAATTAATTATAAGTTTTTACAACCCAGGGATTTTTGCACTGTTACATCCCAAGCCTCTTTCTCTTCTCTTCTTCTTCTTCTTCTTCTTCTTCTTCTTTTTTTTTTTTTAATTTTGAGAGAGGGTTTCACTTGCTAACCATCTAAATTGCCTATGTTGAGGTCTAACAAAGTATTTTAAAAGAATACGGTAAAGATAAACCAAAGCACCCAAATACCAATAATGTAGAGAGAAAGGCTATAAAGAAAGAGGTGAATTTGTCAGACTCCCCAAGCTCATTTCCCTCTCCCAGACATTATGAAATCCCCAAGTTCTTCCTTTTGAAAAGTGTAGCATTAGTATGAAATTCCTGGGCCCCTGGCCTGCTGATGCTATGACCTGACTGGTCCACACCACTGGAGCACTTAAAAATGGGCAATAATAATAGCAAAATGTTAACTCTTATTGCTACACTTTACAAATTATTTTTGTGCAGAAGCTATTGAGTGATGCGCATACTATATATTTTATTTGGGAGGACAGAAGGAGATTCACGCCTTAGAGAAATTTTTATTCTTTCCTTTCATTATGTCATTGAGAAATAATATCAGAAGGGGGAAAATAATTGCTTTTTATCTTTAGAACCAACTAAAGCCTTAGTTATGTTTATCTTTTTAAACTTGAAGTAATTGTCCAATTTCTCCATTTCATATTCACCAAATCAAACAACACATAATCATGTCAAAAATTCTCAAGATTATGTGACAGTGAAAAAAAAGTCCAATAAAATGTTTTCAGTGGAAAAAAATTATGTGACATAATATTAATAAAACCTTTGTGGTATAATATATTTACTAAAAGTTTCCTTTTAATGAGAACAAAAGAATTAGCTTACATTTCCCTGACTGGTCTACCCTTGGGTTATTATTGCCTCCCTTCAGCAAACAAGAAATGACTAATGACCGATGTGAAAACCCAATGAAACTGAACTGAAAATTAGACTCAAGATATTTTAGAATCTAGAGAGGTTAAGTCAAAAGAATAAATAATTACTTTATAGCCTCAAATAAAAATGCACACTTTTGCCATTGGGATAGCTGACCTATGTTGTTTTAATTGAGAAAACTCAAGGTAGATTCTTCTATCTTAAAAAGTATATAAAATATTTGATTTATTCACATCGGGCTACACTAAAGACCTGAATAGGAACAATTCTTTCACAGATTCAGTCAGGAATAAAGAGATCAATAATGAATAAGGAAGAGGATTTCTGGTGCATGGTGCCAGAGCCCAAAAGACTCAAGGAGATATTTACTTCTGTAGCTTAGAGGAGGAAATAGTTTGTAGGCTTAAGTTATGCTCATAGCTTTAAACAAGATAAAAATTTTAAAATTCAGCAACATTTGTAGTTGTAAGGTGTGAAAATATTTTTTTTGCATACACCAAATTTCTTTAATAATGAAATGGTGTCACAGCATTAATATAATTAATAGTTGATTTACTTTTTTGGTTAGGACAATTCATTTTTACCCTACTGTACTTATAAGCAAGACTTTGTTTTATTCCCATACCAAATCTTAGTTAATGAAATCTTACACTTTCTGCAGGCAGAATTTATGTGACTTTCTAGAGCAGTTTACTCTGACTACAGATGGAAGTCAGGTGTTTCATCCCATAAGTTAAATTAAGTAGAATATTTGGCTGAAAATGTACAAGGATGGTGTTGGAGACAACTGAATTTTAAGCCATTTGTATATCTGTTTGTGTCAGATGTTTTCCTTTACTTAGAGCTGACTAAAAGGTTATTTAAAAAATAACAGTAATGTGACTTGCCTTGCAACAGCCTCTGAGTCCAAGTCTGTATAGGTGTGCAGGGCATGTTTTGTGAGGGTCTTAGTTAATAAAGTAATTCATTACCTACAATGCTTGGTACTTGTTTGCTTTATAAACGTTATTCGTATGACTTTCAGGGTGTTTTGACCATGTTTCAATGCTATAGATGCCTCAGGCAATTATTCTGAGCCATCCCACTGCTTTTGATTATGCTGTTTTTCAAGTAATTTCCCCATAACTCAAATTTACCTGCATTGGGAAATAACATGGCATGGTTGGATGTAATTGTAGGTTAAACATTCAACATTTAATTGTAGATTAAGCTTTTTCAATTAATATTTTTCAATTCATTGGTTTTTATTTAATATAGCCACAAATCTGTGCAAAACCTACAACCCTAGGTTCCATAGAATTTTATTTCTCTTCTTTATAGCACAGGTTCTTGAGACATAGTGGTCACATTTACCATGGGGGTTTGGTATACATACATGTCACGTCTTGAACATCTTACTTCCTGACCTTTGTTCCTCCCCTCCTCCTCCCTCCCCAGACCCCTTTCCATCTTACAGGGTCTTCTTTCCTGCTTCCTAACATGGCCCTTTATTTTGCTCTTTAAATTGTATATATTTTGAATCTCTCATGGAGAGACCATGTGCTATTTAACCTTTTGGAGCTGACTTATTTCACTAATCACTATGGCCTCAAGTCCCATCCATTTTCCTACAGGTGATTTAAATTTATCCTTCTCTATGGCTGAGTTGTACACAAGTGCGTGAGTTTTAGTACCTTTTTGATAGCCATTCATCTCCTGATGGACTTATAGGCTGCTCCCATGGCTTTTCTAGTGTGAGGTTTGCCTCTATTAATGGAGGCATGCATGCAAGGCTAGGGTGACCCTTCTACTTCAGGGAAGGTACCCTGGAGAGGAACACCTGGGTCAAGTGGGGTATTCCATAGTATTTTCTCTGCCTTAGGGGGGGAAACATGATTTACTACTCCCCGTGAAAGATTGAACCAATAACTTCTTTTGTGTCTCCTTGGATTTGCTTGGTCTGGACATTTATTATAAATAAACTCATGCAATCATGTAATACATAGCCGTTTGTGTCTGGTTTCTTTCACACAGCATGATGTTTTCAAAATTCACCCTTATCGTTGCATGTGTCAGTTCTCTATCTTTTCCCTGACTAAATTCTGCACGGTGTGGTACCATACTTTACCTGTCCCTGCATCAGTTTATGAACATCTAAGTTGTTTTCACTTTTTGACTATCATGATTAATGCAGCTTTGAACAATAATGTGTAAGATTTTATTTAAGCATACATTGTCTCCATTCTTGGGTGTATATTCATAGGAATACAATTTCTAGGTCATATGATATTTTTTATTTTTGTTATTTTAATTTTATTTTAAAATTACTATGTGTATTCAGTTATAGGATGCAATATTACAATTTTATGCATGCATATAAAGTCTAGTAATCAAATCATGGTAACTAGCAGTTTCACTTTTTCAAGTATTATCATTTCTATCGCTTGGCAACCTTTAACTCCTTCTTCTTCACTAATTTGGAGTGCATCCTTAATTGCGGTACACTAGCATTTCCGTATCATCTTATAGAACATTAGAAATACTTTCCTTCCAACTGTATTGTGGAACTTGCTATCTCCACCCTCTCCTTTTCTCTTCTCCTTTCCACCCTCCAGTGATCTCTATTTTCTGTTTTCCTTCTGGTCCACTTTCACAGTTTCTACAAAAGAGTGAGAACATTTGGTATTTGTCTGTCTGTTCCTACTTTACTGTTACTCAACACAACATCCTCCAGTTCTGTCTATGTTGAACTAAATGACAGAATTTCCTCCTGTTTTGTGGTTGGATTATATTCCATTATACACACGTGTTACTTTTTTATTCATCCATCTACTGATAGATATTTCACTTGAGTCTGTATCTAAATAATTGGGCACAGTAATGCAATAAGACCAGATATACAAGGGTGGCTTAAACATAATGATTTTATGTTTTAAAAATATAAATGCATAAGATTCTAATAAGATTACTGACATTTAGAAATGGGAGGAAAGGAGCTAAAGGTGTAGGGAAGGTGTGATACGTAGGGGAAGAACAAAAAGGGAAAAGAAAAAAATGTGAGAGAATGAAAAGATGAAAATAAAGTGTTTGTAGATGGGGAGGGGAGGAGGGGGTGAAGGGAGGGCAGAGGTAAGGGGAAAAAATGAGAATCAAGACTTGCCATGTAAAGGTACATGATCCCAACAATGAATGTAACTGTACTGTATCCCTAAATGTACCAATAAACTCAATAAAAAAATAAATAAATAAATAAATCTAGCAGTGTAGTGAGATTGCTGAATCATCTAGTACTTCTAGTGTCAGCTTTTTTTTTAAAGGAAATCCTGTGTTTTTCATAGTGGATATGTTCATTTCCATCCCTACAAACAGTGAATATATGAATTCCCCTTTCCAGCATTTATTTCCATTTATGTATTTTTATAATGACCATTTTAACTGGGATGAGACGAGATTTCACTGTGACTCTGACTCACTTTTCATTGGTGCTTAGTGATTCTGGTGATCTGTCAATAGATTTGACCATTTGTACATCTTCTTTTGATAAATACCTGTTCTGGCCATTTGGCCATCCTTTAATCAGATTGTTTTACAGTCATTACTATTGCTTGAGTTACTTGTGTTCTGGACATTGCCTCCTTGTTTGGTGAATACTTTGCATAGACTTCCTTCCTCATAGCTGTTTCTTCACACTGTCCCTCACTTCCTTCTGTTCTACAGATTTCTAGTTCACTATGATCTCATTTTCCTAGTTTTGCTTTTCTTATCTGAGCTTTTAGATTTTTATGCAAAAATAGTTTCCTATAATAATGTCATATTCAGTTTTTGATTTTACATTTAGGTCCTTGATCCACTTTCAGTTGATTTTTGTATGTGGTGAGAGATAGTAGCCTAGTTTTTTTCATCTTTGAAGTATGTTCAGCTTTTCTAGTACCTTCCTGTCTTTTCCAATGTATTTTCTTGGAGTTTATGTCAAAAGGTAGTTGGCTATAAATATGTAGGTGAATCTCCAGATTTTTTGTTTTGTTCTATTCATTGTTCTTTTTAACTCTGTCAGTAATGTGACACTTTGATTTCTAGATCTTTGTAGATTCTTTTGCAGTCAAGTACTGTGATTCCCCCAAATTTTGTTCTTTTTTTCTCACGGTTGCTTTAGCTAGTCTGGAACATTTGTTGTTCCATAGGAATTTTGCGATATTTCCCCTAGGTCTGTGAAGAATGTCATTAGTATTTTGATGAACACTTTGTAGAATCTGTAGACTGCTGTGGGTGGTACACACATTTCAATAATGCCAATTCTTGCAAGCAATTTGCAAAGGATATCTTTCCATTTTTGTGTGTGCCTCTTATTTCTTCATCAGTATTTTGTAATATTTCTTGTAGAAATTATTCACATCCTTAGCTAAGTTTATTCCTAGGGTTTTTTGGTAACTATTGCGAATTTATCATTGGTATATAAAAATTTTGCTTTTTTTTTTTACTTTTATTAGTATGTGTTTGTTGAACATAATGATTGTATTCACTGTAGTGAATGGTACATGTAATAATACATTGCAATTTTCCCCCTTCTTTCCATTCTCATTTTATTTTTTTTATTTATTTTAAAATATTTTTATTGGTGCATTTTAGATATACAATGCAGTTACATTCTTCACTGGGATCTTGTACCTTTACACGAAAGATCTTGGTTCTTATTTGTTCCCTATTCCCTTAGCCTCCCTTCCCCCATCCACCCTTCCCTATTTACAAAGACTTTGTTTCCATTTTTGTCCTTTTCACATACTTTTATCTTCCATTTTACCTTCCCCCTAGCCCTCCAATTTGCCCAATACCTTTAGACCTTTTCTTCCTATTACAAAATGTCAGTTATACGTTTTGACCCTTATTTACACTTTCAGTTTATCACACCAGAGAAACTATTCATAATTTAATGTGTGTGCCATTAATTTCACTTAAGAGTTTGTCCTCAATGTGCATCCACTTATCTATGAATGTCTCTAGTTTCTCATTCTTTATAGCTGAGTAGTACTCCATTTTATATATTTAAAAAAACACATATCTTCTTTATCCAGTCTCCAGTTGATGGGCAATTGGGCTGTTTCCAAGTTTTAGCTATTACAAACTCTGCCGCTATAAACATGGGCAAGCATACATCGCTGTGGTATGGTTCTTTTAATTCTTTTGGTAAGATACCTAGCAGCAGAATAGCTGGGTCAAATGGAACCACTAATCCTAGTTGTTTGAAGTATCTCCATATTGATTCCCACAGTGACTGTACCAGTCTGTACTCCCACCAACAACAGAGAAGTGTTCCTTTCTTCCCACAACCCTGCCAGGATTCTTTACTGGTTGATGTCTTGATAGCAGCTATTCTTTCTGGGGTGAGGTGGAATCTCAGAGTTATTTTTATCTGTATCTCTTGAGTGACCAGTGACATTGAACATTTTTTCATATATTCATTTGCTACTTTCACTTCTTTGAGAAATGTCTGTTCATTTCAGATGCCCATTTTTGAATTGGGTCTTTATATTTGGGGGATCTGATTTTTTTCAAGTTCTGTATATATTGTAGGCAGTAGACCTTTGTCAGAAAAATCTGGTAAAATTTTTTTTCTCACATTGTAGGTTTTTTCTTCCCTCTGTTGGTGGTTTCTCTTGCAGTGCAGAAATTTTTAAAAAGATGAGATCCCAGTTGTTGATTCTTTGTGCTGAGGATTTGTTCATAAAGTCTTCTCCTATGTCAATCTTTTCAAGAGTTATACCTAACTTATCTTTCAGCTGGTTTTGTGTTTCTGTTTTAATATTTATACCTTTAATCCCCCTGGATTTTAGTTTAGTGCATGG
Source organism: Fukomys damarensis (assembly GCF_012274545.1). Lineage (NCBI taxonomy): Eukaryota > Metazoa > Chordata > Mammalia > Rodentia > Bathyergidae > Fukomys > Fukomys damarensis. Next base: position 27,449,784 of record NW_022900929.1, read on the forward strand.
TGAAAAATGAAGATCTAGTTTTAATCTCTGAAAAGTTGAAATCCAGTTTTTCCAACACCATTTATTAAAGAGGCTATCTTTCCTCTAGTGGGGGGTGTCTGGCTCTTTTGTCAAAGATGAGGTAGTGAGTATGTCTGGAGTTGTTTCTGCATCTTCTAATCTGTTCCACTGATCCTCAGGTCCGTTTCTTTGGCTGACCATGCTATGTTTAACACAGTGGCTTTGTAGTTGGGAATTGTGATAGCCCTTGGCATGTCTCTGTTGCCTAGAATGGCTTTTGCTATTCTAGGCCTCTTCTGGTTCCAAATGAATTTTTGTATTATTTTCTCTAGTTCTGTGAAATATACTGTTGGATTTCAATAAGGATTGCATTGAATCAGTATAGCAGTTTTGGAAATATAGTCATTTTTACTATATTGGTTCTTCGTACCCAGGAACAAGAGATACCTTTGCATTTTCTTATATCCTCTTCAATCTCTTTTTTCAGAGTGCTGTAGTTCTCAGTGTAGAGTTCTTCTGCTTCCTTTGTTAAATTGATTCCAAGATATCTAATTTTTTGGATGCTATTATGAAAGGGATTGTTTCTCTAATTTCTCTCTCAGTGATTCTGTTATTTGTGTATAAGAAGACTATTGATTTTTGAGTGTTGACCTTGTATCCAGCTACATTTAAGTCTAGAAGTCTTTTGGTGGAGTTTTTTGAGTCTTCTGTGTAGAGTATTATATCATCAGTAAATAATGATAGCTTAACTTCTTCCTTTCCTATCTTTATTGCTTTTATGTATTTCTCTTGTCTAATTGCTGTGACTAATGTTTCCAAAACTACGATGAACAGGAGTGGTGATAGTGGACATCCTTGTCTTGTTCTTGATTTTAGCATGAAGGTTTTCAGTTTTGGACCATTTAGTATGATGTTGGCTGTTGATTTTTCATAGACAGTCTTTATCAAGTTGAGATAAAGACCATCTATTCAAATTTTCTGCAGGGTTTTCATCATGAATTGTTGTTGAATTTTGTCAAATGCTTTTTCTTCATCTATAGGGATGATCATATGGTTTTTGTCCTTGACTCTGTTAATATAGTGTATTACATTTATTGATTTATGTATGTTGAACCATCCCTGCATCACTGGGATAAATCCAACTTGGTCAGGGTGTATGATCTTCTTAATGACCCTCTGTATTCTGTTTGCCAGTATCTTATTGGGAAAATTAAATAACACTCTCCTGAACAAGCAATGGGTCATAGATGAAATTGAAGAAGAAATTAGACAGTTTTTACATATAAAAGATAATGCCAGTCCAACATATAGGAATTTATGGGACACAATGAAAGCAGTGAAATTCATAGCAGTGAATGCAAAAACAGAGCAAGCTCAAATAAACAGCCTAATGCTGAATCTTAAGCTTCTGAACAAAAAAATCAAGACAAACCCAAAGCTTGTACAAGGGAAGAAATTATAAAGATCAGAGCAGAAATCAATGCAATGGAGACTAAGAGAATGATACAAAAAAAAATCAATGAATCGAAAGTTGCTTGTTCAAAAGAATAGATAACATCAATAAACCATTAGCCAATCTTATCAAAAAAAGGAAAGAAGAGGCTCGAAGCCATGCATTTAGGAATGAAAAAGATGAAGTCACAACACATGCAGCAGAAATCCAGAGGATCATCAATACTTAGTTCAAGAAACTGTTCTCTAACAAAATGGAAAACACAGAAGCAATGGACAGATTTCTAGATACACATGAATTACCAAAGTTGAATGCAGAAGATATAAAAATTTTAAACACCCCAAGTACGATCATCTCAATCACAGTCAGTAGAATTGGAAATGTAATTAAAAATTTACAAAGAAAAGCCTAGGTACTGATGGATTCACTGCTGAATTCTACAAGACATTTAGAGAAGAACTATTGTCACTACTCTTTAAACTTTTCAATGAAATTGAAAGGGAAGCAATACTTCCAAATTCATTCCTGGAAACAAGTGTTACTTTGATTCCAAAACCAGGGAAAGACCCAACAACAACAACAACAACAACAACAACAACAACAACAACAACAACAAAAAAAGAGAACAACAGGCCAATCTCCCTAATGAACATTAATCCACTCTATTTTTATAGCATGTGATTAATTTATTTATTTTACAAAACCTTATAAAGTTAATTATCATATATAAATTGAAAACCAGACTAATAGGCCAAAGAACATATCAAACATATAAGACAATTGTACTAAGTCAAGGTATACTTTTAGATACATTGTCTGCACAGGATTACAGTCTCTCTCTCCCTCTCCCTCCCTCCCTCTCTCCTCCCCCTCTCCCTCTCTCTCTTTCCCTCCCCCCACTTCCCATTATCAGTTTTTTTTTATAGCATATATATTTCATATAAAAGAAACCATGCACTATTTAAGTTTGTATATCTGAGTTTCTTCACTTAATATTGTGGTCTCAAGGTGAATCCATTTTCCTCCAAATGATACTATTTCTCAAATGTGGATTTTGTATCCTGGCCTTTCATGAGAATTTGTTTATCAGTTGCAATACTGTTGGTGGAGTCTTTTTGGTTTTATGCATATAAAATCATGTTCTCTGCAAGTAAAAATAATTTGACTTTCTTCTTTCCAAGTAGGATGTCCTTTATTTTTTTTCTTTTGCTTAAGTTTTCCAGCTAAGACTTCCAGGATTATATTTAAGATGACTGGTGAAAGTAAATGTTTTACTTTGTTCCAGATCCTATAGGAAACACTTTCAGCTTCTCTCCATTTGGCATGACATTAGCTGTGGGATTGTTATATAGCCTTTATCTTGTTGAGGTATATTTGTCCTGTACGTAACTTTCCCAAGGTTTTTTCATGAAAGGATATTAAATTGAATTACTATAAAGCAATATATTTAATGTTAAAACATTACCAAATTCTTTCTGTACGCACTCAGATGTTCATATATGGTTTCTTCTTCAATTTATTGACCCTCCGAATCACATTTATTGAATTGTGGTTGCTGAACCATCATTGCATTCCTAGAATAAATTCCGCTTTTTTTGTGGAGTGCAATTTTTTTGGTGTGCTGTTGCATTTGATTTGCAAGCATTATGTTGAGAATTTTTGCATTCATGTTCATTAGATGTATTGTTCTATTGTTTTCAGTTGTTCTGTGGTTTTCTATATTTTATGTCTTTGTCTGGTTTTGGTATGAGGACAATGCTGGCCCAGTAGAATGAGTTTGTCCTGTTCTATTTGTTGGAATTGTTCACGTTCATCTTTAAATGTTTTGTAGAATTCTCCAATGAAGCCATCTGGTCCTAGAAGTTTCTTTTTTGGCAGAATTTTTATTATAGATTCAATATCATGGTTTGTTATTGTTATGTTCTACTTTTATATGTGTTTATGGTTCAATTCTGCACACATGCATTTGTCAATTTCTCCTAAGACTTCCAATTTGCTGCACATAGTTTTTCATAGTAGTTCCCAATGGTATTTTTTATTTCTGCAGTATCAGTTGCAATGGCTCCGTTTTTTATCTCTGATGTTTGGTCTTTTCACTTTTCAATTTGTTAGCTTAGTGAAAAGTTGGTTTATCTTTTCAAAGAAACACAATTCTTCATTTCACTGATCTTTTGTATATTTAAAAAATTCCCTACTTCATTTATTTTCTTGCTCTGATTTTTTTTCTTCTACTAATTTTACATTTGATGTGTTATTGTTTTTCTAGTTCAGGGGGTTGTTTATTTAAAATATTTATCTTTTTTTGAAGTGGGTGTTTATTGATATAAACTTCTCTTTAAGTAGTGATTTTACTGTTTCCCATAGGTTTGAGTATCTTGTGCTCCTCTTTTGTTTAAAAATTTCCCTTTTTATCTCTTCATTGATTCACTGGTAATTCAACAACATGTTCTTTAGTTTCCAAGTATTTATGCAATTTCTAAAATTCTTCTTATTTGAGACTTATTTAATTGCATCCAGAGAAGATACATTATATAATTTCAAAATTTTTGATATTTTGGGATTTATTCTGTGAGCCATCTTATGAGCTCTTCTGGAATATATCCCATGTGCTAATGCAGATTCTCCAGCTTGTATGTGAAATGTTCTGTAAATGTCTATTTGATTCATTCTTTTGGTCTACAGCATATTGTAACACAAATATGTCTTTGTTGACCTTTTGTATCAGAGTGATTTTCCCATTGATAGAAGTGGGGACCCCATTATTTGAAGTCCTCATTATTGTATTGGAATTGAACTCTTAAAATAGACGTGGGTTTGTGCAACTGAGTGTTCCTGTGTTTTGTACATACATGTTTATAATAGTTAATTCTTCTTTTGTAGTTGATTCCTTTACCCCATAATGTGCCCTCCTTATTTTTACATAATTTGTCTTTATATTTGTTTTATCTCAGGACAGCTACTCTTGCCCACTTTTGGTTTCCATCTGCATGGAATCTTTCCTAGCCCTTCACTTTTCATTGCTTTGTACATTTACTTGTGAAGTGAATTTCCTGTAGGCAGCATATAGTTAGTTTTGCTCTACTATGCTAGCCTGTATGTTTAAGTGGAAATTTAGTCCATTTACATTCAAGGTTATTGATATATGAGGACTTACTACTCCTGTCATTTTGATAATCTTTTCTGATTTAACTATTATATATTCTATTCCTTCTCTTCCATCTGTCTTTGTGCTTGGTCATTCATTGTACTAAAGTTTGACTCTATATTTCTGTTCTGAAATCTGCTGATGGACTTCAAGGACTTGAGTTTGGTGTTTTTCCCATGCACTTTCCACAATTCTTTACTTTTGACAGTTTGTGTACCATGTGCTGAGGTGATGACATTCTCTGGCTTTGTTTACTGGGGTTCTGTTGGTCTTCCATGTCCAGAAGTCAGCTTTTTCCCAAGACTCGGGGAAGGGTTTGGCTGTTACTTTGGTTATAGCTCTTCTGTTCATTTCCGGGTGATGACTGCGAACCACTCCTGCACCTAGGACTGCTGGTGTCCATGGCGACAGGCCCAGTCTTCTGTCAACTTCTCCCTCGCAAAGCAGAGCCCCCCTGGCCCGTGGTTGTGGGTGCCAGGCAGCACACTGTGTTCATCTCTGGGTGGCCACCCCAGGTCTCCACATCCCACGTCTTCTGCCTCCTCCTCGCTGAGTTCCAGTTCTCCTCCCCAGCCACTGCTTTGAAACATGGCCCCTCATTTGCTGGTTTCCATCCTCGTGGATGGAGTGAGCACTGGGCACCTCTCTTCTTCTAGACATTTTTTTTCTGAACATTTTATTCAATACTCAGATAAAATATCAGCAAAAGGCAGGGATATTAAAAGATAACTGAAAACCACAACCATTTAGAGGTATAGAGCAGGAAATTCCCAAGCATATGAGGGAAAGTATAAATCATAAGCAGGAGATGGGTGCTCAAGGAGCTGTCTCATGGTAGAAATGGAATTGAGTAAACTGTTTCTATCATCCCTGGCTTAGAGGCCACAAAGTTCATTCTGTTTAAGATTCTGAACAGGAAAGAAAAAATTTACATAGGGAGTTACAACCTCACACAGAAGTAGGATAAACTTTCCTTACACACCAGATGCCACAGTAACCAGGGGAATGTGAGCTTACAGGGGTATGGATACAGGTTGATGAGGTGAAAGAGGCAAAACAAAACTTCTTTGAGGAGGAACTTCCACATTCAATCTTGGGACTCCCTCTCTCTCCCTCTGTCACCGATTTATAGATTTAAAGGTACTACCCAAAGCATATAAACATTTATTTATATATAAAGTTTTAAATATATAAGGTATGAAATACAGTATGAAAATGTCTGAAACTCCCCTGATTAATTATTGGAAGAAAAAAAATAAAGCAAACTGTGTAAATATAGCAATGAACAGAGATGACTGAGAACATTATAAAAGTAAGAAAATATTACCTTTAAATTTGAGTATATTAAAGACAAAGATAATTCACAAAAGTACCCTGTTTACCTAAGAAGAATATCAGTAAGACAAAAGAAATAAAGTACTGAGAAGGACAAGAAAATGACAAATATTTTTTGGTTTTTTTCAGACTGGGTCTCACTATTAGTTCAGGCTGGCCTTGAACTCACTATGTAGCACAAACTGGTCTCAAAATTGTGGCAATCCTCCTGCCTCAGCCTCCCAAATGCTGGGATCATAGGTGTGTGCCACCACACCTGGCTTTGATAATATTTTTGAATGATGGATAAAAATTATAATTTTTTAAAAATTATGAAAATTTAGACATACCAATCATAAAGTGTATGAATTTAATTCACTAAATGCAGACATGTGAAAATTGTAATAATGCAAATATGCCAAAAATGAATTTAATTTGAAAAAAGATTGACACAGATCAATCTTCTTTAAACACAAAATGCAATAATCGTATTTCTAAGAATACAGATATTGTCTCAGCAATGAGGAAAAACAGCTACAGAGTAAAGGCTGATCAACTTATACCAAGACATCTTCCACTCACAAAAAAGATAAATTAATTACGATAGGTGTGCCTGCAAAGACTAGGTTGGGAAAGCCACAAATGTATAAGGGTATCTATCGCAGAATTGATTATAGACGTTCCAAACTGGTAGTACTCATCTACATCATGTGACATAACTCAAAATCAGCAGCAGCATGCAGAGAGACAGTGGAATACATCTGTGACTGTCACAGTCACCTGATTTTCAAGGACAGGCAAAGGGTGAGTGTAGTGAGGAAAGTGACCATATGAGTATAAAATCTCTGCCAGGCAAAGGCGCACTAAAGCTGGGGCCACGACCTCACGGGGCTTCTGTGAGTCCCTCTCCCTAACTGGGTAGAAATTCATTAAGCTGCACACAGGGGAAGCATTGATCTGTGGATTCGTTGGACTTCAACAGACCTGTTTGCTCAAGCAGGGGTGGGAAGAGAGCACGGGAAAGAGAGAAGATGTAAAAGGGTACAAGGACAGATGACCAAAGGCGCTGGGGCTGGGCTGCAGGTCTAGAGCACAGGCTTCCCATGAGAGAGACCCTGGCTCCAGCCCCTAAGCCTGAGGAAAAGAAAAACAGTTCAAGTAGCTTTAAATATTTTTTAAAACTGTTCATTCCTTTGTGGAAGTAAAAAATGAGGCAAAACAAAACAAAATAAAAGTCCACCTGCCTGGGGATATGGACGTCTTACCAGGACTTTAAGCTACTGAATTTGCAAGAGATTCTGAGTTGAATAACACTCCAGGTTAGCAGGAAGAGTCCGTGGCATTGCCGTTAAGTCTTTATTATATACATGTCAGAAAAGCTTTTAGAAGTTATATATACAATATTACACACGAATCAATATTATGTATGGGTATCATTTTACATTTCTACACATATACATTTTCAGTTTTAATAAGTTAAGCTTTCAGCCAAACATGACCTCTTACTTTCCTGGGAGGCGTAAGTTTCAGGTTTCTGTCTCTATAATTGGGCTGTGTCTCCGGAGTTTGGATCCTTCCAAGCCTTGCAAGGCAGGGCAAATAACAACTGCACTTTGTCCCCACTATCTTACCTCTGACATAAGAATTAAAATGCTTTGAAGATTAAATAAGTTAATAGACTTGTGGTGCTTAGAACAGCGACTGGAACACGTGTCTTAAAGTGACCCCACTGTTTTGCCCAATTCATTGTCCTCTGTGCTTCTGCTGAGCTTGTAATGCCTTCTTCTGTGTCAGCGATTGTCCATTTCCATCATTCAAGCACAGCAGGTTTTCCAAACAATCAAAAAGAGAACCACTCTATTTGCCTCTTACAGTACATGTTTCTGCAGTATGAAAAAACAAAGTAGATCGCCGTGCACCTGCTGCTCATAGGTGGTTAGATTTTAAATGTTAGATTCAGAGTTCCTTTTTATGAGTTTTCTCTTCACCTCCTTTTCCATCTAGAGATAGTCACCTTCTGAAGTTTCTCATTTTCACAAAACTTTAAAAAAATCTGCTATAGACATATAAACCCTAGGAATAAATATTATTTGCACACATCCAAGTTTTGCATAAATGATGTAGATACCAGTCACTTTTTGTCTCATTTCAATGAACTGGAGTGTAATAGAATATCACTCAGAGTAAGCTGTAAAGGATATCTATCCCAGTTACACATTGAGCACTAGAGACAGTGGCTGGGTGGATTAGCAGAATTATTGGAGTCACTGTGAGATAAATTCAAGCCAAAGCTCAGAAAAAATTATCAACTGTCCCCTATCAGTCCCCAATCTAATAAGAGGATGACCACAGAGCTTTACATCATCTGATATAAATTTCAGCTCAAAGCCATAATGAACAGCCTTTGGAAATTAGTATTTCCCTGTAACCATTACATACTTGACAAAAGGCCATAAGTCTGTCTGCAGAAAGATTGCAGAAAGAATTTCTGCAGAAATTTGTGGTGTTGTGGCTGGATTCTTACTGAAGAGGATCTAAAGCCTGTGTTAATCGATGGACTGCAAATTTCATTAATGCTACTAGCTTACTTATACTTGGGAATGGCACAAGTGACCACTATTTTCTATTGTGGCAGCTCAGGTCTTTTCCATCATCTTGAAAGCTCTTATTATTGTGAAAATGGAACAAGACCCTGTCCCCTGAACCATCTGCCCTGCACTTGGAAGTTCTTTGATCCATTAATGTCCTGTGGGACCGCCTCAAGAAAAGGGCCTGCTGGTTGGCCCTCACGTCCCATGCTTGCCTAATTTACTTTCTTATTCTGCAGCATCATGGCAGGGGAAAGTTCTGGCACTACAGTTTAACCTACAGTACTCCACCTTGTGCCCTGGCTTGGAAGGAGCAGGGGATCTGTATCATCTGGAGGTTGTTGCCCAAACATCAAATGACAGCAGTGACGCGGGTGCCCCATGTCACTATTCGATTTTCTTTTTTCTGTCTGAACTAGTGTTTTACCACTCTCCCAGTCCAACACCCTCCAGCTCTATTCCTTCACGTCACCTCCCACTTTTTACTGGACCTGTGGAGAACAGTTCCATGATTCTTTCCCATGCCTGCTCTTTGGGAAGCCTTCATATCATATCCATTCTCAAGCCCTGACCAGCATGCGGGAATATGGAGCAAGCGAAGCCCTGCATGGTACCTGTTTCTGGGCAGCCACCCTCCAACAAAGCAGAAGGGATTGTTTCAGCCAGCCAAGAAGATCTTGAAAATCTGAGGGCTGCGGAGTTTCAGGGTCACTCACACAAATAAATGCATTTTATGTGCCTTTATCTGTACTGTTACCACATTGAAAAGTTTAATCTGCTTTCAGCATAGATACAAAGATTGAATTCCTTTAAAGCTGTTAAAGATGCTTTTGGGCTCATAGAACATGCCTTAGGTTGTCAATTAATTTACATTTCTAAAATTGTAACACTATCAAGATACCATCAAAACAGTTATTATCTCTTCACAATGCTTATATTATCATCACACCCTTCCTAAGAAATGGAGTACTTAGTAATCTCCCAAGTCTTTGCCTTCCTCTTGTGCTGAATTCCAATTAACCACAGAATAAAACTAAATAATGTGAAACTGCTGAATGCCAGGGTTCATTACCATTCTTACTAAATACAACCTAAAGGTCTTGGTTGCTGTCAGATAGAAATGTAATCCAAATCTTAAATCGCTTCCTGAGGATCGGGTCTATAAAACTAGTCCCGAATTGCCTGGGTAACCTAAAAAAAATAGCTGAAAGAAGGATTACGTGCTAATGATTATTCCAGAGACACAGTCCCAGGCGGTGAGAGCCGGGGAAAGGGAATCTTTGAAAGGGAAAGATCTGAATCACACAAGCCAATCTCTTTGTATGCCAGTCACTTCTTCACGAAGAGCTATGGAACTGCACAGCTAATCTCTTGGCAGGGGAATCCACAAGGCCCATGAATGTCTTCAGACAGCTTGCGAGGGGAAACTGCTTCTTGGCTCCATCCTCTAAAAAAGGACTTGTTGTACAATTTATCACCTGCTTCCTCCTTTCTTCTGTGTTCTGTTCGTTAAAGTTCACTTTAAGAATGGATAACATTCCTAAAATTTAGCGTTACCCCATCCCACTTCTTTAGCAGTTGCTGAGGAAGTAGGTATTTCATATCCCCAAATGTGGCATCTCATTGGAACCTGAAGGCAGGAAGAAGCCACACAGAAAAGTGAGTTTAGGAGAGGATTTTGAACAAGAGTCAATGAGCACTGTTAGCTCTTCAACAGGGACAGATACATAATTTTCATTGCTCAGTGCAAAACAAAAGCATGGGGAACCCTGTTTAAAAAAAAAAACAAGAGACATGTGCAATCAAATATGAGCTGAGGATGGTAGAACATTTGCTTAGCGTGTATGAACAACGATCACAAAAGAATAAAATGAGGCTTTTCCTCTCTTCCAGTTTCTTTACTGACTTGTCAGGCTGGTTTCCATTTGCCATTTAATGTTCTGAATAAAGACAAGAGAAACTTCTAAATGAGTGGGAATTTTAAACATTCGTCTTTATATTATTGTGTGCACATATAGCACATTTAATCCACATGGAAGTATGAAGATTTCATGGCCTATATCTCATAACATATACGTGCATATACATTTAATTCTTTCCACAGTGGTAAAGCAGCTGGTTTTCTTTTGTTTGTCTTCACTTCTTGCCACAGACCCATGCTACCGATCCTTTTCACTTTTTATTTATTGATGGAAACTACAGACTGAAAGGAAAAAGAGCTTTTTTCCTTCTCCTTCTGTATCATAAATTTCAGTGTCAACAGACAGTCATCATAAGGATGTAGCATGAGTATGAAGGTGCTTAATAAGGGTCTTTGCTCCTTTATCCTTCTGACAAGGCTATTGTCTCTTTTCAGCTATAAAGCAAGAGCTCTGCCCCCTACCTGTCTACACACCTTGCGTTTGGCATGAACATTGCTAACTCACACCCGTGGGAGGTGTTCACTTGAGGTTTGTGACAAATTTATACACTAATGTCACCACCATCCCATGCAATGCATACAATGTTTCCATCACTGGAGTTTTCCTGCTTTCCTTCCCAGTCAGTCCTTTCCATTCCAGCCCCAGGAAAACTGACCTAATTTCTACCACTATACATTCATTTTGCCAAGTCCTGAACTTCATGCAAATTGAATCATGCATTATGCACAATTTTTGGATTTCTGTTTCATTCACTTATTGTGTTTTTATATATATATCAATGTAGTTTTGTAGATCTATGCTTAAATCCTATTAAATCTCATCAAAATTGTGCCATACATATTTATTACAATGTTTTTATCCATTCTATCATTCTTAGGTATTTGAATTGTTCTCAGATTTTGGCTCTTACGAGTAAAGTTCTATGAAGACTCATATAGAATTCTTTTTGTGGAAATGTAAACATATTCATGCTATCAAATACTCTTAGTAGTCTACCCAGGAATGGAACTGTTTGTATGAAAAGAATATGCTTAAGAAATTTGCAAATCATTCCTTCAAATGGTTGTGTTATTTTCTTTTCTTTTCTTTTTTGTTGTTGTGTTATTTTCTGTCTCCAAGAGTAACACATTAGTTTCATTTGATCCACATCTTCATCAAAACCAAAACTTCTCATCCTCTGAATTTCAGCCCTGCGAGTGAATATGGACTCACAGATCAACATTAAATACTCTTGATGACCAGTAACAGTAAGCATTTTCCTTGTATCTATCATATATTTCCCTATTCTTTTCTGAAATGCCTCTGCAAACTTTTGTCCTCTTTTTTTTTTTTATCTAAATACAGCATTTGTCTTATGAGGCAATTGCAAATTGTATTTATTTTGGATTTAAATTCTTCATCAAATGTTATGTATTACAAATATATTCTTTTGTACAGTGCCTGGGCTTTTAATATTCTCACTGGTGTCTTCGAGGGAGGGATACTTTTGATTTTGATGAAGTCTAATTCACTACTTTACCTTAGAGTTTGAACATTTTGTGTTATTTTTAAAAAATCCTTGCTAACTCCAAGATTTTAATTGGGTTTTTATCTCAAATCAAGATCAAAAGAGCAAGGACTACGAAGAGCTACAGTATCCCGATTTGACTTTTGCTGTAAATTTTCTGCCACTCGAGTATGAAATGTCTTGACAAAGAGTCAATAGTGAAGTCTGCATTTATGACAAAGCATCTTACTCTGGGTTTCACCAATGTAGTAGTAAAGATAATCAAGGGCTATTCACTGGAAAACAAAAATAAAGGCCAATGTGTTAGCTTTGTGTACTTTCTGGATTCACCACAAGTAAACGGATTAATTTGATGTCCCTGTAACCTAACTGGTTTGTTACTATTTCTGCTGGTTTGCATGCATAGCTTTCATTATGCCTTTAATCCTGCAGGTTTCTGCCCTTTGGCCTGAGTTCTTGTGGTGCCTTCACGCTGTAGGGACAAAGGCGCTGGTCTTTCCAGGCTTCCGAGCAAACGCCTGCTTCTTGTGTGATGATGTGTGACCATAAACATCCCTCTCACTGCTGCATGTGGACTGTAAGACTGGCAATGACGGGGGCTGCATCCTTAATCACCATTGCCTCAGCATGTATCAGACGGGAAGGGCTCATTATGTTCTGAATGCTTTTGTCCCACATGGACATGTCATTCTAAAAACTGCGATATTAGAGTGGTATGCTGCTAATTTGACATCTTCAAATATTGGAAGATTAGAGGGATGTAAAACAAAAATTCCTGGTCACTCTGTCTTCCACTCATTCCTCCAAAAGGATTTCTTCTTCTCACATGTATACTTATGCACACAAGTGGGATATGCTTCACAAATGAGATTGAATGCATTGAGACAGCTATCAATTTGCAAGTAAATTCAAACAAAAAATATACAACTAAAATAAATATTATTTATTCATTTAGTTTTGGCAATTTCAAGGAACACTTTTCAAATGATAACTGAATTGCTCACAATTTTACGAGTACTGATCTCTTTAGCTAAAAAGCTGTAACTTTCTAAAATAATATTTGAGACATATTGTTTCTTGTAGATCTTAATATTGTACATAGCAGGGTCCATATTTAATTGTCTGCTTTCTTCAGTGCAGTTATTTCTATTTATTTGTGTTCTTATGATAATCTTTGTAAGTTTCTACTAAAATGTTTTATTCCCTATTTACATTCAAAATGCCCGATTTCAATTAATTTTTAATTAAACCTTATGATGTTTCTATTCTACTTCAAATTAATGAATATAACCCTGGTTTTCTGAAGGCACCTTTGATTTTCACATTGAAGATAAAATGCCAGTTTGTGAAATGATGACAACTTGCAAATATTATCTCAAAAATTCAAGTTAAGCATTTTTCCTAACAGAGTATTAGAAACAAAACTCGCCACAAAATTATCTGTAACATTAATGAACAAGACAGAGCCTTACACAGTTTACAGAAAAAGATAAAGAAATCAAGAATATCAAAGAATATCAAACTTTGTATTTTTTTCTTAGAAAATGCAGTAAATAGGATGATGATAATAAAGTAATTACTTTGTCTCTATCATATGTGATTAATGGGTAGGAATACTTCATGTATATACTCATTTCATAATTATGTATGATAATCTTTATGCTATTTTCTGTAGCGGTTATGCCCTTTAAAATATGGAAACCAAGGCTGTAAAATAATAGAATAAGTCAACCTGTAACGTACTATGAGAAACTAACTTTTTCATTGTCTTCTGTGAATGTGGCGGTCAACTCGATTAGCTTGGGAGCCACGTAGGGGATTAGTAAAGTGCCGTTGTGGCGTTCTGGGTGGGTCATGGAGATACGATCTTGGGGACTGTGTCTGTTCCACGGCCTCTTCTTCTCTGGCTCTGCTTCCTGCTCTGTGTCCCAGCTGCCATGAACTGAACAGCTTTGCTCCGCCATGTGCTTCCGCCATGGCATTTCTGACTTGGAATGTGCTGACCATGGACTGAATCCCCGAAGCCAGGAGCCAAATTTAACTTCTCTGCCTTCCAATTGTGGGAGTCAGGTATTGTGTCCCAGCGTCAAGAACACTAATATAACAAGTAATTACTTATTTATTCTTATCTAATTTTCTTTCTCTTAACTCTGGCCCTGAGTAAAGTGGTGACAGGAGCATCACCAGGCTGACCCTGACAGTCTCAAAAACAGCTGTCGCCGTGAGCTCATACAGCACAATGTGGCTCGTGGCCACAGATCTGCCCATCAGATGCTCCTTCAGTTTGCTGAGAGCTTTTATGCTGACTTATTATTGGATTCTATTAAGTAATTTTCTGCATCTAAATCATGATCATAGGCTATATTAGCTTTCTACTGTTGCTCCTGGTAGGCCAGGAACTTTAATATTCGCTGCACATATTTCCAAGAGCTATGTCTCTTTTTCAGTGAATGTGTACTGATGTTTTTAATCCAGGCTGTGCAGCCCCAGAAATTAAAACTTTAAAAGAAGTTATGTGCTCAGGCCCTCCAGCTCGCACCTGTTCACCCACCTCTGCTCTGAATTCCGTGCTCCTCTGCGGCCTGGGCAGGCCTCTCCTCTCGCCTGTTGCTCAGGATGGCACAGGCTCCCAGAATCAGAGCAGCCCAGAAATCATTCTCCACTCTGCTCGCTTCTCCCCAGGGCCTGAGCCCTCTGGTTTTGATTCCCTCCTGTATTTCTTTGTGCCGTTGTCTGATAAAATCTCCTTCTACAGCTAACTACTCCATTTGAAAGGGCAGAAGGGAAATATCTCTATTTAAGTTAACTGATTTCAGACACCTTATTAAACTATCAGATAGTTTGGAGAAAATGTCGCCAGCATTTTACCACAATTTTATAGCAGTTACCATTACAATATTATCCCAAATGTCTTGATTTTATGTATGCAATTTTTCATGATTAAAGAGATACATATTATCTCTGTAAAAGTATAAACAAGGCTCTTTCACATTTTACTTGACATTACATTATGCATATATTTCTATTTCTACATGCACAGTTTCCTTTCCTTCTCTGTCTCAGCCTTTTGCTATGGTTATTCACTGCAGGAAAAACCTGCTCTCAACAGTGGTTCCTTATGTCAATCCTCAACCCATGCAAATATATAAACTGGGCCAGATATATTAGATATAAATATTTATGATGGTCATAGAAATACAACATCTGTAACGATTTGCAGCACAACAATTTGGAAGGGATACAGGAGATGTGATCCCAAGTGAGCATTACCTTCTCCCCGAAGCCGCTGATGAGTTAAGTTTAGTAAGATGCAAGTAATAGAAGACAGGAAACGGCTCTTGTTTAAGGGAACAGGGGTAGCTAAATTATTTGGAATAAAATATTTCAGAGAATTTCAAAACAACTTGAAATATATAAATACTTTGAATATACTTTTTATAAAAAGTTCCATATGTATGAATACAACAGCATAGATCTAAATATAAAGTAAAAAACATCAAATAAAGTGCCACTGTAAATATCTAAAGAGTACTCTATAAACTTCTTACAAGAAAAGGACATGAGTTCTCATGAACTTTTACTAGAGAAAATGCATTGTCATGAACATAATATATATATATATATATATATAATGTAATTACAAATAAAACAAATAGTAGTTATAATAAAGAAATAAAACAATAGTGTATATTTATGCTCCTACAAGTCTGTTGTTGTAAGAAAAATAATGTACAATATGCACAGAGTGCACACTAGAGCACATGTTTAGTGAGAGAGTTAAGGGAAAGGAGAGATTTTGCAGTTTTACCCTGTGCTTTTTGGTGTTTCTTAAAAGAGCAAGAACATTTATGAATTCCTTGAACATTAAGACATCGATGAACAAATAAAATCCCATTCTTTTCTTTCCCCATTAAGTTTATTGGTACATTTTAGGTGTACAGTACAGTTACATTCATCACTGGGATCTTGTACCTTTACATGGTGGATCTTGGTTCTTATTTTTTTCCCATTCCCCTGCCCTCCCTTCACCCCCTCTACCCTTTCCTATTTACAAAGACTTTGCTTCCATTTTTTTCCTTTTCTCATATTTTTTGTTTCCTTTCTTACCTTTCCCCTTTCCCTCCCACTTCCCCTACTCCTTTAGACCTTTTCATCCTATTGCACAAGATCAATCATGCATTTTTATCCTTATTTACACTTTTGGATTTTCATACCAGAGAAACTACTGGGTATCCACACGTGTCTTATTAATTTCACTAGAGTATGGCCTCAATGTGCATCCACTTAGCTATAAATGTCTCTAGTTTCTCATTCTTTATGGCTGAGTAGTACTCCATTTTACAAAAACAAACAAACAAAAAAACAACACATAGTCTCTATCCAATCTCCAGTTGATGGGCCATTGGGCTGTTTCCAAGTACTTTCTTTTTCCTTTCATATTTTCTAATCCATTAGTCTGCACTCCCATAATTTCCCAAGGAGAAATCTCAGAGATCCCAGTAACTAAAAACAATGTATATGTTGTCTTCTGCAAATTTAGTTTCTTGGTCCAGCCTTATAGGCCATGTGACTGATTGTATTCTTTTTATAAACTATGTTATCTAACCATTCCCCTAATATCTATTTAACAGTGTACTTACTGGAGTGCAATGATTATAAGGCTGATAACAAATCTAGAGAATTGTAAAGTAATAAGATTTTATATGTCATGATCATGAGTGGTTTGAATATTTACAGTGTTTGAGTATTTCTGACAGGAATGAGGGAATAAGGTGAACTGACCAACTGAGCAGAACGTGGACTCCTAGGGAGAGAATCTGGCAGCAAGACCCCTAGAGGAGCACCCTGCTGTGGATTAAAGTGGTGCAAAGCCCTGATGGTTTTTCACCCTGGGAGGAGAGGGAACACGGGTAGTGCATCTGCACAGGAACTTCCCGCATCTAGAGGCAGGTAACCAGGTTGTAGAAGTCATTTATTGCCTTTCCCTAAGCATACAGACCTGTACATCTGCTCCGTGTGGACCAGCATCAATGGCTACACCTCACTGGGAATCTGCAGAAATCAAGACTGTCTGCAGCAGGAGGAGGAAGAGGGACTCAGGAGGCCACAGGAAAGGGCGAGGCATGCCAGACTCCAACACAGTCACCCGCGGAAACTCACCAGATACACTTTCGGGGCTTTTTACTCCTGGATGGCTTCATTGCTTAACAAGATGCAGGTGAATCTTGTCTTAAAAGTATGACATGGTTTTATTATTTTAAAACAAATTTAAAACTTATTTGTATTAAATGGACAGATAGTGTTGTATGTACCATGCACAACACGATATTTTGAAGTATAGATGGTCCCCTATCACCTACAGATGGTAATTTTTTACTTAGATGAATTTTCAATTTTATTACAGAGAGAAACTTGCTTCAAACTTTGGATTTTGACCTTTTTGCCATGCTGGGCTGGAAATACCTGGTACTGTGGTCTCTTGTGATAGTGGTAGAAGCTCCAGCCTCAGTTGCCAGCCAGACACTCTATAGGATCGAACCACCCTGCACCCCACAGTGTACAGTGGATCTGTGGTATTCTCTGATGGCAGAGATATATGGTGGCTGGTCCTTAGTGAACTGCTGACATGGCCCATTTGGAGCAGGGGACTAATCACGATGGGAAATCCAGAAAGCTTTAGTCTATATTACTGGAAATCCCTCTTCCCGGGAATGAGACTGTGGAACCGGCAGGAATTAGACAGCTCTAGCCTGCTGGGCAAGATGCCACCTTGGCACCCACTACTGGCCTTTGAAGAAACCACAGAGCCTGACCGCCACTGATGAGGACTCAAATCCAACAGCCTGGGTGTGCACCTCAGCCCTGCCATCGAACAGGTTTTTAACCTTATTCTCTATGAGTCTCAGTTTCTTCACACATAGGCAAGGGCATACCAAGGACTCTACACATTAACCCAAGTAGGACCTTGCTAATTTCTGGCACAAGATAAGCATTTACAGCAAATGGCTGTGTCTACAGAGTGCGGGGTCTGGGGCTGGATTATGTATTCCAGGTTGTTGGGAAATAGCTACAAACAGACAAGGTAAAATGGGGACAGTTGGCTTTGTCAGCTGCTTTTAAGGACGGACAGCTATAGCAAAATTCTATACTATTTTTCCATGGAGCAGAGCCTCCTTGACTGAGAAAGCTATTTGCAACTCAGTTTGTGTGTGTGGGGCCTAGTTACACCACTATTATTGTAACTTAGCAGTATAGTATGCAATGCTCCAAGGAGAGAATGTGGGCATCCATTTGGTTCTTTCCTGAGACAATAATCACAAGAACAGCATGGTTTTTTGTTTGTTAGTCTGCTTTCTGGCTTTGATGATTGCCCTACTTTCTTTCTAGAGTCTTGTCTGAATTCGCGGTCTGAGGACATTTTCAGTTCTGGGGAGTTAGTGTATCGATGTAGTCTATCCTAAGTGCTTTCCTGAGCACAGAGTTCACTGTTGCTTTGAAGATGTCATCATGGCAATGTAGTTGAAGTCAGTCCCCTGCCTTTGAAGTACACAGGCGGCCCTAACTACCAAGACTGTCAGACCTTCTTAGAAAGGAGTAAATAGGGTGCAAGCACACTCTGGCGGGAGACGTTTTTCCTTTGAAACCACTGCTAATTTCAAAACTTTCACAGACTGTGGCCCAGAAATAGTGCCCACTTGATCTTTGATTTGTTCCCTCAGTGTAAAAATGTTCATCATGAGCATCTGAAAAGATAATAGAGACTTCTGTGCTGTTACATTTGATCTAAAGCTGCCTCCCTCCACTTTATGTTCAGGTTATAGTTTTCTTTGTACATAGAGAATTATGACCTAAGTTGATAGTAAACGCATTCTTGTAACAAGTAGCTCAGTCTCAGCCAATCACAAGTGGCCACCATTCAAATTAGATTCAATTAATGCAGTCCTATGGTCTCTCTAGCTCAGTTCCGTCTTCTGAACACTACTTGTTCTCTGGCTCTAGAACTTAGCTGTCTGGGTGAGGGAGGTTTTGGGGCTAGTCTGCTGCCTGATTCTAGAATCACAACTAAAGCCAATTAAGATATTTAAGATCAGACTTGTTATGGTTTTGCCTTTTCACAGTGCTTCTGTTAGGCAGGTAAGTTAGACATTAGCCTGCCCTGGGGACAAAGGGAAGGAGATTTGTGTCCATTAGAGTTAAGAAGCAGAGACCTCTATGGAGAATACATTTATAATTATTTATCAGGCCTTGGACCCAAAGATACAGGGCTTCTATTTCTAGAATAAGGCTTCCCTGGTTGCCGTAGCCTGTGGCCTAGCGGTATCAGGAAAGGAAACATTCCTTAAAGCCCCTCTGCCTTGGGTTGCGACTAGAACTTACCTTTCATACTTTTTTTTTTTTTTTTCACCCAGCGTCTTACACGATTAAGGCCCCTGATGGAACACGGATCATCTTAAAAGAGAAAAGAAGAAATTTGTTAATTTCAAAGGAACCTCCTAGAAAATGGGTGGATAAGCATCATACTCACCACAGTTCTCTGAACCACAGAAACAACTCCTGGGTTCAAATAAGGACACCCATATCCCCACTTTGTGTAAATGCCTTTGTCTTCTGGCTGCCTTCTCTCCCGAAGGCTTAGATCTCTCAGTAGCAGCTTTGCAAGAAGCTCTACCTGTTCTCTGCATGGCCGCTTATGGGTCTTGACTGAATTCCTGCATCACAGGCACAGAGAACAGGCTGGTGTCTTGTGACATCAGCACCTGGCTTCCTGGCCGCGCTTCTACTTACAGGAGTCTGCCGAACTGAAAGAACAGGACTGAGAGAGCAAAGCACAAACCCTTCCTCTGCGGCACACATTAAGTTGTTTTCCAGCATGAGTCACTGGGCTGAGTCACTGCCACAGGCTTCCTCATCTGCTCTCTTTCAGATGTTTTGACAGACTCAGGAGCGGAGCGGGTAACAAAAGCCCAAACAAACAAATGCATTAGCATGTCCTGCCTGACAACCTATAAGCTCTAATAGTATTAAGTCCCTCGCCTTGCTGCTCTCTGCCATCGTTACTTCCCACCCATTGCTATAACTCTCTGGAATTAGCAATATCGCTATAATTTATATTTCAGACCCAATTTAAAAAAGAGCTCTTTTGGATGCAAAGTTAGGGAATTTTATCAGAAGACTCGGGTTCTTAATAGACAGCCACACAGTGGAACTCACCTCCTACATGCTGCCAAGGAAGATGAGAGGGCTTTTTAATGAAGAGATTATAAATCACACACAAAAAGAGAAGGTAAAATAACGAGACAGAGCCTGCGCCTCGTGGGAATCAGCACACAAATTAGAGCCGAGGTATTTACATGCATTAGTGTTCCAGAAACAATGAGAGAATGTAGTTGCTCTTCCAGACTTAACAATTCGTCATTTATAGAGAAATTTTTTTTTATACAAATCCCATCCATAACGTTCCATGTGAAGTAGGGAGAGAATTCATCCAGTGGACACATTTCAGAGTCTGATTCCATGTGGGGACCCTGGAATCTTATTGGCCTTAAAGAAGATCACTGTTTAAATTATCCCGTTTAGGTCAGCACCAAGGACTGTGTCAAAAGGAAGACATGCCTAGGAGGAGAAGGGGCCTATCGGGCTCCTCCACTAGGAAACATTTCTCCTGAATTTCAGTCTTCATTCTGTTTTAGGTCAGCACCAAGGACTGTGTCAAAAGGAAGACATGCCTAGGAGGAGAAGGGGCCTATCGGGCTCCTCCACTAGGAAACATTTCTCCTGAATTTCAGTCTTCATTCTGTTGTTCATCTCCTCCCTTCCTTTTTTTTTTTTTTTAACCTCAATTGAGCAGGGCTGAACTTGGAGCTGGACCAAAGGCCAGTTTTGGTCAGGTCTGAAGCCCTCCTCTCTCCACACCATTCCATCAGGATGAAGCCACCCACGGCCTCTGATGGCCCTGGGGACACCCAGACCTCACCTGATGTTTAACCAGACTGGAAGGTGTCCCTGAAGACCGCAACCTGCCAGTGCCTGAACCAGTGCTGATGGGACCCTTGAGGTAACCATCACCCTGCATTGAATTCAGCTGTCCAATAAAGGTTTGGTCTCTTTCCCTAACAAAACTTTCCCCTTTGGGGGAGTTACCTCCCTGGAGAAGAAAATGTAAAACTAATAGGTTAAGAATGCTAAGCCTTTTACTTAAGTTCTTTGTGGTATTTTAATAAATTCTACCTTATAAAAGACCCTATCTCAGTTTGTTTCCATTTTTTTTTAATGACTGCTGCCTAAATTCTATTAGTTGGGGCCTATGAAATTCTTATAAACCAGGTATTTCCAAACTGTGTGCGGTGGACTACTCATTCTAGAAAGGATTTTCACAGAATATTGTAAAAAGTGGCTCTGTTTTCAAATAAGGCTGCGAAAGTTAGAAAAGTTACAGTGCCTATTAGCATATT
The DNA here is from genome assembly GCF_012274545.1 of Fukomys damarensis. NCBI lineage: Eukaryota > Metazoa > Chordata > Mammalia > Rodentia > Bathyergidae > Fukomys > Fukomys damarensis. The sequence continues at coordinate 27,471,165 of NW_022900929.1, forward strand.
AAAGACCCTGGTATATTTTTCAGAAAAAATTCAATTAATTTAAATTTACATTTCCTAAGTTTATATTAATAATTAACTACTATTCCACAAACTATTAGGAAAAAAAAACAATATTCTGTAAACTATTTAGAAAGGGAAATTCCTGGCTCCTTCTTGAGCTAGCTGTTTTGACTTTTCTCATTCTGTGACAAACTGTCAAGAAGGTTTAAATCTTTCTATATTCATTTCCCCATATCCTCTCCCTTTATGTGTTTTAAAAATTTTTTACAAGTCTGTCTGCTTTTTTAAGGCAAACCTGCACACGTTCGTGTCTTTCTTGTCATGTTGTCCCATCTGCAGGAGATTTTGAAGTTCAACAGGGACGGGCTTGACCATGGAGATAAGAATAAGGAAAATCTTGGAGTCTTTTCCTTCTCCTCCTTCCTCTTGCTCTCAGTAGTTCTTATCCTGAAGTCACACCTTTCTCCTCCTTTTGATCATCCCCATACTCTTTCCTCCCCTTATTAGAAGATTAGAAGTTCAGAGCTTCTCATTTTGAAAACCAAACCATCTTAGAGTCCCAGGTAACTTTCTAAAATTAAGGGTAAAAAGCATGAGTTTCACCTCTGAACACCCTCCTTGCTCCATATTTCACATACCCACTGAGGTGCACCCCTTCTTTTTGCCATCCTAACTAGAGTACGTGTGTGCCTGATTTTTGTCTCTAAGTTTCCGTAGTATTCTAAACTATAATTTATATTTCCTGTCAGCCCCAAATATTAACAAAATATTTAGGGAATCTTTTTCATTATAACTGAGAATAAACACATTTTTCTTTCCAAACATGTATTGATTTCTATCTGGTCACAGGTTTTCCAAAGCCTGTCTTAAAGACAAAACAAAACAACTTCTCACTTTGTTACTGCGACCTAACCTGAAGTTGGATGCAAACGTTGACAGCCAATAAGAAGGCCGGAAACCTTTGCCAGTGACTTTGGAAGAGGGGAAGAAGGCCAGAGTGATGAAGCAGTGAGTGCCACCTTGTTAGTGGGTGTCTCAGCTGCTGTCCTGAAGGAGAACAGTTCATCTCGTCGCCATTTGTATAAATTAGAGTCGGAGGCAGTGTTTGTCTCTTCACTTCATGTAGCTGTGTGGCCCTGTGATGACAAAAATTTCAGAAGTATTGACATTATTTTATCAAAGCTGTGTCAGGTTTTATTTATGCAAAATGATAGCAAGGAGACCGGAGTAGCTATCACTTATTATGGAGAACCTCAAAGGGAAGCAGCAGATGAGAATGAAATAGCCTACCATTGTACCAAAAAATTTTTAAAAATAAATAAATGAATAAAAAAGAAAGAAAAAAATAAAGTTTGATTTCTGTCATGTAAAAATAGTGCTTATATATAATTCTTTCTCCATTAAACCCTGACAAACATGGTAGGAGAACAGTTAGTGCTGATAACCTTTCAAACTGGACTTCATGAAGTCATCCATGGATTAATCCTCTGTGAACCTGATTTCTTTGATTCTGTATTGTTCAAAGAAAGCTGGGCTTTTCTTTTATTTTAAACTGATCTAATTGCTTTAGGATTTGCCCACACACTCTGGAAGGGACAAAATGAAATATTTTTAAATATGACAGGTAGTGCTTCCAGGAAAAATTGGTTTATTTCAAAATTACAGCTAATGGCATCCAGCCCTCAACAGTTCTGGAAGGGTCCCAGAGCCCTGCTCTGTCTAGAGGTCAAGTCTGCCTGGTGTCTGGCCCCACCACCCATCCCTTGCTGACTACCCCATCAGAGCTCTTCCTCCTCCCCGCATTCTTCCCAAGGTACCTCAGATTTCAGTCTGGCTCTGGTAATTTCCACTCTTCATTAAAACAGGCACAGTTTGGCCTCTGTGTCTTTGTGCACTCGTGGCTGAGGATGGAGTGGTCCTGTGCCCAGCAGAGAATTTACCCGTCTCACATGGGACATGGAAACTTCCAGAGCTCCCCTGTCTCTCACGCACTCCCCCTCATCACTGTGATTATTTTTGGCACACTCTTTGTCACCATCGATGTCATTGGCATCATAACCATCATGGTCAAAAGCAATGAAGAAAGGGGAATTTTACTTTTGTTACCCTCATGTTTCAGCTGGAAATCCCAGGGAAGTGAATGTGAGAATGTACTTTTCCTGAAGACCAACACTTAGAAAATTTGGATGATCCTCTCAAAGGCACATGATCGCACAGGCAGAAAATCCTAGGCAGAAAAATTAATATGAATGCAGAAGGAGAGATGATACCAGATGAATGAAACATTTCAAAAACACGGCAATTATCACACAAATGACAAAATCCACATAGACTAATATTTTCATAGTTAAAACAGTCTTAAAACACTTCATATTTTTTTATTTTAGTTGCATCGTTTTTGTTGCTCATATGTAATTCTTTTTTAATTATATATTTTCTCAGGTGGAAAAAAAAAGGACAATTCAGTTTTACTTCAGAATGATGGTTCAGCAGTCATTATTGACAGATTGAAATTACTTTTGTCAGCCATGTGGCTCCTTACTGGTAAAGTCATATAAATTTTAGAGATGTTATGAGTTAGGAAAACCTCTATGAGATTTCTTTTTTATATGAGCACTGATATCTGGAGCAAATTCCTACGCACTATACTCTGTCAATACTTTTCTTATTCCCTTTGCCTGTCGGTTAACTTTGCATTATTGTAATAAAATATCCGAGATAATTAGCTTACACAAAGATTATTCTGGTTGCAGATTCAGAGGTGTTTTTACTAATGGTTGCTCGGGGCTGTGATGACTGTGCCAAAGTGGACCTAAATAGAAAATTCCTTTAGTAGGGCTGCACACAGCAAATTTCTAGGATGGACTTTTGTTATTATTTCATAGGCACAAAGAATTCTAGATTGTCTATAAGAAATTCAAAAATGTACACAGATGGTAAATTCTTAGTAGATACATTATATGGATGGATTGTTGGATACAACTGTTTGCATCCAGGCAAGGAACATTCCTGATTTTAGACAGAGAAGTTACTCTTGAGTTACACTGATTTTACAAAGTGTAATTACACCAACTGCATTTGTTAGATGATCTCCATTACAGAAATGCAGTGTGAGAAAACACATAAATTGAAGGTTTGATGGAACAGATTTAACCTTAACAAAGTACTCAGCTAATCTTGCACACATTTACCTTGATGTTGTGTCCACTACGAGCCCTATTTTCCCTAAACTTTCCAAACTAAGCCCTACACTGTTCTATTTTTTTCTCTTCTGACAGTCAGACTTGGTGTTGCATTTATCTTCATAATTCTGTGATGTATGCATAATTATCATTTTTCTGAAATAATTTAATTTTTGAGGTAGTTACTCGATTTAATGAGAAAAAATAGAAAATGTTGAAAAGGGAAGATTAATATCAAGAGGTGAAGAGAAAGTCATGTATTTGACTACCAATATAGGAGAAATAATAGAGAGTTGATATTTTGGGCATTTAAACAAAAAAGTACTTTTCTACTGTTTCAATTAAATAAATATGCTGAGAAAAAACACTCTTCATAAAATAGAAAAATAAGATGATTAAACTGTACAATGCTTACAATATGTAATAGGCAATAAGAATTAAGACTATTGTGATCAAAGATATATCACTGTCTTGTATCAAAGGACTCAAAATGTATTGAATTAACGGTACAGGCACTATAATTTTATAATTAATTGCAGTCAAAATTTATTGATGTGGTATTAAAATGTCTACAAATTTCAAATTATTTATTATAACATTTCCGGGATATTACTCTTATTCTTATTTCTGTTTCATTGGAGGAGCAATAGATCCCAGTTCTTAACCCAAAGCCTGTGGCCCTTATTCAAAAAACTATTTTAATAAAATCCAACAAACCTATTGAATAGTTTGAAACTAGAAGAAAGTACAATTGCTTATTCTACAGTTCTATGGAGACAACTGAAAAATGAAAAAACCTTGTTCACTCTTTACATCATTCACCCCAAAACTAATCCAGGGTTCCTCCAAAGCCTAATTTAAATATAGTTGGAAATGTGTAGTGGATACAAGGAAGCTTCCTCCAAGCAGGTTAGAAAAGCTGAACTTAGGAGGCAAAGCTGATGGGCAGAATTTAATATACACTTTGAGCTATAGAAAATAGCAAAAACCAGCAATAAGGACACCAAGTAAAAGGTTAAAATGGCAAATAGAAAGGAAAAGCAAATGTTACTATTCTGATTATATTGAGTTCTCTTTAACCCAGAAAACAATTGTTAATTCAATGAAGTAGTAAAGAACATTAACAATGGACTTGAATTATATTTGAAATGTAGTAAACTTCTAAATTAATATTAATTTATAAAAATATATAATATAAATTATAAAACTATGAAATTGATATTATATCAATATATTCATAGTCATACCTTATCGGTTAAGTACCCTTGTGATGGTTCAACTTAAGTGTCAGCTTGACTGGAGTGGTGTTTCCTGGGGGACAGTAAGGCACCCTCATTTGTGTCTGGTGGGGCGTGCAGGAGTGATTTGGGGTCCCTGTCCCTTCCTCTCTGGAGCTGTTCCTCTGCTCTGCTTCCTGGCCTCCCTAGAGAGCAGAGCGGGCAGATTTCCTTCACCAAGCAGTTCCTCTCCCATGATGCTCCAGCCAGCTGACCTCCCAGGGGCTGCTTCTCCTAAAACTGAGCAAGTGAACTTGTTTCCTTCTTTAAATTGTGACTGTCAAGCATCTGGTCCCTGCAATGGGAAATCTGACAGACACAGCTTGTATTAACCAAGGGTTAGTCAAGATTAAGTGATATATTATGTATAAATTGTTAGCAATATGTCAACATTTCTTAAAAAAAAAACAAAACAAACTACAGTTAAACCCAAAAAGGGAGCATTTGGCTATGTATCTTAATGGGATGGTAGAATGTATATCTAGATTAGTTCTGTAAGTGTTTTATTCTCCAGAAAATAAAAGTAAAATCTATGAGACTTAATAAGAATACTTTGCAGACATTCAGAACTTTTATCTGTGCTTACTTTGGAACAGAAGAATGTGCCATAAATGAAAGTAAAGTATTATAATTTGTTTCAATTATGTACAGTAGATTGCACGTGCCTCCTTTTGCTTATTTATAGTAATTATGCACATATACAAACCCATATTTATGGCTTTATTATATTCCTAGAATATGGATTCAATTTGCTTGTTTTTGGATCAAGTTAGCTTATATTTTCCTACTATACTGGCTTTTGTGTACAATGAAATTATTAGGTATTTTAGATATTTAAAGATTAAAGACAAATAAATATTTACTTCAAACAAACTAGTTTTAATACAAGCAACTGTTTTATACCCCAAAGATCAAACATGTGTGTGAAAATGTCAAATTGAAAAACTTTGAGGCTTCCAACAAATATCAATGTCAATTTAAAAAGGATCAGTTCATTTAAATATAATAGTTTATGATTTTATTCTAAAACAGAGTTTGTTACAAGTGAACACCGAATGGGTATATATCAATGGAGCTAAAAATAGATACTTTGAGACTTTTTACAGTGTTATAGTTATTCAGTTTTTACAGTGTTATAGTTTTACAGCGTTGTAGTTATTCTACAAAACAGTATTACTATTTTAAACTAGTAGAATCATCTCAGTGTACTAAAGTACCTTCCAAAATACTATTGAGATTGCTTACAACTTGACTTTTATAAAATGGAATTCCAATGACAGAGTAAGTAAAAATATAAAATTTCTCCTTGGGAATATTTAGTACTATATTTAAATCACAGAGGAATCAGGTTTGTTGATATATTGGATTAGTGAAACATAAAACATGAAATATCAAGGGCCATTGCATTGGATACTATAATTTTAACCTGCCATTGTAAAAGACTAATTTATATGATTGTTCTTCACAATTTTTCAAAGCACTCCAAAGCATTACAGAAGAGAGACTTCAGTGGGGTCACTCTACATTCCCGGAGGACAGGGAGCCTCTGGGGTGTCCCCACTCTCTCTGGGTTAGTGTGGCATTTGCAGGCTGGTGTGTTCAGGGGGCCACCCATCCCAGCAGTGACTTGGCTTGTGCCTTTCTTCTTGGACTTGAAATGAAGCCCTTTTCAACACGGCCAAAATGAAGTTCTCTTCCAGAGGTACAACCCTGCTACCTCTCTCTAATGTTCTGAGCTCTCTGGAGGGCAGAAAAATCAATGTGGTCTGGAGGAGGGTTGCTCTCTCTCCCTGCCTCCCAGGTGGCTGTTACAAAGAAGTGGATATTCACAGTGGCCCTTCAGCTTGTCTCAAAGACATTTTCTTTTCAGGAGCAAACAGTATCGTACCTGTCAGTTTCCAGAAGGAAACAGGCAAATCATATGTCCAGGATGAAAATAAAGAAAAACTTGGAGCCTTTGAGTTAAATATTCATTATTGTTCAACATCTGGCAGGCAGGGTCTTTTATATACTGGCACAACACCATCTATTCTTCTCATCTGTCTCATATGAACCTCAACCAGTGGTAGAAATAATCATCTGTGAGGCTTATTTCATTAGAGAAATATCACTCCTCTTTTATTTGTTTTCTCTGAGGAAAGTTTCCTGCCATAAATTGATGCTCATCCCCGATTAGTTCCCTGTCAAAATAGGAAGAAAAAAACCAAAAAATAACCTTCATGTCAGCAAGCTATTTAACACAAACTCCCAATTATTCTGACTGCATCTAGAAGAAATTGCAAAGACAAGTAATTTCATTAAATCTGACGATTAACAATTATCAGTACACATTAATCTATTCATGTCATAGAGGAGGAACACTTCGCAGGTTTGTTTTAATAGAAGGAAAGACTCCAGCTCACAGATCATTTGAAAGGCATTAAAGAACGAATAACAAACCCACTGGAAAAAGAAAAATGAAGACTGAAGGCAAACCTTCCATTTAATGTCATTCAGATACAGAGCTTTGCAATAAGAAAGTAACTAAATGTGATCCAAGTTCTAGGTGCCATAATTTCTTGTATAAAAGTATAATAATCGGACGAAATGGGTTTTGAGATTGTTTTTTGTTAACTCCCTGACCAGGTTTAAAAAAAAAAAAAAGCTGCAACCTTGTTTTCTCCTCAAGAATTTTATTGAATATGTCCTTATTTTAATTCTAGAGACTGGGATATTTTCCTTTCACAGCCTTGTGCTTCTCCCACAGTAGGATCTCAGCCCAGGGAGGGGATCCTCAGTTAGCAAAGGGAATGCTTAGGGTTAGCTTGTGTGTTTCAACTCCTAAGAACTAGTGCAATCACTGAACCTGCCAATGGCCACTCGTCTCTCCCAAAGCCAGACCCAAATTGCTTTCAAATTTCCACCCCACTTTTAATAAAATGAGCTAGGACAGTGCTGAAGGGGGATTTAAAGCAATAAATGCAAACACTAGACAATGAGAAATACCTCAAAATTGACATCATAAGGTCTTACTACATAAAATAAGAAGAGGAGGAACCATAAGCATCGAGTGGCTGAAGGAAGGAAATGACAGAGAGAAGAGAAGAAATCAATGAAACTGAAAACAGAAAAGCTAGCAGAAAAAAATAAGTGAAACAGAAAGATAGCTCTTAGGACAATCAATAAAGCCATCAAGTCTCTAAGTGAGTCTGGCATCAAGAAAAGAAGACACAAATCACTAATATCAGGCATGAAACTGGTATGTGGCTGCAGGTATCAGACAATTGGGTCTACTAATCTTGGTTCCATGCACAGTTTTCACAGCCATGGCACCAAATCCTTTGGGACATGAAGTACTACAATTTGCAGGGTGGAAATTTCTTATTCATGATTTTGTTTCAATGGTGAGTTCAGTTTCCTTAATAATTCTAGGCTTTGCAAATGATTTTTGTCGCATTTGTTAAATTTTTATTCCGGCTCCTGTCACACTCAGTACATTTCCTTACACGCTTATTTTCCACACACATTATTACCTCTAGGTCCCCAAGGCAATTTCCACATCCAAGACGCGGTCCATACCCAGCACTCTCCGGGTGAATTACTCTAATACTTGTTTCTCTTTCCTTCCCCTACTCACACGTGGTAGATTGGCCAATTGCTTGAACTCAGTGAAGTAGAAGGTTATTTGAAAATTTTATAATTAAAAGTCTACTTAAATTTGCAAAACATGTGGTGATTTGTGGAGCACATAGAAACTTTAGTAAATTTTGGCAAAAAATATCATAAGACACTTAATATATGATTCCCAATTATATACTTTATTGAACACATTTTCTAAAGAAAATAATTGGGTGCTCATATTCCACACAGTTTATCCTGTCTTCCCCTACACAATGTAGGGTTTCTGGGATTCATATGGTCCTGTATCTTTTTATTTTTATTAGTCTGTGTTTGCAGTTTTAATGTTGCATGGAACCAAGATTAGTAGACCCGAATGTCACCCTGGCATCTTCAGGGCCTGCAACCACATACCAGTTCCATGCCTGATATTAGTGATTTGTGTCTTCTTTTCTTGATGCCAGACTCACCTAGACACTTGATGGCTTTATTGATTGTCCTAAGAGCTATCTTTCTGTTTCACTTATTTTTTTCTTCTTGCTTTTCTGTTTTCAGTTTCATTGATTTCTTCTCTTCTCTCTGTCATTTCCTTCCTTCAGCCACTTGATGTTTATGGTTCCTCCTCTTCTTATTTTGTGTAGTAAGACCTTATGATGTCAATTTTGAGATGTTTCTCATTGTCTAGTGTTTGCATTTATTGCCTTAAATCCCCCTTCAGCACTGTCTTAGCTCATTTTATTAAAAGTGGGGTGGAAATTTGAAAGCAATTTGGGTCTTGCTTTGGGAGAGACCAGTGGCTGTTGGCAGGTTGACGTCCCTTGTATGCAGTTGGTGCATGGACAGGACATATCTTAGATCCTGTTTTCATCCCCTTCCCTCTTCTCCCTTTTCCTTCAGTCCATCTCTGGATCTCCCTCACTCTTCAGAAAGATCTGCTTCCAGACTTCCTATCCTCTTATTTTGCTCTTTATTTATGCTTTGGGTTTCTCATATGATATTTGTTGTGTACAGGCACGCACTCACACAGAGATTTGTTTAATTTTCTACACCAAACAAGTATGTAGATGTAAAAATTTGTCAGTAACTAGCTAGTTTGGCTTCAGATTATCATCTCTCAAATACATACTCTGATTTTATTGTTTATCAGAATCAAGAAAAATGTATCATTTGAAAGTTTTGTTTCACAGAATACTAGTGAAACTTCATTTAGCCTATTCATCTCTAGTTGATTTCTACATAAACTTATACCACCAGCTTACTATTATAAAGTTTGTTTTGTTCCTCAAAACAAGACAAAAACAATTTTCATCTTCAGGTCTTCTTATGGGCCTTTTGCTTCAATATAGTAGCTACATTTATAATCTTACTTAAATCGATGTTTTATAATTAATGTCACTGTTACTAATCTCGATACATACTCAGATTTTAAATTTTGATACATTAGCTAATTACATGACCGTTCCGTAAAATAGACTTTCTGTGTTGTGTACTTTGGAAACCACCAATAAAGCGAAGAGATAACCTACAGAATAGGAAAAAATTTTTACCAGCTATTCCTCAACAGTGGACTAACATCTAGAATATATAAAGAGCTCAAGAAATTTAGATCTGCCCAAGTTTAAAGACCTAATAAAAAAATGGGCAACTGAAATGAATACACATTTCTCACGTGAAGAAATACAATTGGCCAATAAATACATAAAAACGTGTTCAACATCACTGGCCATTAGAGAGATACAAATTATAACAGCAGGAAGATTCCCTCTCACCCCCAAAAGAATGGCTACTGTTAAAAAATTAACCAGCGTGGGCTACATAGTGAGTTCCAGGTCAGTCTCAACTACATAGTGAGACCCTGTCTCAAAAAAAAAAAAAAAG
>NW_022900929.1:27481217-27567278 GCF_012274545.1 Fukomys damarensis
TCAAAAAAAAAAAAAAAAGTAAAGAAATTAACCAATAACTAATGCTGGTGAGCTTGTGGGGAGAAAGAGGCCCTTCTCCATTGTTGATAAGACTGCAAACTGATCCTGTCACTATGGAGATCAGTATGGAAATTCCTCAAAAAAGAAATTCCATTTGACCCAGCTATTCCTCTTTTGGATATTTTCCCAACAGAGCTGAAAAATCATACCATAACATGAATGTGTATGTATGTTTATATCAGCACAATTCATCGTAGCTAAATGGAAATAGCCTATATGCCCATCAATAGATGAATAGATAAAGAAAACGCTACTTATACTCAGTGGAGTACTTCTCTGCCATATTGAAGGATAAATGAGGTATTTGTAGGAAAGTGGATGCACCTCGAGACTGTGATGTGAAGCAAAGTCAACCAGACACATCACATCGCATGGCTTCCCTTATAAGAAAAAGTTAATATGCAAATAAAGTAGGAAAGGAAAGACATATATGTGAGAGAGAGGGAGAGAAAGAGAAAGAGAGAGAGTGAGAGAGAGGGAGTGAGAGGAGAGAGAGACAGAGAGAGAGAGAGAGAGAGAGAGAGAGAGAGAGAGGTTACTGTAGTCTAGACACATCCCTGCTGTTCGTTGCTAGTTTCCCTCCAGAAGGGAGTGAGAACTCACCTTGCAGGACTTCAGTTTCTCTGTATATGTTAAAGTCTTTATCGTTGCTGTGAGCATGGTCTATTTTTAATGTAAAAATAAATAAACTTCCCAAACAGGAAAATCTATGCAGATAGAGAGTAGCTCAGTGGTTGGCTAATTTAGTGGGGAGCGATGGAGAGATGACAACCAGCGTGCAGAGTGCTTTGTTTGGGGATAATAAAAATGGTCTGAATTTGACTGTGGTCATGGTTGTCTGACACTGTCAGTGTGCTAAAACCTACTGAATCATACATTTTAAGTTTGTGGAATATATAGTATCTACATTTTAGTTCAAAGTAGTTCCCATTTTAAAATAATCCTTTTCCTAACTCTCTGGATGATTCCCCAGAATTATGGAATGGAAAAAAATAGTTTTGTAAAACCAACCATGGATAGTTGATTAAGTTGCTTCATATTGTTTGTAGATCATGACCTTAGAACTGTGGAATTATTAAAGCAGCTCTGCAAGGTTAAGCCAGTTTGTTGCCTCAACTGCTGAACGTTTCTGTCCACAGAATGCTTCCTGCCAATGCAGTGGCAGGAGGGTGGCTCTGAAGATAGAAGCTAAATAGGGTGTCTCAGTACTGAGGATGATTTAGTGTTCAGTAACTTCATGTTCCTCCTATAGCCCATGACTGAATGATGGCACAGATCTTTTGATTAAAATGTTTACAAATAGGTATTTTAGAAGGTGGTTTGCATGCATAGCTCAAGCAATAAAAGTCAATTAATCTTTGCACTGCTCCAAAAGTATTGTATAACTAATTGGATAAATCACTATGTTTTACAAAGCAATTTTAGACTCTTAACATAAATTTACAATGCACCAGAGCCGATTTCATATTTAAGTTTTCCATTATAAAACAAATGTTCATAAACAAACATGAAGACCTGAAGTAAGGCTGATAATACATCTGGCAGAGCAAGAAGAGGTACTCAAAGAAACAAAATTAAATCTCATTTGAAAATGTTCCAAATTTGCAGTTTTGGCTCATATATCATGATATTTCCAAACAGTAGATTTTGCACTGTGCTAGTTACTTGTTTGCTTTTCTTTCTCCTCCTCTGGGTTGTGCCTTGATCATTTTGGAATAAACTAATGATAAACACATTTTAGAAAGTGTATCATCAATATTAAAATATACTGTAGACGAGAGATTCAAAATATATGACTACCAAATTAATCCGCGAGTGAGCATCGCTTGTGCATAAATGCTGGGTCATTTTGGGATAAGACATAAATGATGCTCCTATTTGCCACAGGGATGAATATTTTATTTGAGAATGTCAGCTTGGCACTGTACTTCCTTGGCTGGAGCCTCAGCGCTACCCCTTCCTGTGTGATCTTTGGCGCACGACCTTAATATGTGTGTCAGTCATTTTTCGGAAAAGTACAAAATGGAGGAAATTAAGACACCTACATCAATGAATTAACACCTATTAAAGACATCAAGAGCAATGAACATTACCTTTTTTTTTGAAAAATAGATAATTTGGGTCACAGGATTTAAATTCATACTGTAAGGAGTCACTCATCAATACTGCAGAGCTTTTCCTAGGCTCCCTCTTGGGTAGCAGAGCCTTGTAGGTTAATCTGTTTGAGCTGATGACCCTCCTCCCATTTTACCCAGCACTCACTACTGTTATGGCTCAGTTGTCTGGACCTTTTACCTAGTAGCAGTGTAGCTTTGTTTTCTTTTAGAGTATGTCATTACGATTTACCTTAGGTTTTATTAAGACCCCCTTCCATGTTTTAGACTTTCCTAATGATGCAGGACGAGGCACAGTGATCCACAAATTGACATCAAGCTGAGATTTTATTTAGAGTTCATAAGTGAGTTCTGTGGGCCTAGGGTATTCTATTCATCCCTCCCCTTGTAAATCCATGCAGTAAACATGTATTTGTCAACTTTTATGTATCAAAGCCTACTACATTTGGGGAACAAAATGGTAAATCACACAGATGCGGGTCCTACCTTGAAAACGCTTTCATGAGATAGCCACGTGACATTTAGGGACAGGATCTTATTATGGTTTAGATCTAAAATATCCCCAAAGCATTATGTATCCATGGGTGTGTATTTGGAACAGTGATTAGATCATGGGGATTTGGTTGACTGTGCTTTCAGGAGGTGGGACCTGGTGGAGGAGGGTCACTTAGTCCATGATGTGTAAGGGGGTCCATTCTTGTCCCCAACTTCTTTCTGCTCTCTTCCTGGCTGCTGTGGGTTAAGCAACTTTTGTTCATCAGTCACTCTGCTGTACTGATTCCATCTTTGGATCAGCCAACCATGAGCTGAATCCTCTGAATCCATGAGGCAAAATAAACCTCTCATTGCTTAAATTGTGTGCATCCTCTGAGACAGTAGCTGTTCTTAGGTTACACCTGTGGATGGTAGTCCTCTGGCACCTCCTCAGATTTGGTGTACCCAAAGGACTCAGAAACAGTATGCTCTATGCAGTTATGGCTCATGACAGTGGACACTTAAGGATTAAAATTAGCAAAGATGGAAAGAAAAATGCAGAAGCTAGCTGTGAGTTTCTGTGGGCTTTTCCTCTAGGAAAGTCCCACTGGATGCAATGAATTCTCTCAGAATGATTGGTGACAACACAACACCAAGCATTAATCATGTGGGAACTGAGCCATGTTGTTCAGGGTTTCCAGAGAAGGATGGACTAATCGCTGTATAGACATGTGGAACCCTACAGAGGACTCCAGCTACTCACCCAAGAGTAAAAATAGGTATTCACCATAAGTCTGGTCATTGAGATTGACAAATCTGGTCACATCGGTATGGCGTGGACCATGCTTTATGCATACAAGTGAACACTTGTTAGATAGACTATCCCAAGGGCTTGCAAAAGGTCAGTCCTGATGTCAGGCCTTCCAAATGTGCAAGGTCTGGGGAACAAGAGCCTGCCTAGTTAACCCTTCCTGCACTGTCTCCTAGGGATATTGAGCCGACAGATGCTGAGGGTCACAGAGGAGTTGGAGGTACAGGAGGCAGAGACCACATGTACCATTCTTGGGACAAGATGACAGCAGAGTGGAGTAGTGAGAAGCAGCCCAGAACTGTCCACTCCCAAGACAACTGAGATAAAAGGAAGGAGGAGAATTTACGTCAGAGAACAAGAGACCTGAGACACAGAGGACAGGACAAGGGTGGGAGTCACCAAGTTTCCAGCCTTCTGAACCTCTTTTCCGGGTCAGGGATCAACACCATTTCTCACTGTCCCAAGGAAACAGTAACAGAATTCCAAACCACTACTGACTTTCCTAAAACCCCAGGGAACTTCCTTCAGGCTGTAGCTACCAGCCTCACATCATCATCAGATGGCCAGATAGGAAATTGATCAGGTAGGGAGAAGTCAGAAGTTGTGCTATTCAGCATACTGGTAAGAAGCAGAGTAGAATGGGCCAGGCATGCTTGATCCGATTAAAAATCATTACAAGATGATGTGTTTTCTTTGCGTGAGAGTGAACATGTGGCCATTTCCAGAGCAAAACTAAAGCCTCATTTCATGGACTGGATTGGACTGTGGCTGTTGTAAGACATTGAAGCCTTGAGACAGCAGAAGGAGGATTCAGGGGAGCTTGCAGCCAATAATGAACAGAAAACGTGGGATAATATGGAAGCAAATTGGGCCAATGAAGATTGAATCATGCTACTGAACCCACAGTGAGCAGCCACAGACTAAACCAACAGGGGCTAGCATGTCTTTAAGCTTCTGTCTCCAAGGAAGACAGATTATTCCAGAGAGCTAAAAATTCCGTTCGCTTTATAAATCTTGGCCAGGTGACCTCAGAGGTAACTCAGCATAATGCAGTTATAAAACTTTCACTGCAGATGCCCAGCTGCTACCATGGCAGTTTCCGGATTGTAAGATGTGCACGTGGGCACAGCATTTTATGTGGTCTTAACACACACGGTGAACATGGGTCTCAGAAGGTCTCTTTCCCCATGCTGCTGCCCAGCAGTTATACTAACTCTCCAGCACATGTATGGAGGCACATGTGTGTGCCAGGAACTCTTGGAAGAAGTAATCTAGATTCTTGGACATTGGTGAATAGTATAAATATTAGTACTTGGTGCAATTTTGTATGTAATTTCCATTGTATGCTAAGTTACTGGTTTCATTTTTGTACACTATCATTTCTAAAGTAAATCAGTTTTCTTGTCCTATGTTCAAAGGACTCCATTATTCAATTTGAACAGAGACAGGTTTTAAATGAGGGTCTGATGTGTTCATGTTTCCTTACCTTTGCTACCCCCTCATGTATGTTCTTTCCCAGCTTCCTGTCTTGGCTCTCCCTATGATCCATACCATGGCTTCTATAGTAGTGACTTTATAGGTTTTCATGTAGTTCCTGAGCTCAGAATACCAGTGTACACCTTTCAGTACGACACTGAGTCAATCCCGAGGCTGTGACACCATGCTCTATCTTGTCTTTGTGCAGTCTAGGCTCTGAGCTACCTACTTGTAGTGTTCACAACCCCCGGAAGGTACTCTGTCTGTAAGTGGGCCTTGTACAGGTTAGATTGTTCTCTCTTCATAATGAACTCCAGGCTTCATTTAAAATAAGGTAAATATCTGGTAACTGAATACCTGGTATCTTGACATCCTTTACTCGTTTATTTATTTGTTTAGTACTAGGGCCTTCACACTGAGCTATATCCCCAGTTCTTTTTTATTTTTTAATTTTGATTACAGTCTAGCTAAGTCACTAAGTTGCCCAGGCTGGAATAGAACTTGCAATCTTGCCTCAGCTTCCCAAAGTCCTGTGATTGCAGATATTCACCACCACACTTAGGTTTTGCCCTTACTCTTCATTCAGGAACGTAAGCCCCTCAACTACTGAAGCCTTTGTTTACTTTGGCATTCTCACCCCAATAATCAGTTTGGACTAGGGTTTTTTACTTTGCAGTTCCTGGAGTAGAAGGACTACGCTGTGTTCCTCTTGGTTAGGATCTTCACAACTGCTATATTTTGAAGCAGCCTCTCTCCAAGGACAGCTGTGTTAAAACCTTGGTCCCACCCTGTGATGCTACTGGGAGGTATTGGAAGCTTGGAGAGGTGGGGTCAGGGGGAAGGAGGTTAGATCATTGACATCAGGCACTTGAAAAGATATGCAGAGTCTGGCTCGTGGGCTCCCTCCTGCCCACTCTCATTGGTCACCATAGGGAACATGCTCCCACCACCATATGCTTCTACCATGATGTATTTGTGCTGCCAGGTCCAAATCAGCAGTGTCAAGTGACCATGGGCAGAAATCGGTGAAACAAGAAGCTGAAACGAACCTTTCCTCTTTATGAATTTATCATCTCAGGCACTTTGTCACAGTTACAGAGTGTTGACTGACACAACAACTTACTGGCGTTTCAAATTCTAACATATCACAGACAATAAGTTGTAGTGGTTTTGGTTCATATCCTGATTCATGAAAGAGGAAAAGACAACTCAAACTCAGTGAATTCTCTGAGTCATTCTGTAGAATTTTCTAAAAGGAAAATCAAAGTTGTGCCTGAGAAATCACCATGTATGCAACGCATACTCCCACAATAATTTTAAAGTAGCATCTCATTTTAAATTTCAGTGAGGGTTAATGGAGGGGTTACTATCACTGGTCTTAAGATGAAGAAAGTGAGATATGAAGAGGCAAATGAATAATAATATGACCCTTAAGATGCAGTTCTAAGATAGTTTTGCTCATGTCAGCATCCGGATGCATAATGTAGTCAAGGAAAACTGGGGAAAATTATAGTCAGCTGATGTTTTCTATTGTGTCAGCAATTTTCTAGAGTATTGTATTATGCCATTAACTCATATTGTATTCATCCTGGCTACACTATAAACATGTGGTTATTAGATTTGGAATATTATTAGCATAAATGCAATCTCAAGGAATGTGGACATTAACATGAGAAAATTCAGATGTGGCCAAGGAGTGCTGTTTGCTTGGGCTCAACAGGAGCCTTGCTGATTAGCATAAAAGAACTAACAAGTGGTCAGGGCTGTGGAAATAATAAGACTGCCATGTTGTTTATAGGGCAAAACATTATGCAGAAATAAGAAACTCTCACTTTGATGGCCATTAAAGATATCCTTTACAGTTGTATATCCAAGCTTCTGGACATAAATTTGTGACATTTTGGGGCAGCCATTAATACAATTGAAAAAAAAAACTATTCTGATCCGTTTTTATGTCCTTACAAAGACTGACTGCAAAGGCAAGAATTCAGAAAAGGTATTTTATCTTCTAGACCATAACTCAATGTCAGGCTAGCACCCACTGACCTTGTCTAGCATTTTGCAGACTTTTCAGAAATGAAATTTTATTTTATTGCACTCCATTATAAAGCTGATTCTCTCTTTCCACTATGAGAACAGTTTGGTGGAATCCTAAGTGGATAAACCATGAAACCGGGGGCAGATTGACTTATGGTCCCAATGAAAGAACCAGATTATTTTTAGGAAATAAATATTATGCCCATCCCGATATTTTTATTCTACAAGTGGGAATATAAGTGGAGACATCTGAAAGTAAGGAAGAATTACTTGAAATTATTGAAAAGTCATGCTTGGTTGAGTTAGTCTCAGAGGCACTCATAGCACAAATGTTGATGCCAGAAAGTAAGATGAAAAATAAGGAAAATAAGTCATTTTCAGAGCTTTCAGAAAAAAAAAAGGTATTTAAGTGGGGAGATACTTGACTGTTTAGAAGCAAAGGGACTGATAATTAATGACATCAAAATTGTAATTAAATAGAATCTGTAAATCATCTCCTCAAAAGAAGCAGTTTCTACCCATGTCTTATCACACTGTTGTTCAAGTAAAGACAAAGGACGTTGTGGCTATGGTGACTTGCACTCCTTGTGTGAGCTCTAAACGCTGAAGTACTGCTGTGCTGTTTTTGCTCACCAATGGACTGAGAAGATGCAATGTCACGCACACACACTTCTCAGAATCTGACACATTTCTTCTTGGATATCCATCGAAGGGCCAAAGAAGGTACAACATCACATGCAAAACCTTCCCTTACTTGGAAAAAAATGATTCTTGATTCTTGACCTTCATTTTCAAATTGTTCAGTAATTTCTAAAATGCTATTTTTGTTTCCTGTCAGTTTCAAGTGTTTTTAACTCTAACAGTGCAAGTACTAAGAGCTTCTATTTGCCAGATGGTTGTTATATAGTCTGCACTGTGCAAGAGCTTTCTGATATATGGGTGACCTTGAATTCCACCCTACCCATCACTTTCAGAGAGAATCGGTTTCTGGGCAGAGGGGTGTGGCATGGCTGGAGGTGGAGAAGCATCACCCATCCACTGGTCTAGGTGTCCTGGCAGTTAGCTCTGAGATCTTGGAGATAAAGTTTCAATCCTGAGCCATATATGGAGGTGTGTATCTGTGGTGCCAGCTACTCAGTTAGGTGAGCCTGGCAAATTCAAGGTCAGCCCAGGCAACTTACCCTGCTTCTGTATCAAAATATAACATTAAGAAATAAAAGAAGAAAAGAGAAAGGGACTGCAGATGTAGCTCAGCAGTAGAAGGCTTGGCCAATATGTGTGAGGCCTGGGGTTCAATCCCCAGCATGAAAAATAAAATCACCTCCTTATTGGTCCCTCCAGTGGCAAATCAGAGGTTGAGTTAACCAAATATTTTCATTACAAAAAAGTGTTCATTTTCTATTTTGACTTTGTGTATTTATTATCGACCTTGTTGGCAGATGAATGCGAACATCTTTCTTCATCTCTAGTTTTATTAGCATATTTGCAATATATATAATGATGACTTTTATCTTGGTGAGCTTATACACATACATAGTGTAGCATAATCATTTTAAAGTGATTTTATTCAATTATGATGCATAAAAATTTTTATTTTTATCAGTCTGGATAAAGATCAACATGTAAGACTTTTAGCTTTTGCCTCTGAATATTTGCATTCATCCTTCTTTGTACTTCTTGTCTAACTGAGCCACATTCCTGTGTTGTCTCTCAGTAAGGTAAATAACACATTGGCAGAAGGAAATCACACACAGGCACACACACAGATAACCTCGTGGACACATGCATATAAATCAAGCTGTAAACTTTACTGAAGAGAAGATGAAAGCTGTTATATCTGATTTTCTTTTCCTCTTGGTAACGCCAGTTACATAAACCAGCCAAGGTGTCCTCTGTGGATGGAGCTTGTGTCGTTTAATTCTTTTCAGTGTGCAGACCTGTTTATTCATGAGCCTGCTGGCACCAAACTCCAATTTTATACATTCCAGGGTTTTAAATGATGGCTAAAGAAAGGTCGCAGCCACTTAGACCTCACTTGTTTTGCATACGCCCCAAAGCCTACCCACATCCCTGATCCAGAGACCCCATAACGCCTGGGTTTATGCAGACCCCAGATCTCGGCTACCTTCAGGAGTCTCTGGTGCAGATGCTCCAGAGGGACACCAGACACTGCTGAAGGGCATGGAAATGGGAGTGTCCCTGCTTCTGCCCTCTGTCAGTGTCCTTGGCCACCTGCTTTCTGGCTCTAGGCCCTGGGGCACTGTGGAGCACCACCCTCTTCCAACCTTCCTCTGTGGTCAAGCCTTTCTTCACTCCCCAACTGCTCCTCTGGAACTCACTACAGGGCTAAGTGAAAGTGAGGGATTCGATCAACCATGCCTTCATTGCACTCTGTGTATAGCCAGCACTACACTGGGCTTTCTCGCTCATGTGTCTTATCTCATGAAACCCTTATCGCTGGGGTAAAGGTATCCTCACACCATTACAAACAGGGAAATTGAGGCTTGGTGGATGAAGACTTCCCCGAACAGGACAGAAAGGTCACCTGACCAATGATAAGGAAAAACCAGCCCCAGAGTCTCAGTGTTCTGTGGCTGTAAAGTAGGACCTGAACTTCATCCCACATAGCGGCTGACCATGGGCCAGGAGTCCTCCCTCCCAGGGCCACGGTTCAGGCACAGCAGCTCTACGTCTGAGGCTCAGTTTCTTCTCCTCTTGAGACCTCTCCTAGATTGTCAAGGCCTTGCTTCCATGTAGAAAAGCATTACCTTTTTTTCTAATTTTGAAATGAAATTGGGAAGCAGTTTCACACATTATGCACATCACGCTACAGAGACCAAAGTATTTCAATGACGATGTGCAACGCTGTTATACAATTTAGTTGTAGCACAGTTCTTTCTGGGGAACAAGGAGTAAGAATTCATTCTTTGGAATCCAAAAAGGAGACTGAATGTTTCTGGAAGGAAAGGTGGGCAGGATTCAGGTGGGGGAGGCGGAAACTAAATAGCCCTTGGTGGTCTAAAAGGAAGGATGCAGCTGAGAGAATGGTGCAAGGCTGTAATGCTGGCACTCTGGGAGGCTGAGGCAGGGAGGTTGTAAATTCAAGCCCAGCCTTGGCAACATAGCAAGATCTTGTCTGAAACAAGAAAATGAAAATACATTTTTGAAAAAGGATGGAGACGTAGCTTAGTGGGATGGTCAAACCTGAGAACAAAAATAAAGAAGAAGGAGAAGGGGAAGGGGAAGGAAGAGGGAAAAGGAAGGGGAGGAGCAAGTGGAGAAAAACAAAGAGAGAAGAGAAGGAAGAAAAGGAGAAGAAAAAAGAGAAGAGGAAGAAGGTTTTCTAAAAACAGTTTAATATCTGCAGTAAGAGCCTATTTTTCCTCTCCCAATTAAAAAAAAAATCAGTAAAGTACAAGAATCAAAATGTTTCCAGGGTTAAAAAGCATTTTAATTTTCTTCCTCCATCTAGCTGCACAGGTTAACATATACGATAATAACTTTTAAAAGAAAGTAAGGGAGAAGAAAATGAAAAAATAATTACAGTATTTGTAAAGCTAAAGCATTCCAAACACAGATTTTTCTCTAAGGAACATTATTTTGGGATGGCTGTACTGTACATCTCAGGCAGGAGTGGGAGGAAGTAGATAAAAGCCGAGCTCCCAGCTGTCGCTGCAGTTATAACTCCTCCTTCCACCAGATGCATGATTAGGTAATTTATGAAATAAGGAAAGAGGAAGTTGTAGTTCATTTAAACCATGAATGGTAGAAGAATTTTCTTAGAAATTGAAGGAACCCCGAGAAACAAGGTTTTCCTACAGAGGTAGCCAGAGGTACATCTGTGCCAGTATTTTGAAGTATGTGTACGTGTGCATGATAACGCCTACATTTTAAAAAGATTCTCTTTTTTTTCCCCTTTCCACCAGAGAGACTATTCGGTATTTACACGTGTGACTTATTTATTTCACTTAGGCCTATAAATGAGAACCAAGACCTGTCATGTAAAGGTACAAGAACCCAGTAATGAATGTAACTGTACTGTCTACCTAGAATGTACCAATAAATTCAATAAAGAAAGATTCTCTTAGGGTCACTAAATCACAGATTTGACTCCCCTGGGAGGTTCTGTTTACATACTGAAAGCTCATCCAGAACAGCTGCTCATTACCACTGAGCTCCCTGACCTGTCTCTCCTTAGTCCTGGTAAACAAACCCAGAGTAATTCATTTGTACAGAAAATGGTTTAAAGCACTGCTTTGTGAATTGCACAACTCAGGCACCCACCTCTGAGGTGGACTCCATGCATTTAGAGTATCCCACTCAAGTTTTGATTGGAAAATTTGTTCCCAATAAAATGTGCCCCAGTGCACGAACATCATAAATGCTACAGCACATAGACAGGAGTCTCCTGAGGGTCCCACTTTTTCTGGAAGTGACTGCTTATGGATGGTTACATGCAAAGGTGGGATTTTCACAGGTGACACTGTTAGTAACCACCTCTTGGGGACCTGCTGATTGTTGGCCTGTGACATCGAACAAGGCTAAAGTTCCTCCTACCTCCTTCTCCGTCCCTTCAGCCTCCTTGACAGACACCATGCCATTGGATATGTTTGTGCTGCCCCACCGACATACTCCCCTAGACAGCATTATCTTCTCCTACCTCGGCAGCAGCTGTCTCTGTGCTAATGGCTTCCAAGTTACTGAATCGCCAATCTACTCTCCATTCCTGAATTACAGGAAGCAACTGTGATCCCTTTGCTGGTGTTCTAATGTTTATCACTGGGTCCACTACAGAGGGGTCAGGAAAGAGACAGAGAAAGAGGTTTTACCCTGGTGCAAATTTCAAAAGTGATTCTTTTCCCACTTCCTCCTAAACTTGGGGTTTCATTTAAGTTTGCAATTATTTTAATTATACATGCTATTTACTCCACCTAGAATAGATTTTCTACTTATTTAATTTGTTGTTTTGCATTCATCCTGTGAATTTCAGTATGTGTAGGACCTTCTTTTATAATACTTAATAATTCATCTATTGTGGCCAAAAACACATGGGTGCATCTCTTCATAGTCCAGACACGCTGTAAGGAACTGTCTGTGTCATTGCATATTTTTGATACTAGTTGTTTGATTTTTTGATACAAGTGACTACATTGTATTCACATTTATATCCCAATGGCAATGATACCTTTTGAATAAGTTACTAAATATTACTTAAACAAATAGATTATATATTAGAGCATAGAATGAGGAAGTTGACAAAAGAGGCTAACGAGCAGGGACATATTCCTTTGTGGGAATTTGGTTTTCTCCAGGTATTTACATGTTCCCTTAGGAAAGGATAATTTTCTGCAAAAGATGGTGGGGCCATAGAGAATCACTTTTTAACTTTATTTTTAAATAACCTCATTCTGCTTATTGGAATGATATTTTGGTTACGTATCCCATATCGGGTGTAACTTTTCACCCCAGCAAGTCATCCTCTGTGGATTAAGAAATGCCTAACAGTTTAGGAAAGCACACTCCTAGGTGTGTCCCATGGGTCATAGAGATGTGACCTTGGGGTCTGTGTCTGGTCCCTCTCCCTTTTTTTTGGTCTGTGTCTGCCCCCTCTCCCTCTTTGGCCCTGTTTCCTTGCTCTGCTTCCTGGTAACCATGAACTAAGCTCTCTGGTGACCCACCTTAGTGGCCCTGCCTTGGAGCCAGTTGTATGTAAACTGAATCTCCACGTCATGAGCTGAACAAAACATTTCCTCCTTTAAGTTGTGGGTGTCGGACGTGGAGTATTGTGTCTCAGCTATGGGGAAGCTGACAATATGGTAAGGTGGATGTAATCACTGCCCAGCACCACAAGGTCCCCCCATCCATGAAAGATCCTCCCAACATGCCAAGGACTCATCATTTTCTGGAAAGGGGCAGAAGTGACCAAGGACCTTGATGGATTGGTCAGGACACCTTGGAAGATTCTAGATAACATGCTGAACAAATAGGGAAGTTTCAGAAAGTGGGAAAAATTTGAGGCAGTTCTCAAAAAAAAAATATATATATATATTGGGATAAACAAATAACAGAGGAAGACACTGGAAAAGAGCTTTGCAAGGAGAGCGAGTAGATTCAGTGGTGTAAGAAGACTACAGAATTAAGGTGCAGTGTGTGAGCAGGTCAGTGTGATGATGTGGAACAAGCTTTGTGCTAACAAGGAGAAGAAAAAAGAAGACAGAAGCTAAATCTTAAATCTGATAGGGTACATGCTGAGGACATCCATTTTTATTGCCACCATGATTTTGTGGAATAGTCAATGAGATTTTACTATGTACCCAAGATAAAAGAATATTAAACCATTGCTTATAATCTCCTGCTGGGTCAGAGAAGGCAGCTCTTGTTTTATGCTTGTTCTGAAGGTGTGGGCGAAGTAACTTCTTCTACGCCATTCAGCGGGTGTACAGCAGAGTCGGAACTGGAGGCCAGCACTCTTGATTACTACTTTCTGCAGCCACATTTTGAAGACTTTTCTCATTCTATCCATGGAAACATTCCTGCAGGGTAGTAATCTGCCTGTCCCTGGCTGGAGCTAACCCTGCTATGTGAGACTCTGATTGCTAAAGATGCTATTTCTTAATTTGGACACTTCCTCTCATGTTCACTAAATCTGTGTGTATAAGACCCAAGTCCATAGTCATGTGGACCCTTTGAAAGCTCAACTGGAAGGATTTTCTCTCTGTCCTCTGCAGACTTAAGATCCCCTTGATCTCTGAGGTTGTCCTCAAACTCCACAACTTCACAAAGCCTTCTTGGACCACTTGATCTTTTTCTTATCATTGAGTATTCCAGACAAACAGTACTAATTGGACCTAAAGAGCACTGAGTTTTTAAACCCAAATGGATACAATTTGGAGAAAGTCACACATATTTAAATAACAGATGGAACTGCAGGCAGCTGAGTGTAGCATGCAGTCTCCAGTCACGGTCTCCAGTGTCGAAGGAAGTCTTAGACCCACACATCTCTTCTCATATGTTCCTTCCATGGGTACCATTTTCCCCAAGGTTTCTGTTATAATTGCTATTGCATATATAATTGGTTTCTTATTCATTGTAAAAACAACAAAATGTAGCCATTTGTATGTAAGGACAGCTGTGGTCTGGGTGTGATACGGGATCCCACTAGGGTCCAAGTTCCAGCACTGGGAGGTGTTGGAGCCTTTAAGAGATGAGGCATGTGGGATAGCCTTGGTCCTTATGGGTAAGGGAGTAAGGCTGTTCTCATGACCCCTTGGTAGAGCTCCAGACAGGCTTATTAGCAACCCTGAGGATGGCCTTATCCCACTATCTCTGCATCCTGGTCTACTAGAGGTTGCTTCATCCTGCACTCACAGTGCATCTGCCATGGCAGGACATGCATCTTCCCAGGAGAACACCTGAGCAGTGCTTGCCAGAGTTCATCGTGGTGTCCACTTGAACACCTCGTGGATTGGTGGAGCACCGTGGATGATTGACGTGTAGGTTGTAGAGCGAGGAGGAAAGACACCATGATTGTAGGTCTGGATGGGCAGTCTTCCTTTTTGTTTTTTCTCCAGTCTTCATGTCATCTTTGGATGTTTGTCTATACCTTCTTTTAGCACAGACTCTTCAGCCTGCCAGTGCAAATCCTTTGGCTTTCTGGCACTGAATTGCACCAGTGAGCTCCAGGCTTTCCATTGTCCATTGAGCCCTCTGGCTCTCCAGTGCATGGAGGACCATTTTGCATTCCTCTACCTTTGATTCCACAGGGGGCCATTCGTAAGTTTACTTAATAAAAGTTTTATATGTATATTATGTATCAAATCTGTCCCTCTAGCAAGCCCTAACTGATACAGAACTACATGGAACAAGCTTGTCAAGACTGTAAATCCAACACAGCTTTTGGCTCAAAATGGACCACAGTGTGTGCCATAGAGGATCAAAGAGTGACATGGGATTAACAGCTGTTACATGGAATCTTGTCACCAGGTTTGCCAAGACTAAGGTAGAAGACTAAGGCAAGATCTGCTTTGCAATCTTCCTTATAGTTCTGTTGATGAAGACCATTGCTAGCCAGTATGGCATGGATGAGGAAATGACTGACCTGGGAAAGCTTGGAGTGGAATGGTCCACCATGTACTCCTGTCAGCCTGAAAATATTCCTAAAATGCATTAGCCTGGGCTTGCACTGTCAAATACATATAGTTTTTAATTCTCATGAGTTCCCAAACTATCTTATTGTTATCCAAATTCTTGCTATCCACCAATTACTCTACCCAAAGTACGAGCATGATTCTAGAGGTGGGACTTACAATCTTCACAGCACACCCAAGTGTTAAGAAGGAAATTATGCATTTGCACAGAAGCCCACTGTACAATGCCGATACCTTGAGGAGCCTTCTGGGACTTGAGATGCATTTCCCCCTAAAAATAACCCCCTACATCTTGGATCAATATAGCAAACATTTATTGAATGCCTGCTACATCTTGATGTCATACTCAGTATTTTACAAATATGATCTCATTTTATTTGCTCAATGACTTAGTGACAAATAGTTTGAGACTGTATGTATAGAGCGATGTTGATAAAAATGTCCCTCCTGATACTGAGCTTTAGGTGATCTTGCTTTCAGGAGTCCTTGGAGGCCCAGGAACAAGTGGGATGCCCAGAACACCCAGTGGATGAAGCTTCATCTCAAAGGCAAGCTCCAGGAAATGGCCCTTGGCAGAAGTGAGCTGAATCCACCCTGTAGCCCTCTTCACAGTATCGATGGTAAACTGAGGTGGCGTTCATCTCGCAAGGCCACCATGATGCTATTTAAATCTGAATTAGAGGCATCTTCAGGAACGTAGAAACAACTGAACAGTAGACTGTACAACAGTCTATGCTGGCTGCTGTGATTGTTTAGCTCTCCAGGTTGGACTGCTGTGGTTGTTTAGTTCTCAAGAAAGAAACTCATTAATCATACACCCCAGGGTGGATTAGAGTTTTGTCTATAAGTTTCCTGAGGTCATGTGATCTACCCAGCAGTGCACAGGCACATGAGTCACAGAGAATAAAGACAAGCCAAGGTGACAGTGGAGTTCAGCCATGGCTGGTTATGTTGGTCCCTCACCCAGTGCCCCTGTGTGAACTGTGCAGGGTCTCTCCCTTCCCCATGGAGAAGGAGGAGCTGAGAGGGAGAGCAGGTTGCATACTGCTCCAAATCTGTGTTTGCTGAAAGACTCTGTTTTGCATGCATCTTACAACATAAGTTAGTTCTCAGTCAGCGGATGATCGAGCTCAGGAATGAAGTGATAGAGGGAGAGATCGTATTCCTTTTTCTTCTCTATCCTGGACCTTTCTCTTCTTTTGTCCTAGCACAAAGTCAGTCATCAGTGACACATTGATACTTATTCATTCTCAAGTGATGGCCTTCATTGTAAGCCTTGTCACAATTCAAGATGTACAAGAGCTCAATCCAGTCTAAAGTTTCAGATTACCAAGCAAATCCTCCATGCATGCCAGATCAAGGCAGTCTGCTTTTTATTTTTCTCCACACTGAAATGGTAGCTCACACTGGACCAAAGTTCTCAGTCATACTTAATGTCTTACTTAATTGTCTAACACCCAGACAAGGTTCATATACATTCAGTTCATGAAATGCTCCCACTCTGCCCGCACCCCATGCCCTGAAGCATGCCCCTTCTGCTCCCTGCAGCATCCTTAAATCCTGTCCTCTGACCTCTCAGCTTCCTGCCCACTCTCAGCCTGGGAGTCCTCTCTTCTCCTGGGCTCTGCTGTTGTGTGCAGGTGAGGTGGGCTTCCCTTTGGTTTCTCAGTGGATTCTTCCAGACCCAGGCTCCAAATGACGATCCGTATTTTCACATGAACCAGTCTTTTCTCTATTTTGCACTAGAATTTTTACTCCTTTGGGGATTGAATCTGTTTTTAAGTGTTTTTAATGCCTAGCAAGCACTTTAGGGCCACTTGACAGCTTTCTTTGCTTTTAATGATTTTATTTCTAGCTATTAAATCTGTTCATAAATAATATCGTAAGCACAGAAATCATAGCTAAAATACATCAAAGAAATAATTGTCAGAATAACTGCTAACCTATTTCTAATGTTTTCTGCTTAGGCCCTGAGGTGTCTTACATGTATTCATTGTTTCAATCTTCCTAATAATCACTGAGAAAGAGATCGATATTAGCCCCATTTTACAGATGGTGGAACTGGGACATGTAGGTAGTTTAACTGGTATTTTATATCAAATAAGTAACTGAACCTGGATTTCAAGCTAAATACCCATAACTGCTAGTTGATTGAAGCTAGCAGGGCTCATTGAAAAGATCTATTGTGATATCTTGCTCTGTAAAAATGCAGTTAATTATGGAGGCGTTAAAAGCACTTGAGAATCAGTTGGCAGTTTCCTTATTCAAGTATCGTACAATGTGGTAGTGTGTGCTATGTGCAATCTGTTGTAGAGATGCCAACTTATAGCTGTGGCTTCATATTTATTTCCTAAAGCAGTGGGGAATTTTTTTTTGTCAGAAATTAAATTGCGCTTAATCAATTTAGGAGAAAAGCCATCTGTCAGGTGTGTGAACCTCATTAGCCGTGGTGTTTTGAATGGACCAGTATATAATGGTAGTGATTTTATTATGAAGAGGTACAATTCAAACATGCAGAATTTGGTCATTACATTTTGTGTGCATTTCAACAGCTCATCAAAAGCCTGTTACTGGGAGAATCTTCATACTCTGGCTTGATAAAATGACATTTTACGGGAGATTGAATCCTAATGAAGACATTTGTAGTGAGGTCAGAGTCATAGGATGTCTCTTGTGGGAAATGATAACCGGCTCATTGGGACACTTTTGTATCTGCAGTGGGCATTGTGCCAGACCCTCCACCATTTGAGGATGAACAAGAGGCTACACTACATGCAGCATTTTAGCATTTTCCAGTAGTCACTGGTGGTATCGTCATAGAGTTAATGCAAATGATGAGAAACTTCTATGGTACCAAGCCCTGCTCTAACACATTCTTGGGGAATCCTCACCCAGCCTGCTCACAAGTAGGCATTTCTATTTTACATGAAGACAGTGGGGAAGTGAAGCCCAAGCTTCAGTTGCTAGAAATGTAGTCAGCAAGGGTAGCTACTGACAAACGACCGGGCTCCTGAGTAACAATAAAAACACTTTCACAGAGCGCACAATTTGGAGGCTTTCCTTTAGCGTCTACAGCGGTAAAGTTTTAAACCAACCCTGTTTGGGGTAATTATATGTACTTTCAGTTGCTAAACTGAACTGAATTTGTTTTTATCAGTACATGTTTGTAGTGCATGATGATCAAAGGAGCTCAGTACGAGAATACAAAACGTCACAATTCCCCTTTAAAAAAATCTCATTTCTCTCCCCTCTCACTGCCCTCCACCTCTTGGTTCTCTTCCCAAAAGGAACATTTTACAACAGTTCTATAAATTCAGCCAACTACAGTAAAAAAAAAAAAAAAATACGGAGACTGAGAACTCTGCTCTTGGTAAGAAGAACATGCTGAAGGAGAGGAGGAAAATTGAAGGGCTAGATGACAAAACAGTAATACGTCAGGAGGACACCCAACTCCGGCACTTATTAACACTAGCCTAGGTACTACTGTGGCTTCTAGGTAAATAGCAAACATCCTCACATGGTGAATAAAGCCCTTATAGCCCCCACCTCCTTCAAAAATGTCTGCTGCCTCTCAGCAATACTGAAAAATCCAAAGGTAAATAGTACTTTAGTTTTGTTTCGTGGGCGAATTTTTGTTCCTTCATTCGTAAAAGCCGTTCAGACGTGGAAGAGTGCTCATCGGGGTGTGCAGTGAGCAGCTTACAGGAAGAGGCTCAAGTGTCCCCAGGTTCCCTAATAACATAATAATCTAAGCCATTTCAGGTATCATTTATCACAAAGCAACAAAGCTTTTAGCACTTTGGAAGTCACCGCCAGCCTTTGCAGTGTATGAGGTTCAAGTTCACACCTCAGCAAAATTACAAATTACAACCTGACATATTCTTTCATGAATAGACAAAGCTTGGAACACTAAATCTGCAGGTGTCAAAGGTCTACTCTATTACAAATGCCAGCAACTGAATATAATTCCAAATAATCACGTCCTGGAAATTGAAAGTCGATGCTTATACCTTCCACATTGTGAAGATCAGGCTGTGAGCAAGAACTTGTACTGTGCTGATACTCATGTCTTTCCAGGTGGCCAATAACATACAGGATCACTGTGTAAAATATTGCAGAGGAGAGAAACAGGCTAGTGAGAAAGGAGCAATTCTAAAATTTTGATCACAGAAAATAGGCTTTTAAAATAAACATAAAATGCAACTGAGGGTGGGCGACTTTGAGGGACAAAGGGGCACGAGTTGAATTAGGGAGGGGAATAAGAAGGAACTTGCAGAACGTAGGGTTGAAGTGATTGTGGGTTATGTTTTATTGGTGATTTCTGTGTTCTGAGGCAGCAGAGCATTTCCAGAGAGTCTGTTCTTCACTCTATCCAAGAGTTCTGTGCCTCTGTGTTCTTTCCCCTTTGGAGGAAGCATTGGCGTTGCCTGGGAGACTCCAAGCTGGCAGGGTGTTGTGTTCAAGCCTTGCATGTCCACCTGCACCTCAGTGCTGGGTGTTCCTCCAGGGTCAGTCTCCATTAGCTGGGTGACAGGTGACAAAGCACAGAAGGTGTTCACCCAGGTCGTCGGTGTCATGGTTTGAGTCTGAAACACTCCTCAAAGTCTCCTGTGTGAGGAAGGTGGTTGGATCACAGGTGCTGTGCCCATGAGCTGATTCATTCGTTGCTGAGTTCAGGGCTGAATGTACTGTTAGAAGGTGGGACTGGTTGGAAGGGGTGCTGGGGTGTGATCCTCAAGGGTGTGTTCTTGTCCCTGGCTCCTCCCTTCTCTCTCTACTTCCTGGCCACCATGACATGAGCATATCTCCTCAGCCAGGCCCTTGCATGGGTGTTGGCTGTCATGTTCCAGCAATGAGAAAGTGATTAAGGCAATTGGAAATCCATCTTGTTCCTTATCCCATGATTAACACAAGACACAGACCATGCTCCCGTATCCCAGAAGCCTTCAGCTGCACTGCACTGGACTCTTGGCCTATGAAAGCACTTACCTTTGTGAGTGAAAGATTAGACACACTTGTGCTCACCCAGGTGTGAGCGCCTCTGTGACTCTAGTGCTCTCTTGAGAAGAAACTTCCCTTCTGAAATAACCCTGCTAAGGCCCTATGTCTAAACTTTCCTTGTTTCAGTGATCTCTCTTCCTGTTCTGGACTCTTTTCATTTGCCAGTTTCCTGGACGTCCAGTTTCTAAAGAACTTTTCCATTCTTTCTTCTTATACCTCTAAGTTAAGTCAGTAGCACTAATGTATCTTAAAATGACCAGACATGCTTCTTCTATCTCACTTAATCCTCATGTAACCAATAAAATGGCAGCTTGTATTAGCCCTGTTACATGATGGAGAACTCAAGGTTGCAAAACATCGATCTCTTTCTTCTTTTTATCTTCCCATATCTCTCTCTCAATCTATTCCAACCTCCTTTTTTGCCTCCCTATTTCATATTATTTTTCATTGCTTTGTACTTCCATTGAATTTAAACTCTAAATCTGGATGATCTGTTAACTCTGTTAACTGTTAAGTCGATGGAACAAAGGAATATTAGCAAAGTCAGAGTAAAAATAGGTCTGTTGGCTTAGAAAGCACAGTGCATTAGAGACAAAATGTGCAGTAGGAAAGTAAGACTATGGCACACAAGTAGAAAACATTTCCACTGGTGGTGTTGCTACACAGGATGAGTAAAAAGAGCCTCTGTGAGAGTTGTAGAACCCAAATGCATTGGCGTGAGCAGCTGTAACTCTGGTCACATGTATTACCTGAGGCCTGTGTGTGGTGCTGCAGTTGTGCTTAGTGCTCAAAATTCTGGGAAAACTCTGCTTTACCTGCCACTTTCTCTGAGAAAGACTCCCTCCCTCTGGCAGGGTGACTTCTGTTCTCTTTGGACCAATTCTTTGTTCTGATAGCAAACAAAAGAGAGTACTTAGGGTAAAACCTCTTCTAAACACTTAAGATCGAGATCTCTTGATATCTGTCTGCATTCTTGTCCTTCAAATGCATTGGAATTAACACATATTGGAATCCACTGTTATGGAGCACAGTAAAGATTTGGGCGGAAGTAGCACATGAGGGCAATGTGTGGTGCTAAGCATGCTGTCACCGGGGAGTTTCCTCCTCTACAGGCAGGAGGGAGAGGTGCTGGGGCCAATACTGTCAGAGCAGCCAGGAGCCTCAATGGACCTCAGATGAAGCAGCACAGCGCCTCACCTGCAGCCTGGAGAAAGTGCTCAGGGTACTTTACCAGGAAAACGTGAAGTGTGGTCTTTTTCAATAAATTGAATTTGAATTTTCCATCATTCCCCTACCTGGAAAGTTCCCTTCTCTCAGAACCACTTTAAATTAGTGTCATCTACCAGCGATAGCACCTAAATAATTCAGTGCTCTGACAAAGCCTTCTCATCACAAGACTCAGCTACATCAGCTCTCAAGGTGATTCAATGGGATTGATAAATTGGAATGTTGGTGCCAGGAGTGGTGGTGCATGCCTGTAATCCCAGCACTTGGGAGGTTGAGGCAGGAAGATCACTGTGAGTTCGAGAGCAGCCTGGTCTACATAGTGAGTTCCAGGTCAGTCTCGACTACATAGTGAGACCCTGTCTAAAAAAAAAAAATTGGAATGTTGGGTTGATTTATTTTCTGTAGTTTATAATTTCAACATGCAGCAGACTATATAATATCAATACTTATAAATTTATATAACATGGATCTATACAATGAGTTGGTATAATGCATTATATATAGGGTTTACATAATAGTGCTCATTATTCTACTCAAATATTTTAAAATATTATCATGCTCAGTGGACAAGGAGAAAAAAAGTAAGACAGGTTTGTTACATAATTGTGAAGGATACTGCACAGCTAGGAACAGAATGGCTGTCGGTCTAATCCCAGAGTTAACATACTTAATTGCTGTGTTACTCTAATTACGAAAATGGGTAAAAGTGACGTATTCCCAGCAAAGTGGTCCACACTGTGGAGCATACTGAATGTAGTTTTTATTTAAACTACCTAAGTTGTTTACCTGTGGAATAAAGATCATAATTCTATATCAAATTTATATGACACTGCAAGGAGGAAAGAATTGTTTCTAGCAGTCTAGAAAACAGCAAACCATCTACCAGCATCCATCAGCTCTGTACTAGAGACCACAAAGAAAAAAAACATGAAATTACATTGTGTTGTTAAATTACATTGTGTCTTATTGTCAATAGAATTATTGGTATCATTAATTTCAAATTATGTTTATACTGTAAGAAGAAGCACATAAGTCATTGTGTTAATGTTACCAGAAAAGGGAAGAGGTACAAGTACAAAACTATGGGGCTATGTCAGATTCTCCCAATGTTAAATTGTAATTAAAATTATTGTAATGCATTTGGAGTTTTTGCAGTCATACATTTCTTCCCAACAAGAGGCCCTGAAATTCTGATTCTGCTTTATCAAGGGTATCTCCAGAAGCCCATCTGTCACTCGGTAAGTTAATTTCTCCACTAAAAGGAACTAGAGAAATCCAGCTTCATCTGGACAGGGAACACAGGAGGTGGGTTTGGAATGGGATCATGTCATGGTAGGAGGGAGCTGTCTGCCAGGGTCTTCTTGGGATCCACCAGAACTTCAGCCACCTGGACATGACAGGCCAGGCACAGGCAAGGCCATTTGGGGTGTCCAGAAGAGGTGTTGCCACTTGCTCAGCAGCTCAGAGATTGCTCTGCAGGGCGAGTGCTAGAGTCACACACAGGCAGCTCAGGTCCCTGGGGAAGAGATGGCAGGAAAGATGAGAGAGCTTCCCTGTCTTAGAAGCCTGATCCCCTCCAAGAGCTGCTGCCTCTTGGGACAGCTCCATGCTCAAGCCAGTCTCCGGAAGTACAGTGTCCAGAGAGTTACTGAGCTTGGGACAGTAGAGTCTGAGGCTTTACATCTGACATTGTTCTACCAGGCCACAAGGAACTAGCTAATGAGTGCTAAGTTTGTACTACAAGCAATGCAACCTCTTCATTTACCTTCTGTCTGTTTCCAGGGAAACACAGCTAGGAAGCGAACTCAAGGTCAACCTCTCTGGCAAAAGGAGGAAGGGTTTTATTGACCTTTGGCCCATAGAAACGGTCAAATATTAATGCTGCTTTAAAAATAGAAAGTAAAGGAGCAACACTGTTATTTGCTGCTATTGAAGATGGTCATTTATTCCAACACTTTGTAAGTTAGTGATTAAAGGGGGTAGAATTTTCCTTTACCTGAGAAGTCCACATAACACCAGTTGATGAGGATCGAGCCAATGAATATAAAAGCATCAAGTGGGAAAATAGAAAAGCACAACTTTGACATCCTTAAGGACATATTTCTTAAGAGCAGGAACCGTTAATGGTTCTTAAAACCACCGAGCAAAGGGGGAGTAGGGAAATGGACATTGAGCTGCATCAAGACCGGTCACAGATTCCTTGATATTCACAAGAAGTTAATGTTTCTACACAGCCTAGGCTTTCTCCTGCCTCTGTTATAACCTGGGATTGAAGGAGTCTCCGTTTCTTTGCTCTTTATTCTCAGCAAGGAAATCATTGAAATGTGGTGTCCCTGGGAGAAGTAACCAATCCACTTCTTTCTGCATTTGGAGGAAGCATGTAGTAACCAGAGTCCTCCACTTGGAAAGGCTTGACAGAGGCGAGCTCTTGGGAGTTTCAAGGCCGCAGTCTTGCAGCATCTCAGAAGTCTGCAAGGCTCAGTGGGCCAGCAAATCTGGAATGCCACACTGCCTTGAAAGCTGTGCGACATGGATGTGTCACCATGCCAAAGAGGGGCACGGTAACCGTGAAGGAAACCCTCCAGGTGCATGTCTCTCCCTTCATCCTGGAGTTTTTAACAGTATGGGTTGCGTTATTGTGGGGGTTGTATTAATTTTATATATCGCGTTGATTGCCCATTAGTTTTCTAACATCCAGTGGAGTTGAAGCAATGCTGAATTTTTGCAGGTGATCAGAGGGGAAGCAAAGGGAGTCCCGTGCGAGGGGTTGGGAGCTATTGTCTGGGTCCATGTCTTCTCCCTCTCAAAGGACACTGACATCCATCAAACGTGAGCTCCCAGTTGCACTATACTCTGTAGTTTTAGTATTGCTAACACTTACATAATATATTTTTTCCAACAAAATTTGGTTGTATGTCATCAGCATTTTTCTAAGAAGAAATATGTAAAGTATTGTTTGGTTTTTGTTTTTGTCAGTATGTATCTGTACTACATAATGTTTGGGGCCCTTGTCAGGGATTGGTACACGTGCATGACATATCTTGTTTTCCCTCCCTCTCTTCTCCCTCCATCTCTGGTCCCTTTCCCTTTTGCAAAAGACCTGTCTCCCTGTTTCCTATTATCTACCTTGTATTTTGGTGCATTTCAATCCGAATGTAGCATGTTTCAGAAGGTATCTGTGAAAGAACAGAGGGCCTTTTGAAGAGGCATCACAAACTCATAATAAACTTGCAATCAGCCATTCTGATGTAGGAAGAACTACAAGCAATAGTGTTAAATCTTATAGACGTGCATTTTATTCTGTTTGAGCAGAATATCTTGTTTAACTTTCCTCTGAACAGCTCTTCCACAGTTACAAGGAAACTTAAAAGTCATGTTTCTGTTCTCTCCTTAGGCAGGTTCTTTTCATTTTGAAATATATCTTTCTAATTTAAATGTTATTTGTTTTTTGTTTTAGGAGAAAAGTATATTTGCCATAAAACACTTAAGGAATATAATAAAAAAGAAATTCTGCAATAATTTTATCAAGCCATTATTCTGTCATTAAGTCTTTTGTATGCATATTTTACATATGTGTAAAATTTAGATATCTTATTTTATATTTGTTTTTCTCATATGGTTAAGAAAACATTTTTGCAAATGATTCACAAACATTGTCTTATGGCTGCTTTTGAGAATGTGTGTGGTAATTAACTCAAGTATTACCCACATTTTAGACATTATTTTAGACATTTTGTGAGCATACAAAACACTCCAAAATAAATGTTTCTACATCGATCGTTTTGTATTTATGAATATTGCTGTAGAGCCGTGAAGCGATAGTTATTTACTAAAATAGATGTGTGAGTAGAACTCAGAATCCCATAAACACTGCATAAAATGGAACTTTGTAAATCAATGAGCCAAGCTGAAATGTAACAATGGAAAGAGGCCATTGAACAGAAATGGAAGGGTTGACCATGGGGCATGAAAACTGGGGGCAGATCTGGGGACAGAACCACGTCAGAGGCAGAACTGGGTGGATGGATGGTCTGAACTGATGGCTCTGATTTCCACCTTTCTTCAAAAGCCCTAAGTGAAGTGCTTCTCCCACCCCTAATTTAATCATGTCAAAAAGGGTCCTAAGTCAAGCATTGCCACTGATAACTTGGCCACTTTCCCAAGGTCCGGCAGAGGAACATCTCTCAGGCTTCCTGAGCTCCTCATGACCAGATGGCTCATTCCCGATCAGATGTGGTGGCCCCTGCGCCATCCCTCGGGTCTGAATTCTGACCACTAGGATGAAGTTTCATGGGGGATTCTGGCTGCTCTCAGCTAAAACAGGAAGAAGCCAGGATGCTCTTGGCCAGAAGCCCAGGGGACTGATGGGCAGGTGGAGGGTACAGGAGCAGGAGTGGGGGCAGCAAAGCAAGAGTGTGTGCCAGTGCCAAGCTGCAAAGCTGAGCTGTGACAAGAAACACAAGAAATGCAAGTGTGGCCTGGAGAGACAGTATGGTGAGTACATGAGTGGGACATAGAAAGAGGAGTGCTCATTAGGGACGGAGTGTGTGAACTCTGAACACAACTGTCGCTCAGATAGACTGGGAAGTAGGCCTGAGGGCTAGGGTGAGAACTCAGCTTCCGACATGTCCCTCAAAATCAGAGGGCGCTTTGAGGACCATACCTGTGACCACCCCAGAGCTCCACTTTGACCCTCTCCAAAGTACATATTAGACTTACCTGCTCTGTGGGTTGTTTTTGAGGGCTGCCAACTGTCTGAAAAAGGCAAAAGAAATAAAATGATAGAACTATTAAAAGAAAAATTGGTAGGTTCTTTACTTTTTGGTCCTCATGTCCCAGAATGTGTCTGTCCCCTTCAATTTTCTAAGTATGTTTTCCTATTAGGATGTACAATCTTCCAGGATGGATGCAAAAAATCATCCGTACACCTTAGCATCCAGGACCAAATGTGAAAACAGAAGATACATTTTCAGAAATTTTTCTCACACAGAAATATTGAAAGTTCAATCACAAGATATTTTACACCATCATTTATACTGCCTGAATGTTACAATCTGTATATGTCTGGTAAAATCTTACCCCCTTTTGTCATTTATATGAGGAGTTGGGAGCTGTTTTTGTGTTTTTCTTTTCACTTTTGAAGCTATAGAAATTGTGAGAATATTCTGAGATGTTTTGTGTTTTAAAATAGATTTCCTTGGGTGAATGACACTTCACAGTTCTGTTTTCCAGTTACTGACATGCAAAACTAGGCCTCTAAATAGACGCTTTTGAATTTTCCTTTTGAATGTAGAGTTTCACTGCATAAAATCCTTCCTGGAAATTTTGTATGAGTTTCAGTTGTGGCTTGGATATTTGTTTCTCAGCTGTCCAGCTCTGCCTTGTTATTCAAAGCAGTGTTTCCCCCACTTTGCTGCCTAGAGATGATGTCCCTGATCAGTAGCTGCAGAGTGACCAGCAGGGGTGACCAGCGTCTTAGGCTCAGATGCCCTGAGGATGTTCCTCCCCCACCCAGGCACCTGAATGACAAAGGGAAACTGGGAAGTGGCCAGAAGTGGCAGGCAGGGCCCAAAGGCTGAGATTCCCTTCTGATTCTAGAGCTCTCCATGTATTTTCCTATTCTACCGAAGATCCTCAGGAGAAAAAAAAAAAAAGCTGTTTAAAGAGTATAGAGAACTTCATTTTGCCAAGGAAATTTCTGCAGAACATGGAACATCATGAACAGAGTATAGCCACAGATATTGATGTTTGTATATAAATTTTACCATAATAATAATGACATTTGTTTGTTAGCCAAAACAAATCTGGAGAATAATTTTGGTAATAGATATACCTTCAGCATGTACATTGCTCTATCAACAAGAATAAACTTTATTCAGCTACTTCTAAAAATCAGTAGAGTTAGATGAAGTTTAAGTGCAAATTTTAATCAATTCAACCCAAACACTGACATGTAAAAATCACTGTAGAAATTTTACTTTAGAAATTTAAAATCTATAAAATAAAATTTATAATACTAATGTATAAAAGATGACATCAGAAGTTTGCACATACAATTTGGTTGGTTGTTGGGAGCTTTCACACTGCTCGCAATTTTGATGCATAAATTATAAAATTATGTTTGTGACTTTTCCATAAACATTGATTGGTGTTAATTTTAATTATTCATTATTTTAGCACTTTGAAACAGATAAATAGCAGAAAAAGACCTAAGTTTAAGATGAAATTCTAGACAAAATATAAAATTAAGAAAAATTTCTTAGCATAAAATTTTTTATGACAATTGGAGACAGACTTTGCATTCAATTTTACACTACAGTTTGTTATATATTTTGTGTCGAAGGGGATGTTCTATGAGTGACAGCTTGATAAACTGTTTAATAATATTGTTTAAATGTTTAATATGCTTTCTCATTATCGCCTCTTTTTCTCAATTATTGCAACGTGGTGTTGAAATTTCTATTGCATTTGTTTTTTATTTCTCCTTTGTTTCTTTCATTTCTATCATTAATTTTTGCTTCATTATTTTGAGGCCTCATTATTAGCTGTGGATGCATTCAGAATTCCCTTGTCCCCTTGAAGAATGAACTTCTTTATCTTATGAAATCTGCATTCATTTATCAGTGCTGTTGAAACAAGACATCACAGGCAGATGGTTTGGGAAGGCAGACACTTACAGTCTCCTGATTTTAGAGATTAGAAGTTGCAATCAAGCCACTGGCCCAGCTCTGCTTGCTCTGAGACCTGCAGAGGAGCCTTCTGTGTGCTTCTCCTGACTTCTGAGTTTTGTGGCCTCTCCAGCCTTTCATTGTTCTCTTCTTCCGGGATCTCCTCCCTGCACCTCTTCACACAGCCTTCCTTTCTAGGTAGTCTTTCAGCAAAGTTCTCCCTAGGACCCTACTTCCCAATAAGGGCAGATCCAGCTGGGCGTGGTGGCACATGCCCGTAGACTTGGTACTCTGGGAGGATGAGGTAGGAATACCACAACTTCCAGCCCAGACTGGGAAACTTGGTGATTCTGTGAGATTCTGTCTCAAAATTTAAAGAGCAGTGGAGCTTCAGCTCAGAGCAAAGGCTTTGGGTTTAATCATCAACACTGCAAAAAAATAAAAAAAAATAAAAAATAAAATAAACAAACAAACCAGGACCATATTCTGCTGTAGTGGAGGTCAGTGATGTTTTACAGGACTCTAGCGTGGCGTGGGGTGGCTCCTCACCCCATTCCTCTCCTGTCCATCCTTCCTGTCATCCAGTGCACTTGCATAAAGATTTCCAGGGCATTGTCTGAAACCTCCCACTGCTCCTTTTCTTAGCCTAATAAATATATTTATATTGATTCAGTACCCTTGTTTGTGTTGGGGAAGAAAGGTACTAAAGAGACAACACACTGCTGTTCACTGTATCTGTCTGCTGTACCTGAGAGGGTCCGGTCAGTTTGCCCAGCAGATTGTCCTCCCCCTGCCGTCCCTGTCTCTGTGCAGTGTAAGACCACCCAACTTATCTCAGCTTTCCAGCTCTGGAAGAACCCAGTGCCAACTCCTGACCGCATGAATGTTTAGACCCAATTCTGTCTCCTCTATGCGCAGGGGGCTCTTCAGGTGTTGAACCTCTATTACACTCAGTTTGTGGAAGTTTCCAAGAGAATTTATCTCACTTCAATTTAGAAATTATTTATGTAGATATAAGCAAGGTAGCCTGTGTGTATTCATTTGCTTTTTGATAATTCTTTCCTCTCTTTTGATTTTGTAAATCAGTAACATTTTTTTGAACCAGTCTTTTACTTTTCCATTACGCTGATGTTTTGCAAGTACTCATTTTAAAGATTTCACCTTCCATTTTCCAATTTTCTTCTCCAATTTTATCTCAATCCACTCCTTTTTGATTTCTTATAATTTACTTTGTTGGTCTTTTTTATGTTTCAAAGAAGTTTTTCAAACTGCACGTGGAGTATTCCATTTTAAAAATTCTTATGTGGTGCAAGTATTTCAATTATGTTCCCTTCCTCCCGGCACTGCAACAGTAGCTGTGTGCTTGGTGTAGATTTACTTTTATTATTTGTTCCTTGAAACCGCAGTTGTATTTTGCATTTGCTTTTGATCCAAGATGTGATTCAAGGCGTAGTGTCCATGTGACATAACCACTTTTTCAATGATGTTTTACTGCATTAGTTGTTGCTTTTTCTATTTGCTACGAATTTGGACCAAAGGAGGTCTTTCCACTCTGAGTATTCTGTCAATGCCTATCCTTGAGTTGGATATGCCTGCCTCCTGCAGAAGTCACCGCATCTCTCTTCTCTAAGGTGTAGTTTACATTATATTAAGTTACATTACATTACCTTACATGGAAAAGCCTGATGTAGCTTTGATTTGAAAATTTCCAAAGTGTTCTAAACCTCACCAAGATCTCTAGGATGGCAGTCCAACCTCCTTCCCCAGCATCCAGGAAGCTTTTGGTTTCATAGTTACTTCTTGTATCTCACTATCCAATACCCCCACTGTTTCTATGTACTACTATCTTATGAAAACATTGGAGTGAAATAAATACACAGTGTAAGCAAAACAGCCCAAATTTTCCGAATGAGGACCGTGAACCTTGTGGCATTCGTGGGATTTGTGATGCTACGAAATAAAAATTAGAGTCAGTGGTTGCACGTCTGTGATTTTATTTTTGTTATCAAAATGCTTTCTTTAAAAAAATACCCAGGTGTTGTGCTAAAAAAAAAAGAAAATGCAACTCCCCATGTGAGCTACTTGCTGGGTCATCCTCACAGAAATAAGTTACTTGATGAAAGATGGAGAAATGAGTAGACATGAAAGAGATTCCAAAGTGCAGGCAATTGTAGCTCAGTTATGATTATCATGATTTCAAAATCCACAAGAGAAAATCAAAACCAATTGATCTAATCGTGCATTTTAATGGGCCGAATGTCTAGGATTGTTCCTAATCTTCTGCATACCTGAGATTCACAGGTGCACTTAGGACAGATGCCCAGGTGTGCATGTCTGGAATGCTGTCACAGTGAGTTTAATTATCCACACTTTAACAGTTCCTGCAAGTGGCTTTCTGGCAGGTAGTTCATGGGCTTTGAGAGCAAGGCTCTGAAATATTCCACTCAGATACTGAGGTTAGCAGTTTCAGCTACATGACTTCTGACCTCCTGAGCTGGCTATCAAGTTAAATCCTTCATTTTTCCACCCTAGTGAGCCTTAGACTCTGCCCAAAGTATTGGCTATTGCTAACAAATTCATTTGTATGCTATGCTGTGTTTTGTACAGTGAGGCACCCACCCTGAGGCCTCTCCTCAGGTCTTAATGCAAATAGAGAATTCTCTACTCTGCTTTTTTCCTTGTTTTAATTGGCTTCATCTCATGAATAGTAAAATCCACATATATAATACGCCCACCATACACAAACTGTCACTTTCATTAGTTCTGGAAAGCACAGAAACTAAATCTCCTAAAAGTGAAGAAAAGTAAGAATATTTTTTAGAAAATTTTAAAAAATACACATTTTGATTCCAGAATTCACTTACAGTAGAATATGGATATGAATGATTTACATACAAGTAGAGTCAGATGGAAGATACAGACACAGACAGAGACATGCATTTGCATGTTGCTTTACATTTTTGGAAATAATACTTGCATATAATGTTAACCTAGCTTTACAATATCACGTGTTTCTCCTAGAGACACTATTTTGTGTTGCATACAGAGCATTTCAATCTTTGCTTCTAGACATGCATGATGGTTGAACTGTACTGTCAGTTCGATTGGCTTAAGAGATACCTAGAAAGGTAGCAAAGCACACTTTGGACATGTCCCGGGAGTCATGACTTCATTGTTATCTGGCCCTGGACCCCTCTTCTCTATATCTTCCTCGCTTGCTCTGCGTCCTGGCTGCCATGAGGTGAGCAGCTTTGCCTGGCCACACCCTTCCACCACGAACATTTGTACTTTGTAGTCCATGGACCATGGGCTGAAGTGTCTGTAACTGTGATTCAAAAAGAAACTCTTTTTTCCTTTAG
Organism: Fukomys damarensis; assembly: GCF_012274545.1. Lineage (NCBI taxonomy): Eukaryota > Metazoa > Chordata > Mammalia > Rodentia > Bathyergidae > Fukomys > Fukomys damarensis. The sequence goes on from NW_022900929.1 coordinate 27,512,592, forward strand.
GTTCAGTGTATGTGGAGTATTTTGTCTCATCAATGGGAAACTGACCAAGTACAGTGATATCCAGGACAAAAATGGCATAGTACTTCCCTAGTCCCTTACAGTTTTCCTGGAGAACAGCCTCATTGTTTCTTTATAAAGGATTTGTGAAAGGGAAAGTTTAGTGTTTTTAATTTCTGAAAACATCTGACTTTTGTTTGCAATCATTGAGTGACTAGAACTTGGAAAATGACACACATTTGTTGATGACTAGAGTGCTATCCAAAAGAAGCAGAGACTCAGAAGTTACTGAACTTGCCTTGGGTTACACAGATGAAGAGCAGTCATTTCTGGGGATGGAGATCCGCCTTACTCTATGAACTGATCCATGCATGACGCACATGTTCTCTTACCCAACTGAGGGGTGGTGAAGCTGTTATTCTCCAGGTTCTGTTGTTGCAAAGATGGATAAGGAAGTTTGCTGCAGATAACTGCACATTCTCATCACAGAGATGCAAGGGCTCTTCCTCTACCATCTTGCAAGTATCCTCTACTCCAGCCAAAATGAATCCTGATTCACCTCTCACACCCTGCACGTGGTTACTCTTACAATCCAGATTTGACCTCTGGCACATCAGAGCTCCCGCTAGGAAGGGTTTCCACGATGGGCTCTTCTCCAAGCCGGAAATGTTCTCCGCTACTGCACCGGAAGTGCTATTCCAACCGCTGTGTCAGCCGTCAGTGACTGCTATTGCCTATAAAAACTGGGGCTTATTTAGCCTCCGCACAGAGTCAAAACCTCTTAGATCTTAAATATTTCTATTCTGTGTATCTTCATTGAGTTTGGCAAGATCACAGGCTTCTACATTGCCTGACCAGGACATTTTCTAAGATGATTTTCCTTAAAGAGGCCCTAACCACTCAAACTAAAATAGCTGTCATCACCATTATCTTTTCTGAATAAGACTAGCTCCCTCAAATCCCAGTATTATATTTTAAATTATTTTCTGTGATGCGCTGTAGACTTTACACGCCTTAAAGGTGAGGTCTTGGCTTTACTGCATTATTATATCTTACATGATGTTATCTCTATCTGACAGAAGTACTTGTAAAATACATACAATAACTTATTATCAATACATGAGAAAAATTTAAATTATAAGAAAAATATCTAGTATTAGTAATGATTCTGAGAGGTGAAATGGACTCAACTATAAATTCACTTTCCATTCCTTGAATAAACATTTTTTTCAGTCCCTCCCTCAATTCCTGGGTAAGAGATGAACACCTGCTGATTTGCACCTGGCAATTCTTCAGTGATGAATGAAGGGATTTCTTTAGCTGATTAAATACAGGTCTAAGTTTACCTATTCAGAAGAACAGAGAATACACATAGCAAGTAGGAGTTTGTAATAACATTGAAAAATTCATGATTTCTGAAGAAAAGTAGACCACCAACCAAGACACTCATAATAAATATTGCTCTCATAGCCTTGTTTTGGCTTTCCCTTTGCTCGGCACAATACTTGATCCCCACAGTTTGAAGGAGGAAAGGTTAATTTTGCTCATGGTTTCAGGGATTCAGTCCATGGCCACATGTCTCCCAGGCAGACATCACGGTGGAATGGGCTGGTGGAGAAAAGCTGCTTAGTACATGGCAAGTACAGCTGCTTAGGCTTAGGATTATTTTAATGTTACATCATTGCCTTTTCTCTTTTACTTTCCTTTTTTGGTTTTATTTTAGGATCCCCTATTTTTAATGTTCATACAGAGATTTCTTTAACTGAAATACCGAATAGTTTCTTTGGTGTGAAAAACTATAATAGTACACAGGATCCTAATGAGATAATTAATAATGTGAAATAGGAAGTAAAGGGCTAAAGGTGTAGGGAAATTGGGAAGGGTGGGGGAAAGGTAATAAGGGAGAGGAAAAAAATATGAGAAACTGGAAAAATGGAAACAAAGTGTTTGTAAATGGGGAGGGGAGGAAGTGATGAAGGGAGGGCAGGGACAAGGGGAAAAATGAGAATCAAGACCTATTATGTAAAGGTACAGAATCCCAATGATGAATGTAATTGTACTGTATACCTAGATTGTACCAATAAACTCAATAAAAAAAAAAAAAAAAGATCTCATGGAAGCACCCAGTCATCTCCGACTTCCCTGTGGGAACTGAGAGGGCAGAATTCATGGAGCTGGTTAAGGGCTGCAGAAATGCTCACAGAGGAATTTCCAAGCTCATAGGCTTGCTTTGGAATTAATTGGAAACCATTTCCTGGTGCTGATTGTAGTAATGCTATTAAAAAGTTTGGCAGGTGGCAATTAACTGAACCTGCAAGTCTTCCGCTGGGCCCATTGGGGATCTCTGGAGCAGTTTGCTTTTATGCATTGGGAAATATCACCAGTGATTTCACTTTGGTCTCACAAAGTGCCACTACTAGCAGTTAATTTCAGGCTTGGGTCTTATTGATCTCGCTTTGCCAGGTCCATCTGCTTGTGCTTTAATCCCACACCTTAACTCTGATAAAATTCCGTAGCTTTATGGATTGGCATGCCAAGGCAGGCTAGTCTTCCCACTATAGCTCAGCACCTTAGCTGAGGTGCCCGTCTTCGTTTGGACTTCTGGAGAAGTTGATCATGTGCAGGAATTAAAGTCCATCCATTTACTTAGGCTGTGATCCTTGTAATGGGAAAGGGGAGCACTTGGCAGGGTGCGTTAATGAGGATATTTAATGTTGATGATCTTATGGGGCAGTTGAGCCAAAGGCCCCAGGAGTATCTGGAGGCCAGGAAGCTGGGTGCTAATCCTCACTGGCAGAGGGTGACCTTAGAACACTAAGAGAAGACACCTGGAGTTTCCCAGTGTGTGCCTAGGACCACACCGTGGCCAGGACAAGTCTCAGGCTCAGAAGCACAGGTGCTGGGTGGAGGAAGAGCACTGGGGACCCTGAATGATGTGGAGTGGGATGTCATATCCTCGTCACGCTGGGCCTACATGCTCACTTCTTCTCTTCACTCCCTCTACCCATGCATGGAAACTGGGTTAATCACCTGGCTTTCCTGACCCACTTTACTGGCAACCTCTTTCCTTTATCACTGTTCCAGAATGACTTCACTGAGTTGGACATCAAACTAGCTGGTGCTGGGCCTTGGTTCTACAAAAACGAATAAAACAGGTCTCCTGTTCTGGGATATGGGAAAATAAAACATCTAATTCTCATGTTACGTTTTTAGAAACACCAAAAGTTGACAGGAGCAGCTACAGTGGCATGGTGCAGAGGAAGATGGGCACACCTCTAGGGAAACTTCAGTCAGTGCTTTAAAGTTTGCATTAAACCCGATTCTAGAAAGCCAAGCTTCCATTCTCAACATATGTATGCATGAAAAGAAATTTGAGGTGGAGATCAAACTATGAAAATTAAACAAATCTTCCATCACTTGCAGAGCAGGACTTTTCACTAGAGCAGGAGGCAGGAACAAGACACAGGGTATGGGCCATGCAGATAAGTACATGCAGTGTCAGCTGCAGAGATGGAGGGCTGCCTGAGCATGAAGTTAGAGTGATGTGTGAGGAAAAGGTGCCCTTGCCCTTCACTTCCCATGAAGGAAGGAGCAGAGATCAGAACCAAGACGGCTAGTTTGAATGTCAAGGCCACAGACCAGATGTTAATGATGAAAAGATCTTGTTTAGGGCAAAACTAGAGGGGATAAGGAACAAGTAGACATTTTTAGTTCATAGAAAACTAACTTTCATATGTCATCAGTCTACCTCAATCCAAGTTTAGTGTCTAAAAAATTAGTTATTAGCCTAATAAGAGCAATTGTTTTCTTATGGTTGAATAGCACTGACCTGCTAGAGTTGTTGGGGAAATTAGATTAGATAAAAGCCCTGGCACTGTCTACTAAATGCCAGCTAATGCCGTATTAATCCATTACTCTGTTTGCACAAGAACTACCATAACTTGAAATTTTTCCACTATCAAGTGCACATTAATTTTGCATAGGGAAGAGATTATATTTTCTCAACTAATTCTACTCCTTTCCAAATCAGAAAGAGCCATACAATTGTCTAATTATATATCCATTGAAGGAAAACATAATTAAATTTGATTAATGTCTTTTTGCTTAATTATTTAAGTACAGCATATTTTTTCCTGGCTGGTGTAAAAAGTTAATAGTTGAGTCATTAAAATTCTTTGACATGGTTATAACTACTGCGTGGTCGGCAACTTATCTGCTTTCCCAAGTGCAATCCTTAAGAAAAAATAAATAGTGTGAATTAATGGCACCATTAAGTTTTTTCTGTTCTTTCAAATAATTCATAATTATTTCATATTAAATTGTAAATTGCAAGCGATTTATCATAAGGCCTGTGAATCAAGAGTATTTAAATGAGTTCATGATTAAATGAATTCCTCCAAACTCACCTACGTATTTATAACCTGACTCTTTTTACCTGTATGAAAGAAGCTTCAGCAGGAAATACGCATATCAAAAATAAAATTATAAGTGACATGAAAATAAAAGTCTCAGAAAGGAGAGAAAAATGGCAGCACCATGAAGAAAATTAATGCATGTATGAATAATGATTGAACTATAGTTTCATGGCAGCAAATGCAAAACTGAAAGTAAGATAGGGTGAAATGAATTTGCCACTTCTCATTATTAGAGGCCTGTTGAGCACTAGAAAGAGGCCAACTCATTTTTCCTTAGAACTAATTGAAAAATGTGATGGTTTTTGTCAACATAACCATTTCCTATGACTGTTCATTATAGCTTTCAGCAGAATCATGATATCCACCCCATTAAGATGTGTGAGCCCTGGGAAACCTAATCCCGGCAGGGTGGTGGGGTCCTCATCAGCACTAAGCAGTTTCTGTCCTTCTCATCTTACAAAAAAAAAGCAAGGCAAAAATGCACATATGATTTTAAAACCACTGCCACCCGCCGCAAATGCCTACGCAGTTTCGAGATTTCCAAAACCTAGTCTCAACCTATTTTCTCTACAGCAATAACAAACCCAGCAAAAGCACCAGCATCCAGAAATGGATGGCCTAGACTAATTGCTAACACCCCCACCTACTATCCACGCAGCCCTTTATCTAGTCTTGACAAACCTCTCAAATGCGTGTTTCCTTGAGATTCCCCATAATTAGACCCAGGTTGTTGGTTTGGGGTAAAAGATCCAACAGAGAAGAGCTCTTTTCTTGTACCAGATGGAAGGCCAGGAGATAACCAGGGTTTTCACTGGTCTTAGTGACCTTGATCCTTTCATGAAGGTGGCATCAGCCAGCTTTCTTCACCATCTTTTATTCTTTCAACTTTTATTCTGTAGGAGGAAGTCCCTCATTCCAGCCCACAGTCAGACTGAGGTAAATTACTGCACTCAATGTTCTTAGATTTAGTAAAAAAACAGAACCCATCTTCTTCATTTTACAGTTGCGGTTAGGAAGGTTAAAATACTTCTTTCTATTCCTTTACTACTTAAACTTTAAATGCACTTCTGTACCTCTTCGTTTATTTGTTTATTTTCTGCCTGCCTTACCTGTCCACGTCTTCCCTGAGGGTGTTTTTCTAGTTTACTTTCCATTCATGATTGATAAAAACACTTAAAATTGGTACCATATGTGTAATGCTTTATAAATGGTTTGCCCTATATTTATTTATAAAAAGTTTTCATTACCACAGACAATGAAATTAAATGCTATTGAAGAACCCTTCATTTATTATGTTAGGTGATCTCACTGCGTCTGTTAATTGACCTGACATTTGTATCCTTCATATCTGTTCTTTCAATGTGTAAACCAGCCAGGCAGCAGCAGGTATGGTGGCAAAATTTAACTGTGCTAATTGGAGACTTTCCAATAGAAATATTTTCCTTGATGACCCCGTAGTGAAATGGAAAATCAGTGTCTGTATGAGGAATGTCCAGATCAACTTGGAGCCTAGGAAACTCCTACAGGGTTGTATTACAGATGGCTAATGCTTGCTGGGAGAAAGAAGCGAGAGATGGAAACACTTTCTTCTACAGCCAAGTAACACCTGAGCTTTTATATAACCTGGACAGCCTAAAATTTAAGGAGGGATCAACTGTTAAGTGCTTCCTGGAAATTCCACACTGAAAGTTTTCTTTATTTTTAACTTTGTGCCTGATAATGCTCAGGATAAAAAAGTCTACATTTAATTTTACATGCAATATTTTAATGCACTAATAATTTAATTTATTCTTACATCATACCCTGGTCAGAGGAATACATAAAGCTCCCAGAATTTTTTTCACTACTCCTCATTTCTGTGGATTTTGCACTGTTTCTCCTTTCTAGAAATCTCTCCTTTGCCTCTTTTCAGGCCTAATTTACAGAGGTTTTTGAAGATGTGAGTATAACTTCCAAGCAGCATCTCTCCTCTGATTCTATAGCATGATTCCTAATTCACTCCCCCATTCTAATAATTACTAAGACTTTAAGAGCACATGCAGACAGTAACTTCCATATAGCTAATAAAAATTTTCATAAGGTAATACTTATGCAAACATGAGAGACAAGCTTCAAATTTGGGTCTTCCAAATCTAAGTTCTAAGCTTAATGAATGTATTAAAGCTGTGAAATTAACTGTAATAATAATAATAATAGCCATGGCAATGGAAGGAGGTGGAGGCTGGGGGTCACAGCTAAGTGCCTGGCACTCACAGCTAAGGTGGGGAAAGGAAGCAGCTCTTCTGGTAAAGGGTGGCAGATCTTTCTTCCTTCCCACTTTTCACCAGCACCCAGAGCTCAGGAAGCTGCTCAGGGATGGACCTGGATACCTCCAGAGAGCAACACAGGAGCTCCTGGTGGCCCTGCAACTTTCCAGATCATAGCAGGCTCCCCAGCGATCAGCTGATTCCAAACCATTTCCTCTGCTTCCCACAGGCTGGATGCCACATGCAGTCTTTTGTTGATGAAACTGTCATGACCAGATACCTGGATGGAGTCAAAGAATGCTTCTCATGGAGGAAATGAAAAAGTCGAAACATTTGTCCTCCTGTGACCTAAGAGGCCGTATCCCATGCAGCCCCATCCCCTCCTCACCAGGGCACACGGAGAGGGGGTTTCAGGGAAACCCAGCCAGCATGCAGGGATTTCTTCTGCCTGGCTTACAATTAAGATGGGCTCTACAACACCAGGTATGGGAGCTCGGGCTGTCATAATTCACACAATCTAAGCAGTGAATATGCGGAGTGTCTGGCCTGGCTGAACCCAAACAAAACAAAAAATTAATTTGTCCAATCAGTTTAATTCACTGAATTCCAACCTTGCACCCATTAGTGTTCAGTGAGGCTGGAGCAGAGCGCTGAACAAAACAAGCTTTATTTCTTGCCTGTGAACAGTTCACAGTCTGTGTGGGAAGCAAAATGTGCACCACAAAATGTTAAGGAACTCCGAGTATAAAATGAGCAGTGGGGACAGGACCTCAGTTTCGGGTGAAGTAGAAAAGCTCCGGATGATAAAGTGGCATTACTGGGATCTGAAGCCACAAGGAAGTGTGATGTGCACCCATGAGAGCCAGGAGGAAGTGTGGATACTAACTGGGAAATCGTGTGAGTGCGGAATGGGCACGATTTGCCCTAGGGCTGCAGAGAGGGCAGTTAGGCAGAGTCCGCAGTAGAAGATGAGGTTGATGATCTAAGTGGGAACCAAAAATGAATGTTCCCGTGGGCGTTAAAATATATGCACTTTGATGTTTATTCTTCATGAGATGAAGAGAACCACTGAAGACTTTGAAAAGATCCGATTTATTAATCACTTCTCTGTTGCTGGCGAAAAATACCCAATCTGTAATTTAGAGAAAAGACGTTCATTTTGGCTCAGTTTCAGAGGTTTCAGCCTGTGGTTGGCTGGCTCCAAGGTAGAAACCGCAAGGTAGAAGGGCCTGGTGAAGGAAAACCCACAGCAATCACCTGCAGAAAGAGCAAAGGGAAGAGCCAGGGACAAGAACAAACCCCCAGGGTCACGTGCCCAGGAAGTTACCTCTTCCCAGCAGGCCCCACCTCCTCCCAGCACATTCCGCTGTGAACTCATTCAGGGATGAATCCACTGATGAGCGCAGCACTTCCACCATCCATTTACCTCCCAGAGCCCCACCTCTGAACACAGGAGGCTTTTAGGGGCCATTCTAGAACTCAGCCAGCACACCCAACTGAGCCAGTTTCATGTGGTCACTCTGGCTGCGCACTGATAACATCCAAGGGGTGAGGGAGTGGCAGGAGACCGGATGAGAAGTTTCAGTCACCCAAACTCCTGGACAGTAGCAGGGCAGGTGCTGAGCAGAGTTGAGGATCTGCGTATACCAGCGAAGGCCAACGGCCTCTGCTAGGACTGTTGACTTGGGAGGCCTGGTCTTCTTGGAGAACAGAATTGTAGTTTTCTGTGTAACAGTGGATACATAGGAAGGGTATTCCTCCATGAGAACATGGAGGAAATGAAAGCGCTGGGCAAGTCGAACCAGTCGTCAGATGTACACATGCTGCCTTTGAATTGATGCCACCATCCATCTGGTAACCGGAAGCGAGAAAGTATTGGTGTAGAATCAGAGACAGAAAACAAGAGGTACCTGCGACAGAGCCAGCAATGGAAGGCCTTGCCACATTCGGAGAAAGTTGTAAAGTTTTGCTTAATTTAAACTAGTGACCATTCAATTATATGGTCAATTATAGCCTTCGTTCATTCTGGATCTGATACACTAGGTCTCCTCCTCCTCCTCCACCACCACCTTCTCTTTCTCCTTCTTCTCCTTCTTATCATTATTATTGTTTGCAGGGCCTTCACACTAAGCTACATTCCAAGATTTTTACTTTTTATTTTTCAGCCAAGCTCTTGCTGTCATTAAGCTGCCCAAACTAGGCTCAAACATGTGGGCTCAAACATAAGCCTTTATGCCTTAAATGTACTTCTAAAAAGTATTTTTTTCTAAAAATTTGTATTTTATCAATTTACCTATTTTAATAGGTGATCACCTATTTTCCAATGAAAACACTTAAATCTATATATTTCTTGCAAAACAATGCAATGTATTTTCATTACCACTTATTCAGAAGTAGTTTTTAATGTTCCTTGCAGTTTTTTTCATTGAGTCTTAGATGATTTACTGTATTTTTTTTTCTTTCTTGAACTCAGGACCTTGTGAGGCAGGTGGCAGCACCGCTGAGCTAAATCCCTGGCCCCACAGATGATTTAATAATCTGTTTTATTGAGGCTTTGTATCTACTTCAGGATGCAAAAAGTTACAAGAAATATTATGTCATTCTAATAGTGGGGGAAATCTGGATAACACCAAAGTCATAATATTTCCTGAGCTCATTTGAGGACTAAAATGCTGATATTGTAAAATAATCAGGTAATTGCATGACTAAGAAGGGCAAGGTGTTCTAAGGAAAGAAAGTATACATTTGTGTCAAGATGTGAAAACTGACAGGTAATTTTTTAACAAAAAATACAGAAGGGAGGAAAAATGGAATGATAGGTTTTATAAATAACTGCCAATCTCGTGCACTAAAGCCAATGAGATGTTTTTTCCAAATTCCATATGTAGTAAAAGTAACAGCAGAGAACAGAAAAGAGAATTTATTGCCAGATGGCCTGTCTTAAAAGGAATATAGGGGAGTTCTATACCAAGTGAAATGCCTTGGAGGGGAGAGGCAGAGAAATGACTCAGAGAAAGAGGAACATCAAATTCTGAAAAATAGTTGGCAGATATTGATTGCCATTGTGGAAGGTTTATTGGATAACAATTAGAAATGCAGCGTGAAATATCACAAAATATGAAAAAGCAGTAAGTTGGGTTTGATTTTTGAGAGTCCAACTTTATTGTAAGTGATAAAAGCAAAGATTTACATTAGATCACGAGAAGCCAAACATAGAAATGTGTGTTCTTCAGCCAACAAGTAAATAATAGAGAATATAATGTATAACTAACAAGTTAATGGGTTAAAAACAAATGCAACGAGTAAATATTTTATTATTTCAAAAAAAAGACACCGAGTGTGAAAAACTATAATAGTACACAAGATCCTAATGGGATAATTAATAGTGTGAAATAGTAAGAAAAGGGATGAAGGTGTAGGGAAAATGGGAAGGGTAGGGGAAAGGGAACAAGGGAAAAGAAAAAATATGAGAAAATGAAAAAATGGAATTAAAGTGTTTGTAAATGGGGAGGGGAAGAGGGGGTGAAGGGAAGGCAGGGACAAGTGAAAAAATGAGAACCAAGACCTGTCATGTGAAGGTACAAGATCCCAGTAATGAATGTAACTGTATTGTATACCTAGATTGTACCAATAAACTCAATAAAAAAAAACCAAAAAAAAAACCAAAACAAAACAAAAGACACCAAAACAATCATAAAATAATCGATTGAAACTGAAAGCACACATTTAATGGTGAATGGAAGCCCAGTGATATCAAAGGCTACCTTCAACACAGAGTGAATGTTCTAATTAAAGATCAGTGTTGGCCACATGGATTTAAAGAAAAAATATATGCTGTCTACCATAGACATAGTTTATGGAAATGGAAAATTCAAAAATTAAATACTAGGAAAATATATCACAAGGTACAAATCAAAGGAAGCTGTGGTAGCCATATGGGCATTATATTCATGAGTATATTGACAGCACTGACATCGTAGAGAGACTGCAATGATGAATCTCTCTGAAAAAATAAAGTACTTAAGCAACCAGTAAAGTTTCAGTAAGTATTATTTATTGTTAAAAAAAGTACACAGTCCTCTTTGACAATGCCCAGAAAAGTAGGTAAAATGATGTCATTTAAAATTCCAAGTTCTACAACTTACTGTATTTAAAATTGATTATTTACGTTATAGTAGAAACAAGAAAAAGTGAGAAAGAAAAATTAATAGCTATACAATCTCCTCCAAATCCCCGCAAAATGTGCATTAGGATAATAGATTTCCAGTTAAAAATTTAAGTGAAAAGGTGAATTGGCCAATCTCCCCTATTTAGGACAGAGAGTTCAAGATATATTTTTTAAAATGGTTATGTGGAAAATGCAAAGCATTTCAGATGAGAGGATTTTGTGATGTTTTACAGGGCAGCTTTCTCTGTATTGGCAGGCATAGAGCTGGCTGGCTCCTCAGAAGCCAGGCTCACACACGCACACCCTGTCTCCTGTCAAAACAGGTGGAGGAAGGCCCTGCTCTGTGCTTTGCAGGGTGAAGGTGCTCACAGAACGAGCTCAGCTCAAGTCAGGCTCCTGCTGGCTTAGCCTTCCACAGGTGCATGCCTCGAATTCTAACCTGTAGCAGTGAGTTTTGCTTTCTTTCCTTCAAAGACCTTGACATAACACACACCTCATACAAGCCACACACAGGAGGAAGGAAAATAAACAGTGGAGATGCTCAAGAAAGGTGAAAGCAGGCAGAAAAGTTTATGAAAAATGGATGGCAATATTAGTATTGAAATCATAAATTTCAAGGCAAGTAGCAGTCATCAAGAAAATCATTGTTATTTGAAATTAGTAAAAAATATATTCAAGAGTAAAATAAGAATAAACTTTAATATGTCGAAGTATCTACCTTTATTCTTTTGATTGATATATAATCAACAAATAAAAATAATATATCTTCAGGGTGTATAGCACGCTGTTCAGAAATGCATACACACTGTGGGATAACTCCCTCAACTGAATTAGTATACCTTTATACTTAGTATCTACTGAGGCAATGGGTTCTGAGGATTGAGATGTTACTATAGACTATAGTCTCCATGCTGTACCATAGGTCCCATTGTTTCTTCATCTTATAGTTGCGATCGTGTATTTTTTACTACTCTCTCCCATTTCCATGACCCATCAATCTCTGGTCACTCACCATTATTCTAATCTGCTACTGTGATTTGGGCTCTATTACATTCTTTGTGTATGTGAGACCATGTAGTACTTGTTTTTATGCATCTGACTTACTTTTTGTAGCACACTTACCCTGCTCATTCTTGTTGTTGAAAACACAGGAGGCCCCCGTAAGGCGGAATTATATTCCAGTGCACACATAGGCAAAGTCTCTTCACCTGCTTACCCGTAGGTGAGTGTAAGTTTTACTCCACAGCTTGCCATGTGATTGATGCTGTAGTAAGCGTGAAAGTGAAGATGTGCTTTCCTGATCTCATTCCCAATACCTCAGGTGATAAACCCACACGCTGATTTGCTCTACAGAAAGATAATCTTGTTTCCGTTATTTTTTAGGACCCTCTGTATTCCTTTCTGCAATGCCCCCAAAGTTGCATTCCCATAAACAGTACACACATGGGTTCCCTGACCTCCACGTGCTCTCCAACACAAATGAGCTTTTGACGTTTGGCTAAGAGTCATCTGAAGTATGAGGTGTAGGTTTAATTTGCACTTCCCTGGTGTTCAGTGATGTGGAGAACCTTTTCATATACCTATTAACAAACTTTAAAAAAAAATTTTATGTATATTTTCACTACTGAGTTGTATGGACACCTTATGTATTTTGAATATTTAATCAGTATTGCATAAATGATTTGCAAATATTTTCTTCATCTCTATGAGTCCTTTTTTCATTTTTTATTGAGTTTAGTTGTACATTCTAGGTATACAGTACTGCTTTTTTCATTTTTGATTGTTTTTCAGTTTGATGTGATTTTGCCTATGCTTTTGGTATCGTATTGTATCAGGCACTTTCCTATTCCTAAAACATAATATCCAGCCCTCAAAACTTGAAAGAGGAGAGATTAATTTTGGCTCACAGTTTCACAGAGTTCGGTCTATGGTTGGCTTGCTCTGAGATGCAAATGGCAAGGCAGACGGACCTGCTACAGGAAAACTGCTCAACCCATAGCAGCCAGGAGACAGATAGAAGGGAGGAGCCAGGCACAAGAATACAGCAGCCCTTCCAGGTCAGGGCCCCAGTGACTATCTCCTCCTACCAGGTCCTACTTCCTACCTTCACATCCCCTGATGAGATGGCGCCCACAAGCTTAGGTCACCTTCCAAAAGCCCAAATCTGAATGACATTTGTGACATGTGTTTTAAATTTTAACCATAACCTGTGTCCAGAAAATATTACCAAAGTGAAGGTCATGGAGAGCCTATATTTTTTTTCTAAAAGTATTATGAATTCAGCTATTGAGCTTAAAACTTTAGTTAATGCTGAGTTCATTATTCTATATAATGTAAGGATCTTAGCACATTTTGGATTTTTATTTTGGCATGTAGATATCCAGTTTTCTTAATGCCATTCATTAAAAGCTATCCTTATCTGGTATCCTTGAAACATTTGTGAAAGAACTCACACAGACACACACATTCTGATTATAGTTCTAATTATAGTTGCGTTCATATTGGAGAGCTGGTACATGTACATAGCATTTCTCCGTTCCTTATTAGCCCTTCTCTCTCCTCCTCCTCCCCGCACCTCTTGGGGGGACTCCTATGTAGACCACGATGTCAATAATACAAGTTTGCATATAGAACACAATGATCACATTCCTTGTGGGATTCGGTGCAGCACTTTTCATTCCCCCCTTTGATTAATTTCCCTTCCCTCCCCTCTTCCTTAGTCTTTTAGTTACCTTCCCTATGCCAAAGATACATCTCACTATTTCCTATGTTTAGTCTTTATTTTGCATGTTGTTTATACATTGGATTTCTCTTATAAGAGAAACCTTGTGATATTTAAGCTGGTGTTTCTGATTTACTTCACTTATCCCAATGGTCTGAAAGGTGAATCCATTTTCTCACAAATGACTCAAATATATCTTTCTTTATGACAGAGTAGAACACCATTGTGTATAAATGCCACATTTTCTTTACCCGTCCATCTGTTAATAGACATTTAGACTGTGACTATATTTTACCAAAGAAGATATGGAAAAATAATTCAACACATGCAACAGTGTTCAACATCACTCTTCACCACAGAATTATGAATTGGACCATGTAGGATAGTACGGTACACCTAGGAAAATGGCTGAAAACATCCTCAGAATATCAAATGCTGAGGAGAAGGTGGCAAAAGAAATTCTATCATACACTGCTGGTGAGAACACAAAGTGATGAGCCACTTTGTAAAACAATTTGAAATTCAGTTAAAAATAAATGTGAGCATACATTAACCATATCACCCATAGCTGATAATTTATTCTAAAGAAATAAAAATGTGTGTTCAAATAACACTTACATACTGATGTGCATGGATGTGTTGCTTTTAGTCAATTAAAAAAAGTCCACTCAATGCCCAAGAATGGATTAAAACAACTGTACACACATGTGTGTAAATACTGAAGTTTTTCTGGTGTGATAACCTGAAAGTGTAAATAAGGATCAAAAAGTATAATAATGTGAAATAGGAAAAAAAGATCCAAAAGGGAAGGGGAAGTGGGAGGGGTAGGGGAAAGGAAAGAAGGGAAAGGAAAAAATATGAGCAAAGGAAATAATGGGAACAAAGTCTCCATAAATAAGGAGGAGTGGAAGGGCTGAACAGAGGGCAGGGGAATGGGGAAAAAATAAGAACCAAGATACATCATGTAAGGGTACAAATTTCCAATAATGAATGCCAGCATACTGTATGCCTAAAATGTACCAATAAAATTAACGAATGGAAAAAAAAAAAACATGGTGCATCTAAACCATGGAGTACAACTCAGCAATAAAAGGGAATGAACTACTGATCCAAGCAACAGTGAAGATGAGTCTCAGGAGTATCGTGTTGAACAAAAACCAATGTCAAAGCATCATATTGTACAATTCCTTGAATGTGACCTCAAGGTGACAAATTTATAGTGATAGAGAACAGAACAGTGACTGCTAGGGTAAAAGTTGGGAAGAATGCAACTAAAGCCGTGTCTCAGGGATGGGGTTCATGTCTTGACATATATGTTGTTAGGTGTTTGTGTCTTGGAGCAAGCATCGCAGAGTGTACTCATGCAAAGTAAGATGGCAACAATATCACAGTGGATGATCAAATCTCATGAGGCCACTGTAGGAAATGCAGAAATCTAAGTGGCACAGGATGGGATTGAAGGCTAGTTTTTTAAAATCTACACATGTGACAAAATTCCATAGAACTGCATCCTCCAGAAATTATGCATCAAAACCATAAATAAAACCCTGCATTGTCTTCTTCATGCATCTTTGTCCAAACTCCTGTAACAGAGATGAGAAATTAAGTGGAGTTAGTAGATCAGGTCCCTGAAAGGTGGAAAACCTGAAGCTGTAGCAAATCCTATCACCTGAAGTAGAGCATTCCCAGAATGCTGAGCATATATTGCTTTAAGATAGAATCACGCAATCATTTTCAAGCATCTTCTATTTACTTTCTCTTCCAGACTAAAGCTATAAGCCTGCTAGCAGATACGAGATTTGGTAGGGGGTGTTGTACTCGAAGCTGTAATTTTTTAATGCTTAAAACAGTGGCCATTAATTCAAAGAATAGGAAAATGGACACCACATCTAGGCTAGTTGATAAAAGTCCTGTTTGGGGCTTGTACAGTATGCCTGTAAAATATTTGGGTTGTGGTTAGAAGGACGTTGCATTTACCAAAAGCAAGAAGTTCAGAATCTTTCTAAGTGTGACTGCCAACATTTAGTTAGCAACTCCCCGGGACCCCCTAACAGGTGAAGGTTAAACTCCAGTACTCACACCATGAAGGAGAAAGCTGCAAAAGTTGTGTGGGTGCCAGGAAGCCCATGTTCACCACCCCTGCTCCTTCAGATGTGGAATAAAGACTATTGGAAAAAGAAAACTCCTGTTTTGCCAACTCATCCTGACATTGGGTACCACATGAAACTATGATGCCTGGAGAATCTAAGATCAAAAAACAAACAAACAAACAAACAAACAAACAAACCATCCACTCTAAGGCCAGGAGGAGAAAGGACTTAGATATCAGTAGTCCATGATAGACAGCATGGACTTACCAAGAATCCATGCAACATCTATCTGACGTCTCATAGTGACCGAGCCCACAGGCACTGTAGTTATTTAATTCAACATTAGGAAATGCTGTCGAAGAAGAAAAAGATAGTACCTCTTTAGTGCCACATCTCATGTTTGTGATGTTTTAGCTTGTGTCTTTAATTTTGTATAGCCATTTCAATGCAGATGTGATTAAGGGGTGACAGGCATCTACTGAGTACGGTAATAAGACTAAGCATCAGTCAAATTATGTATTTTGTTTGGTTTTGTTTTACACATGAATTAGTTACAGAATATTTTCTGCAAACGATTTCACCATTAGAGAAAATGGAGCTCTGTAATATTTACTCTCATTTCATGATTAAATTTTGTTTCTGAACTGAGAAGCATTGTGATTTGTGAATAAATCAGAGGATATGAGCTCAAGCAAGTCTGGTACTTACTTTAGTAAGGTAGTTTTGTAATTCAGTCGTTTTGACAGATACTCACTTGGCTTGCTCTGTAATTTCCTTATCTTAGACTAATGGAAATACTTATTTTATAGAATTTCTATGAAGAGTGAAGCACCTGTGGTCACACAGGGCAGATCCACTAGATCCTGATTCCCTGCCTAGGAATTTGTAGAAGTTCAGATCTCCAGAGTGAAGTGTGTGTGCCACAGACAAAGTACACCGTCTTACCAGAGGACTTTCCACCCCCACATGGCAGCCTTAGCTGTTGCCTTTGTGCTTTGTCTTACTTAACATTCAGGGAAGTCTCGGATTACAGTCATCATTATTCCTAGTTTGCATGGAGAAGAGCAAAGAATTAAGGGGTTAGGTAACTTCCACAGGATGCAAAGCTAATAAGAGAGGCAGTCAGAATTTCAATCCAGAAACCAGGTCTTATCTTAACAAATGTTAAATGCATACATAAATTCAAAATTACCCTAAATGCTAAAGGACGTTTCAACATTTTGAGCATTTTGTTGAACCATATGCTTCCCCTTGTCACATGCTATTAATCTTTCATAGTAAGACTCTAGAGTCGAGTGGTACTCCGTGGAGGAGGGAGAAATATGACCTAGCAAAAATGAGTCCCTAGGTTTCCCCACCGTCTATGCCTTCTCCTCTTACTAGAGTTCTTACTTTCTCTCGCATTCCTCTGTGCAAATGTCTTGCTTCCAGCCCTGTCTCTAAGCTAAGTCACCAATAGTACAAGGATGCACTCAGAATGCAGGATGAGTCAAGTGAACCAGAGAAGGTAGGAATTCAGTACTGACTGGGCAGAGGATAACACAAGCCTGGCTGCAGGATGGAACTGCAAAGTATGCCCTGCAGGATTAAGGCCACCCAAAGACTCAGAATTAAACCGGGATTCCGCCAAGATCTTTCAGCACATTTACTAATGCAGCTTATTTCCAAGCAATGTTGCCTGACGTTTGAATTGATTAATCATGGGGAAAACACACAGGAGATGGTGCTACTATTTTTATTCTTCACTAACTTTTGAAATATTTCCCGAAAAATCCTTCTTCTCCCCTGATTGTCCCCAGAGTTTCCACTCAGGGTACACATAAGACTGGCACATGCTCTCCAAACAGTGTCTCAGAGCTGAGAGTATTGCTGTGGCTTGAAAAAGAAATGACAGACTGAAAATTATCCGTAAAAGTAGTCTCACCTTACTGTTTATTCCTATCCATCACTTCTCAGATGTTTGGCTAGGGTCAAGTGTGAATTCCTACCCAAGGGTAAATAATTGTTTTATTCTCTTTTAATTTACATATGCAACTTTTATGTGTAGTCATTTTTTAATTTAAATATGAAGAAGAATCAGTTTCTCTCTGTATGCATGATTAGTTAATTTTATATCCAAGTCTTCAAAGTTCCTGCTTCTTGCAATAGGCAATTATTTGTGCATAAGGATTATAAAAACACATTTATAGAAAAATGGGCATAATCGCTATTCTGTGTTTTCTCTGAGGGTAGTGATGGTGACATACACAATTTTTCATCTTCAAGATCTAGTAGAATGCTCATACATTCTATAAATTTTTAAAACTATTAATAAAAGAATTAAAATGCACTGAATATCACAGAGATGGTAGAGCAGGAGATCCCAGCTTTCCAAATACATACAAACTCTGAACCTAATCATGAACAAAACTATCTCCAGGAGAGCTCAGGAGAGTTAAAATGATGGCGTAACACAGAGGAGCAAAGCAAACAGGAAGAGCTACACAGAAAGCAAGGCAGAACCGCCTGCCTGCCTGCAGCGTCTTCCCCTGGGTGTGCACAGCTTGGTGCTGAACAGTTTCTCCTCTGTGAGTTCCTCTCAGGCAGAAAAGCAGACCCGGCTGAGTAAGCGTCCTCCCCGGCCTTTCCGGGCACTTCCTGAGAGGCGCACATCAGTGTTACTCTACCCAGATTGCTGGGAGGTTTGGCATAATGAGGAGAACTGGGAGCAGTGAAAAACAGAAGACAAGAGTAGGAGCCATGAGCGTTAGCCATGACGCAGGTGCTAGTGGTGTCCCGAACTGTTGTGGCTTAAATTTAGGATATCCCCCAAGTCCTCCTGTGTTCAGAGGAGGGTCTTTGGAAGGTGATTGGGTCACAGGGCACGGTAGCTGACTTGCCGAAAGGAGGTGAGTCCTGGCCCGAGGGTTCCCTGAGTGGACGTGGAAGGGCTGCACTCTCTGCTTCCTGGACACCATGAGCAGCTTTACTTCCCCGGCCCTTCCACTGTGCCCTTCCTGCCTTGGAGCCAGCCGACAATGGACCCAGGAGCCTCTAAAACCCAGGAGACAAAATAAACATCTTTTTAAAAAAATTGTAGGTGATGGGTGTTGAAGACCAGAGGGGAAGTGAGGTCTAATTGGCACCTTCTGTAGCACAAAGGACAGAGGCTGCACTTGAGGGTGACTGGATATTAGGGAAAAGTTAAGACAGCAGAGGTTGTTTACAGAGTTGTACTGATGGATATTGGAAAGCCGGTGAATCTTGCCATTACCTCCATTGCTTGTGCCCGTGTTTGGGCAAATAAAGGCGAGGCAATCCAACGGCTTGGGCTGCTGTGCCTGCTAGAGGTGAGCCCCCCTGGCCCCCACAAGTTAAGCTGACTCTTGTCTCTGTGGTTCATCCTGCCCCCGCCGCCCCCCGGGAGAACAAAGCAATGGTTCTAGGTCCCAGAGTAAGGCCAGCGGGGAGAGTAGGCAGCAGCAGGTGGCACCCTGGCGTGGGGCACTGGACTGGAGTCACCTACAGTTGGATATGCTGACTCAGGGTCAAGAAAGTGATTCTGGCCAGACACTGTGTTCATTGAGGGACCTCAGCCTCCTTCAGCAATGCAGACTTCAGCAGCTCTCATACCCTCTGTGGACCCTCTGTAGTTTTCATTGCAAAGGACCCCGGAATTTCTGGCTTCACAGCCTCCAGCTGCCCGACCCGGCATCCTCCCTTAGAGCCACCTCCAGTGCTTTAGCCCAAACCCCAATGTGCATCTCATCCCCATCTCTGCAGATGCTGATGCTAGCCCTGACCTCTACTTCTCATGGGATACACACTGTTGGAGCCAGCAGCACCATTGAGGACCCTGACACCATAGCTGTCACCTCCAAGGGGCCACAGAATTGACAGTGATGCACACCCTAGCTACCTGAGCTGTGATGCCGCCTTGTTCCCAGAAGCCCCGGGGGCCCCTTGAGCAATCACCAGTTATAACTAGTACCACAGTGTTTTCCACTTGAAGTTCCTGCACGCCTTCCATCTCCCAACAGCCAAAGTCGTCCCTCCACAGGGCAAGTCCAAACACTCAAGAAGCGATGACTGCTTTCAGCGACCATAAACCTAGTAACAGAACCTGAAGAAATGAAAGCCAGGAGGGGCCTGACTAAATAACTAGTCCGTCTAAAGAAGCCCAGAGAATTGCAAAATAATTCAGGTAAATAATAATATCAGGAAAACAATATAATATTGAAACAAGAAGTTCAGAAGAGATAGAAAACAAAAAAGAGTCAGACAAATGCTGGAGTTAAGGAGTTCAATGATTCAGCTAAGAAAAATCAATAGAGCCCTTCAAGAATGACTTCAGTGATGAAGAAAGGGTCAGAAATCGCCAGTAGATAATTTGAAATTATCTGATCAGTGTAGGACAAAGGACATAATAAAAAATTGAAGAAAGCCTAACAGACTTAGGGGACTTCAAAAAGTGAGATAATGTATACATTTTTAGAGTACAAAAGGAAAAATAACAGAAAAGAGGGCAAAAAGGTTAAAGAAATAATAACTGAAAATTTCCCAAATTTGGAGTGGAAAATCAGCAGCCAGATTAAAAAAGGCTGTAAGTATGACAGCAAAGAAGGGGCTACCAAGACATGCTAAACTGTTGTAAAACAAAGTCAGACTTTGTAATGAGCAAAAGAAGAGAAAACACTCATATGTAAGGGAGATTTTATGAGATGATCAACAGATCTTTTCATAGAAACCTCACATCTTAGAAGAGTTTGGAAATATATTCAAAGTAATAGAAAAAATTTCCAGTCAAGAATGCTTTAACCTAGCAAAATTTTCCTACTGAAATAAAGGAGAAGACTATGCCAAACAAACTTATGTTATATTATATACCATATGAATTATATACTATAAATACTATATATTTAGTTTATATTCATTGTATTTTACGTGTATATGTTTAAAATTAGAATACTGTAATACCGTAACATTGATAAGTAAATCCCTTATACCTTCAGTATGAACTTTAAAAAATGCAACTATTAAAATGTAGATAAAATAATTTGTGAACATACAATATATAAAAGCTAGAAGTCATGGCATTAAAATTATAAAGTATAAGGGATGAGTAGAATATAATTTTTGCTTGCAAAGTTAAGTTGCTATCAGCTTAAAATGACTACTATAAGTTGTTACATACAATCTTCCTAATAACCGCTAAGCAAAAAATTGACTATCAAAGATAAAGGAATCAAAGTATACTGTTACAAAAAATACCATCAAAATACATTTGAAGACAGCAAAAGTGGAAATAAGAACAGAGCTATTATGCAATGTCCAGAAAAAAATTTAAGAAATGCTAATTATAAAATCTCACCTATCAGTAGTCATTTTAGATAGAAATGGATTAAGCTGCTCAATCAAAAGATGCAGAATGGCCAAATGGAAAAGAAAGCAGTATCATCACATGTGGTCCACAAGAGAGAGAGGTTAAACATCTCAGGAGATATCAAGTCTGAAAGCCAAGTAATGGAAAAAGTTATTTCATTGAAAAGGAGACCAAAAAGAGGACAAAGGTGAATGAACATATATATTGACAAAATAGTGTGATTTTTGACTTTTAAATAAAAAACATTCACTAGATGAAAAAAGTCATTATATAATAATTAGGAGTTTAATTAAGGAGGAAGATGCAGTAATTTTAAATATATATGCACCCAATGTTAGGCCATCTGAATACATAAGACAAATGCTGAAATATCTGAAGGAAAAAAATTGGCAATAATATCAAAATAGTAGGAGACCACCACCTCACTTTCAGTAATGAAGAAACACACAGCAAGAGAACTGATAAAGAAACAGCCCACTTGAAAAGCACTACAGACAAGGTGCACTGAAGGGACATGTAGAGAACTTCCCACAGACAGCAGTAAGATAAGCATTGTCCTCACATGCACAGGGAACATTTCTCAGGTAGAAGCTAGACTGCAAAACAAGTATGTAAAAAGTTCAAGAATGACCTCATACAAAATAACTTCTCTGAATACAGTAGGAGGAAACAAGAAATTAATAGCAGAGAAAAATAGGAAAATACACACACTGGTAGAAACTAAACAACACACTCTAAAAGCGCTCATTAGGTACAGGAGAAAATTAAAAGGGAATTTCAAAAGATCTAAAGAAGAGTTATAATGAAAATAAAGCTTTCCAACACTTATGGGATTAAACAAGAATAGTGCTAATGGAAAATTTATATCATTAAATAACTACATTGCAAGGAAGAAATATTTTAACTGAGTAATGTAGCTTTCAATTCAGGGTACTAGAAAAATAACAAGTTAACCTCAAAAACAACAGAGAGAAATCAATAATACAGTTTAGAGTAGAAGTAAACAAAATTGATAGTACACAGAAACAAGAAAAATATGAAGTGAGCCAAGATTAGATTTTTCAAAAACGTAACAAATTTGATAAATACTAAGGTTATTATATATACACTTAGAAGAAGAGAGAAAAAACAAAGTAAGTAAAATTAGAAATGAAAGAGGATACATGGGATGACAGAAGGAGAGAATGAAGAATTACATGCTAAAAGGAATGTATATCCTCCTAGAAATATGCAATTTATTAGGGTAAATCAAGAAGAAATGGAAAAGTGGAACAGACCCACCCAGAGTGAGTCAGTGATGAACAATTTCCTATGAAACAGCACCCAGGACCAGATGGCTTCACAGTCAAACATTTCACTATCAAACATTCAAAGAAGCAACACTTAACGTATCTTAAGTTCTTCTATAAAGTATAAGAAGAAGAAATATTCCTAAACTCATTTTAGAACATCAGCACCACCCTGATTCTGGAGCAGAAACACACAAGAAGGAAAGAGTGGCCAATATCTTTGAGGAATAGACAGGCAAAAATCTTCAATAGAGATTAGCAGTATATGGAAATGATTACCTATTATAATCACATGAGATTAATCCTTGGGATGAAAGAGTGATTCCAATTGTGAAAATCTATCAATGTAATATACCACAGGCACAGAGGGAAAGATAAAAATGTTGTGATCATCCTGAGAGGCAGAGAAAGCACTCAACAAAATTCACCACTTTCTTATGATAAAAATTATCAACTAAATAGGTATGAATAGAAATTACTCCAACACAAAAAGAGCTCATATAGGAAAAACCCACAGTAAAAATCATAATCTATGGGGAGAAACTGAAAATCTTTCCTATAAGATCTTCCTATAACAAGGCAAAGGTTCCTGTTTCCACTGAAACTGATATTTCACATAATACTGGAAGGCCTAGCCAGATTAGGCAGGGAAAGGAAATGAAAGGTTTTACAACTGGAGAGGAAAAGTAAAAATGTTATTATTTGAAGGCAAGGTGATTGCATAAATACAAAACTCTAATGACTGTGAAAAAACTGTTAAAATTAACAAACAAATTCAACAAACTTGCAGAATACAAAACCAACACAAAAGCGAGTGGCATTTCTGTACAATGACAACAATATATCTGAAAGAAAATAAAAGAACAAGCCCATTTAAATTAGCAACAAAAACCAAGTAAGTGAAATGCTTCAGAATTCACAAAATTAACCAAAGAAATCAAAGAACTACACATTAAAATTAATAAAACATAGGTAAAGTAAATTAAAGAAGATGCAAATAAATGGAAAGATATCTGGGTTTATGGATTGGAACATTTACCATTGTTAAAATGCCCATAGTAACAAATTATCTATGCATTTAATGCAATTTGTATCAAAAATTTAATAGTATTCTTGGAGAAGTAGAAGAAACAGTCCTACTATTTATTTGGATCCTGAGAGTCCTCCAACACCCAACACCGTTTTAAACAAGAACAGGAAAGTGCATCAAATTTCCTAACTTCAGATTATAACACAAAAACCTAATAATAGACGATATGTAATTTGGCAAAAGAATAGAACAGAATCCACTCACCCAACAGAACAGAATGCAGAAATGAACTCATATTTAGCAAAGATATAAAAATACAAATCGAGGGGAAAGGTAGCTTCTTCAGGCAGGAAACGGTGTCATAAAAATGATATCCACTTGGAAAAAAAAAAGAATTTGGACCCCCATTACACATTACACAAAAAACCAGCTCAAAAACAGTAATGGGACTTACATGTAAAATGCCATCCATGAAATTTCCAGAAAGAAAACAGGGAAAATCCTTACACCAATGCACATGAGGCAAATTCAAAAATAAACATGTGGGATTACATTAAACTAAGCATTTCCTTCCATTAAGGCAAGCAAGGAAGAAAGTAAAATGGTAGCTAATAGAAAGGGGAAAGTATTTGCAAGCCATATATCCCATCAGGAATTATTATGTTGTATATAAAGGATGTGACAACTTGATAGCAAAAACAAATGAAGAGCTTGTTTAAGTAACAGGCAAAGAAACTTAAAGGACATTTCTCAAAAGAAGACACACAAATAGCCACAAGGTATATGTGACAATTCGCACTGTCACTAATCAGGAAAATGTAATTTAAAACCAACATAAGCCATTATTTCACATCTCTAAGATGACCCATTAAAAAAACAAAATACAACAAATGTTGGCAAGGAGGTGGAGAAAAGTGAGCCCATGTGCATACCAGGGAAATGTTAATTGGCACAGCCTTCCTGTGAACAGTATCATCGTGCCACAAAAACTAACTACACATAGAGCTAGGGTATGATACAGCAATCTAACTTTTGGTTACACAGCTAAAAGAGTTGGAAACTAGGTTGTGAAGAGATCTCTGCACTCCCATGTTCACTGTACTGTTACTTAGGCAGACAAGATAAGAACAATTTAAATTCATGCCTCCTCAACTTATAACTGGAAGTGTGTGTGTGTGTGTGTGTGTGTGTGTGTGTGTGTACGTGCTATGTGGCCTAAAAAATGGGGGAATTCTGCTATTTCTGATGGATGGAGTTGGAGGACATTGTGCTATGTGAAATATGCAAGACTATATGCAAAGCAATACTACATACACTTCTCATCTGTATGTAGACTCTTTAAATACCTGCAAGGACCATGCTCTGCTGCTCCATAGTGATCCACAAAGTTGAAATGGCTCATATGTGAAAGATAGGTGAGATCCTTCTCAGAAAAGCCCCAGACCTGTGCCCTCCAACACTTCCAATGTGACCAGCACACCCGCTTCTCTGCCTCACCACTGTCCACTTCACTGTGCCTTGACTCTTACTCCAGCAGCCAACCTGGTGGTGCCAGATTTGACTGTATTTGTCAGCCCCTGCTGCCTCTGTGTGCATTTGCTTGTAAGTCCCTTAACCTTCCTCTATCCTGAGCTCCCACCGGATCCTGGAGTCTGAAAAGGGGCACTGACTCTGGACCTGCTGACCTCACCCTCAACTAAAATCAAGCCATCCTGGACCAGTGTGGCTCTGTGCTCTGTTCTCCCGCTGATCCCTGCTCTGTCCCCACAATTTCTCCTGTGCTTGCACACGACTCCCCCCAACCCAGTCTTCGGTGATGTTTCTGTACAATCAGACTACAATTGAACATTGGCTCTTTTGGCAAATTCTCTTGGCCACTCAATCCTTCCAATGAACAGCAAGGGTTCAACTGCAATTTTCTGAAAGGTTTAGTAGAGGTTTGCATTTCTTTTGGCTTCCAGGCCATTATACTGTCAACCTAACATTGACTCTAAAACCAGTCGATATTTTTAGGATCTATGCTTCTTGACTAACCTCACTAGGAAATCACTCCCACTACTCCCAGCGTTTCTCTCTGTCACAATGATCTTCACAGTGAGCTGTAAGCATTCTTTTTACTCCTCTGCCATGCTCTTCTGACTTAGAGCCAGGAGATCTTAGACTGAGACTGAGCCACGATAAACCTCCCCTCCTTTGACTTGTGGATGTTAGGTGTTGTGGCTCCACAATGAGAAAAGTGACTAAAACCTCTACCCTCTTATTCCCAGTGCACATCTCTAACCTGATGGAAATGTCTGCTCTCTGGGTTACCTTTGTGCTGCCTCATTTTGGTTTCATTGCGACTGAACCACCTTCTACTTAGGCTCTGCGGCTTCTTCGCATCTCACACCATCACACCGAACATTTCAAGACTGATACTTCCAAACTATTCTGAGAGACTCAGCCAGGGCTCACCGCACAGTCCCTTGCATGTACTTTACAGCTGGTCTACAGCCGGTGGGCAGCAAGGATGGCACAGATCCATGGCGTTCAGTGTCTGGGAGGAGTGGAAGCTTCTCCGTGGCTCCGAAGCAGGCCACGGTCGGTCACTGCCCATTTCCCACGCTGGAATGCTGTCTGCTCAAGCCCAGGGCCTTGCTACTTCTCTTCTCCGTCCCTACTGCTTAGAATTAGAACTGACCTGTGCTGTGCTAAGTGAATCTTTTGCTTAATTAAATGAAGATCAAAATCAACACTGGTAAAACACCGTGAAACTGTTCAAGCAGCAGTTCATCCAGAAGTTCCTCTATTTCCACACAGTCTGGAGAAGATAATCTGTCTTCCGCCTGAAAAACCACTCATTCATTCAACAGAAATATTTCAATTCAAGAACTACAAATTTACATAGCTGTATCGGTCTTACTTCTAGGAAGGGTGAACAGAAATACCACTTTGCCTTCTTTCTAGATCAGATCAGCTCCGGTAGCCGGGTAAGGAGGGACGGCACCCCAGGCACTAGGAGGCTGCCTGTGTCACTTGGTCTGACTCCTGCTCTGGAAGTCAGCCAGATCTCCATTGCGGTTGTCACTACCCAGAATAGCTGATGCTAAGACAGCTCTAGGGTCCTCTACATGGGGTGTTGATCCCAGTATTGATGAAGACAGAGCTTCTCCTCTTCACCTTCCCCTTCTCCCGCCTGGGTGACTGCTCACTGTGTCACACGGGTCAAACTTGTCCAAGGCGATAAAGCTGCCGCTGCTGAGCTTGACTTGGCCGTGAACTTTAATGTAACTGCGTACAGCCAGGAGTTTTACCCCATATCATCCTCTGCTCCACCAGCACCCGCCACTCCCAGCCCCTGCTTTCTCCCCATGCCCTCCGACTTGCTCATGAAGTTCTCTCTCCCTCATCCTTTCTCGGTTCCGGAATCCAGGGCTCCAGCTGCTTGGGTTATCCTGGCCACACGCTTCCCTCATGCAGCTGACAGGCTCCTGTCCAGATGGTTTTCTACAACAACTGTTCCTGATTGCACAAAAATTCCCACAAGACTGCAAATCCCTGATGAGATCAAGACCCACCGTCCTTCTGCTTTTAGCAATAATATCCCAACGTTTTCCCTTCCAATCCTAGTGCCAGTTTGGGCTTCTTTCTTCTTTGGGATATATTTTACATTAGAAATTCTTGGCTATATTTTCAGAATGACAGCAAAAACAAACAAACAAAAAAAGCAAAGCCATGTGGAAGTTTAGATTTAAGAAAATGTCAGCTTCAATTTATGATCACTGCTTGTTCATCTTACCTCCCTGGAAACTTTCCTCTTCCTCAACTAGCAGCAAACCTTGACATTTAGCGAGCTATACTGAAATGTTTCTGTGCTTTCCAATGTGTGCTGTGTTATCACATGTGTGGTGCTTGTGTTCTATGAAAGAAATCTTCCTCTGTGCACCTCTGCAGGAATTTCAGGATTCAGATCGTCCCCTTCCTGTAACCTGGAATGCTAATGCATTAAGAAATTAGTTAAAATATGAAAGGCTTTGCTTTAGTATTTGCATTAAACATAATTGCATAATGGTTGATTTTTTGAAATGTTTTAAAAGGTAAAAATCCAGGCTCTATATTATACCATATTGTCTCAATCCTTTGGTATTTGAGAAAATAAAGTGACCTAGTGCCAGCAGAGAAATAGCAACCTCTCTTAAGAAACCTGAGCAATAACCCTAGTCTACCTTTCCTGCTGGGCAGGCTATTGCTATGTGAACCCCTGTATCACTCGTTGGTGGAAACCAGAAGGCATGAGAGTTGGCCTGCAGCACAGACACCTGCATACCCATGTTTATTGTGGCACAATTCACAGTAGCCAAGATAGCAAGCCAGCCTAGGTGCCCATCAGTGGACAAAGAAAGAAAATATGATATAGGAATAGTA
The DNA here is from genome assembly GCF_012274545.1 of Fukomys damarensis. Classification (NCBI taxonomy): domain Eukaryota; kingdom Metazoa; phylum Chordata; class Mammalia; order Rodentia; family Bathyergidae; genus Fukomys; species Fukomys damarensis. The sequence continues at coordinate 27,540,315 of NW_022900929.1, forward strand.
TTCAGCCATAAGAACAAAATTATGCCATTTTCAGGAAAACAGAGGGAAATAGAGATCATTATGTTAAGTGAAACAAGCCAGACTCAAAGGGAGACATAATCCTGTGTTTTCCCTAACGTGTGATACCAAGGAAAAAAATAGCATTAAAGTATAATGAAGACTTTTATTAGACAAGAGGAAGGGAATAGGGGGAGAGAGAGGCATGGATATGATCAAAATAATTCCATGCTTGTATAAAAATATTGCATTGAAACAAAATATTTTGAAAAATGAAATGCATTCATAAAAATATCATAAAAGTCAAATGTGAACAAAAAGGTAACATTACCCAACATTGCACAGGAATGGCTGGTGCACCGAGGTGCACATTCCTGAGTGCATGGACCCAACAGGCACAGTGTGGTTTCAACTCTGGCACTGTGGAAAAGTAAGCAATGGAGGAAGTAAGAAAGCCGTCATTTTCCGGAGATAAGGAGGGAGGGTGGGCAGCTGAGCTCTGCCTTTAACGCAGTAAAACAGCCTTACGGTGTCATGGTGCCATGTTCTATTATTTATTACATGCCACCGTGTTTTACCCAAATCCACAGGTTGAACCACACCAAGAGTGAACTCTTGGGTAAGCTGTGGACTTGGAATGACAGTGGAGTGTCGGTTTATGTGCTTTAATTATAACAAAGGTATCAGTCAGTGTGTGGGAAAGGGAGAAGATGGTGCACAGGCAGGGAGAGGGCCTACAAGGGAAATTTCTGTACCTTCCCTGTTTTGCTGTGAAACTCGATTTACTCTAAAAACAAAGTCCCCACTAAGTCCGCATCTCAGGGGCTGCCCGACAAGGTCTCAGAGCAGAGGCCCTTCGATCTGAAGCGTCAACCTTGCCTCTGCTTGCCTTTGTCAGTCACACCCCATACTGTGCTGCAGGTGATGCGCGTGACTATGTGAAACTGTCACCTCTATTTGCTTTCTCACCTGTGTGGTGCCCCCCCCATGCAAACTCTGTCTCCTGCCCTACTCTGCTCATGGCAGCGTCTGGCCCTGACCTGTGAAGAGACGGGCAGTTGTGGCAGTGCAATGGGAGACTTAGCTGCCATCACAGAAAACAGGACTTTCTGGGTGCTTGGTCTGAAAAGGGCAATAATAATAACTTGAATCTCCAGTGCTACCAAGACCACTTCTCTTTTATAAAACTGCCACAAGCCAGTTAAGCAGTGAAACCAACCAAACATCAATGACTATTATATTATGGGGATGGACTTGTGTTCAAAGCAATCTAATGTTAAAATTAGGTACATGCTGATTTGCAGTCCCGCCTATATTGCAAGATTACTTGGAAAAAAGAAATAGTAGAAAACAAATCCCTCAAAATATCATGAAATACAAATACATCAAATCTGTTTTCAGAATCCTCCCATATTCCTGGAATGTTCTGCTGGCCAGAGCCAAGCAAATGTCAGCTTGGTCAAGAGAAGATTTTATTTCCAGCTCCTCTACTACTTAAAGTTGGGTGACACTGAAATAATGCATTAAACTCTTTGACCTCCTAGGGCCTCATTAAAAGGTGGCATTCATGTGCCCGACTGTGATTCAAAGTCTTCAGTGCCTGGGGCCACACATGGCATAAACGACCAATACAAGACAGATGGAAGTCAGTTCTCTGTACCCCAACCACACTGCAGGCAGGCCAGGTGTCTTGAGTGGTGGAGAAACCATAAAGCTCAGAAGTGCTGCTCTGAGAAACAGCATCGTGCCCAGTACCACACTGGAACCCCAGTTCTACCATTGCTTCTCTTCAAACACCTGACTAATGGTTTGAAAAATGCATCTGCACAGCCTTTTTTTCTTCTTCTTCTTTTTTTTTTTTTTCTATTTTGATGAGACAGGGTCTCGCTATGTGGTTGAGACTGACCTGGAACTCACTATGTAGCCCAGGCTGGTCTTGAACTCACAGTGATCCTCCTGACTCAGCCTCCCAAGTGCTGGGATTATAGGCATGTGGCACCACACCTGACTCGCCCTTCCTTCTCTTTGTCCCCTTTCCATCTGCAAAAGCAGATGCTTCCATTTTTTCCTTTGGAATCTTTTAAAATTTCATAAGGCAAATTTTTTCCTATCACAAAAAATATTATTTTAAGTTTCTTGTATCTGTCTCTTAATACAGCCATGCAAGGATTTCTTTAGGATATAAAACTAATAGGTCACAATCCATCTGTTCAATTTTAATTCTGTTGTGCCCAAGTTGAGAGGTCCCCAAAGACCACCAAGGAGTCGAGTCCGATGTAATTACATGAGGAGTTTATTGCAAGCTCGAGCCTGGACTCTCATACTTTACTGACTGAGCAGATCAGAAAACGAGAGTCCAGACCCATGTTTGAAGTAGGATTACATAGGATTGGGGAGCCTTTTCCTTTTTATTGATGCTATTTTTAATTTTTGATTACTATTGGATATTATTGGGGTACTTACTGCAATAGGAGGGTACTTACTGGAAATAAGGGAGGGGAGGTTCAAAGGGTCAAGTTCCTTTTTTTAAAGGACATCTGATTAATCGATTGTTATATTTAACAAAGCATGTGATTAAACGTATGATTTTCTAACTATCTTAAGCAATTATCGGGAAGAAGATCGATTCATCCTTGGGTCAGAAAAGAGGAACAGAAAAACAGGGAGGAGGTTGTTATACAGAATGGAATTTTTACAGCTCTTTGTCCAGAAAACCTGATCTTTATATTCTGAATAAAGGTCAAAGAGGGAGACCACCCTGATCAGAAAACTTGGGTCTCACAATTCGATGTTTTATTTTATTTCAACTAGAATTATTTATTTGACAGAGTTACGTAGGCACCAAATCCTGAATGGGGAAGAAAACATAAAATTTCTTTTTTACTGTATTTTGGTTTTTTGTGTGTGGGGGGGGTAAATTTTTTAAAAAGAAAATATTATGTTGTTCAGGATAGGCCTGTTTGGCTGCTGTGACGTGCAATCCCCCTACCTAATATAATTTCACACAATCTAGATTGTTTTTCTTCATTGTGGGATATGATCTTTACTGGCCAGTTAATCTTGGAGACTCCCAAGTAGGTGATTGGATTGTAGGAGCAGGAACCTCAACAGTGGGTTAATACACTGATGAGTTCATGATGAACCGGCTGTTAGGAGGCAGGGCCTGCTGGCGGAAGTGAATCAAGGGGGCTTGACCTTGAAGACTCTACCTGGTTCTGGTCCTTTTTCCTGAGGCTCCTCCCCTCTGACATTCAGTTTCCGGGTCACCAGGAAGTGAGCTGCTTTTCTCCACCACACCCTTCTGCCATAATGTTCCCAAGGTGCAGCTACAATCTGTGGACCGAGAACTTTAAATCTGAGCATCAATTAACCACTTCTCCTTTAAGTTACAAGGGTCCAGTATTTTGTCACAGCAGTGGGAAACCTTTTAAAACATGCTGTATGTCCTTCAAGACTTAACAGAGAACTTTCCTCACTTTGTCCTATGTGTTACTCCAGGACGTGAAATGACCAAACTGCCACCTCTGCAATGTGCACTGCCCTGAAGAGGGAAGGAAAGTGAATGCGGCAAAAAGTCTATTCAGGATCTGCAAGCTTGTGTACAGAATGGATGGGTACTACTGCTCACCCTCGCCCCCTACTTCAGACAGTCATAGTCATGGTGGCCTCGCTTCCAGTGGGGGACATTGAACTCCTACAGGGAGTGGGAGGAAAGAGATGATTAAATAAGAAAGTTGGCTGAAGAGGCTATTTAAGGTGAAGACCATCCCAGCAGCAGGGACCAAGAAAAAGCTCAGAATGGTGGGCTTTAGGAAGGAGTGCGAAGAAGGAGGAGTTGAGTTCCAAAACTTAGACTGGGGGGTAGATTGAGAAAGGACTTGTGGAATATGGCATTAGCTCTGGTTAAATAGATTTTATTAAAGGCATTTGCACACAAAGGTAACACAACTCACTCATATGTCAGCAATACCGTGATGGCTGATGTGAATACTGGAAGGGCAGAGGAATGGGTTTGCCACAACCAGGAGTAGAGGGAATGGTCAGGAGGGTATTTCATTATTTAGGCAGGTGATGAGGATGACATGAATGGGAACAATGGAAAATGGCCAGATTTGAGAGTCTGAGAGAAATAGAGGAGTTTCAGAGGGCTTCACGGTTTAATCCTGCTCAGTAGGAAAAACAGTTACCAGTTAGGTATCCTGATCGGCAGCTTCACAAAAGTGTGTCAAAATGTTTTACAAAACAATCGTACCCACTGCCCTTCCCAGAAATACAAACATCACTTTCATTCCACATCTTTGTTAACAATTTTATTTGGTAATTTAACTTACTTTCTAAACTCATGGTTATAAAATGTTAGCTTGTTTCATTTTTAATTTATAGTTCCTTGACTTAATGAAATCAAGTACATTTGAGATATTTACTTGACAAGTGGGATTCTTTTTTGTCTGAAATAGTGATTCAATTATTTGGCTCATTATTTTTTCCTATTGAATTGCTTATTGTTCATTGTTTTCTCAGGGTTATTTATGTATTCAACTAGAACTGAAAACATCTTCTAGTTCATTGCTTACATATTTTCTCCTTACTATGCTGTCATTTATTAAATGTTTATAAAATTTAGAGTATTCACATCTACCAATTCTCTTTTAGGTAGTTCAATTTTTATCTCTTATTGACATTAAATCTAGGTTATGATAGCATTTTATTATATTTTAAGCTACACTTTTAGAATATTTTGGTTTATATTTGTACTTATTCAAGATCAAATTGATTTTTCTACATGGTATAAATATTGTACCAAGACAATAGTTCTGTTGTATTATTTTTGATACAGCAATATTTACTCCAGAAATTGAAGGCTTAAACAGACTAACATTTATCTCAAAGTTTCAGAGTGTTAGGAAGCATAAGGAGCTCAGCTGGTTCTGACTCCGTGTCTTGGGAGCTGCAGTAAGAATGCACCTGATGCTTGAGCCAAACCGTGGCTTGACCTGTGCCTGTTGCCTCACTACTTCCACACTGCGGTCTCTGGCAGGCTACTTGGGTGTCCCTGTAACCTGGCAGCCAGAGAAAGTGACAGAGGAAGAGAGGAGGAGAGGGTAAGGTGGAAGGGGAGGGTGGAGAGAAATATCACTAAGTTCAGCCTACTTTTAATGGTACTGCAGAGAAATTGGACTCCCATTTGTTTATTTGTCTATCTATTTATTTTTGAGACAGGGCTTCACTGTGTTGCAGGCTGGCCTCAAACTTGTGATCATTTTGCCTCAGCTCCCCCACCCCACCAGTGCTTGGATTAGAAGCATGGACCATCCCATGCCTGCTTGCAGACTCTACTTCTCGAAGAAGAAGTATCGAAGAATGTAGAGGGCATAGTTTTAAATGCTCACATTTTAAAGTCTCATCCATGATTTTCAGTGTCATCTCTCTCATATTGCCCGTTGGCTTGTCTCCAAGGCTCTTCCACTAGCTACAAAGTCCTGTTTGTAGAGCCTGCACCAACCCACTGTGCTGTAGTCATTGGATTTATAATAAATCTTCAGATATTTTGAGGCTAAAACCCTACACAGTGCTCTCATTCTCATGCAAAGTGAAGCAATCTATTTTCCCTTTAAACTTTTATATATATTTGTGTCTTGCTATTTCCCCTGAAGAATCTTGTAGATATATTGGTTGTAATTCCATTGAAACTAGTTATGAATTTGGGAAGACCTACTTCCTCACCTTGAGTTTCCCTTTTCATTAATATGTTGTGTATTTAAATTACATGGGCCCACCTTGCTAATTGTAAACACATTACAGCAAGTATCTCTGTAGGCTAATTCACATATTATCGTGATTTATGACAGGGTGCCTTGGTTCATGAACTTAATTCTTTCCACAATTCTGGTAGCAAACCAAACGGGAAGAGAACTGAATCAAAGTAAATGCTTGGGTTCAATGTTGACTTTGAGGGAAAATGTGATTCGGTTCTCATTCAGTTCTGTTTACAGTCAGAATCATGGAGAGAATTGAGTTTGAGAATCGAGGTCCTACTGTATTTAGATTTTTTTTCTCTAGCCACCTCATGTTTCTGGTTGTCACATCAAATAGTTGTCACATTCAGTGGGACAGACAGTGCGGCAGCTGTACATAGCCATGTCTCACAATGCCCTGCCCTGGTACAGCCCAAACTGCTGAAAGAACATTGCTGTGGATAAAAAAGATAAAATGTTGAGTACATCACCATCATGATCCTTAATACCCATGTTCTTCATCACCTCCCAAGCTCTTCAGTCCTTTCTTACCACTTGTGTTAATCGCACACTCCAGTTTTCATGAAACTCTTCTGTAGGAGTCCTAGTGTCATGTGTCTGTCCATCTCAAGATTTTTGTGCATTTTTGAAAATCAGTAGCATTGCTTTAAATGCCTTGATGACAGAAATCATACCTAGATACATACCGCTGAATAATTATTAACTACTGTAAATGTTTGCAGAACATTTTCTTCTAGTAATATTTTCTAAAGTTGCTTCTGATGTTACAGAGTAGGAAAATTTACATCAGAATGTATCAATTATAGCCAACACACATTTTTTAGTAATGTCACACTGTGCACCTGTGTATGTACACACACACACACACACACACACACACACACACACACACACACACACACACACACACACACACACACACACACACACACACACACCTCTGTGTTAAAGAGAATTCTCTTTCCAGCTATGTATAGTCCTCTGTTCCTGGGGAAATTCTTCATGAGCCCATCCTCAGATGATGCATTTTCGATTGACAGTACATTTAGTCTCTGTCTACCTTAGTTGTTTCAGTTTACATAAGAGGACAGGCCATTATTTTTTCAGTCTGCATAGCTAGAAGACACACCTGCATCTCATTTAATGAACCTACTTGTGACATTTCACTACAGTATCCGCTTTCAAGTTCTAATCCTCTTCTGAACCTGTTTTTGCGTAACTTACCATCATTTGCCCCTCAACCCCCATGGAATTTACTTAGTGTGTGTATTATGACTATCTTCTGGTTTAAGCATCTGTCAATGAGCAAACATGCTCCAAGGTTTCCACCTTCTCCTGGACACCAAGGGCATGGCTCTCAGCTCCAGGCATTGGATGGATTCAGTGGTGTCTCCACAAGAGTTTTTGAGTATGCAGGGGGCGCTTCTGCTCGCTGGTTTCCAGAGAGCAGCATGAGCCCCCATCCAGATCAAGTGTGAAGTAAGCATGCCCTGTGTCTCAGCTGGAAGGAAGCGTAGCTCCTTCCTAGCTGGTCATGGGCCAGGAGATCTTTGCACGGCTCCATCCCAGAGCCCACAAACAGCGAAACTGCTGTGCATGTGTGATACTGACTCTCTTCAGTGCTGCCTTTCTGGGCTCTGTGTTCTCTGACATCTTTGCATGGTTGACACAGACGCCTGACACCCAGTCATAAGCTAGCAGGTATGTTCAAACAGGGCCACATCAGGTCTCTGCATCAGATTAGATTTGGTGAGTAGAAGCCCTGGATCCTGGCCAAGGACTCTGGTCCCTGCATTCATTACCGACTCTTCAGAAAGCATCTGGGTGATTGGATGTTCACCCCACAGCTCCACTGCCTCCTCGGTGGCCCTGGGTAAACACTGATTGGTGTTTCTGCTCAGTGATCAGAGTTAGATTTCTTCCATGGCACCTTGTGAGCACTCACACTAGGACTCCTTACAGCGGAGATGTGGTTTTACCTAATTACAACAGACCTAAGAGTTTGTGGGCTTCCTCCTTGGAAGCAGATTGATGAGATAATAAAGTATTACACTTTGAAGGATGTCCCTGGTTTTCTCCTGTGGGATTGCCAAAGTCCTCAGCTTACAGTGGACACTAGGTTCTGACTGGGTTTACTCTCCAGCCTCTCTGTCATGTGGTGGACTCTGTCCTTATGCACTCCAAATATCTCAGTGGAAAGAGATGTGAAGGTAGATTCAGGACCATTCCAAATGAATGCACACTGTGCTTGATTGGTTATGAATTAGGGCGAAAGAAAAGCAATTATCTAAGTAAGTCTACTCTGATTCTCCGTCACCCCAGGGCTTGTGTAGCTCTTACATAATCTTCTTATACAGGGAAAATGACTGAGGCCATCATGCACCCCAAAATATTCTGTCATCAGCATTCAAGAGCCATTGAGTTCTCTACCTTAGTCCTCACCAACACTGTTCAAAAAAAAAATGGAATCTGTGAATACAAATTCTCCCATGCAACCATCTTCTCCATCAGAGAGGTGATTTATATTTCTATCCTAGGCTTCTACTTTGCTTAGTTTTTCTACAAGAAGAAAGTTTAGGCCATCCTAAAGATCCCTGCAGACTGAGGAAAGAGCTGACATGCTGGTTTTGCATGTTGGCAGGTCTACAGCAGAGCTTCACTGCATTCATTCAAATTATGTTTTTGGGAACCACTGATGTGACCACACCTTCATTTTATTTTCCATTGTGCAGCTGGACCAGAACCGCACTGCCTCACGACCTCATTGCGTCCACAGGTTTCACATCGGTGCCATCAACAGTGCCTGTGTACACCTGGTACCTGATCTAGTGGCCTGTCAGTGCGGTGCTTGCCACATCTGGGTAATCTCATACATGTCACTGTAACCAGCTCAGGTCCCCAACAGACCTTCACTGTTCTACTCACTACTTTAAGATTTCATGGATTATACTAAAGGAGATCAAATACCTTCTTCTCTGGATCATGATTCCTGTAAGTGGATACTAATTCACCCACACTGGTTATAGGATGCAAACTTCCTGCGTGTCTTCTCCAAAGCAGTGCAAGTCCTCTACACATATGAAAACTCTCGTCCCAAATCCTACTGTCAAGATTTAAACAGAAATTCTACTCAGACCTTCATTTCCTCCTTGAAATTTTTGTGTAGTAAAATAAACATCATATAAAATACATCATTTTAGCTCTTATATCTACAATGTACGGGCATTAAGTACAGTATAATGAAATCAACCATAATGAGCTCTTCCAGAATTTTTCAGCAACAAAAGCTTTATACCTATTGAGCAATAATTCCCTGTTCCCTCTTCTCCCCAGGTCCCCACTAACTTCTATTCTTCTTTTCCTTCTCTGTGAATTTGCATAATTAGGCAACTGTAGGTTAGACAACTAATCATGAACTGGGATAGTACAACTGTACTCCCATTTCAGACCCATTTTTCAAAAGTCATCTGAAGTACGGCACCTGATTGAACTGCTTATTTCTTTCTCCCATCTTTTAGCCTATCAAAGACAAGTGAGTTACCAGATCAGTTGCTTGCAGCTGAACATTTCGATTTTCCTCTAAAACAAAAATATGCAAGATACTCAGATGTGGAGATGGTCACAACATCTGTCGTGGCCAGTGCTGATGGCCTTGTTCAGTGGACAGTGTCTCCTCTCTGGTCCTGAACAGACCTGGCCTCTCACGCATCCCTCCTGTTCCAGGGATCCTGCTGGAGTGAGGCCGTTTCAGGGTAGCCTTTGAGAGCACTCCGCTCAATGCCACCTTTCCCCTCTGCAACCAGTTACTTGTCACAGCACTTGGAAAAGTTTGTATCCACTGGGAAATCTGTTATTAATTTAAATTATCAGTCTCACTTGCTAGTTTATGCAGTACATAGGCCATGCACCTCCCTCATTGTTTATTCCGAGGATCCATTTTGGCACAAATGCATCAGATTTTTGCTGATATTATGTCCTAGCTCTTTAACACAGAATTTCATGCATCCTATGGTGATGTGGCCAAGACTCTGCATGCTTTGCTAGTCATTCTTGGAGGATCATTAATTACAAGTGACTTTGAGAGTGGATATTTTGTCCATTGAGGTAGCCCTACAGGTAGCAACACCACATCTTCCAGTTGTGATAAAGACTATAATTTCTTCTTTCTTTCTCTTCCATTTTTCTCCTTTAGATTTAATTCTCACCTCATTTGGATTTACTTTTTGACAGCACTAATTGCATTTAGACAATATTATTGTGCCATCTTTGGAGCTGTTTCTCTAACCACTACTCCATACCTCCTGGACTCTATTTTTTCCAAATTTTATTGGAAAGGAATGGTCACACATCAATGGCTACAAATCTTTTATCACTGATACCCTTCCTAGGAGATATTCTTACAGCAAACTCTCATCATGCTTTTTCTCTTCCTCATACTTTGAACCAAAAAGTGTCTCTGCTTGTTATTTGTGAACTGAATGGACAATCTCACCCAAGGAACCCATCTTCTCTTTCTCTGAGTGTCATGTATGTCCACAGTAAAAATTTCCATGGCTGGGCCTGCTCCTGAAACCCTGCAGATCTATGGTCTGTTTGCTCCCCATAGTCCACACGACAGCTCTCTATAATGCATTTGGGTATCCAGGGCACAATCACTTGAGCATCGTTCTTCAGCAAGGCTATGAGCTTCTCACTTTGCACAGAAAATCGTCTACTTGGTTATTCATTAAGATTTAACTGAAAATATAAATTTATAGGAAATCATTTATATTTTATAATATTGACCTTCCAGGTTATAAAAAAAGATGTATCTTTCAATTTACTTTAGGTATTGTAATAGTATATAATTGTGTAGAAACTAATCTATAATATATTCAATATACAGCATGTAATGTATGAATATATTAACATTACCAATAGATTGCAAATAAAATGTTTAATATTATTTAATATAACATATTGCACAATGATATAGAAAAATGCTTACATAGAATAAAACATACAACTACATAATATAGAATATATTTTTCTGTGTAGATCTTGTACATCAGACTCATTTCTAGGTGTATGATATTTCTTTATGCAATTGTAAGTACATGTGCAATAGTTGTTTTGTAATTGCTGATAGCTAATTACATTGTGGTATCTAGGAACATTGATAATTTCATATATTGATTCTTATAGTTTCTAAAAATATCCAAGATGATTGCTTCGTGGTATTTGAGTATGATTGTACTAACATTTTAATTTCTTTCTTTAAATCCTTATCAACTCCATTTCAGTTTCTTGCCCTATAGCACTAAGACTTCAGTAAAATGTTTAAATTGGGTGGTTGTGAGAAGCATTCCTATTTTATTCCTGATTTCAAAGAGCGGGCCAGCCATATGTTACTAGTAAGCATGATCACTTAAAAGCATTTTCATATCTTTCCAGATTGCTAGTCTGACCCTTAGATCCCTACCCTATGCTCTTCACAGCTCCTCTTCCTGAGTATCGGGCAAGGCCAGTGAACAGGGTGACTTTGTGTCACTCCTATTGTATACGCGCACTGTTCCTTAGCATACCTGTTACTGTCACACTCTACCAGCTCATGCTTATTTGTTCAGTCCCATCACACCAAAAATAGTTTCTGAATTAATAACTTTTCCTCTTCTAGGAAACAAATTTACAGACTAGGGTGCAGTACTCTGCGGTTTTTTGGCGCTAGAGTCAGAGTATCCAAGCCAAAATCCTGTTCAGAAAAGTTACATAGCTTGGTTCATTCTCCCTGCCCTGTCACTGGTTCATGATTCACTTCACTTATAATGAGGTTCATGTTTTCCCTCTTCTAGTTTTACTTGTCAGTCTAATTTCTTATGACTTAAGTCTATTTTTGAAACCATCATCGAGGGTGAAAAGCCAAAGCCAGAGTGGTTATTTCCTGTGGTCCACTGTCAACCAAAGCAATAATACCACAAAATGGAGGTAGCATTCATGTGCAGGGCATAAATAAGTTTGAAATCAAATATTAATTTGAAAACTCATTATATTCAGGAGTTCAGAGGACAGATGTTCAGTGTTTTGCAGCCAAGCAAGGGTGTTGTGGAGACTCGTACACCGACACTTTTCGTGTAATGTGGTTGTTTAGTGTGCACAGTTGTGAAAGGATGGTGACATGCTGGGCCAGGGGGTGTGGAAAGGTACGGGGTCTGCACATGCATCCGCTGAAACTTTCTGCAGGCACAGGAATTGCTGGTAGGGGAGTTTGGGGCATGTGCTATTTTAAAGTGATGATGAAATAAAGGAAAATTCTTTTGTTTTCCCCAGTCTTGATTCTGATGAACATGACAAATTGAACTCCACAAAACGGTGGAGTATTTATGTGGATGTCACACGTGGTTCAGAGCTTAAGCATCGCGCAAGTGTGTGTTCCAGTGACCTCTGTCGAGAAAATATCATGAGTCCTCAAGAAGGTTGTGGAGTTCATGTCAAAACGCCAGTCCTCACAGAAATTCCTGTGTCCAGAATGCCTCAGCACCCTACTGCACAGGTGAACCGAGTTAGAGTACTATTAGCATCCAGGAAACACCTGTGAATTACACGAAGGCTAATGCCTGCAACGTGAGATTATTGTTACCATTTCATAATTTAGAAACTGATTGAAACAGTTATGAGTGAATGCTGAGGCCATGGTAGTTAGCACTGGGGAAAGTTCTGTCTAGAATGTTTGAGCTACAAGTGGATACTCAGGGATCCCATACAACAAAGCACAGGGGTAAAAATGGAGATTGTATGTCTGACATTGTTTGGTACCAGTGCTGGTTTTAATGATCAAACTACACCCATGCCAAGAAGGATCTAAATAGTTTGGAATGGAAGACATAATGAGAGAAAGGTCAAAAGCTTTTGAATAATAAAAGTTCTACTGATGATTAGGCCATGTTCATAATGTAATAAAAACTTGGAGTTAATTAAGCAATGATCTTGATGTTGCAGGCCTATGGGAAACTGTCCATATATACTGTTATTGTAATAGGATGCTGCGAAAGAAAATAATTGTTCATCAAAAGAAGACCCATGTAGCCAGGTGTGGTGGCACAAGCCTGTAATCCCAGCACTCAGGAGGCTGAGGCAGGAGGATTGCTGTGAGTTCAAGACCAGCCTGGGTTGCATAGTGAGTTTCAGGTCAGTCTCAACTACATAGTGAGACCCTGTCTCAAAAAAACAAACAAAACAAACAAACAAAAGAAGACCCAGGACGGGGGAGGGACTTGGCTCAGTGGCACTGTGCCTGCCTTGCAAGCACAAGGTCCTGAGTTTGATCCCCAGTATGAAAAAATAAATAAATAAAATAAAAGACCCGTGGAGAGGAAATTCATAGATGTAGAACTCTTTTCTTTCATGGACAGATAATTTAAAGTTAATATAATTTTACAAAATAATTGTTTTCAGCAGTATTAAAGTGAATTTCAAAATTTTGGTATCTTTTACTTTATTTTGCATAAATATTAAAAATAAAGGTACTGGTACTGCAGAGATAGCTTTCAATTTGAATTACTTTTTCAATCCTGACAAAATGTTTTTTAAGAGACCTTAATAAAGGTCTCTGTGCCAAACTAAAAAAAATTTTTTTAGATATATATTATTTTATTTTACTATGTATTATTAAAATAAGGTGGATCCGATTGATTAAAAAGCAAGAGGCAAGGTCATTGGTCAATTAAAAACTCTAAGGCTCAAAATCCATAAATATATAGTAGTCAAAATTTCTATTATAGTTTTTACTTAGTTACTATTGAACAATGAGTTAAAAAAGTTACAGGTGTGTATACACTTCTCTACATTGATCACTTTTGAGAATACTTTAAAGGAACAAGATGCATATGTTTTTAAGTTTTTAAGTTATTCTAACTTATGATTAGTTGGGTTATATTTAATATAAGTAATTTTATTTTTATTAAATAAAATAATTAAACTACTAACATATAGTTTGCTTATCTTTGGGTTTTGTCTCTTCTAATTCTAGCAACCCATTTTAGCTGTTTTTCACAAACTGTCAGACTACTGTGCAATGGAAATAAAAGCAGGCAAATAAAACTAGGTGTGGTGATGCAGACCTATTATCCCAGTACCCTGGGAGGCTGAGTCAGGAGGATCCCAAGTCTGAGCCCAGCCTGGGCAGTGGAGTAACTTAGTGAGACCCTGCCTCAAAGTTAAAAATGAGAAAGGACTGGGGATGTAGCTCAGTGCAAAATCCAGGGATTCAAATCCCAGGTACCAAAAACAAACAAACAAACAAACAAACAAAAATCAAATAAACAAAAACTGCTCACCCTTCCAAGGGACACTGAGATACTTTGAATTCTCCTTGAGTCCTGGCCCTGCACTTGCTGTCAGGCTCATCCAACCTTAGCCTTGGTCTCTGCAGAGGGTGAGCTGAGTTTGGAACACTCTCACCACACCCGGGCTCCTGCCTAGGGAGTCCAGCTTGCTATTCTCAGCCACACGTCCAGTGTCTGCTCATGGGCTCTCCCTCCATCCCGGCACCAGCACAGCCATGGAGAGGCCCAGGACAGGGGGCCAGAATGTCCCAGGGTGGTCGCCTTCCAGGACCCCTGAGAGCCACTGCATGTTCCCTGCCCACTGTAGCCTTTCGCTTCCTGTGGGGCCGGGGACCCGGGCCTCCGTGCATCTGCTGCCTGCCCTGCTCTGCTATCTTCTGCGGCACTGGATGTACTCAGAATGCACTAGGGATCAAATTAATTCTGGCAAAACTGAGGGGAGGAACTAGGGCCACAACAAATGATGGACTCTAACCAAGTGGGACAGAAGGACATGCTGCAGGGCATAGAGGAAGTCAGGTTGAATTCCGGACTGTTCACCCAGACATAGCTTCTCTGAAAATGAACTGATTACAGGCTTATGCTGGATTCTCTTATTCTATAATATTTGCTTTATCCTCCAAACGATTCTCCCTCAGTGATGTAGGAAATTTTGTGACAAATAGCTTACAGAGCAGAGACTAGACCCTACACCTGTTTCCTGTCCTTTATGCTCTCCTCCCTCGTTTTATTCTACCACTTAACCATATTTTATTGCCATTTTAATATTAATTTAATACCACTGCATTGTTGTTTTAATGGTGAGCAGACTAGGATGTGCCTAATATATAAAGTTAATTCAGTTGGAAATCCTACAATGCAAATATTATTCTTTCCTTCTGACGAAGAACCTGCACTTCATTTTAATTTCTGCTTTCAAGGTTGGTCATGATTCATTTTTATCACGCCTTCCTCACACTTGTAAGGATTCTGTGTTCATCTCGTCTTCCCAATGATAACGGAGAGAAGTGTATGAGATTGCACGGTCCCCACAGAGCTCAGCCCCTCACATCATGTTTGATCTGGTCTGATGAGGAGGCTTGGAAACGGGTGCACTGCAAAGCAGGTTTGCCGTTCCTGGGTTAGGAATGGGGGAAGTAGAGCTGTCCTGTGCTTCTGTATCCAAACAGCGACATTTGAAGCTTTATGGAATGGTCTGCAGAGAGTGAAATTTGTAAGAAGAGGAGAAAGAGGATCAGCTATTATTGGAGGTTTACTGAAAACCCTGTCCATCTCAGAAGCTGATCCTGGAGTCGGGGTTGTGTGTTCATTACTTTTCTCTCTTGCTGAGACAAAAATACGTGACACTCAAAGGTTTATAGTTCATAGAGGTTTCAGTCCAGTATCGGCTGGCCCCAAGGCAGGGTGGCAGAGGGGCCACAGTTCATGGCAGTAGCAAAAGCAGCCAGAGACCTTAACAGCATCTTTCTGCCTCTTTTATCCCACCCAGACTCTCAGAATTTGGGTGGTGCCAAAACCAACCACTCACATGTACTGCGTTAGTAATGATACACCCTTAACCCCAGCATCACACATTCTAGACTCAGTCACCTCCAGAAAGGACCGCATGAGGAGTAACACACATTGTGTTATGAGTCCAGCAGCTAGTGCAGTCCTTCCTAGTAGAAACTGCTCCAATCTGGTCTTTACCGGCTTTCTGGTCTGCTGAACTCTGACCAGAATCTCCCACACAAAATAGCCTAATGAATTCCAGCTCTACATTTTCAGCCAGCATCTCCAAACCTTTCCTAACACTTACCTAACACGAGCCATAACAGGTTGTAATGGTGAAGGAACCAAAAGTCGCTGCCTCTGATTTAGGGTTAACCTGAAGGGGTCTGTCATGAGGCCATGACAGCCATTCGTATCTTCTGCCTCAATGGCGAAAGCATATTCAGTGTTGTGCTGGAGCCCAGCTCTACTGAGAGGGGACTTTACTTTCCTGCCCTCGTGCACATGGTAACCTCACCAGGTAGAAACACCTGCTTCCAGGATGTGCACCATGGCAACACATGAGAAGAAAATGATCTCCTCACATCATGGAGCTGGTGACAGCCCTGGGGCTCCATTCATTTGGGTCCCAGGGTGATTTTGGAAGAGTTGGCCATGGAAATGGTATTGTTTAAAATTTGAGGCTGGAATATCTGACATTCACCAGCAGCCCGAGAAGGTCCAAGAGTTCCTGGGAAACTTTTCTCAACTAGCCAATAAGGAATTCTTGAGATGCCCTTGTACCAGTTTCTGCCCAGTGTAGAACACATTCGCCTGTGAACTGGTAGGCGAGCGTGTGTAACCCTGAAAGGCAGTTCTGTTTCTGACAGAAATCGTGCTTCTTTTTTTGGTACATTTTATGCATACAATATGGTGACATTTATCATTGGAAATTTGTACCTTTAGGTGATATATCTTTTTTGTTTGTTTTTGTTTTGCTTTTGATCCATTTCTGTTTGGTTTCCTGTGGGTTTTTTAAGAATACAGGAGGGCCAGGGATTTAGCTCAGTCGTGCCTTGCCTGCCTCTCAAGCCCAAGGTCCTGAGTTTGATCCCAGCACACACACACACACAGACAAAAAACCAAAAAAACAGGTGATTTTTGCTTCCATGACTTAACCGAATAAAGAGAAAACAAAGAGAGGTTGGATTTCCTAGTTAAGACAAGTTTATTCATTTAAACATCTTTTGTTAAAAAGTCCTTGAGTTCTGATTCATTTTGAGTAGTTTAAATATTTGAGAATTATTGAAGTTGGTAGAGGAGAATGAATTTTAAATGTTGATTCTATTCCAAAGTAACATTCTTCTGAAGATTATACTATGAAGAGAGTAGAGTCCTAGGTTTTTCTTAATTCTAATACTTATCATCTACTTATGTGGGCTCAGTACTACAATCATCAGTCTTGGAAAATCAGATCTCTAAAATGCCATCCTATTGAAGGACTGTATAACTGACAGTAGCTGTTAAATGTTATGATAATAAACAGTATAGAATAATGCAATATTATATTATATAATAACAAAATAGTACTATTACTAGTAAAGATTAGTACTGGTAAATATTGAAATCAAAAGTTTTTTTATCTTATTAAGTTTATCGGTACATTTTAGGTATACAGTACAGTTACATTCATCATTGGGATCTTGTACCTTTACAAGACTTATCTTGGTTCTTATTTTGCCCCCTTCCCTAGCCCTCCCTCCCCCCCCTCCACCCTTTCCTGTTTATAAAAACATTGTTTCCATGGTTTTTTACACATTTTTTTCTTTTCCCTTTTTACCTTTCCTTTACCCCTCCCACTTCCTCTACTCTTTTGGACCTCTTTTATGATAATTATTTTAAAAATTACTGGAACAGAAACCTTTATAATATTATAGAGCAACATGTGATTAATTCAATAGCAATGATAATGCTTATTATAGTCATAATATTGAGAAAATAGATAAAAATGTAGAAGGAAGATAAAAATCTGATTATTATCTATTAGATCTGAGTATAAAATGGAAAGTAAAATAGTAATTAAGCTAAATGAAGTATTATTTTAGCAAAGAGCTATGGAGAATGTAGAGTTCTGTTTTTTTTTTTTTTTTTTTTTTTTTTTTTTTTTTTTTTTGCTCTGGGACAGAACCCAGTGCACTCTACCCCCAAGATCCGTGTCAGCCCTTTTTAATTTTTTTTTGTTTGAGGCAGGGCATAGTTAATTTATCCAGGCTGGGCTGAAACTTATAGCCCTCCTGCTTCAGTCTCCCACAGTAGCTGGCTAACACACACCAGGCCAACACAGTTTCAATGTAAATGCTAATGACATATGCCCCCTGGCGTAACACGGCGGCGGTAAAAACCACAAACATGAGAAGCGCACTGGATCCTCGGAGTCCGCCAATACACAATGCCATACGCAGAGTGAACTCCTTGATGCACAGGATTCCTGCCTTTCGATTCTGACTCGCTCCTCCTGTGGGTTGTGCCTCGCCATGTGCTTGTCGGACTTATGGATGGAGCCTGTGCACCAAGTAGATGTGTGAACAGTCCGTGAGTTCCGCAGGCAGAGCAGTGAGAACCCAAGTGGCGACTTCTTTTAGTTGTTATATACGTCATCACATGATTAAAGATTCTCAGCTCTTTAGCTTGACAATTAAAGTCTCTGACAGTTTATAGCAAACAATTCGTAATAGAAAAGGTGAGAGTAAAGGGAATCATTGGACAACACTTTGTCTTCCTTGCAGTTTTCAATATCCTGTCCTATCAGTTATTAGTATGATTTCATATGGGACTCATGAATACTCATGGATGAAAAGACTAAGCTCACAGGGGTTAAGTAGCACTTCATATTAACCAGTGTTCCACTGCTGTAATGAAATACATGAGGCTGAACACTTTACAAAGAAAACAGATGTGGTGGTTAGGGTGGTGTTTCAATTTGCTCAGCCAGGGGTCTTCCTCAGGGATGGGTGGAGCACACTTCCAGGGGTGCCTGGGGGTGCTGTGTCTGACCTCTAGACCTTTCCTCTCGGGCACTGTTCACCTGTTCTGCTTCTCGACTGCCCGGTGCTAATCAACTTTGCTCCACCACAGGCTTTCTCCACTATGTTCCTGCCTTACAGCCATCGGACCATGGACTGAACCCCTTAAAATGTGAGTCATATTAAGCCTGTGCTTGAAGCCATGAATGCTGGATTTGTGTTTAACAATGGGAAAGATGAGTAATCCCACCATGATGACCTAATTCTCACTAAACTCCCCTCTTCAGAGTTCCACACCATGTGCCAACACTGCCACCCTGAGGACACCGACCCAGATGTGGGAGCCATTAGGAAACACGCTCAAATTAGATCACTCGTGTAAAGTGACTCACAATGAAGTTCAAAATGGTTCTGATAAACACGTCAGCTATTATTATGCATCTTCATACAGCCTCAAGATGTCACGGTGTCACTAAGCAAGGGCTGCCTGTTTGAAGCTATCCGTATTAGTCAGCTTTCTCCTCTTTGAAAAACAACATCTGACACCAACAATTTAAAGGAGGATGCATTTAATTTGGCTCCTGATTTCAGAGGATTCAGTTCATGGTGGGCTGACTCTAAGGTAGAAATGGCACAGTGGAAGGGTGTGGTGGAGAAAAGCTGCTTGACCATGGCAGGAAGCAGAGAGAAGAGAAGGGAGGAGCCCGAGACAAGAACACGCCCTTCCAGGTCACCCCCCAGTGACCCCTGCAACCTGGCCTTACCTCCAAATGGTGCTCGGCCTTGAACTCATGGAGGGATGAATCCCCTGGTGAGTACAGCACTCCAGGATCCAATCACCTTTCAAAAGCCCACCTCTGAACATGTGCGACTTTTCGGGGAACTATCGGATCCGAACCATAACCTGACCCAGCACCATTTAGGATTTATAATTAATGCACAGTACAATAATTATTATATGACCTCACGCATCATTTAGGAATGGATCTATCTGAGGGCATAAATAAAACAGCAAAGCAAAATGAAACCAAATGAGATTGATAAATTGACAAAAGCAAAACGACATTGATAGTTCCTTACAGTCATACACAGGAAGGTGTCAGAGCAAAAAAATCATCGGTGCCAACCAGTACTGTCACCCTAGCTGTGTGAAGGGCCCCTAATATGCACTCCAAACCCTCTTCTCTGTGGAGACTTGAAATCTCAGTCACCAGAGAAGTCATCAGCAATCAGTTCCGCTACTGACAAGCAAGGGGAGTGATGTGAAAGCTATTCCAGATAGTCTAGAAGGACTTGAGTCAGGGACCTTTACATCCTTCCTTCCTTAACTTCCAATTACATTGGCGATAACGGTATTTGCAGCAATTAGAACTACTGTGCCAATACATTCAGTCGTACGATCTTTAAATGAGAGTGTGCAAAGAGATAATACCAGAGCAGTATGCAGGTAGATAACTGTCAGCCAAAGCGGGTATACACCTAACAAGATCTATTATCGGGGCTGAAAGCCTATATCTGCTGTTACTCCTTCATTGGAAACCCAGAAGGTTAAGCTTTTACTGATAAGATAGCCATGTTTGATCATTATTTTCTCTAAGTTTTGCAACAACACCTTTTAAAATTTTTGTTTTTGCTTTATCTTTATCCTCCTCTGTATACACATATTCCTAAGACCTTTATGTGATTATTTATAATGTTCAGCCTCCATCTGACTATCTAATTAGCTAGTAGCGGTGAGGACCAGCATTCAAGATCTATTCCTCTTTCCCTCTAATTGAGAACCCTGGGAATGAATGCAGGCGTGAGGTGAGACTGCGTGTTCTTTCTTCCTGTCTGGGCATACCTTACACATGCGGTCCTTGAAGACTCTTAGACAGGCATTCACACAATGGCAGTGGTTGTGAAAACCAGCCCTCTTCATGTTATTCTCAAGATAAGATTAAATAGCACTCCTGAATTTACAAGTGGGACTGGGACAGGGCATTTGGCTGCCTCCCACATCCTTACATCCACTATCATTTTCCTGCCTGTGATTCTCTACTTGCGCTTGGGATGCAGAGCTTATGTCTACTGAGATTTGTGGCAGTCAATGTGTTCTCTTGTGTTTCTAATTTCCCGATCTCTTCTGAACTTGTTACTACAAAGCCTGCCTATTTGTGTTTGTTTCAAAGGCGATGTGCTCATGTCAATGCTGAGCTTGATGTCCATAATTTCCACAGGAAAGCATTGAAATACAGTGGCATCAATTGAATTCTGAAATGTCCTTTTGGTGTTTTTAATAAGCACTGCTTTTTCTCCCATCTGCATTGTTCTGTTGATAAAGCATTTAACTTCTATTTCCAGATCTGCATTTATCTTTTGCTGTATTTGTCTCACATTTCTGAACAACACAACTGCATGCTTCTACAACACAAAGCAGACTGGGCCTGCACAGAAATGTCTGGCCAGGGCATCTGAAGGGCTCGTGTCCTTTGGGCAGGACACTCCAGGTGGCAGAAAGCTACCTTGCCCAGACGTGGTTTTGACATAATTCTTTCCATCTGACTGTCCTAGCCCAGGTCTGCCTCATAAAAATACCACCTTCCGGCTTTTCTAGAGGCTGAAATTTACATGTAGTATGCACCTCTTTGCCATTTTGCTTGTAAAACTTAAATAGCCCTGAATTGTGATCATTTTGACAATAGCACAACTGCTCCCTTGTGCATATGCCAGAAGGTGTGTTTTATTGTTGAGAAATGAGGAATGGTTCCAAATCTTTCTAAGCTTGAGAAGAACCAGCAGCTGTAGAGAACTGTTGATGCTGAGAAGCCATGAACAAAAAGATACGCCAGGGAAGAGATTTGCTCTCTCCTTTGCAAACCTCCTGGGCACTGAAATGCAGCTGTCGCAAGAAGGACTTCCAGATTTTACCATGTGTTCACAATTCAGGACAATTACTGCTGAGTTTACCACATGGGGCCATGAGCCAGATAAAAGTATATCATTAAGTGTTCTAGTTAGAGCGGGTACTCACATGCATGAATAATTTATGCAGCTCTCAAGAGACCTAGTTAGGAGCAGACACTCTACTGCGGGCTTCACTTTCCAATGCTTAGCCTGGTATTGTGTGAGTAAGTGCTTCCTGTCTACATAAGAAGCTTCAAGAGAGCAATTAGAAGTTCCACTCTGACTTCCAGATGTGCAAGTGCAGACAGTAGCAGGTGGTGTTCGCACAGGTGTCTACGAGAGAGGAGCTTTCTTTGCACACTGCACATGCTAACTCCTGAAATAGGAGCTTATCTCTGCATCCCTACCCCCCTAAGTAAGCCTGCGGGTCAGCCAACATTCACACAAAGAGTTAATTCAAAGAAGGTCATTTGTTGGATGCTCCCTTGTGCAAGGGAGTCTTTTGAGATAAGTTTAGAAGTAGAATACCCAAATTTCTTCATTATGTTCAAAGGTTTGTTTAAATCTCAGCCATAAAAGACTCAGATACCTAATTTATAGTGTTTTCCTCTCCTTTGGTCTGGCAGTTGTTCTGTAAGGGAAGACAATCAACATTAATCGGCAGAACTTCTATATTAGCAATTCACACAAATCTGCACCAGGACAGCCTCCTGAGGTCTTGGTGACATGACTGTCGCTGGAGTGGCTGATGGATTGGGTGACTCCTTCTTCACAACCTGCTGTCCCCAGTGGTTTAGTTGGGTCTCTGTGTGTAGTGGGCATTAGAGGAGCCAGATTTTTCTCTTGCTTTTATTTTTGTTTGCTTCAATACTCTGTTTTATTGTAATGAGAAACCCAGAGAGTCTCATTCAGCACTGCAGCAACGGCATGCAAGGAGAGAGAAAAATCCTAGAGCTCACTCATCCCAAAGTTGCTTTGAGATGGAGGCAGGAGGCAGGTGTACCACCCTGGTATAAAAACAAGACATAAAAAATTTCACAGTTTCTTCTGTCTTGTATTATGCCCTGGTTTGAGCAGTAAAATATAGAAGACAAGAAAAAGAGGAGCAAAAGTAGAGCTGAGGAGATTCATGACAGAATCTGAGGGCACTTAGGGTGGGAGCACTGGCTAAGGGCGTGCAGCTGGGCCTGTGGTGTGGAGAGGCCCCATCTGGACTTCTCTGTTTGAGGCATGTTAGGGGTGGAAGGTGGCTCAGGTGGGGTGCAAAGGAAGCTGGGGATGGAGGCTTCCCTGCTCCATGATAGACTCCATTGGTAGAGTCTATCCTAGGACCAGTGAGAATCAGGAGTCCATTGGGGAGCACGGCCCAGAGATGGGGCTGGCACATTCTAGGGAGTGTGGCCTCAGGTGAACACAGGCAGGAAAACATATACAGACAAGAGGCTCAGGGCTTTAACAAGCAGAGGTGGAGTCATCAGGATTCCCACCTAACCCAGAGGAGACTTTGGAAGGTTAGGTATTGGAGGTTGCAGGAGGGAGCCAGATGTGCTTTTCCCCATTGTGTCCAGTGTAAGCAATACAGTGTGATAGCTAACTCTGGTGTTAACTGGAATAAGAAGTGCCAGGGGATCAGTGGAGCACAGTTTCGGTGGGCCTGGATGACTGACTTACTGAGGAGGAAAGACCCCCTGGAGGTGGGTGGCACCAACCAAGAGGCTTGTTGCCTGGGTGGAATGAAAAGGGAAAGAAAGAAACACTCCCTTTTTGCTTCCTTGGAGGAGCTCCACCCTCACCATCACCTTTGGACATTTGTCTCCAATTCCTTCAGGACTCCAGAATAAACTCTTCAGCCTTCCAACACCGATCTTTAGGATCTCCAACAACACGGGCTTGCACTGGACTCTGCAGGTGGCCATTTGTAAGCCTACTTTGTAAATCTCTGTATATCACATGTATATTTCTCCAGTGAACCCCCAGATTCAAGCACAGGCTTGTCTGTGTGTCAACTTTGCCTAGAGACCTTTGGACTAAAACTGCAGCACATTTATTTTAAGATTTCTATTTTCCCTTGTCCATGACTGTTGATTTTTCTTTCCCTTCCTTTTTCTGGATTCAAATAGAGACCTGTCTTCAACTGGACTCTGAGAAATAACAAAAACTGAGCCATTATCTGGACATGTTATAGATTCATTTGCAGCTTTTAGCGAGGCAGGTAGAATTAAGCAAAAGGATAACTAACTTTAACATAATCACAATGCTATAAGAAAAAGAAATTTGTTCAGCGCCAAAGAATTGATTCCACAGACCACACTTGTCCTGGTGTTCTTGATCTATGTTTTCTGAAAAGTCGGTTATTAACTTATCATCTCTGTTCTGTTTGTTGACTTTTCAACATAGCCCTTTCCCACTGGACTCCTGAAGCAAGGTACTCACGCTGCACAACCAAGGCCTGGTATCAGGAATGGGGTTTATTGCAGCAGATAGGGCTGTGTGCCTGACTGAAAAGTGTTGGGTGGAGGGGTTAAAGCCTTTGGATATCAACCTCAGTGCAACAGAAGCTCTTGGCTTGTTCTCTCCCTTTCAGCTCCTTATAAGAGGATAGAAGGAGCCACATGGGACTCTAGTTCTATTCCCGGTCCTGACCAGGTAATAGTGCTGCTTTGACAGCTCTGCTTCACCTCTGCCCCTAAATTTCAAACTCAGAGATTCAACTGCCCCCTGCATAATCTTCCCAAGGTCCTGGTCCACCCAAGCATACCTGCTATCCCGGAGCACGGTGAGCCACACTTTTCTCCACTAGTCTTGAGCATGTCACTGTGTGTCCTCTGTCTATTCCAACACCGTATCCACCTCCTGTCTGCCTCTCGAGGTTGAAGGCCTGTGGAATACAGAATGTCTTTACCACTGTGGAAGAATCTACAGAGGGATTTTTAGGCTTGTGAAGTTTGGCATGGGTGACTTTCAAACACGACATGTGTTCTTATCACTTCAAAGCCATGGAAAGCTGGACCAAATCATGAAAAGTTCCTGGTGTTTCTCTTGTGTTGTCTATTTCGCATAGCATAATATTAAGCACATAATCGAGGTTCAGTGAAAATACGCTGAAGATTTATTGGCAGGAGACTGTCTTCTGACTCCTGATTATTAACACCGATTAAAAGTGTCAGTGAATTTCTTTACTGTGGGAAAATGTAATCATATCGAATGAATCTTTGTTTCCAATGACATATTACTCGGTTGTCAGCAAGCTGCTCTGAAAGTCTATTGGGGTCAAAAATACTTTTAAAATACTTCTGGTCTCATACTTCTTAGTACAGTGTACTTTTTACAGTGACATTAGGGGATTTAGAAATCTTAAGTACTTCCTGTTCCCCTGAGTAGTTACAGAAAAAAAAAAGTCCAGTAAGCACATTTTTAAGTAGTATAGTCTCTCCTTTGCTCCTGCCAAAACTCTCATAAAAACAAAACTCAAAATGTCTCCTGTATCCATGCTTTCCACTGGCAAACTTCTACTGCAAGGTAGATTAAATTGTTTTTCCTTGAGTGTTGGCACTGGAAATCGAGCCAACATAGTTATTCTGAAGTCATAACCCAGATAACCTTTCCTTTAGAAGAAAGCTCCAAAGCACCCAATCTGCTCTGGTCTCCACCCTCTGGCTTCCGAGGCCCATCTGGCCAAGGCTGGAGCTGGGACCACGGCTCTCCCAGGCCTTGCCATTCACACTGTGGGGTTCTGTGGTCACCTTCTTTGGAGAAGGATGGACTAAGGATCCTATCTGAGGTCCCCACCATCGCGAAAGATTCTGATGGCCCCGGCAGGCAGATTGGGGAATGGAGCCGGTGCTCCATGGAGGCTTCTGGGCCAATGAAGGAGGTTCTAGGGTTGCTGGCTCCACTTTGGTCCCTCAAAAGCTTACCTCCACCTGGGGACTTCTGTCTCATATGACTCCCCCCATAGCAAATGTCACCTAACATTTTGGTGGCACTTCTCTGAGCAGAGTAAGCCTATTTCAAACAAAATGCCTAATTTGTTATTTCATATTCTTCCACTGAAAATATATTCCACCTCCTCAGTCATTCTCAGTAAGGGTTCTCAGTGAGAAATTGAAGAAAGAAACATAATTTGAACTGGAATCAAACCTACCATTTAAGTGTAATCCCCTTAAGAATCCAACTAATTAATGTTTTCTCAGTTTTAACTAATGAGTGAACCCAGATTCAAAGGGATACATTATCTTAAACAGAAGTTACTTAATAATTGGTATGCTTTAGATATAAATATTAGCTGGTGAGAACTTAGGGTCCCTCCCACAACCCAGGACAGCGGATGATCTGTTGGGTATTAAACCAGGAGGGAAAGGGGAAAGGAGAAGAAAAACTGGAGAGTAGACAGGATTGGCTTTCGAAAGAAAATGGTAAAATTTTTGATCCTTTAAAATTTCAAAATAATAGAAATTTCTGTCATAGATCTGTAATCATTTCCAAAAAAGAAGTGCAATATTTTCAGGTTGTGGAAAAGGCAAATAAAAATATTTGGCAACGAAAGGTAATAGTGATGTTCTGCGATATTGATCAGGCATGGCAGTACATGACTGTAATCCCAGCACTTGGGCAGGTGAGACAGAGGAAGAAAGAAAACAAAACAGCCTTGGTAACTTAATGACTTCATGAGACTCTGCTTCAAAATAAATAAGCAAACAAATAAATAAATGGGTTGGAAGTGTCTGTGTGAGACCCTGGGTTCAAATATCTCAAATGAAAAACTTAGAATAATAGTAAGATAGAAATTTATAATCATTTAAAACAAAATAAGCAAGCAAGCAAGCAAAAAAGGACAGAAAGCAATGAAAGACTGAGGACAGAAAAATATAATTAGTTAAATGATTAGAAGTAGTCAAAATTTCAAGACATGTAATGAATGTGAATAGGTTAACATATAAATAAAATAAAAGAGCTTTTACAGAGAACTGGGGTAAAACCCAAGCACCAATAAAGACTTTATATTAACAGAATACAAAGTAGGACCTTAAAAGCAAAACTTTACTGCATACTTAAAAAGTAGTAGGTTGAAAGCAAGGATGTTAATGAATAAATTTATTAGGTGATAGAACTTTTCATTGTGATCATGAAAAGAAATAAAAGCTGTTGACATTTTGCAATGTGCTCCCTCCCTTTCTACGAATGATTCTTTTACATAATGCAATGAAAGAGTGTAGGAAAAAGAGTGAGAAGGGGTCTCTGGCAGAAGAAATATCCCTTTCTGTGTGGAATGAGGCATAGTGGAGCATTGGGCCAGAGAAAGTTTAGGAAATCAAGTGTTAGGGGAAGATGTTCCTTTTCCTTTGAAGGCCTTTGATTTTTTTCATCTGAAAAGTTTTTATTAGTCCGTGTCTACACTCCATAATGATTAAATTAATTGTGAGAAATAGTTGCATTGACATAATGCAGCTTATTTCTTCTTTTTTTTTTTTTTTTTTTTTTTTAAATTTCTTTTCTCTTTCACTATTATTA
>NW_022900929.1:27567421-27578400 GCF_012274545.1 Fukomys damarensis
TTTTTTTTTTTTTTTTTTTTTTTTTTTTTTTTTTAAATCTCCTTTCTCCTTGAAACAGATAATATTCTCTGAGACTAAGAGTAAACCCAAACCCCATGGGACCACGCCACTGCAAAGTCAAACTTTGACCCATGGCTTGCGCCTGTTTCAGCTAGTGTGGTGTTCGAGGTCCAGTGAGATCCGGACTAGCATCCTGTCTGTTGCTATGTCCTCTCTGGCCCTGTAGAGCCGGGCTTTGCCCTGCGAACTAAACCACAGGCTTAGCAGTTGCATGTGCCAAGCTGGGGCACATGGACCCCAGTTAGTCCCTGGCAGGTGGCCAGAGAGGGAAGAGGAAGAATGTACAGCATTTTTTCCTCTGGCATCCTCCCAGCCAGGAAGAAGCTTATCTGTGTCTGTTTTCCTCTACAAAAAGCCATAGCTCTTGGCAGGTTCCTCTGCTTTGAGCTGCAACCTTTGCCTGCTCTTGTAAATCTCCTTTCTCTGCCCGTACAACCCCGAGGCACACAGAGATTTCTTCTACAGCTTGCCTCTGGGTACTTACAGCATCTTCTGTTGGCTTCTCAACACCCCATCCTTACCTCATAAAGCTTCTGCTGCTCGATGCTCTGTCCAATTATGAGAGTGCTTTCTCTTTCCTGCCAGAGCCTGGCACCTGTAAAAACAAGCTGAATTGTCATTCATACATTAGTTCGCTAATTGACGTGCCACACATTTATCACCCAAAGACTATATGAGGCCATGGACTACAAAATAAGAAAACAGAGAATAAGAGTAGCAGTAGCTAACAAATACTTCCCTCTGCCTCTTTCTTATGTCTTGTATATATTCAGTGAGTCATGTGGATAAGCTTATGTGAAATATGTATTAGTCAGAGTGGGATACAGCAGGTGGCAATAAAAAGAATTTCCAAACCTTGAAGACTTAATCATACCTAAGAAATATTTCTGAGGGATATCATAATGCACTTTGGAACAAAGATTGTCCTGGATATGGAGGTGCTCACCACTGGGGCACTGGCACACAAATGTAGACACACACACACACACACACACACACATACACACACACACACACGGCTCACATACGAACACTCCATAAGCAACATCTGTACTGGAAGTCAAATTTTCAGTGTTATGATGAGAAGTAAAAGAGAAAGTTGTCCAGTATAAAGACATTTTAGGTCATTTTAAAATCCACAGTCTTTCTTACAGATATTCTGAGAAAAAAAAAAAAACTTTCATGGATGTAATTTACACCATGAGCCCACAAGACTGAGTTTCACTGAGCCTAGGTGGGAATAATGTCTATTGAAATCTGAGTTAATTATTGCTGGCCTTGAGGCAATTTCTTGAAAATAAAAATGTAGCCATGCCTCCAGGTAGCACAGGCATTAATTTAGCTGCATTCTTTCTGTACCACATTAGATTGATTTAAGACAGGAAATAAAATATAGCTGGCAGCACACACCTGAAAACCATCTTGTCAGTGATCCATCCTGAGCACTCATAGGACACAGAAGACTGAGCAAGAAACACATCGGGGAAGGACAATGTGAATGAAAAGTTTGAAATAGGTTGGTGGCTGATGCAGAATAAAATATAGCCAGGAATAGGAACTCAAACTGTTCACGTAAAAAAAGAAGCTCACATGGAACTTCTGGATCCCATGAATGTAATTATTGCCATCTTTGAGATAAAGAAATAAAACAACAGTAATTCAGAGGAGAAGCAATGTTGTCTGCAATATTTCCAGAGACTATCTGAATATCTGAAGGCATTTTACATTTGTGTTATGAAATTGCCACTAAATTGCCAATTTTACTACTTTAAAAATGAGACTTCAGAAAGGAATCAGTGCCATCAATTAGAAAATTCTGATGGGAGATGTCAAATTTCACTGTCTGAAAAATAAGGGGGAACAAGTGCTAAATAATTTTTTAAATAACCCTCATTCAATTTATTAGGATAGCAACAACTTCATCATCTGTGTGACACAGAGTGGTTCCCCGTGTGTTTTTAGCCCTGGGTCAAGTGAGGGATTAAGGACAGGGACCTTAGATAGGCACGTGACTGGGATCTGTTTTCATTGTTGCTATGGCTACCAAAACCTCACTATTGTCATCACCACCAACATGGCCATCATCTCTGGGTAGTGCCAGCAAGACACTTCTTGGGAACTAGGACATGAGTTACCTCTAGCAACCTCTCATGTGAAACTGTGTTAAGAGGGCTGTGGTTGGTCAATCCCCTCTTATTATCAGTGGGCATGGCTGACCTCACTTTCTTCCAGTCAAAGCTCAGATGTATCCAGGGATCAGCAGAACCTTTCCCAGTTTGGGAGAGAAGATTCTTCAATTTGGAGATGCCCAGGGCTTCAAGCTACTCTGCCTTTGCCAGGTACTGCATCTCCCAGTACTGACTTCTCCATTAGGATTTGCCAACTGAATTCTTGATTCCATACAGCTTTTACTGCCCCTCTCTCCCTTACTAACATCCCCTCCCCTGCACAAGCCCGCAATTCTCTGTCCCAACCAATGCCTGGCATGGCACATTGAAAATGTGGCTAGGTCTTTGCCCACTGCCCTGTCTTGGTACGTACTTTAAAAGTGGGAGAGGGTATCTTTTAGCTTCCTAATCCTCAGTACATAATGAAAAAATAAGCATACTTCATACCCCTTGTGGCAGTGTCAGGAAGGACTTCAGCTGTTAACACAAAGTGAGGATCATCTTGCTCTATTCTAGTTGGAGATATAATTTTACTTGTCCAGACACCACAGTTGTATTTTTTACCTAAAACACTTTACAGCGAAATATAAACCAGACCCAATCTCCAAATGCTACCCAGTACACTGCATCCTTTTGCAGCCTCCTCTCCATTTTCAGTGCACAGACATAGATCTGGTTAAACATTTTTATAGCCTGTTTTTTGCAGCTCCTAAAATGCTTTCCAATTAGTCTTCTTTAAACTCAAATTTCTCCCTTTCCACTTATGTTGCCAAAGTGATTTTCCAAAGCATTAAAGTAATTTTGTCACTCCTAGAGTCATGACTTGCGGGAATGCCTTGACTTTGGGGTGAAATCTGATGTCCTCAGAGGGTCAGTAAAGTTTATCCCTAAACACTGATGCTTCTCTGAAGTTCCCTGACACCCCAGTGGCCAGCAGGCAGTGCCAGGACACCGCATGTGAATCCCTTCTCTTTCTATCCCAGCTACCATATGGGACAGATATAATTGTCATCCTGGAATTGCCTCTCTACTGGAAATATTTCACCAAAGAAGCCCAATTATTCTTCCTTTGTATTTTTCCTTTTGATCTGTTGCTTGAATGGATATAGAATTTGAGAACTTTTTCCCCTAAATCGTTAATTTAACCTAATATGTGAAGCGTTAACCTAAAGTTTCAAAACTTTTTCTTTAGTCTTTTCTTTCCGATGTATCTTTTAAGCTTTACCTTAGTTCTCTCTGCTCTGCTTTCTTCAGAGATATGCCTGAAAATTATCTATTTATACATCTTCCATGTCTGTTTGGTCTCCTGTTTTCTAGTTTCATGGTATACTTCTGTGTTTCCCGGCAAGCTTGGGAGCATCTATTTTCACAGGCTTCTGAGAATTTCTCTGGTGCCCAATCTGCCCACCCACACTGCCATTTCAGAACTTATTGGTGATACCATGTTCACTTTGATGTTTGTCTAAGAACATCTTCTTAACCTGGTTTTTCTGGGGATTTAGCTCAGTGGTTCCACCACCTGCCTCCCAAGTGCAAGGACCAGAGTTTGATCCCTGCTACTAAAAAAAAAAAAATTTTTTTCCTTTCAGAGTTCTCTGTTCTTTTTTTTTTTTTCCAGCAAGTGTGCCTCTTCTTTAATCTTTCCAGGGATGCACTTTTGTCATTAATTTTATTTTCCCACTCACCTGCTCTTTGATGACTTCCTAAGATGAACATTAGCAATGCTTTTAACTGGATGAGGGCAATTCCATATCGCCTGTTCTTCCCGAGGAACTTCTCCAGGTGCAATATTCCACCTATGAAAGTACAGACTTGTGGGGCCACACATTTCTCTGTGGTAATGACTCTCCTATGGATGGGAGGAAGTTTTTCAGCACCCTTGGCTCAAACCTCTAGATGCCAGTAGCAGTCACTGTGTCTCCAGATGTTGCCCACTTGTTCTGGCTTGCAAGGTCAAACCAACTGAGAAACTCTCCTCGAGCGACCTCTCTCCACTCCTCAACTTCATTCTATTAAGGTAAATGTTTGCTGAATTTTCAAACATTTGCAAGAATAACTTGAATTCAGGGTAGGACATCTACTTTTGGTGAATCCCTGGAGACAGAAAAAATTTTTCTGGTATTTTTCACCTCTGTTACAGCACACATGAACAGCTCCCAGCCAAGAGGCTGCAATTTGAGAGCCCTGTGGCTAAATTTCAGTCATATTCTTCACTCAAGCTTTTGTTAACTAAAAAAGAAGACACTTCTGATGAATGTGCTGGTGTACACCTACACTCTCAGCACTCTGGGTGGCTGAAGCAAAAAGATCATAGGTTGGAACCTAGTCTGGGCAGTTGACTAGCTTAGGGAGACTCTGTCACAAAATAGAAAGATAAAATAGGGCTGAGGATGCAGCTCAGTGAAAAGGCCTGGGTTCCATCCTCAGTGCTCCCCCACATGCATACACTTAGCTTTTCACTGTCTAGTTATCTAACATAATTGGTTACAAAACTGATCCTTATGCCCCCAGCAAACTCTTTTATTTTTTGCATAGTTTTGGTCTTTGTTTTTCTATTCTTATTGAAGTACTTTGACTTCGGATAATATCATAGTTGATAAAGAACCATTAGAATTACGTGGCTCAGATAATTCGGCTCCTTTTGAAGACAGATCAGTGTCTCCACTGCTGGTATCATTTTTTTACCTCTAGAGCCTCAGAAGGGAGTGGTCACAGAGGGAACCCAGAAGTTGACAGAGTCCACTCCTGTAGGGAATGTTTTCTCTTTTCAATTCCTGTGGTAGTTTAATGTGTGCTTATTTAAAATAACTCATGCAGAAGCACTGCTTCTAACACTGAGTTTTTCTGATGAGTTAGATCCCCAATGACTAATCTTCCTAAAATCTAACACTCCAAAACATTTGTGCTCTCTTTATGACAGATTACAGATTTTTAATGTGCTTTCAATATTTTATTCACTTTAAACCTTTTAATGACTTATTAATTAGCTAATTTAAAACTACTTTCCTTGTAATGTCATTTTCTTTATTTCTTTCTGACAGTGATGATTAGGGATATTTCTGTGTACTTATGATCCAATTTGTTTTGAATTACAAACACCAAGAAGAAAAAGAAAATGAAGTTTAACAGTTATGTCTCAACCAACACAGCTGTTAATTTTTGCCATTAAACTCTCATTGTCTTATTAAAAATCCACTCAGAATTTAACTAGTAATAGTATATTTTGAAACACAGTAGAAAAAAAAGAGGAGCAAGACTTTAAAAAGAATGTGTGCATTCAGAGAAGATATACAATTCCAGTTTAAAGTTATCAAATGAATTATCTTTTTCCTAAAATATTTTATAAAAGTAACATATTGATAGAGCTGGGGATATAGCTCAGTGGCACTGTGCCTGCCTCCCAAGAACAAGGTCCTAAGTTTGATCCACTATACTGGAAAAAAAAATAACATATTGATAAAAAGTATTACTTTGTAACCAAAAAAGACCAATGATATAATTTTTATCCAAATGATAACTTATGATGTAGAAATGGATTCATCATTTAGCTACTATCATTGCCATGAATATTGTACTTAACCACCCATTGCCATCTCTATGCCATGACTGGGATCTCCTGGATGCAGAAGCCTGGGCATGTGACGGGGAGCCCCAGATGACCCTGTACTGTGGGCAGCTGTCCAGGCCTCTGAAATGGCCCAGTGGTCATCGCGGTACAGGACAGCCACAGAGAGCTGTGAAGATGGAAGGGAAGATGGGAAAACTCAACCAAAGGGCCCATGTGATTGAAGAGAATTTCCAAGAAACAGTCAAAGCAGTTGTGTAACAAAGTAAAGATGAGACACTCATTGCGGAAAGAGAGAAAGATTCTCCAGTATTTACGGCGAGGCTGCAATGGTTTAGACCACGTGGACCTGGCACGGACGGGATGATCCCTGGGGCAGAACGAAGTGGAAGCCTCGGAAATACACAGACACCACATGCCCTTATCTCTTCCCCAGTCACAGCTGGCTTCTTCCAGAGCCCCACTGTGGAATTCTTCTCTTCTTCATCTCAAAATATTAAGTGTCTCCCAAGTGTCAAATGCCTGGATATCTTTCGTTCGTTATCTATGACTACTCCCTGGGCCTCATAGCTCCCTCTGATTCAGTCCATTTCCCCAGTATGCCTCTCACCCTTCCATTCCTGCTACTCCCTGCCATCCCACTCCTGGTCCTGTTTCTCTGGGGCTATAAAACATATGCGGCACACCCCTGTTCTCCACTCCAGACCCCTCCCACAGCCCCGTATTTTCCCATCTGAATGACTGTCCAGATTATTGAGCCACATGCCCAGGTCCACATTCAGTGAACTGTTGCTTAGTTTTCATGCCAGGGAATCATAAGCAGTAGTTAAACTGAATAAGTTAGAGCAGTGGAAAAATTGGCATGCTAAGAGCTTAAATAAGAAAGTTGGATTTTCAAAACACAGAAGAATCTGTAGGAGTTACTATGAATATAACCTTAAAGCATATTTTAAATCAAATGTGGCATTGATAAGAATATACAAATATAAAGTTAAAAAGAAGAATTTTGACTTTTTGGCTTCCACAGTGGAGAAAATAGAAGTTAAGTCTGCATGAAATTTCAAATGTATATAGTTTTTCTTCTATAGAATCATCCACATCAAACACAGCAGTGTTTGTATGCATTCAGCTCTTGTATGCAATGTTGTCTCCAGTTATATTACTTAGCTTTAAGGATTGTATCGTATGGGGTAAATAAAGAATGAGTAGCAAATAAAGGGTTCCAGCCACAGGGCCCCGTCCTCTGGGTGGTGGGAGGCTTTCCAAGGCCTGAACTTTGCAGAGCTGAAAGGGTTTCTGAGGTCAGACAAACCCAAAGTAGAACTGCTTGCTTATTTAATGTCTGGCATGTTATAAATATTTCATTGAACAACACTCAGGGACGAATTGTCTTGAATGCACAATAAAAAGCAAACAAGAAATACTGTGCAGAAAAACATTGCATTGGCTAAACCGGTGCTGGCCATATAGTGTGGGCCATACATCAAGGGTAGGTAAGGCAGTGAGCAGTTCTCTGCAGAAGACAGCATGCTCTCTGGTTAGATGAATGTGTATCTTTATGCTTGAGTCTGATCATGAGTAAGCCACTGTGCTCCTTTGGTGGACAACTCTAAAATTTTATATGAGCCAAAAACCTGGGTAGTGCAGGTAGTCAAACACCTGCTTGGATTTTATTTTTTCTTTTTAAATGTAGTCCCTCTAACAATGTTTCATTGATTAAGTGACATCAGGATATTATCAGTTTTGAACAATGGAAATGAGGGTACACAGCAGTTCATTGACTGTTATCTCTCTATTAAATATAACCTGTTATGAGGCATAGTTGATAGCACACCATCTATCCGGTATTGTTCTCATAAAATTTGCATTCATTCCAAAGAAATTGCAGTTGTCATATGGAACTGCATTTCCAGGCTGAAATGATCTGGCCCAGGCAGCATTCATTACAGGTACCGCTTGGCTGATTCTTCCTCATTGTGAAGGGCCCGAATTTAGGTATGTATTTATCCCAACCCCAGGAGGTGTGGGAAGATGACAGAAACATTGTGTTACTGAATAAAATTTATGCATAGATGATTATAGACCTGATTAAGAAATAAATACATGTGATAATTGAAAAGCTTGCCAGGAATTTACCATAAATATCTTGGTTATTATATAAATCAAGGCAATTAACATTTGCTGATATAAACACTTAGAAAATCTTTGGTAGCTTCATACAGCAAAATTTCTATCTTGTTCAACTCATAGCCCATGGAAGCAGCCCCCACCGGAGACTAGGACACCCAGCTCCCTTGGCTTTGGTCTACCGCCATCTTGGAAATGAGGCTTTCCAAGGGTGGGTAGAGAGGTGTGGGAGAGCATGGGGAGAGACATGGAAGCTATGTTCTCTACAGAGCTGTCTGTGGGCTCCATTCACCTATGGCTTCTGGTTGGTTTCAGCTAATGGGAGGCCCTGATCAGTAGCAGAGGACAGGTGGAGAGGAAGGTTGGCTGACATTCATTTTTCCTCACCCATTTGCCTACCTATGGAACATGAGTTGCCTCAGTAGCTTGTGGCCCTGTTCCTTTTGGTGTCAATGTCCTTAGGTGATAATGGCCCATTGCTCATAAATCCCCAGCTCATTTTCCAAATACAAGTTTCCTTGCATCAACCACATCCCAGGAAGTGGGATCTCAACTGGAGATTTGGGATGTCCCAGTATCCCACTGGATGCTCCCACTTTTCATGACCCAGAACACATTCCAATGACCCAACCCAAGCCAGAGGCTGGAATTGTAATCCCACTCTTCTCTCAGGAGGGGAAAGGTGTTGGTGGCCATCATGCCAGCTCTGCTTCTCGAGTGTCTTTCTGGGGACAATGAGGTCCTGGGTATTTTAATGTAAGTCCATAATAAACATGCTAGTGACCAAGAGTGTTTGAGAACAGTTGTGCTAAAGAAATATGAACAGTTTCTAATGGGAAGTGGAAGGTGTTGATGTAAAAGAGGTGGGTTCTGAGAAGCTGTGTGCAGAATGACCCTTTTGGTGCCCTGTAGTTTCCATGCAGCAGCCGACATGACCAGGATTCTTTCCTGGTAGGTCAGATTCGGAAACACTTTGCAGTTCCTTCTCAGTGAGTGACTGGTGGGCCTGTCAGTAACTTTGTGGAAGGGAATGTTTTTCTGGTTTCTCTGAGTCACATTTCTCTTTTGCTAGGGTCTGTTAAACTTCCTTCATGTGTCCTATGCCGTTCTTATCCTGCACCATCCTCATCGCAACAGACTGATTTGTTTTGCAGCATGTGAAGACTTAATTCCTGTATTTGCATCTTTGTATATTGAATACAACCTTTATCAATCTTGTTTTCTTTGTTATTATTGATCCTTGTGTGTGTTTTTTTAAAACGGTCTCAAATGTTACCTAGGATGGGTAACATTTGAGCCTCGAACTCCTAGGCTTAACTGCTTCGTCCTCCCAGCTCAGTCTCCTAAATAGCCTAGAATAAAGGCGCACACCACCATGCTTCATTTACACCAGTTTTGATGAGTTTGGATGCCTCTACCATGCTCAGCAAATCTTGCCTTCTGCTTCAGTTGTAAACGCATCACTTCTAGGTCACTGAAACGACTTAAAAATAAGGTGAATGTAATTTCACAGTAATGTCTGTGTCTAACCCAACATTATGGAGAGAGATTGTCACTCTCATAGCCTTTCCAAATAGTTTAGAGAGTTAAAAATGAGAATGATAAGAAGTGCCACACTAAGAGCTATGTTTTTTAGGCACCTCTATTGATAGGGAATACTTGCATCATTGGACTCGCATTGTTGTACTTAACACTCAGAACAACAGTATAAGATAGGTCTTGCTGTGGTGCTGCCTCCATGGCACAGTCACTAATTAGAGCTCAGTGAGGTCAAGAAATTGACATAGTAACACAGATCATAAATGACAGAATGAGGACTTAAATAAGGTGAATGATGGACTTGCATAAATAGAAGGACGGGGGAAACTTTTTTAAAAAATGAAATAGGGATATCTCAGGGTTGAAAGTGGCCTGAAAAATAGTCAATTGGGAGAAAATGACTTAATGAGCTCACAGCAAAACAAACAAAACTTTATAATTGCTCTAAATAATATTCTTGAGGAAACAGAAGCAGAGAGAGGCAGTTAAGAGAAGAAGCAATTAGAGGCACAGGGGTGGACAAAGATAAATAGTGAAATTAATTACTCAGAGTATGGGGTTGAGCCGCTAAACCTTTTAACTGAAATAAAATTAGTGAGCTAATAGACAAGGTCAAAAACTCTGATAGAAACCAGTAATGGATAAAGAACAGAAAGAGAAAAGCCAGGAGCTGGAGGAGATGAAGATAGAAATACCTTATACATTTTAAAGCAATTACAGAATGGACAAAATGTATAAAAAAATCAAATTGCAAGGGCCCATGAAGTTCAACTAGAAGAGAAAAAGAAAAAAAGATATAATTTAATTTTAAGGTATGGATTTATTAAAATTCAGGGGGAAATCTCAAGAATTTTTTTTAAATAGCTAAAAACTCAGAGAACAAGGGTGTCACACAAGTGATGGATACTGAACAGATGCCAAGGGAGACACATAGGGAAGGGAAGAACACCATTCAGGATTCTTTATATTGTGACAATTTTCTCATAAATTTAGATATACACTTACCCCATGACCAAGCAATTCTCTTTCTAGGGCTTTATGCAAATGAAATAAAAACATGGGTTCATGAGAATGCTTTCACAAGAACCTTCATGGCTGCCATTTTTATACAGCAGATCAACTGGGGATGACCCAGCAGCCGAGAGAAGGAGGGAAAACTGTTCCAGGTCTGGGCTCTCACCTGAGTCAGTTCCCAACTATATGCTACTTCAGGCAACACTTAACTTTTTCAACAATTAACATTCTGATTTTAAATTCCATCTGAAAATCAATCATAGGAATGCATCTATATATTTAAGATGATTCTGAAAACTAAAAATTTTGTGTATAAAACACATAGCCCAAAATCTCAAGCACAGCAAGAGCTGACCATCACAGCCAGTGTTTTCTACCTTCCAGCCCCTGGGTTTGATTGTATTAATTCATTTAAATATCACAACTTTCAAAAGTGGTGATCATTCTGTAGGAAAACATAATCCCATCTCTTTCTCTCTCTCTCTCTCTCTCTCTCTCTCTCTCTC
>NW_022900929.1:27578535-27767546 GCF_012274545.1 Fukomys damarensis
ATATATATATATATAAGTATATATATCCACTATATAGAATTATAAAAGTTCTTATTTTCCCCCATTTTACAAAGAAAGCAAAGAGAGACTGAGGCACTTGATTAGGGGTGTGCATTATGTTTCTGTCACAGCTGGGATGATACCCAGGTGTTCTGTCCCCAGTGCCTGCACTCTGAATAATTGCTTCAGCATGGGGAGAGATTTTTAATTATCTTTGGGACCAGGAGGGAAAAAGGACTTTATTCTTCTACCAAGGGTTATGAAAGAAAGTTTCAGAAAGTTACTAACATGTGGTCAGGCAGATTATTGAATGGTTGTCTCAGGGAATAATAAGGTTGAGAGAGCCATAAAAAACTACTTAGCATAAAAATATTGATGGAACAATATCTTAAAACTTTTAGATAGTTCATTTGAATGGATAAAATGTGTTTTCCTCACCTAACATTAATAGAAAGTTCACACCAAGTTCTAACACCTAGAAGCCTCTGTTTACACTTTATAGGATAGAACAATAAAACAGGAAATCAATGAATAACCCTAAGGTTAAACAGCCATCAGGTTGGAGATTCTAGCTAATTTAAACTATCAGATAAGCACTCCATGTGGTTTCATCTTACTCTTGCCACTGTACAACAAGCCTGGTTTCTAAATGTGAAACAACACATCAAAATAGACACATTCATCCCCACGTGAAAGATGAGAGAGTGGGAACTCAGACAGTTCAAATGATTTCCCTGGGTAACTGTTAAGTGACAGAATCGGGATCTAAACTCTGATTTATTGGAAGGTAAAGCCAATTTTCTTTCCAGTAGGCAATTCCACTATTCATTTTCAAACCAAGCGCTGATGTCAACCTTCTTGCCTGGCTTTGAATGTACTGTTCAGAATCTTCATTTTAATTTATAGTTTGGGGACTTGGAGGTTGAGGTTGAAGGAAAGGAAATAGAAGTTAGGAATCGAGACAGACAGACTTCGTCTATGAGCGTGTGTGCTTCTCCCAGGCGGGTCCAGCCAAGCACACAGTGACCTGTGAAGGATTCTGGTGGAATGGATCCAACATTACCGCTCTACTGGCAGTTTACCTGAAGGGACCATGAAAAGCGTTCAGTGGAGATGCCAGCGCCGCGTTTTCTGAATCATCCTGAGCCGCCCTGACTGTAGCTCTAGCCAGGACTTGATGATTTAAAAAACCCCAATCCAGGTAGAAAGTGCAGCACATCCCTGCTTCCATCCAGGATGGTCAACTGAGATAGTCAAAGATAGGATTTTCTTTCTGGTTCAATTTCTTGGTGATTTTTTAAAACATTACTAATCATGCTTCAAGGGCAAACTCCAGAGTCTCCTCTTTTTGATGTCCTCCTTCATGCCCTGCAGCAAAATTAATTGATCCCTCTGTGTTTTTTTAGGTCTTTGTTTATGTTTCTATAACAAAAGCTTCAAAAGGAAGCCCGGGCCTTTGAGTCAAATTCACCCAAGAGGCTGTGGGAAAGGCAGGGAGATATGTGAGAGGAGGCTGGGAGAAAGAAAGGCTCCCTTCTGCAAGGCAGCCGCTCACCAGTGCAGCTAGGGGTCTGCTGAATTCCCATTTTCTTGAGTGTGGATTGCAATGAAAGCATAATATCAACAC
This sequence comes from Fukomys damarensis, assembly GCF_012274545.1. Classification (NCBI taxonomy): domain Eukaryota; kingdom Metazoa; phylum Chordata; class Mammalia; order Rodentia; family Bathyergidae; genus Fukomys; species Fukomys damarensis. Next base: position 27,580,163 of record NW_022900929.1, read on the forward strand.
ATTAGGGGAAACAGGACTCCATGCAATCTGGCTGTCCCCAGGGAAGCAGCAGGTGTTCCAGTGAGGTGGAATAGAAGAAGCCAAAGAGAAAGGAGACATGGAAGGCACAATTCAAAATTGTACTTTTAAGAAGACTGAAACTCCCAGGACCCAGTTGAATTTACCCATGGAGAACCATGTCAGCATTCCTTTGGTTAAACTTAGGCTCCTTCCTTTTAGACCTATCACACTCCAAATTTCTCAGAAATACTGAAAAGTGACTTAATGAAATATAAATAATGGGAGCCTTATTCTAAGATAAAGGAACATGCTGAGAGAATTCAAAGAATGCTTAAATTAGCCATCTTTAAAAGAGGGGGTTGATGCCTAAAATATGGGCCAGTACCCTTCCTGGATGTGGGCTACCTGTTCCTGGGGTTTCTACCTCCTCATGAGAAGCACAAATGTTCCCAGTTCCAGGAAATAATCTCGGTTTCTCTCTCCTACATCCCATCTCTCTGCCTGCAGGGCCCACAGTCTATTTCAATAAGTGTGTACTTCAAATTTCTGCTTAATAAAGTCCTTCCCACACCTCTTACTGGAGCATCCTGAATACTTTCCTCCTCAATGGAGTCGGTGAACTTGCAAACCTTTTCTACAGATAGTGTGGGTTAGGTTCTTATCACTTCTTTGCCCTCTGCAGTAGCAAAAAGAAATGCTGACAGTCGAGGCAGGTTCTTGAAACAGACGGTCAGGATGGTGGTGGGTCTAGCCAGTTGGAAGGACACCATGGACGCAAAACCTCAGGGAGGTTAGATACAACCCTGGACCCAAAGGGCAGAATGTAATGGGCAGGGCAGGCTCCAGGCCAGGGCAAGGATAAAGCGTCCACACATCCTAGAAGCACCCTGCAGCTGGGCAGGAACCTGAGATCCACAGGCAGGAGTAACCACATGTACATCCAGGGAAGACACACTCACACCCACTACAACATGAAGACAGCGAAGTCAACGTTGCCAGTCTGGGGAATCTGAAACACACAAGGTGGCTGAGATCCATACTTGGAAAGTGTGGCATTAATCATGTTTCAAAACGTAAACTTTGAACATGGACTTTGGAAAGAGATTATTCTGGTTTCCAACTGCAGCCCTGTCACTTCCAGCTGTGTAATTTGAAAGTGATGTTTATGAAGCCTATGAGTGACCATTTCATCACCTGTAAAGACAAGATAAGAGTGGACATAGACTTTTTTCTGTGCACATAAGGTGAGGAAATGTGTGAGACTGCTCTGTGGTTTCTACTGCATGTTCTTCTATTATAAATGTCAGGCTCACCCTTTTGCTGATACCCTATGGCTTTGCACAACAGCTTTTCATCTCTCCTGGTTTTTTTTCTCCTCCTGAAAACAGAAAGAAACTATTCACTTCACCTTTGGGAGTGGTAAATGCAGAAGAAATCCTTTTATGTCTGGTCTATTGATCAATTAATTGGGCACAGAATGATCAAACATTGTATCTACAATCTACTGTATACAAGACCAACGGCAGGACTGTGTCTTTGCTGAGCAAGAGAACTGCAAGCCCTACTGAGAGAAAATTTTACCCAGGTGGGAAGAGATTCATTTACGGCCGGTGTGAGAGCCTGAAGAAGTGACATTTTTTGCAAGAGGAATAGTGCATGACTTAACAGTCCCTGTGTACACACGAATACATCAAATACATTTGCTTCGTGATATGTATCAACAATGGGTGACAAAAATATCTACAAAAAGATTTTTTTTAAGATGAGAAAAAAATTATTTGGGTCCAGGTTTTCATTTATACAAATTATAAAGCATTTCCAAAATGCAGAGGAGAATATCACGAGCAAGGTTCTTCTTCACAGAGTACTTGCTTAATCTGACCATCTGTGCTACACTCGCTCAGCTTTTATCACCTGTGCAGATGTCCCGAACCTTCCTACCACCCCTTCCCTTTGCTCAACCCCAGAGACGTCTCCATCTGGGAGGCTCCACTTCCCTCCCACACACCTCTGCGCAGTGATCATAAAATAGACCTTCTTTTACACATTTTAATGTTTATGTAAACAACAACACGCATAATAAAATAATAAGGGCTATTTTTCAACTTGCTTCTCTCAGTGTACCCTTCTGAGATTTATCCATGTCAATATGGAGATGGGATAGAAGAAATAAAGATAGAAAAGAGACAAGCAAAACTGTAACTGAAAATGGTACTTTTTAGAACACTCTCACTTTGGGACGCAGTCAGAGCTACACAAGTCCGTCCATGTGCACATCCCCAGGTTAATGTACTCTTCTTTCTTTCCAGAACCATCACACTCCAAGAGCCTTAAGGATTCTTTCAGTCCAAAAATTGGCTTAGTTGAAAAAGTAAAGAGAAGGAATCTGATCTTAAGATGAAGCAACAGAATGTGAGAATTCAATGAATGCTTACATTATCCTTCCTTTAAAAAACACAACAGGTTCTTGCCTGTAAACTGGGATGTTACCCATCGGGAGGACACTTTTTCCACAAATTTCCAACTCCTAAACAGAAACATAAATATGCCAGTTCCCGGAAGTAATGTACCTTACTTCTCTAAAAGCCCACTGTATTCTTTTTTTTTTTTTTTTTTTCCATACTGGGGATTGAACTCAGGTCCTTGCACTTGCAAGGCAGGCAGTGGAACCACTGAGCTAAATTCCCAGCCCTCACTCTTTATTCTTGAGTGTGTACTTTTCTAAATCCTTTCCTTAGATCTTACTGAATTGTCCTGAAAATTTCATTTTCATGATAGGCTTCAGCAGACATAACTGCAGGAGGGCTGGTTTCTCCATCTCCACCTCATCAATCTTCAAGGACCCTTTCTGGTAACATTAGGTGACAAAATTCATACTGCTACAGACAACATAAATAATGTTTCTTACCTACATCATGAGACATTTAACATTTTTTTCTATTTTTATTTCTATATAAAATAAATAAACAGAATAAAATGAAATAGCATTGCATTGAAAACCTTTATATACACATAAACCATATAAAATGAAATGATAAGGTAAAAGTATATGATTCTTTTAATTTGCCTAAATATACCCAATTTACTCTTAAAAGTGCTTATGTAGTTTCAGCTCTGACTCATAAAAAGATTGGAACTTGTTATTCCCATTTTTACAGAAAGAAACAAGCTGAACCAACAGAAAAGCAACGGCTGTTCTTGGAACTAGGGCAAGGGACCACATGAAAACTGACAGAACAGGTGAGCACAGCGAGTCTCAGGCAACATGAGCTCACCTACACCAGAGCTGCTGGGACTGAAAGTTGTGAGCAACCCATGCATGGTCTCTGATGGACCACTGAGGCTTATGGGGCCCCAAACTTCTGGAGACCCGCCCACTTCCTGGGTTCTATCCCCAGTAACACCACTCCACTGGGTCCTCACAGCCAACCACAAGCAAACCAGACAGCTAACCCCTCATGTTTCTGTCAGCAGGAGGGGAAATTCCATCTTTAAATGTATCTAGATTGTTCTCTGAAGAAGAAGCCAATTATACAAGGGAAATAGATTCATTAAGCATTATCTCCCTGAGGGGAGCAGGTGGGTACCCCGCTTAGACACTCTCCAGCCTTCTATTCTCCTCTCACAGGGGATAAGAGCCACGACTGCCCAAGGACACAGACCACAAGAAGGCTGAGACTCTGTGCTAAGACGTTAGAACAACACCTTTCCTCAGGTCACCACTGCACCCACAGAGAACAGACACAACCTCAGGCGAAGACAAAATGCAAGGTGGAGACTGAATCTGAGGAGATCTAAGGAAAACACGAATGAAAAGAGTTAAAAACAAGGTCTTTAAAGGAGATTAAAGCCAGGGATACTTTTAGCTGTTCAGTGGTAGAGAAAGTCCAACCTCCTTCACAGCTGGTAAAAAGGCAAGATGGTGAAGGTGTCATTGAGAATATTCTGGAAGTTTTCCAAATGATTAAACAAGCAGTTACTAGCTATTCCATCCCTAGGTGTATGGGCCAGACAAATGAAAACATGTTGCCACCAAATCTGGTACATAAATTTGTCATAATAGTCAAAAGGTGGAGAGAACCCAAATATCTTTCACCTGATAAATGCATGAGAGAAATTTGGCATTGGCATAAAATGGAAGTTAATGCTGCCATGCACAGCCAACCCATGGCCCATGCATAGAGTCTGGACAGCTTGTAAAGTGATCTCCAAAGGTCATCAACTTTTCACATTGTTGTATTATTTTAGCTATGTATTTCATGACTTGATTGAAATGTTCAAGCGCAGGACTTGTAGACAAGGAAAGAACACTGTGTAGGGGAGGTCACAGGATGGTACTCACTCCACCACCCAGCCCAGAAACACATACACACACACACACGTGTGTGCGTGGACAGATGGGAACCCCTGCATATATCAGATATCACATGTATTTTTTCAACTAAAATGCAGCAAGTACAGACAATAGCATTTCAACCCCCTGTATGTGTCTGTATTGTTATTGAGCAGACATGTACATTTTCTTATTTAATTATTAGAGTTGAACTTGTTATTTCAAGAATAATTTTAAAACTTAAAGCACAAAACAAAAGGGGGTTTCATTACACAAACACATTTGCTGATCTTTTGTTGCTTCCTGAGTAATTATCAAGATAAAAGTAGTGAAGAGCATACTCAGAAGTGTTTTGAGAATTTAAGGTGCTGTGCTGAGCATTCCCAGCTAAGATACATCTGGCCTCTCCCTAGCAGGTCTGGATAGAAGCAGGCCCCAAAGGGGCTTAAAGATTTAATCAGAATTCTGGTTAACTTTACTGAAATGTCTCTACTGCCCTTGCATATGATACGTCCAGTTGGACTTATAGGATGATTGGGAATAAGGTGAAGGCAAAGCTACTGGGATAGGGCATCCTAATTTTACAAAGAGGAACAAGCTCCAGCCCCTGGGGAAGAAGTACTTAGATAGCAGGACTTGTGGCCGAGGGAGGGCCATAGGTCCACATCTTCAGAAGTGCCCTGCGGAGATGCCCTCATGAGGGACCATGTCCTGTGAAGCATCTGCTTCCCACTGACTCTTAGGTGTGCCGGCTCTGCCAGATGACTGAACAAGGTGTGACCCTCTTGCCCTTAATCCCAATAAAAGTCTACTGAGCAGAGCAGAGATGGCCCAACACTGTGCCTGTGAGCACAAGAGCACACCCCCTCTCCATCCCCACAGGGCTCCCTCGGTCTTTCTGTGGGTTCATGGAATACAACCTGACTGAGGGCCTGACATACAGGATGGGATGGGATGGACTAATGGCTTCTAGTAATCCTTTCAAAGGCCAGGACAAGCTTCAGTTTTTAATAAGGAACTTGGAACTCTAAATTGTAGCTGAGGGCTCTGCAAGCTGTGTCCAACCCCAATAACATAGGTCCACTTGGGGAGCAAAGTGTAAATGATGCTTATGTTTTACTAGGAGCCTCATAGGCTTCTGTGACTTTATTCTGTGCACAAGAGTCAGCCTTTAACTTCCCTCCTTTCCAACAAAGTGGGTTGTACCTTGAGGTAGTCAACAGATGTGATCATTGATCATATGTTAGCTTGACTTAGTACCACTGAGGAGATCAGCAAAGTCCAGATGTGGTTGTGTGTGTGGGCAACTGATATGTAGGCCAGATAACTGAAGGAAGAAGACCCACTTCCAGTGTGGGTGGTACCATCTGTTAGACTTGTGTCCTGGACAGAATCAAAAGGAGACGTGTCATCACTGTGGCAAAGATCTGGCCTTCCCCGTTGCCTTTGGACATTGGTCTCCAGTTTTTTTTAGCCTCCCAAGGCAGACTCACATTGGAGATTCTCCAGGGGATTTGCAGACCTTGAACCTTAGACTGCCACATCCTTTATCCCTCTCTTTTTGAAGCTTCTGTCTTCTTGTCCTGAGCAGCTCCTGGATCCTCCAGCTCTCATGGATTCTTCCATCTCTGAACCTATAAGCCTACCTAACTACACATGCATAATTATACATACATTTTATGGCTGTCTTTTATCCCCTGGAGATCCCTAGCACAGCAGAGATATGCTTACATGTTTAAGTAAACAATACAGTAGGTCACACAACCTCAGATCTATCCAGTGTGGATCCCTCCTGGTGATTGAGGCTGAGAAGGGCTTCCCGGAACAGAGCTGACTGGTAATTTATGCATAGCCTGGGAACAGTTTTCTCATAGTCATTTCTTGTGAAGAGAGTAGCCGCACCAGTCTGGCCCTGTCAAACACACAGGTCAGACTTGCCTCATTAGCCAGAGCCTGTGGACCACCAAGCTGTCTTCCATGTCCTCCAGAGCCCAAGACAGGGTCTCTGTGCATTGAAAGACCTGACCCTAAACCACAAGGAAATAGCCACCCGGACACTGACAATGAGAGACAGCTGGTCTCATCATGTGAGCCCTTGACATTTGGAGCTTTCTCCCTCCTAGGGACACAGTTGCAGTTCATATTGTTCGATGGCTTTGCCCCATTGCAAATGCCCATAATTATATACTATGCAGGACACTCACAAGCCTGTCCTGACCTCTCTTGGTCAGATGAATCAGATAAAAGGGCATGCTCCTAGAAAAGTTCAAGAAGCCAAGGTGGCATAAAAGGTGGGATGGATGCTTTTTATATAATTCTCCTTGGGTCTTACATTTCTATATGTCTCCCGAGCAGAGGAGCTAGCAGCTTTTGCCACAGGTGACCTTTTCAAGATCACTTATTTCGTGAATGGTCTCGGAAGACAGACGGTGTCTTCCTCTGATGGACAGAACAAATACGACACCGTGCAATGTCATAAAAATGACATCTCCTTCTAAGGCAAAATCTAGGAAATTGTGCTTAGTGAAGGATTTAGGTTTCCTAAGATAGAGGCTACTCACACACAGGAAGAACAAGCCCAGGATGTGCCAAACATCCAGGTGGGGAAAGTGGCTCATGTCTGATCTCCCAGAAGAGGACAAGAAGGGACTGCACCCGCCTGTGTTGTTATAGAGGAAAGGCCTTGGTGTGTGACTCACGGGCCTGGTGTCCTGTCACAAAATCCATGAAACCGTGAGTCTGACTTGCTGCCTTGGAAGAAGAGTAACATCATTATCACCAACAATATTTCCCCCCTGTTTTTCCAGGTGGTGGAGGCCCACTATGCAGTTTCTTTCCCCTCTTACTGATGGTGAATAGATTTCATGCAGGGCTGGTTTCAGGGCACCTGTGTGACATCACTGGAGTTGGGAAGGGATGGCTCTTGCTACCTGGTGAAAGCAAGCTCTACAAACACCGACGTGGCTGGATTAGCCACCACCTCATTTAGGAAGCTCTACCACCATGCTCCTTCACTGCCATCTGATAACCTCACATGTCCTTGTTATAGACTGGCACTGTCTGTTTCCCAATTAAAACAAAACGCTTGAACTATTTGAATCAAGAACCATGGAGTTTCTCTCTCTCCTTCCCACCCCCTTTCCCCTCCTGTGTCTTCCTTCTGCCCTACCCTCCTCTCTCCCACTGTCAGACCTCTGTAAAGATTTTTATAGTAAGGGATCAGATGGATATAAAGGAATAGTGAAGCCAGATACCCCTGTAATTTCGTTACGCCGTCTGCTTTTACGTCTAAAGTGGAAATAATAATACCTGTGCCCCCCCAAAAGTTACGTTGGTTAAATGCAAGAAGACACAAAAGTATGTATTAAATTCCAAAGTGCTTTAAAATGTGAGCTATTTTGTTAGTAATATCAGTTAAAAGATTTGTTATTTGGAATTTTCTGCAGGAATAATTTTTTCTCTGCATTGTTCTTGAATTCAGGAGCTTCTGGACTGTTTCTCACTGTGCGTCAGGCCTGGGGGTGAGGTCTAAGTCTCTGACATTCATTTGTTCATTGATCCCTGCATTCCTACATTTACTCAACGAATGCCTGAGCGTACGTGTTCATCATCAAGCACAACAGACTACAAGGAGAAACGGCACAAAGTCTCTGTCCTCGTGAAAATGGCAGGTGTGGGAATGCCATGGGAAGGCAGACACTGCAATCTAAGTGCACAGACGACAGCTTATTTCCATGAGCAATAAGGCCTAGCAAACAGCTCTCAACTCTCTGATTTTTCTGACAGTATGAGAGTCACCATTTGCATCTTTCTTAAAGTGAGGCACCGCTGTTATTAATCAGTTGAGAGTTCTTTTGCTTGACTCAGATGGGCAAAGCACAGCTCTGCTCACAGCCCCAGAATCTGAGTACCCAGGGCCCTACAGCTCTCAGCTTTACAGTTCTGAGCCCCAGTGCCACCAGTTGGCACCAGTTAATGCTGAATACCCTGTGCCCGCACTGTCAGTTGCTGGTCTCCGGCGACCTGCAGGGCCAACAGCTCCAATCACTTACAGATCTTTTAAACATGAATGCTTTGTCTACAGTTATCCGGATATGAATGATATGAGCAGGATCTGTGCTGTAGCACCCAGGGAGCATACAGCAAGAAAATGCATTACTGTAGGCATTCCTGGTCCAGCCACAAAGCTGGTGAGGAAAGCGCTGCTTGTGTAGCATGCCTGTTACTGGCTCACACTCAACCCTGCTGACTGGTTGGAATTCCAGCTTGCTATTGGTCCAGATGTGGATCTGCCCATTCGTCAAAATTTCTCTAAAGTCAAACCTGTCCTTCAGAACATCCAAACTCAGTTCAACTGCTGAGCTCAAATTCATACCCATCATAGATGCCTTCCAGAGTAGGTGCAGAGGTCTGGGGCAGACAGCAGTACAGTGGAAATCCAGAAAATCTCCAGGCAGGCTAGCCGGTTAATCACAGCTTATGGGGTGTGAGGGAGTTGAGTGTTAATAACTGGCCAGAATCCCTCCCTTGTCTCTGCCACCTTCAAGGGTCCCCTATGGTTCTTCAGAGCTGGGGAGCAGCATCTGGGGTAGGGAGTGTGGAGCCCAGAGAGCAGCCACCAAGGAAGGACACTGAGGCCAGCTGTCCCTGTCCCTCCTTAGGGGATGTAAGGAGGACAAAGGGAAGGGAGGGAGAGAGATGAACAGCTGCTAATGGAGCGACATTTCCTTCTTGCAACACAGGAATGGGGATAGGCAGGTGCTTCTCCTGTCTCTGTGACCACAGCTTTGGACATGCCTGCTTTGCATTCAGACTATATGGAGAACCCAGATGATTTCTCATTGGCTGGCAATGCGTGTTTCCTAGGCCCACACAAAGGAATCCAGTGGTGTGTAACTGGGACCTCCCTAGTGTAGCTCCCTAGTGTACCAGTCAGCTTTCCATTGCTATCACAAATAGCTGAGGAAATTACCTTGTCAAGAGAAAGGATTTATTTTTGGCTTCCCGTTGTACAGGTTTGAGTCCGTGATCAATTGAGAAGCTTGCTTTGGACCTGTGGTGGGGAGCATACCTTTGGGGAACATTTGGGGGACATAGTCAGGAAGTCACCTCATAGTCAGGAAGGAAAACAGAAAGAAGAAGGTGCCGGGGTCCCACAATCTCTGAGTGATGACTAGACCTCACCTCCTAAAGGTCCCTTCTCTGCCCAGTGGCCTCACTCTGGGACCAAGCTCTTAACACAAAGACCCTGAGAAATGTGTGAGACCCAAGTTACAGCAACCTGCGGGAGCTGTCTGTGCTTGGACCTCTGAGAAGCTCTCCTGACTCTGGGAAAGCCTACAATTCCTGGACTTGGTCATCTCTGTAACTGGACTCCAGATCATTAGACTTTGGCTTGGGATCCTTTGAGATACACCTTGAGGCTGAATCCTCATTAGGAAGCCCCTTGCCCACTCAGCTTTACCTAGATAGCTGGTGATCTATGTCTACCTTGGCTTCTCCCAAGCCTGAAGCTGTAGCCTGGTCACCTATCTGGGTACATGTTCAGAGCTATAACAGTGAAAATAGTTCTTCAGATTTAACAAAATCACTGAGTTTCCTAATTAAGGGCCTTAATTTGGGGCATTTAAGAAACATTGATATCTTTTAATTCTTCCCTAATTTTTGGCTTTAAGTGCCTTCTCAATAGAAATTATAGAATCCACTTGAATTTGTAGAAAATACAGCACTAACCTATGATGAACCCTCTCACAGTCAAATATTGGCTTCCTTTCTTGAAATATTTTTCAAACTACTCTTGCATCTTTTTGTTTTCCTTTTCTTTTCTTCTAAGGAAATAGTTTTTCTGTTAAAAATTATTGATTGATAAACACAGAAAACTACACTAGCAATTTCAAACAACCATGTTTTCTATGGATAATAAGTACACAAAACCTAATTTAGTTTCTAAAAAGTTTTCATTGTCTGTGCCTTCCTAGGAGAAACAATACAGGTGGTAACTTTGGGTATCAGCACATCATATTCTTAGGGACTGTTCTCCACGCTCATCACACTCCACACGCTAGGCATCTTGTTTTTACATACCTATATAGAACCTTTCCAGGAAGCTGTGTCATTGAATTATAGTTGTACAGAGCCATACAGTAAGCTCCTCACTGTGTCACTGGCCCTGATCAAGACTAGAGATGTTAAATAGCAGCCAAGGAGCACATACCTAGCATCAATCTTAGCCCTGCACCACTACTTTTCAAACTGGGGCTTGAGGGAGGGGAGTGCATATCGTCCTCAGATGCATCTGCTCCAGGGCCTCCCTGTCACTTCCACAAGCCTCGCCCGCACCCATGTGAGGAATCAGGATGTCAGAGATCAAAATGTTGACCAGCCTTGTGATCTTTCAAATTTCAGATCTGTAATCTCCATCTCCTTTCGCTTTCCAAATTCTAAATAACCGGAATTACACATAGCCTAAGTAGAAGGCAAAATTAAAATCCATAATTTACAGGAAGAGCCAGCAAGATGCATGACCAACCCCTAGCCATCAATAGGTGCTTCCATGGCCTAGTTCCATGAAATGGCTTGAGAATTGTGCCAGTCTTTGAAACTTTGAATACTGTGTGACTTATTGTGTTATTAGATTTTCGAATAGAAGTAAACACCCCCACTTTTTATTTTATGAGCTTTTCTGCTGACAAAATCCTTCCTATCACAATGCAAAAGACTACTTCTTGCTTCTCCTTATTAAATAAGTCATCAGTTGCCGTATCTTCAGCCTGCCATTATTCTTTTCATTCCTTATGATAACTTCAGTGTCCAAAAACTTCCAGAGGCCGATTGTTAATTGAAGTATTATGGTGATGTAGTAGAAAGCAAAGATCATCTAACCTAAACCATCACAGTTAAAGAAGAAATGTCACAGAGATGAAGCACCTGGACTAAGTCACTTGTGTGTTTAATAATGGAGATTGTGCTGGAAGCCAGACCTCCGTCTCTCACTAAAAAACCAGATTTCTGACAACCAACTGTCCCTTTGCACATCTTCCATCTTGCAAGAAGCTGTAATCTCTTTACCTAGTCATAGAACATAGCATATAAAAGCACTAAGGCAAGGGTTTTTTTGCATCTGTTTTTTTTTTTTTACATCTGTTCAGGGTAGTAAACATTTACTTGGAAATTAATATATTCATTAGGAACAATTTTACTGAAAACATGAAGAAGGGAGACTAAGGACAGGCAGACAATATGCAATATATTAATCTGATTAGAATAAACATTATTTCATTTTTGCAATGCTATACCTTGTAAATATGATTTTAACTTAATCTAAAGCAAATGGTTGAGAGAAAAAATATTTGAGCATAAAATATTTTTTTCTTTTCATTGCTTATTTTATTTCTTGCAGTGTTGAAAATCAAACCCAGAGTCTTGTTCATTGTAGACAAATTTTCTACCCTGCACCTTAGGCTTGGAAATGATTTCTTTTAAGTTGTCATCTCATTTTGAGTATTTATCATATAGACCAAATTTGAAAAAGTGAATATAGTATAAATTTTCTTTCCTTTCTATCTTTCTTTTTCCTGAGTTTATTGAACAAAACTATAGGAATATAGCACTTGTATCAGGTTCTATAATGTCAGTCTTATCTATGCCCTTAGCATTCTCCAGGTAAGTTGCCTCTAGACAAATGACTAAAACAGCTCCAGTATTCCAACCGTGGCAGATACCTTTCAGGAGGGCTGTGTCCACTGAAGACAGGTGTGTGCAGGGAAGTTTTTCCTGGGAAATATGGAACAGCCTGGCTCTCAATCCATTTTACTTAACTTCTTTCTAAGACAGTAGCCATGTAAGAGACAGAAAATTAAACATGGGGCATGTGAATAGAGACACAGGTTCAAATGCTTCAGTCCAAAAGGTCACAGGAATAGATAATAAAGGTGACAGCACTAAATCCAGATGGTGGACAGCTCTATTATCCCAACACCAGGACTCAGGACCATGCTGTGACTCTTGACAGCTACATTTGTAGCTAAATTTGACTCGTGTTTTTTTATCTGTGTTCTTACATCAAACATCTCCTTAATGAGAAACAAAGATTAACAATTGCATGTCGTTTGATTCCTTGCCTACTTTTAATAATCTGCATTTTATAAAGTTAGTACACTGTTGGTACACTGTATGTAAAACTATAATCTGATGTGGAGACAGGTAAGGAACTGTTGGTGCAAATTAAAAAGAGGAAATTTGTTAATATGAATTACTTTACTGCACTGTGAAGTGATGTTTCCTTACTGAAAAGTGTAAATTACTGATAAAATCTGAATATTAATTTGTATACTATATAAAGAGATGAGAAGGAAATTAGAACCCAAGGAGAAAAAACTTGAGATTAAACAGTTTTTACAACAATTTTAAGATCACAGACAGGCAATTTGAATGAGTGACTTTCCAATTTACCCAATTTGCAAATTATTTGTTTGTGAGAATGCTGGGTTTCACACAAATAATTAATTTATCTTCTCTTTTTTGTTTCTGCCTTTATTAATTTTCCTAGGGCTTTCATCATAGTACAAACTGAATGGATTAAAAAACCCAGAAATGTATTCTCTCACAGTTTTGATGTTAAACATCCAAGATGAAGGTTTGAGAAAGGACGGTTCCTTCTGCAGGGTGAGAGGAAAGCTACTCTGGGGCCCTCTCTTAGCTCCTGGGGGGTGGGCAGCCACTATCTCTGACATGGTGTTCTCCATGTGAGTGCCTATGTCCACTTTTCTCTTTCCATATGGACGCTGGCCATATAGTGTGTGGAATCCAGCCTACTCCAGTTTGATCTCATCCTATCTCTAATAATCTCATTTGGAAAAACCCATTTCCAGTAAGGCCACATTCTGAGATGCTTCGAGATTTAAGGTACTGTCATATGACTAGGTGTGCAGTTCTACTCTTACACTCTGCCCATGGACTCTGCATACTTCTGTCCTTTCATATGAAAAATATTCTCAAAAAACTAATTCATTTCAAGGTCAAGCCTAAGTCCAACGTCTTACTTAAACAAAATGAAACTCAGAGATGAAGGAGACTTGAAGTAAAAATGACTGTCCACCTCTACACTAGTTAAATGAGACAAAAGTAATCTACTTCCCAAATACAATAGTGGGGCAGTTGTAGGACATCATGGTTCCAAAAACAAGAAATCTGAAGGAAGAAAAGGATCGTGGGATCCAGGTAGGTCCAACACACTATAGAGAAGATTGCATTAGTTTCAGACTCAAAGTTAATCTTTTTTGACTCTATGCTTTGTATTCCAGGCTTACTGGTTTGGTGGCCACCTCTCCTTGGCCCTGGGCAGTGGCCACTGCCCTTGGTCTGTGCACTCAGCATAAATGGGCAGTGACAGCCCCAATGAGCCCTAAAAATTAATTTTCCTTCATTTTGTGCCATTTCTGTCCTTTTCAGTTCACAGGCTTAGAGGTTGCTGTTGATACAAAGCTCTCACAAACCTTGCTGGCTCCCTGTGGGTGACACAGAGACTAGACACAAGGGGCTATTTCTGGCAGGTCACTCTTCTTAGCTTCTGCTCAGATGGTTTACTTGGTTTGTGAGTCACGCAGTTTAGCTGTTTAGTAAATGGTCACCCAGACACCTCCCTGGACTTATTTCCAAAGCATTTTGTCTAAATAGGTTGAGACTCTTCCAAACCTTCAAGTGCTTGCTTCTTCTTGCTTAGCATTTCCTCCTTCCATTTATTCTTTCTTCTTGCATTTTACTAAAATTAACAAGAGAAAACTAAACCACACCTAAAGGCTCTGTTTAGGAATCTCTCCTTCAGCTCTATATTCAAGCTCATCACTTTTATACAAGATGTGATCAAAGAATACGGTGAATGTTTAAACCACAAATATTCACAAGGGTCCTTAGTCACACTGTCCTGCCTGGCTTTATCAATATACCTATCATGGGGAAGAGCCGGGAATCGCACAGTGCCAGATCTGGTGAACAAAGTGACTGAGGACGCACTGTCATAATTTCCCAAACTGCCTTTCTGTCAGATGGCCCTCAGCAGCAGCAGCAACAACAGCATTCATTATGTCTGGAACACAGCACATAAAGAAGCAGGACTTCCAGAACTGTTTGAAACGTGGCAAGAATAATGGTATAAGTGTGTTCAAATTCAAGAGATGTATTTTGAGGGCAACTAATCCGGATGTGTCTTTTTACTGTAATAAATTTAAATTTAATATTCACATATGTTCTACCACCAGCAAAAATATGAAAGCGCACTTCTCTGCTGTTTCGTAACAAGACTTGCTTTTCCTTCGTTTTCTATTTACACCTTCAAGATGTTTAAACTCTGCTGAATTTTCATCAGAAATCTTCAGCTTTCACTTTCTACTAACAAACTTCTTTAGAAAGTCTAGGCTTATTTTTGGTCTGATCTCTACCCATTGCCTAATTGCAATGCCAAATTCCACATTTCCACTTAACTTCCGCTTGTTTTATTCTTTGTTGAAGCAGCATTCCACTTCCTAGCACCAAAACCTAGTACGGATATAATAGGGAAAAAAGAAACCTGGTCTATTTAATTGATTTGTTGGGCTTTTCCTTCCAGAACAAATCATACTTACTTGTGACCTTGCATCAGCCCGATATGACCACCAGTCGGTTCATCCTGGGAGTAGTTGCTCTCATTGTAATTTTTATCTCAAGGACTTCTATAGCTTTCCATAGCACATTTTTTAAACGTCTAAATAGAATTCACTTCAGTCATATGCACTAATTTGGATCTACTGCATTAAATATTAAAAGATATATCTGAAGTGTTATTCTCTAACTACTGAACATCTTTAAAAAAACAAAAAACAAAAGAATCCTTTGATCCAAGCCTGAACATTTCAGTCTCAATCAATGATCATGTTGTTTTCACAACCTAATTCCCTGAGTTGATTCCTTAACTTACAAAACTGTTTCTTCTTTGACTAGTGTGCCCATTTGTTCTCATGAGAATATCATAGGATATAGTACCTTCCATCTTCATAGTAATTATCATTTTATCTCCAGTTATTGTACTGCAATACTCAGTGTCTCTTTATGAAGCCAAAATCACACAGAAACCAGCAAATTCAAAGGCTACTACATCATGTTTGAGTGTACTAAAGGAGATCGTTTAATAGCTTTTCAAAGGCAAAATAAATTCTAAGATGTGACAACAGGCAAATGAGCTTGGAAAAGAGAATGTCGGATAAAGGGTAATTTTAATTATCACAGAAGGATGTAGTAATGTATGCTGTAGTTCCAGAACTCTGAGAGGCTAAGGAAGACTGAAAATTTGAGCCCAGTCTGAACAACTTAGGGATTTATGAAGACTCTTGTCTCAAAAAGCAATTGTAAGCAGGATAAAGAAAATGTAGTAAATACACAGCAAAATATTGTTCTGCCACGAAGAAAGCAGGAAGAGTGGGTAGACCTGGAAAACTTCATGGGAAGCAAAATTAGCCTGGCTCTGAGAGTTAAATATCACACAATTCCTCTTCTGTGAGAAACTGAAAAAAATGCACGAATTAATAAATAATTAAAATAAGAGAGAGAGAACAATAAACCAAGAGATAGACTTCTGGAAACATGGAAGGGGAAAAAGAGGAGGAGGGAGAAAATGGAGAGGAAAGAAAGTTGGAACTGCTATATCAAAAACATTCCAATTTCCAAAAACAAACCCTACTATCATGTAACATTAATTTGCACTAATAAAACTTTACAAGTAAAATGAAGTAAAAAATGTATTTAAAACTATGAAGAAGCGCTGGGAATGTGGTCCATTGAGCAAGCCTTGGATTCAATCCCCAGTCTCACACACAAAAGTGTCCAACTGTTAAGACCAGGTACAAAAAGAGAAACAAAATTTCATGATGGTGGAGAAAAGCCCCAGCTATGGAGAATAGAAGTCATAACAGTAGCTCAAAAAGATATCAAAATTTATTGAAAGTACTCAAAAAGGTGTCAAAATATATTAAAAATTATAATGAACATTACACTACAATTTAAAAATTAATAAAATCTTGACACACAAAAGTTTTAAATATGTTAAAATGGTGAAATGTTGTTAAGGATGTGCATTTTGAAGTATTTGTGATAATAGGCACAATTTATTTTAAAATGTATAAAAAATAACAGTTGAGAAAAGAATATAAGAATTGGGAGATGGTTACAGATTACAGATTACATAATGAGCACAGTAAAATTATAATAAAGTAAAAGTGATGGGATCAGAAATTCAGCATTTCAATAGTTGAATAATTTGATTTTTAAAAGATATTTAAAATGTAAATTGGAATAATATACTTCATCAAAACTGAGTCAGACATAGCTTAATGGCCTAAATCTCATGAATTCCATGGAACAGCTTTATTCTGCTCTGAAAATAAGGATTTGGCTAGTTTTTTTTGTTTGTTTTGTTTTTTGGTCTTGGGTCCAGGGTTTGATGGAAAGCAGAACTGATCTGTCACACAAACTACAGGCCTTGTTAGTGGAAAGAAGACATGCATAAGGTTATAAGTAGGAGTGGTTTGTGAAAACAAGAGACTTTCCTATCTGCAGAATTCAAATGTTTGAGCTGAATTCTGATTTAATGAACCTTACTTGGTTGCCATATTGGGCCCCAAAGAAGTTTGGAATCCATAGGAAGAGACAAAGTAAGAGATCACTGGATAAAAGAGAGCATCAGACAAATGTAAAAATATCTCAAGAAAGTTTACTGTCTTTGTTTTTCCACTTGTGAGGAAAATCAATAACAATATGACTAGGACAGATAGTCCTGAATTAGTCATTATCCCAAGTGTGCGATAACACATCAAATATATTCAAGAAACATAACCTACAATTAGATATGAAAAGTGACAACAAAAGTTATTAAAAATACCTAAGATAGTTGTGCAGAAATTTCCTTCTACTTCATTATCATCCCCTAAATTTCACAGAAACTTTCTTGATCAATTACAAGAATGGCAGAATAAAGATTTAAGTTAGCTTGCTCTTCTTCTAAAAAAAAATGAAATATGGACAAAATAAAATAAAGCATTTCAGAATCCCAGCATTTATTAAATGTCAGAAATCGTCTGCCTAACAGAAATTACCAAACCTTTTAAGACCTAGGTCTATGATGCTTAAACTTTAAATGCCTTCATCCTCTTTACTGCCAGGTCACTTGTGACACAGCCAAAGTTGGCAAGATCCTAGAAAGTAGAGGACTAGGACTGCATTAAAATCACTACTGAAATGCACAGTTCATATTTTTTTTCCCTGAGCTTTTGTTCCTCTAGAAAATCTCTCTTCCCAGAGTGCAGCAGCTCTTTGATCCTTTTCTGGGGTCAGCTCAGTGGGGACAGAATGTTGTAGTCTATTCCCTGAAATTATCTAAATGGTAAAAAGTTGTGGCAAAAGTGCAGAAGCATGTGTTCACATTTTTATTTGAGAAGAAGTGCCCATCTGGAAACAAAAAAAAGGAAGAAATCCTTGAAAAATACACAAAAATAGGAAATATTAGAAATGCTTAACATGCTTTGAGGATCCAGCAAGCAGTAAGGAGAAAACACCTGTGTCTCCCCTCTGTTTGGTCTGGGAGAGGTAAGGGTACCTTGTACTATTGATGTGCTTTTCCATCATTGGGACAAATGACCCAACACCCACAAACTCAAGGCCATGGTTTCAGAGGAGTCAGTCCATGGTCATCTGAAGGCAGGAACATCACGGCGGAATGATGTTATGGAGCAGAGCTGCTCAGTTTTTGGTGGCCAGGAAGTAGAACAGGGTAATGGCATTAGAGATGAAGGGGAGAGTGACCAGCTATAGTTCCCAGGGTCACACTCCACTAACCCTTCTACAAACACCCAGACCTGTGCTTCCCCAGTCCCCTCTGTGGCTCCCAAGCCAATCAAATTGACAATTAAGCTTGCTTGTCACACTTGTAAGCTTCCTATGCTTTAGACACTTGTTTTCTCATTACAAGGACACTAAGCACAGGGTGAAAGGTACATAGGAAAAGCACTAAATACAATCTTCTGACCATTCATTACCGACAACTAAAGTACCAATGTGTTGCCAACACAGCTAGACTTTACAGTAAGGCTATGGAATCAGAACAAACATTGTGAGCAGTAATCAGTGGTTTTACATTTTGGAGCCTATCTAAACAACAGAAGTACCCCAGGAAAATGTGAAGAAAGACCAACTTGAGTCATTTGTAGAAAAATGGATGTACCTTGTTACTATGAGTTTAAGGGAAATGAATCAGACACACAAACTTAAATATTGAATGGTTTTTCTTGAATGAGAAGCCAAATGAATAAATAAAATACATATAAATACAAATGTATAAAATAAAATACTCAGTCATAAAAACCAAGAAACTAGAGATTTATAGCTAAGTGGATGCACATTGAGGCCATACTCTTTATTTTTTTCATTAAGTTTATTGGCACTTTTTACGTATACAGTACAATCACATTCATCATTGGGATCTTGTACCCTTACATGATAGATCTTGGTTCTCATTTTTTCCCCATTCCCCTGCCCTCCCTTCTCCCCCTCCTCCCTTCCCTATTTACAAAAACTTTGTTTCCATTTTTTTGTTTTCTCATATTTTTTCTTTACCCTTATTTACTTTCCCTTACCCTTCTCACTTCCCTTACACCTTTAGCCCTTTTCTTTGTATTTCACATTGTCAGTTATACCATTTAGATCTTATTTACACTTTTAGTTTTTCACACCACAGAAAGTATTTGGTATTTATACATATACACTTAAGTGAAATTAGTAAGTCACACATGTGTAAATACCAAATAGTTTCTCTGGTGTGAAAAACTAAAGTGTAAACAAAGATTAAAATGTATAACTGATATTGTGCAATAGGAAGAAAAATCTAAAAGAGTAAAGGAAGTGGGAGGGGTAGGGGAAAGGTAATAATTGAAAAGAAAAAATATATGAAAAGGAAAAACGTGGAAACAATGTCTTTGTAAAGAGGGAAGGTGTAGGGGCTGAGGGGAAGGCTGGGGAATGGGGAAAAATAAGAACCTGATAAATTATGCATAGGTACAAGATCCCAGTGATGAATGTAACTGTGTTGTATACCTAACATGTACCAATAAAATTAATAAAGATAAAAAATAAATTTAATAAAGATTAAAAAGTAGGGACATAGAGCTTTCTCAAATGGGAAGGGGATCAAGAGATAGAGGAAGGGGAGGCAAAGAAGGGAAAACAGATGAAAAAAGGAATTAAGATATGTTATGTACATGCACCAACTCCACACAAGAAATGCAAACATTATGTATGACAGACACATATTAATAAAAATTTTAAAAATAAGCCAACACCAATAATAAAAATATCACCATAAAAAACATTAACAAACTGGTGACAAGAAACTGAGGAATGGAGACATTGAAACAAAAAAGTTCAATAATAAACGCTTCAAATCCCAGATCCACAAAAAAATATTTTTTTAAATTTTGGGGAAGTCGATCCCCAGAACCACTGGAAGAAAAAAAGGCATAATGGAAGGAAGGAAGGAATAGAAGAAGGAAGGGAGGGGGTGGGGTGAGAGAGAAGAGAAAGTAGGATAGGAGGAGGAGGGAAGGGAGGAAGGAAGGAAGGAAGGAAGGAAAGGAGGGAGGGAGGGATTTGTGTAGAGGACTGCACTGCCTACCATCTGTGAGGCCATGGGTTGGAGTCCCAGACAGAAAAACTAATTTAAAAAACAAACAAACAAGCAAACAAACTAGAAGTGGCCTAAGTGAGGCAAGATGAAAAGCAAGCCCTTTGAGCTTTTTCAGAGCTACAAGACAAGCGAAAATGCACAAATAGGACTCTTACACAGGATGTCCTCTCTGCTTCTTCCTCTCGGGTCCCCTTTCAGGAGTGCGGAGTGTTGTCTTAGAGGCCACCAAACTGAGGAGAGGAAGATGGCACCAGAGTAAGATAAAACATGTGGAAGCTTGCTGTTCTCACCCAGATTGAGCTGCTGCTTTTCTTCAATTAATGTTCCAGTTATTGCGAGCTTTTGCTTAGTTACCAGAGTTTTCAGTGTTAATTCTGACAGCCTTGCTGAGTTTTCATTGCTTTTAAGGAGGAACAAACTATTGGTGTTTCTCACTTTGCTATTTTTGCTAGCATTGCTCATGAATATATTTTAGAAGCCAGGCCTAAAATTATTTTGTAGGTGAACAACCTAAAATAATGAGATAGGAAGCATTTTTTTCTCCAGAGTTTTAATAATTTCTCAACATTTTAAGGCAGGTTCAGTAAGATTGAAATATTAAAGAAATAAGTTTATTTTTCCCACAAATATGTCTTAGTACCAAGCCTCAAAACAATATAATTCCTTTATTCTTTCTTTTAAGTTGTAATGTGTTTATTTTTTCTCTTGAAATGTTGAATTCTGTATGAGAAGGATGATCTTGGATCTTTGAAGTTTATTTTAAACTTTTAAATATGCCTGTCAATTAGCATATCTCTCACTGGAAAATCCCTTTTTACCTTCAAAAGCTGTTCAACCGCTTTCCCTTCTTTTACTTTGAGGGATTAAGAGTTGACACTTTTTTATAAAGGCTCAAGGTTATACATTTAATCGGACCTTACATAATTGAAGTGACCCCTTTTTAAGGTAAAATTTCTAATTTTTGCTTTGGTAGCATGTTAGAAGGGATAATTTATATTCTGCAAACCAACCTTTAAAAATATTGAAAAATCTCTAAAAAAATGATTGGGTTGGCAAAGTTAACTCTTTGGAGGCCTCCATATTGGAATCTTCTCAGGGGCCCATAGCTGCTACTTGGCAGGAAATGTTTCTTCTTTTTGCTTGAAAATAGTTATCAAATGCAGACAAATAGCCACGCAGTTTAACAAACATCTCTGGCATGCTTTCTGTGTGTCACTTAACTTCCAAGTAAATAGTAAAAGGAAAAAGGTCTTGTTTTGTTGTTGCTGTTGTTCAAAGAAACATGCTTTCTGACAGTGTTCTGTGAAACAATTCAGAGTTAGGGTCATTGGTAGTCAGAAGTAGGAGGGCCACAGATTTGACTTCCCCCAGACAACTAAGGAAAAGCCTGACAAGAAATAAAAACAACGAACGGTTGGGAATGTGTTCCGCCTGAAGACCTTGGGTTCAATCCTCAGCACAGAGAAAACAAAACAAAACAAAACAAAACAGATAATACAACAGCATGTGGGCTGTACAGGTCCTTAAGGAAGGCACAGAGAATTCAGGAGAGATGGAGTCAACCAAGGCTATGTTCCCTTTCATTTGAGGATTTTTGCAGTTTCTTTGTGAGTGGCTTAATGTAAAATTAGGTGCCATTTAATATACGATAAGGCAGTTTAGTATATAATAAGGTATATGGTAGTGTTCGTATAATATTGGAATTTGCCAATACTTGGGGAAAACACCCAGAACTTCGAACGGGAAGTGAATATGCACTTTGAGGGTAGGTGTGTTCGCAGTGGGCCTGGGCTGGAGCTCACAGGGCTGGAGGAAGACAGCTGAGAGATCTTCAGGTAGAGTGAATCAGGAAAGTAGAACCCAGAGTGGCCGAGGCTCTGTGGCTGAGGAAGCTGAACACCTGGAGCTCTTGCTCACCTGGATGTGCCGTCAGGAGAGGAGCAGGTCCCAGGGTGAGCTGAGTGAAGAAGCCCTTAGCAACACCAGTGAAGACTGGTGGAAGAGGGATGGGGTCACATCCTGTTGCTTTTGAATCCAAAATTCCCACACAAAAGCCCACTGTGTAGAAGCATTGGTGGCCAGCGGACATACATTCACAGTGGTCAGGGCACGAGGAATCTGGCTTCGCTACATAGAGTAACCCATCGGTGGGACCATAATGGGATGATGTTGTTGGAAAGTGATGGAAGCCACAGTCAGGGCCTGATTGAAAAGAGCTGATTGTGGGGGACTCGGCGACTGTGCCCCAGCCTGGCCCCTTCCCTCCCTTCCTAGGTTTCCCTCCTCATTCCTGGCTGCCTCTACCAAGACCCACACCACGATGTTTCTGCAGTGGAGTCCACTGATTGTAGACCACACCTCTGAAGAAGAGAGCAGAGAGGATTCTTTCCTTCCTGTCAGTGTCTGTCCCAGCTGTTCCATCCCAGCAACGGGAATCTAACCCACACATATCAGCAGCTCCCTTCTTGGCCAGGAGGGTGGAGACATCTAGAAGGATAGAGGTCAGAGATGAATAATGTAACTTTCAAACCAATAGATTTACGATGGGACGTGATCATCGAAGGAACTGGTGTGAGTACAATCACAGGAGAACTCCAGGACTGAGACCAGTGGCATTTACATTTTTAATGTCAAGACACCAAAGAATAGATCAATTAGAAGGAAATCCAAAATTAGGATCTAGAGAAGCATTCCACATGTCATAAGTTAAAATGAATAATTTGCTTCAAGGAGAAATCACTGATCATTTGTGTCCCATGATAGTCTCAGAGAAGTGGCATTTTATATAACGATACAAATATCATTCAATGTGATTAAAACCACACTCTATAAAGGTCTAGAGGAAAAAATTTCTTGGATTTGGCTCATATAAAAATTATTTTTCTATTCGCATGTACTCATTTTACTTATTAATGGAATTTAGTATGATAGATTCACACAAAGAAAATGTGGTATCTATACAGAAGGGAGCATTGTGCAATTCTAGTGAAAAATAGAATCCTTTCCTATGCAGCAAAATGAAATTGAAGAACAGGACCTGAAAGCAGCAGGCACAGAGGCCCAAGTGCATGTTCTCCCCTGTGCTGAAGCTTCGAAGTTAACCCAAATGCAAAAGTGATAAGTGAGGGTGTGGAGAAGGAGGCTGGTAAAAAATAGCAAGTGAAAATTTGAGAAGGAAGTATGAGAACGTACATAAAGAAAACACCAGTGATTAGTATTGCTGCAAAGAAAATTAGAAACATATGGGGACACAAAATTTCATTTCTTCAGAGTGAGGAAGATGTGTAAGGAAGGAAGAGAACTCACTGCAGCTAAAGGTATAAGCAATGATTTTGGAGATTCTCCTGATCACCTGCTATGTGTTTCAGGGTGCTCAGAATTGCAGTGGGCCTGGGTATTGTTTGCTCACTGGTATGGATCATGACTAATGTGGCCCTGTGGACTCCGAGCAGACAGTGTATGCAGTCTGCTGGCATTGAGAAAAACTCCTTTTGGCTTCCGTGGACAGAGATGTGGGATTTTGTGGGGTGCAGCGCCCTCTAAGACTAACAGTTGCTTTTCTGCTTCCTCAGGGCTCCAGAAAGACAAAGATTAGGTCTTGCTGATGACATCAGTGATCTCTGTATATCAACACCATCAGCTATAAACCACAAAACGGCAGCCTCACTCTGTGAACAGGAATACTGTCTTGAATTCTTCAGTAGTTACCATGGTTTTAAACTATGCATTGGTACCTTACTGCTGATCTTATTCTTTTCTTATAGGTTTTGAATTCTTCAGTAGTTACCATGGTTTTAAACTATGCATTGGTACCTTACTGCTGATCTTATTCTTTTCTCTTATAGGTTACGTGTGTGTGTGTGTGTGTGTGTGTGTGTGTGTGTGTGTGAGCGCGCGCACATAGTATATACCTAAACTTTTACTGATTGGATTTTCTTCTAGAAGTTTTGACTTTTGTATGTATAGCTATACTCCTTATCACGTCTATTTTGTATGTGTTGTGAAGAAAGGGATAAGGTAATTTTTTGTTCATATCTTATTCTACCATTATTTACTGAACATAAATGCCATTTGTACCATTCTTCTGACTTCACACCTTTCTTAAAAGATCAATTGGCCAGCTGGGCTTGGTGACACACTCCTGTAATCCCAGCACCAGGGAGGCTGTGGCAGGAGTGCCATGGGTTCGAGGCCAGCCTTGGCTGCATAGTGAGTTCAAGGCCAGGATGAACTACATAGTGAGACTCTGTCTCACAAAATAGAAGAGAAAAAAATCAATTTGCCATAGATGTGTAGATTTGTTTTGAGTCCTCTTTTCTGTTCTATTGAACTTGTGCCTCTCTTTATGCTAATGTCATGTTCTCTTGATTACTTTAGCCTTAAAGCAATTCTTGAATTCATGAAAGATAACTGCTTCAACTTCATTATTCTCTATCAAATCAGTTTTGCATTTCCATATGAATTTTTAAATAAGTTTGTCAGTTTCTACAAAGCCTGCTGGGCATTTGAGCTGTGCTCCATTAAATTTATAGAGCAATTTTGACAGAAGGGATATGACGATAGTGAATTTTCTAAGCTATGAACATAGTGTATGATTTTTCCTTAGTTGGGTTGTCTTGAATTTACCCTCAGTATTGCTATATCATGTCCAGAGTGCTAACAAATTTGCTAAATAGAGTAGCTGCCTCTAGTAGATTCAGTAGGACTTTCTCTGTAGGTGATCATGTAAAGAAAAGCTTACCTGGTCCTTCCCATTTCAGGTTTATTTTGCTCATTACTCATGACACTGACTAAAATCCACAGTGCAATCTTTTAGAAATCGTGAAGGTGACATCGTTGCCATATCTGTGCCCTCAATAAGAAGTCATTATTCTTTCTCCACTAAGTACAATATTAGCTGCATGTGCTGGACAGGTGCCCTCAGCTTTAGACAGCATCTTTGCATTCCAACTTCTCTGGAGATTTTGCTTGGCTTAACTTGGATTTTTGGTGTTTAGTTTTATTTTAGTAAAAAGATCAATGCTGAGTTTTTTGTATCACTTCTTCAACTCTTGAGATGTCCTTTGTTTCTTCTTGTTACATTATTTCCACTATGGGCTATATTGTTTTTTTAATATGTCTTTGTTTGTTTTGTTTTGGTACTGGGGATCGAACTCTGGTCCTTGTGCTTGTGAAGCAGGCGCTGGAACCACTTAGCTAAATCCCTGGCCCTATCACTTTTAATATTTGGCTTGAGTTGTAATTGACAAGAATTGTGTAGATTTACAATGCATAATATGGTGTTTTTGACATATTGCAAAATGAACAGTGTAATGAACCTCAGTAACATATCGACCACCTCACATAGTTACCATTGTCTTTTGCTCCATTTGTGATGAAAACACTTAATATCCATCTTCATAGCCAAGTTCAAGTATATGTTGCTGTAAATTATCATGGCCCTGCTGTACATTAAATATCCAGGAATAATTCGTGGTTTTAAAAGTTAATGGTGAAAGTAATGTTAAGAAATCTCAGGGCTGGGGATTTAGCTCACTGGTTCTGCTACCTGCCTTGCAAGTGCAAGGACCTGAATTTGATCACTGGTAATAAGAACAAAAAAAGATGTCTCTTCACTAGATTTTTGTGGGGTTTTAGCTAGTAATTCTACAGTTTCAGGTTTTACGTTTAAGTCTTCAATCTATTTTGAGTTGGTTTCTATCTATGATGTGAGATAGATGGTGTCACGCTTTTGCATGTGAATAACCAACACTCCAGCATCATTTAGTGGAGAGAATATTCTTTCCCCAGAGTGTGGTCCTGGCATACTTTTCAAACATCAGTTGAGTATAAATGTGTGGATTTATTTCTGGGCTTTCTATTGTTACATTGCTGTATATGTCTGGTTTTGAGCCAGTATTTTCTATCATCACGTTGACTGATTTTTTTTCCCAGTTGTTTATTGGTACATTTAAAGCAAACAATACAGTTACATTTATCATGGGGAACTTGTACCTTTACATGATATGCCTCGGTTCTTATTTTTTCTCCATACCTCTGCCCCCCCTTCATCCCTTTCACCCTTCCTACTTACAGAGAATTTGTTTCCATTTTTTTCCTTTTTTCACATTTTTTTTTGGTTTCCTCTCCCCTTCCCACTTCCCCTTTAGCCATTTTCTTCCTATTTTTCACACTATCATCAGTTATACAATTTGAACCTTATTTATATTTTTAGTTTTTCACACCAGAGAAACTATTCAGTATTAACTCATGTGTCCTATTTATTTCACTTAAGAGTATAGCCTCAATGTGCATCCACTTGGCTACAAATATTTCTAGTTTCTCATTCTTTATGGCTGAGTAGTACTCCATTGTATAGAAAAACCACATCTTCTTCATCTAGTCTCCAGTTGATGGGCGTTTGGATTGTTTTCAAGTTTTAGCTATTACAAACTGTGCTGCTATAAATATGGCTGTGCATATATCACTATGGTGTGATTCTTTTGGAAAGATACCCAGCAGAGGGATAGCTGGGTCAAACGGAACCTCTAATCCTAGTTCTTTGAGGTATCTACATATTGATTTCCACAGTCGTTGCACCAGTCTGCACTCCCACCAACAATGAAGAAGGGTTCCTTTCTCCACACAGCCCATCCAGCATTTGTTATTGATTGATTTCTTGATAGCAGCCATTCTTTCTGGGGTAAGTGTTGTTTTTATCTGCATCTCTTGAATGACCAGTGATGCTGAATATTTTGTCATATATTTATTTGCTACTTTTACTTGTTTGTGTGAGAAATGTCTGTTGATTTAAGATTTCTGTTTTGATATTTAGATGTTTAATCCACTTGGATTTTAGTTTAGTGCATGGTGAGAGATACAGGCCTAGTTTTAACCTTTGGCAAGTTGAAATCCAGTTTTTCCAACATCAGTTATTAAAAGGCTATCTTTCCTCCAGTGAGGATGGTTGGCTTCTTTGTCAAAGATGAGGTAGCTGAGTATGTCTGGTGTTGTTTCTGCATCTTCTAATCTATTCCATTGACCCTCAGTTCTGTTTCTTTGCCAATACCATGCTGTTTTTATCACAGTGAGTTTCTAGTATAGTTTCAAGTTGGGGATTGTGATACCCCCTGCCATGTCTCTGTTGCCTAAAATGGCTTTTGCTATCCTAGGTTTCTCCTGGTTCCAAATGAATTTCTGGATTGTTTTCTCAGCTCTGTGAAATGTACTGTTGGGTTTGCATTGAATCTGTATGGCAGTTTTACAAGTATGGTGATTTTCACCATGTTGATTCTTCTTACCCAGGAACAAGGGATGTCTTTCCATTTCCTTATATCCTCTTCTAGCTCTTTTTTCAGAGTTTTGTAGTTTTCAGTGTAGAGGTGTTTTGTCTCCTTCATTTTATTGATTCCTAGATATCTCATTTTTTTGGATGTTATTGTGAAAGGAATTGTTTCCCTAATTTCCCTCTCAGTGAGCTTGTTATTTGTGTACAAGAAGGCTATTGATTTTTGAGTGTTGACATTGTATTCAGATACTCTACTGAATATGTCAATTAAGTTTATTGGTCTTTTAGCAGAATTTTTTGGGTCTTCTATGTAAAGTATCATATCATCAGCAAATAGTTATAGTGTAACTTCTTCCTTTCCTGTCTTTATTGCTTTTATCTCTTTCTCTTATCTAATTGTTGTAGCTAATATTTCCAAAACTATATTGAACAGGAGTGATGATAGTGGACATCCTTGTCTTGTTCCTGATTTTAGCATGAAGGTTTTCAGTTTTGGGCCATTTACTATGATGTTGGTGTTGGTTTTTCATAGATAGCCTTTATCAGGTTGAGATAGAGACCATCTATTCCAATTTTCTGTAGGGTTTTTATCATGAATGGGTGTTGCATTTTGTCAAATGCTTTTTCTGCATCTATAGAAATGATCATATGGCTTTTGTCTTTGACTCTGCTAGTACAGTGTATTACATTTATTTATTTACATTTGTTGGACCATCTTTGCCTCCCTGGTATAAATCCAAATTGGTTAGGGTGTATAATCTTCTTGATGATCTTCTGTATTCTGTTTGCGAGTATCTTAATGAGGATTTTTGCATCTATGTTCATTAGGGAGATTGGCCTGTAGTTTGCTTTTTAGGCAGGGTCTTTCCCTGGTTTTGGAATCAAAGTAATACTTACTTCCAGGAAAGAATTTGGAAGTATTGCTTCCCTTTCAATCTCATTTAAGAGTTTAAAGAGTAGTGTTTATAGGTCTTCTCTAAATGTCTTATAGAATTCAGCAGTGAAGTTATCAGGACCTGGACTTTTCTTTGTTGGTAATGTTTTAATTACATTTTCAATTTCACTGAATGTAACTGTGATGTTTAGACTTTTTATATCTTCTTCATTCAACTTTGAAAGTTGAATCTGTCCATTTCTTCTGTATTTTCTATTTTATCAGAGTACAGGTTTTCAAAGTAGGTATTGATGAGCTTCTGGATTTCTGGTGGATCTGTCATGTTTTCACCTTTTTCATTCTTAATTGCATGGATTTGAGCCTTTTCTTTCTTTTTCTTGATAAGGTTAGCTAAGAGTTTGCCAATTTTATTTAATCTTTCAAACTCTTTGATTCTTTGATTTTTTTTGTATCATTCTCTGAGTATCCATTGCATTAATTTCTTCTCTGATCTTCATAATTTCCTCCCTTGTATGAGCTTTCAGTTTGTCTTGCTCTTCTTTTTCTAGGAGATTAAGGTTAAGCATTATGTTGTTTATTTGAGCTCACTCTGTTTTCCTAGTATGGGCATTTACTGCTATGAATTTCCCTCCTAGAACTGCTCCCATTGTGTCCCATAGATTCCTATATGTTGTATTGGCACTATCATTTAATTGTAGAAACTGTCTAATTTCTCCTTTAATTTTCTCTGTGACCCAATGTTTGTTCAGCAGGGTGTTACTTAATTTCCATGTGTTTGCGAAATTCTTGCAGTTTCTTATGCTATGGATCTCTAGTTTAATTGCCCTATGGTCTGATATTATACAGGGGATAACTTCAATTCCTTTGCATTTACTTAAGCATGTTCTATGAGCTAGCATGTGGTCAATTTTGGAGAGTTACCCATGTGCAGCTGAAAAAAATGTATATTCTGATTTTGTGGGGTGAAACACTCTGTAGACATCTACTAAGTCCATTTGTTTGAATACTTGATTCATTTCTGTTATTTCATTGTTGAATTTTTTGTCTAGATGATCTGTCTTTTTGTGTCAGTGGAGCATTGAGGTCCCCCACTACAGTTGTATTAGTGCTTATTTCATTTTTCATATCCATTAATATTTGTTTTACATAGTTGGGGCCATTAGCATTCAGTGCATGTATATTTATGATTGTTATTTCTTCCTCTTGTATTGTTCCCTTTACAAGGATGTGGTAGCCTTTTTTGTCTCTCTTAATTAGTTTTGGTTTGAAATCTATTCTGTCTGTAAATAAGATAATTATCCCCACTTTTTTCTGGCTCATGGAGAACTGTTTTCCATCCTTTTACTTTCAGTCTATGAATTTCTTTATGGATAAAGTATATTGTTGGATTTTCCTTCTTTGATACCAGGCATCGAATTTAGGCCCTTTTGCAGAATCAATGAGCCAAATCCCCAGCTGGATTTTGCTTCTTAATCCATTCTGTCAGTCTATTTCTTTTGATTGGTGAATTGAGACCATTAACATTGATGATTGTAACTGTTATGTATTGACTTTTCATTGTCATGTTATTTTCCTGTTGTTGGTTCTTTTATTTTTTTATTTTTAACTCTCTCCTTTTAATTGATTGCCTTGCCTGGTATATTTTCTCTGTTGGCCCTTATGTAGTTGTGGCCTTTATTATCTTTTTCCAGGATATTGTTTAGAAGTGTTCGAAGTACCAGTTTGGTGGTCATGAAATTTTTCAGGTGTTCTTTGTCATAGGAGTATCTTATTTCCCCCTCCATTTTGAAAGAGAGTTTTGCAGGATACATCAGTCTAAGTTGGAGGTTGTTTTCTTTTAGGACTTTAAATACCACACTCCAGGCTCTCCTTGACTTGAGGGTTTGTGTTGAAAAGTCTGCTGTGATTCTGATGGGCTTTCCTTTGCATGTGATTTGTTTCTTTTCTCTAACTGCTTGTAGTATTTTGTTTTTCTGTTCAGTTTCTGGGATCTTGATTATTATGTGTCTAGGTGTAGTTGTTTTTTTTTTTTAAATCGTGGATATTTGGAGTCCTATATGTCTCACTTATTTGTATGTCAAATTCTTTTGCTCTGTTTGGGAAGTTTTCTGCCATTAAATCTGTGAACAGTTTTTTTATGTCACTTGTACTTTCTCCTGCTTTTTCATGGACTCCTATCAGTCTTATATTATTATTCTTTGCATCATCTAAGAGTTGTTGGATCATTTTCTCATGGTCCCTTACTATTTTTAAGACATGTCTCTTTTCATGGTCACTGACCACAATCCTACTATAGTCTGTACCTGAAATTCTATCTTCACATCCATTCATTCTGCTGCAAATGCTTTCCATAGAGTTTTAAATCTCCTGGATATCTGAACCAGTTTCATGTACTCCATTTCTTTCCTATGTTGGGTATTCAAGGTTTCCATTTCTTTCCTATGCTAGGAATTCATGGTTTCCATCATGGTCCTGAGCTCATCTATTTTTTCTCTATTTCTGTTCTAGAGTCTCTAATCATGTCTTGCATTCTTCTCACAATCTCTGTGGTTATCTGGGAAGTTATTTCTGTTTTGAATTTTTTTAGAGCCTCATTAACTCTTTTGTTACCTCCTATCAATTCAGGGTGTCCAGATGGTTGACTGTCAGACTTTTCCACCTCATTCCTCCCACAGTTTACTTTTGGTGAGGGGGAAGCCTGTGTTTGTGCCTTGTTTAAATTTAGTCTTCTCATTTCTATTTTTGTTGTTGATGCTGTTCTTGGTTTAATTCCTGGGTTAATACTTTGATCTTCCAGATATAGCTGGTGTTTAGATTTCGAGTTTCTAATGACTCTGAGGCAATCCTGTTTTCATTATAAAGGAAGGACAAATGTTTAGATCAATCACAACACCTTAGCCCAATTGATATAATCAGCAACACAATAGCATCAAGCACAGCTTAGAAAATGACAATTTGTGGTAGTTATTGATCTATCACTTTTATCTATGTGAATTAAATAAAAATTGAGGACCAGCACAAAATATGTTTATAGTGAATAAACTCTTCAATATAGAAACTTTATCCTTCAGGCTGGGGAATTAGAAAGACTCAGGAGGGAGGGAAAGATAGGATAGAGAAAGGTTAGAAGTGCGGTCAGAGGACACAGGAAGATCACAAAAACTCTAGGACTTTGTTGAAGAGAAGAGAAGAGAAGACAGGACAAATACACAAGAACAGAACAAATAGCAACAGGGAGGCTATAGACTGTAATCACTTTCTTTGAAAACTAATAGCAATTGAGAGAAGGAAAAAGAGGAGAAAAGAAAAAGAAAGAAAAAAATTAAATTAGGATAAGAACAGGAACAAAGAGAGGAAGAAATGAAGGTCGAAGTGGGAGAGAGAGAGAAAGCAAGAGAAAGAAAAGAAGATAAAAAAAGAAGATAAAATGGAAAATAAAACTTTGAGAAAAGAAAAAGATAAAAAAAAATTTAACTGTTTAAAGATAAAGAGAGCTGGGGATTTAACTCAGCCATTCTGTGCCCTGCCTTGCAAGCGCAAGGACAGGAGTTCGAGCCCCAGTACAAAAAAAAAAAAAAAAAAAAAAAAAAAAAGATAAGAGAAAAATTTTACTTTGAAAATGAAAAATAGAAATAGCAATAGAGGGCCTCCTTCAGGGTGTGCCTCTGTTGATGCAATAGACAGTATGGGCAGGAATGTGCAGATCTAAGTTAATTAGTCTCAGCAGGCCAGCAGCTGTCCCGAGTTTCAGGCTGATTTCTGGCTGCAAGGCCCAAGTGGAGCTATCTGACCCTCCTGCCAGGTTGAACACTGCAAGGTTCTACTCTAGGTTCCATCTGTCTTTCCCCTGATGTTATACCAGGTTCCAGTGTGCTGGTCCCTCCAACTTACCAACTATGGTAGTGTGGTGTGCCTTTGTCCCAGAGACATTTTCTTAACTTTTCCAGTGGGCTTCAATTTTTCATCTAGGAACCTCAGATAGGCCCTATTTCTCTTATTCATGGGATGGGGGCACCTGTGATGGTGCCCATGCAGCTGGGCTTCTTTGCTGCACAGGGCCTAAGGGTCAGGCCTACTAGAGGGTCTCGAGCTTCTTCCAGTCTCTTCTACTGCATGGGCCTAAGGTGACTGATTTTTAAATACTAAGTCTTTGTATTCCCATTGGGGTAGACTAGATATGCTAAACCATAAGTGAGAATTTTTGCATCTGTATTCACAAGAAATAATCTGTGGATCTCATGTTTCACAATGTTTTTCTTCATTTTTGCTTTAGAGAAACGCTGGCCTAAAATTTTTTTTGAAAGTCTCATTTTTTCTCTTTCACCAATACTTCATACATAATGTTTACTTGTTCTATAGACAAATTCAACAATGAGGCAATTTTGTGAGAGGTTTTTTTCTTTATTAGAGATTATCACAGACTCAGCTTTCTACAAGTGGATGCAGTTTATTTTGAATTTCCAATTCCTCTATTAATAAAACTTGGAAGCTTTCACCATAATGAAAATTTTCTACTTCATCTAAGTTGCTAAATTTTTGGTGAAAAGTTGTTCATACTGTTCCTTTTTATCTTTTAATAGCTGCAAAGTCTGTCCTTATGCCAACTCACTCATTCTTCATACTGAAAGGTTTCTCTTCTCCCTTTTTTCTTTCTAAGTTTGTCTAAGCTTTTCTTAAAATAATTTTATTTATTTTCTGAATGATTCAACCACTTATTAGTTTTCCTTACTGCATATGTTTATAGCTCATTAATTTCTTCTGTTGTCATTATTACTTTCTACCTACTTATCACATATGATTTAATTTAGCTCATTGTTTCTAGTTTCTGAAGCTGATACTGGAATGAGATTGCTGATTACTTTATACAGGTGTTCGGTGTCATCACGGAACTAATTCCTATCACTGCTTCATCTGTTCCCATGCATCCTGTGGTCATATTCTATAAAATTCAGTTTAAAATATTTTCACATTTTCATTGTATTTATTCCTGTCCCTGTGAAATTTTTTAGAATTTTAAGAATTTTGTTTTATAGATGGCTTCCTTTTATTCTTTTTCTTTCTTTCTTTCTTTTGTTTTTTTTTTTCATGCTTGGAATCAAACTCAGAACCTTCACTTTCTTGGCAACTACACTATCACTAAATATCACTAAACTATACTCCCAAATCTTTTGATTAGTTCCAACTTAATTCCAAATTTGAATTTAATTTTATAATAATCACACAGCATAAATTGGGACCTTGATGTCCACTGACTCTGGCTCCAGCCTACCTTTGAACTTTATTTGTTTCATCTACTCCTCCACAGCCTACTGGCTTATTCTGAATGTTTGAGACTTGAAACCTTAAAATCACATAATCCAGTTCTACAAAGGCTCTTTATCTACACGTGAAAACATCCCCCCCACACACACTGACACACACTCACATTATTCTTCTATTGGTTCTGTGTCTTTGGAAAACTCTGACAAGTACAGATTTTAGCTCCCTGAGAAAATGTTCTATGTGGACATGTATAGCATTTGTCTGATTCTATTCTGAGAGGAATGTTGTGTAATTGTCAAGTAGGTCACGTTGGTTGGCAGAACTGGCTTTTAAACTGTCTTACATTCTTTCTTGTTTTCTTTATTTCTTTCTCTATTAATTTATTGATAAAGTGGTATCCAATCACAGTTGTGAACCTATCCCCTTCTCATTATCACTTTTATTAGATTTTGTTCCATGTACATATTTTGGAAACTATTAATAGGTATATGTATATTAAGGACTAAGATATCCTGACACATTAACCCCTTTATCATTAATGAAATGATTTTCTTTATTTCTAGGAATATTCTTTTCCCTAAAAACACATTTTCTTTGATATTAATAGAACAACTTTAGACTTCTTTACAGTAGCATCAGAATTAGAGATTATCTGTTACCTGTAGATTTTACTGTTCACATTTAGCCTATTTTGTCCATATATTTATAGTTAGTTTTTTGCAAGGATCATGTTGTTGGCGCTTACTTTTCATCCAGTATGGAAGTATTTCATTACTAATCTGATATCTCATCTATATGCATGAGGTTGTTCATATTTGATCTCCATTTACCCTTTAGCTATATTTTCCCATTTCTCTCATTTATTCTTTGTTTTCATTTTCTTTGTTTCTTTGTATTGAGCAACTTCATTTGTAATTTTTTAAAAATTATGACTACTTTTCATCTCTTTCTTTCTAGTAATTTGAATGTTTTAGAGACCCAGAATCAATAGAAAACATATGTATAACAATGCAAGGGGATTCCTTAGTAGCTCCCAGGGTCACAGTCAGGAGAGTCTGTAATAGCCATCCTTTCATCCTGTCTGGGCTTTGGTCCTTTTAACACATGTGTCAGTCCATTCAAATTGACATGTCATGATTTACTCTCACACGTTTTTTGTTCTCTTTTGGCTTGTTGGCTGTTACTTTTTGTTACTATAGAAACAATACCACTATATTTGGGGATCACCTTACAAATATTTTACCATTATTCATCAACATGGAACTACATCATGAATATTTGATCAAGGTTATAGGTGTAAGGATAGGGGAAGATGTAGAGGCCAAATTTTTCCTCTGTATTATTCTTGTACATCATGATAAAACATTTCTCATCTATAAAGAATTGTTTTTCTGTCCTAAGCACATTCTTCTGGCAGCATTCACATAACTGAATACATAAAGAGTTAAATTACAGTCTCTCATCAGATAACATTCAGGAAGATTCTTTCACCCTCAAGAATTTTCTTTTCTGTTTTTCCTCTCATCTCTTTCTTTTGTTTTATTGTTGTTTTGTTTGTTTTTATTTTTATTATGTATTTATTTATTTATTTTGGTTCCAGGGATCAAACTCAGGTCCTTGCACTTGCAAGGCAGGCAGACAAAACTACTGAGCCAAATCCCTGGCCCTCCTCCTCTTTCTTTCTTTTTCTTTCTTTCTTTCTTTCTTTCTTTCTTTCTTTCTTTCTTTCTTGTTTTTTCTTTATTTTCTTTCCTTTCTCTTTCCTTCCTTCCTTGCTTCCTTCCTTCCTTATTTCATCATTCCCTGGGGCTTTGGTCAAAAATAAAAAAATAATCTCGATATAATTTATAATAATTTCTTTTTCAAAATTTGTTTTAATTCATTAAATTTTCCTCCACATTATTTTGAAAATCAAAGCAATAAACATATAGCCTATATGTAACCCAGTTAAAATTTTTCCATTTATTGAACTCTAAAAACTGAATAGAAAAGAATCCTAACATAATTATGTAGCAGAGAAAGAATTCTGTCAGACCTTAAAGATGTCCTGATACTCTGTCACTGACATTGGCTTTCTGTCTCAAATGCTGTGAAGTGTGTGGTGTGTGCTAATGCACAGGGGGATGTGAGAGTTTGATACATTGACCCCACACTAATAAGGAATGGATGCCAAGATTAATGATACATTATGTTTGGTGAGTGCAGGTACCATTCATCATGTACCTCTCATCTGAATTCCAAAACAATGAGATTAGGTGCCTTTTAAATTCTATTTTAAATAAAGAATATTTTTACATGTAATTACTGGTTCAATAGGACTATTAAAATTTTACAGGCAAAAAACTTGCACATTGATTCTTACAGTTAATGATATACATTCTTATCTCTGAGACAGAAGTAAGGTGTAAAAATGTAGATGTTAAATGTGCATTAAATATCAAGATTTCTACTAGGTATTATTGTATTTATTATTTCATTTAATTCATAGCAAATCAAGATGGAAAGTATTACACTTGCTTAATAAAATATTAAGTGCAGATTTTGATAGATTAATTTGATTTCTCACATGACATTGTTAGTACAGGTTTATTTCATATGCAGTGAAATTTTGATTCAAAACTCTTAGTTCTCAAGGCATAACCAATGATCATTTTGAGGTAGAGAAGACACAGAATTGTCCAAGAGGTTTTAGATTTTTGAGAAACAACACAAAGCAAACAAGTAAAAAAAAACAAAAAACCATGAATAACATTAACACCAATGCAAAACAGCTGTCATCAGGCAAATACAGGATAAGATATACAGGACTAGGACAATAAATGGAATGTATGAAGAAAACATGAGAATAAAGACTTCTGTTTTCAGCCAAGATGGAGAAAAGGACTGTACTGACTCTGTCACTTAAAATAATAATAACAGTGATGATAATAATAGCAACAACAACAGTAGTGGCATGTTCAGAAACACTAGTATGCCAGCCTTAAACATCCGCTGGAACAGGACCATGATGCGTGAGAGCAGAGGAAACATTCACAGCCTGCATTTGCTCTATGGAGAGAGACTCAAGGTCACTTCATAAAAGGAAAGGTTAGAGGAACAATAATTAGAAGTTATGAACTAACAATAACATAATAAAATCACAGACTTAAGAGACCACATATTAAGAGTTACCCTAAATTTAAATGATCTAAATAATCACTAAAAAGTAAGAAATGGAAAAGTAGATCAACCAAATTGATTTTTTTGCAATAAATGCCCATTTCAACATATATGTAGAACTCAAAGCAGAAAATGCAAAACATGATACCATATCAGCTTAGTAAAGAAAAAACAAGAGAAGGCTTACTAAAATCTGATAAAGTAGACTTCAGAGAAAACAAAATTACTGAAAATCAAGGATAAATATTAGATAAAAAATAATAGATCAGTATATCAGAATGAATTATTGGTCCTAAATATATGTGCACCAAACAATGCCATGGTAATGCCAACACACTAGATAAATGAATCCATGAATGCAATTAATACTCCAGTAAGTTCCACTTAGTATCTTATGGAATGGGTAGACAGAAAATGGGCAAGGGTGTACACTGAGCATCACAATCAACCAGCAACACGATGTAGAGTCACAGAACAGTCTACGCAAGGGCAGAATACACATTGCTTTCAAGTTCCCATGCAGTATTCACTAAGGAGACTTTTTTCGGAGACACTGCACAAAACTCACCAGATATTAAAGAACTAAAATCACACAGACTAGGTTATGTTATCATAATAGAGTGAAAGGGAAATCAGTACAGGAAACAGGAGAATCTCTAAGAAGATGAAAATTGTGTAAGTAGCTAAGTAATTTTTGTGTCAAATAAGAAGTTATTACATAAATAAAAGAACATTAAGCTGAACTACAATGGAAAACAATATATCAAATTAGTGGGACATAGGAAGAGTAATACAGAGAGGGAGATTTAAATTTATAGCTCTAAACACCTATTTCAGGAAGGAGGGAAAGATTCAAATCAATAAACTCTCATTTCAGAGACATAGAAATAGGGCAAAAATAAAAACAAAATAAGAAGGGACAAAATAATAAAGCCAAGAGTAAAAACAAATGAAATTGAAAAAAATATAAAAACAATAGAGAAAAATCAATGAAATTAAAAAGTAGCTCTTTGAAAGAACTGTTAACATCATTGTTGCCTGGTTCTAAAAAGATTCACAATAATAAAAATGCAGAAGATAAAAATCACAAATATAAAAATGGAATGGAGAATATCAGTAAAGAGCCTTCGATCAAAATGGTAAGCAAAGGATCCCACAAAACATGGAAGCTCAATAATTCATCATCATAGAAGTAATGGAACAACTCACCAAGTACCACAATTCACCAGGATGAGCTTGCATGCTTGTGTGCACTTGGGTCAGTGCGAATTTCTCTAGGTGCTGACGTGTACATGTGAGTGTTGGTGGCATGATGAAGGTATGAGGTCTAGGTCTGTTTGCACGGGTGCACCATTGTTCTTCCATGTGGACATGTTTCTGTGAGCAAATGTGTCCTTATGTGTGCATTTGTGTCTATGTGTGCACCTATGAGTGTGTGTACAAGCCTGTGTGTGTTTTCAGGTGTGTGTTTGTGCATGTGTTGGTGATAGTGCAAGTATGCCTGTGTACATTGGTGCATGTGCTTCTGTGTGCACATGCATCTGTGTGAAAGTGTGTATTTGTGTCTGGTATAATCTGTGTGTGTGTGGAACAGCATCCTCTTCTTCTTGGCAGAAAGATATCAGAGAAGACAATCCAACTGATCCAGAACTACTGAATATAAACAAACATTCCATGTTGCAATGGAAAATAGTTCAAATACTAAGAAGCAAGAACATCTCAAACTGAATAAAAAAGACAGTAGATTCAAACATTGACATAATAGAGATGTGAGAACTGCCCAGTAAAGCCCTTAACTCAGCCAAGATAGAATGCTGCAAAGAGCAATTACAAACATAATTGAAACAAATGCAGAAAAGAACTTGATACATAGATTTCATGTAATCACAATCAAAATACCAACAGTTTTCCTCACAGAACTAGAGAAAACAATCCTAAAATTCATATGGATCCAGAAGAGACTCAGCATAGCAAAAGCCATCCTGGGCAACAAGAACAAAGCAGCATGAATCACAATCCCAGATTTTAAGTATATTACAAAGCTGCAGTGATACAAACTGCATAGTGGTACTGGTACAAAAAGAGGTATGTGGATGAATAGAACAGAAAAGGAGATACAGAGAGAACCCTAGACACATTCAGCCATTTCATTTTGTCAAAGGGCCAAAGACATACCCTGGAAGAAAAATAGTCTGTTTAGAAAATGGTGCTTGGGAAACTGGCTGTCAATACGCAAAAGATTGAATCTAGACCTATATTTCTCACCATATATTAAAATAAAATCAAAACGGATTTAAAAATGTGAACATGGGAATAGAAATAGTTGACCTGCTGGAAGGTAAAATAGATAAAACTCTTGAAGTCATAAGATGTAGGCCAGAACTTTCTGGACAGAACCCCAATTGCATAAGAAATAACATCACAAGCCTACAAATAGGATTACATCAAATTGAAAAGCTTCTGCACAGCAAAGAAAGCAACTAACAGAGTGAAGAGATAACCTACCGAATGAGAAAAAAAATTTCCAGCCACAACTCAGACAGGGGAATAACTGTCTAGAATGTGTAAAGAATACACAAAAAATTAGACTTTGCAAAATAAAAGCTCCAATGAAAAATAAATAGCTGAAATGAATAGATTGTCCTCCTCAGAAGAAGTGCAAATTACTAATTGACAGATGAAAAGTGTTCAACATCACTGGCAATTAGAGAAATAAAAATTAAACAACACAAGATTCCATGTTACTCCAAAAAGAATGGCAATCACCAAGAAATCTAATAAAAACAGATGCTGGAGAGGCTACGGAGGCAAAGGAGCCCTACCACTGTTGATGGGAATGTAAACCAGTTCAACACTGGAAGTCATTGCAGAGCTTCCTCCAAAAACTAAAACTAAGACTAAAATTCCATTTGACCCAGTTGCTCCCCTTCTAGGAATCTTTCTGAAAGTGTTAAAACATCATTCCAGGGACACACACATACCCATATTCATAGCAGCACAGTTCATGGCGGCTAATCTTGGAAGTGGCCTGTGTATCCATTAAACAGATGAACAAAGAAAATGTGTCATTTATGCACAAGGGAGTACTACTCTGCTATAAAAAAGAAGAAATTGAGTCATTTGTAGGGAAATGGACACACTTAGGGACCATATTGTAAGTGAAATAAGTCAGACACACAAGCTTAAATATAGCATGGTTTCTCTTATAGGAAAATCCAAAGTACAAACAAATTAGAGAGCAAAGTAAAAGAGAGACAATAGAAAACAGGAAGACAGATCTCATGCAAATGGAAAGGGGACCAAGCGAATGGAGGTGGGGGAGGAGAGTGAAGGGAAAGTAAGGTGACTTAAAATAATTAAGGTGAGTTATGTACCTGCACCAACTCCCCACAATAATGTAATCATGTGCTGCAAATATGGACTAATAAAAGATTTTAAAACCCAAAGTCTCATTTAAAAAAATAGAAAATCTTACAAAAGGGAAAGAAGGTATAAGAAAGCACCAGGTAGAAATTTCCATTCTATCCTGAGTTGCAAAAAATGGGAAATAAGCCTGGGTGACTCACTCCAGGAAATAATGGCTGAAAACTTCACAAATTTAGGAAGAAGTATGGGCCCAAAGATTCAAAAAATTGTTTGAACACTGAACGTGTGAAACACACACACACACACACACAAAATCTATTCCAATGCACTAGAAGCTTGTGAAAGCTAAAGACAAAAAAAAAAAAATCCTAGAAGTAGATGAAGAGAAATAGCACCTTACACATGGAGGGAACCTTGAAAAGAATGGGTTTTCTTTTCTGGAACCATGCAATCAGAAGAGATTAAAAAATATTTCTCATGAACTGAGTGAAAACTGAGACTCCTTTGCTTAGTAAACTATTCCTCAGACATGAGAAGGAAGCTGGGACGTTATCGGGTATGGGACAACAAAAATTGTGATCAGAAGGCACAAGGAACTAAACTGAATTCTCTGAATAAAAAGGCAATGTGAAAAAAGAGGTTTCATGCAGGAAGATACTAAGCAGAAATAAAGATTAAAGCAATAGTTTTTCTAATCCTTTTGTGTTTTGACAGAAGTATACTTCTTAGACAATAAAGCAAGAAGTATGACATGGTATGTTGTAGTTAAATATATAGATAAAGTAAAGGAAATTACAAATTTGGGAGGCTATACACACATAAAGGAAGGTACATCTTGCAGTATTTAATCTATTTCATAAATAGATACTAACAGGCCAGTGTCATGTAAACACTGACAGATGCATATTACATCCCTCTGCGGAGTTGCTGCATACGTAACTCGACTCGACTCACTTCTTCCCCTTTTCTTCCACTCCCTTCTCCCTCCATCTCTTGTTCACCTTCCCATTTGAGAAAGGTC
The DNA here is from genome assembly GCF_012274545.1 of Fukomys damarensis. Lineage (NCBI taxonomy): Eukaryota > Metazoa > Chordata > Mammalia > Rodentia > Bathyergidae > Fukomys > Fukomys damarensis. Next base: position 27,621,169 of record NW_022900929.1, read on the forward strand.
TGTCTCCCTGCTTCCTGCCGTCGACCTTTCATTTTGCTCTTTATTTATAATTTGGCTTTCTCAAGTAAGAGAAACCATGGGATATTGAATCTTGTCTGATTTATTTCATTTAACAATATGGTTTCATGGTGCATCCATTTTCCTATAAATGATTCAAGCTGATCTTTGTTTATGAGAGTCGTACTCCGTCATGTATAAATATGATATTGCCTTTGTCCATTCATCTGCTGATGGACCTACAGGCCATTTCCAAGACTTAACTATTATGAATTGTGCTGCTATGAGCATGGGTATGCATGGATCACTGAAATAAAATGTGTTTAACTCTTTCAGAAAGATACCTAGAAGGAGAACAGCTGGATCAAATGAAATTTGTAGTTTTAGTTTTTTTTGGCAGAATTTCCATTCTAATTTTCATAGTTGTTATACTGGTTTACATCCCCACCAACCATATATAAGGCTCTCTTCCCCTGCAACCTCTCCAGCATTTGCTATTATTTGATTTTTTGGTGTAAATATAGATTACTAAGAAAATAAAATGAGTATACATATAATGTTATCATGCAACCAATGAAAATTTATACAAAAAGGCACAAATCTTTAGATAAACAAAAAGTGAATTTTTAAGTGTTCAAGTAAACTTTAGAAAGGTAAGAAAAAGAATGTAAACAAAACTGAGATGAACTAGAAAATAAATAATTAAATGACAGATTTAAGCCTTAAAATATAAGTAATTGCATTAACTATAAATATTCTTAATACTCTGATTAGAAGACAGTGATGAAAAAACTGACCCGAGAGTCTTTTTCAATATCTGTTATAATAATATAGGCAAGTTAAACATCAAATGATAAAAAGGATATATCATGAAAACATTAATAAAAGAAAGTATCAGTGAGTAACAAGAGATAAAGCACACATATACACATATACATGTGTGTATATATGAAGGATTGTGTACAATGATACACAGGCTTATCTAGCAGGAAGATATGGCAATCTTAAGTGTGAATCGAACATATAACACAAATAACAGGAAGGAGACCGATAATGAGTTAAGATGTGTTGTGTACATGTACCAACTCCCCACAATAAATATAATCATTATCTACTACAAACGTGCTAATAAAAATTAGAAAGAAAGCATCAAATAACAGAGCCACAAAATATGTAAAGCAAAATTAGCAGATCTGAAAAAAGAAACAGACAAACCCATAAACATAGTTAGAAAGGCCGGTACAAGATTGAACAATAGTCAGAAAATCACCAAGGATACAGAAGAAATATAAAATGTCATCAATCAAAAGATCCAACTGAAATTTACACAACAGTTTAACCAACAGCAGCAGAATCTAGAATCTTAGCAAATACTCTCCAAACATATTCCAAGGTAACCCATTTCTTGAGCCATTACTAAAATTTCATAGTCTTATTTGGACTAAACAAAAAATAGTATAAAGATTCCCCTTGTTTGAAAATTAGACAAAAATAAACTCCAAAACAATTGATGGGAGAAGGATATAGACTTAACTTATTTTTAAATAATTACACTGACTTGAATGAAAATAATTCGTATAACAAAATTTCTAAGAAACAGCTGAAAGAATTTTAATGGAAATTTGTAATACTAATGCACACATTCAAAAAGAAACAAAAATTCATACAGATAATCTAAACTCTCATCTGGAGACTTCTCAAAAGAAAAAAAGCAAAAGGAAACTGAAAACAGAAGAGAGGCTAAAACAAATAACAGCAGAAATCCATGAAATGGAAAGCAAAAAAAAAATATTATGGATACAATGAATGAAACAAAGAGCTGGTTGACAAAACACTAGGAAAAATTAGAAAAATAGAAGCAAGACAAAAACTACCAACATTGGGAATGAAACAGAAGTTATTGCTATGCAGCATGCAGACTGCAAGGATATAAGGAATAGTGTGAAAACCTCTATATACATAAATTTGACAGTTGACATAAAATGGAACAATTCTTCAAACCACCCAAAACTCTTCCAATAAGATATACACAATTTGAACAACCCTTCTAATATTAAGAAAAGTGAATTTTTAATTAAAACAAAACTTCCAAAATAGAAATCCTCAGTTACACATAAGTGTACTGGAGAATTCTACTAAAAGAAAAATTAATACTAATTAATTTTCTTTCTGATGCAAGAAAAATTCATACTAATTTCACATACAATGTTCTTGAAAAATGGAAGAATCAGGAACTCTTCCCAATTCATCTTATGATGCAAATGTTTTCCTGATTCCAAAAGATAAAGTAGCACACAGCTCCATACATTTTTGGACAGCTACTGGAATGAAGATTATATAATACTGGCAATGGAATGGGCACAAAGAAGAATGGATCAAAATAAACATCCAGAAAGGGTCTGAAACAAATAGGCTAAATTTTTAAATAAATTCAAAACCCATTCAGTGCAGGAAAGATAACCTTTACAAAAGCAATAATTGAAAGTCAAGAGGCACAAAATGAACTTCAGCCCAGGTTTCATGCTTTAAACCAAAACTGAATCAAAATTGATCAAAAAACACATGTATAACCACCAGAATAGGATGGTAGAAAACAGTCAAGGGCTGGAGCCAGTACAATCTTGAATGGTAGTGAGCCTAAGGAGACTGTCACTTTGTCAGTAGGTAAATTTAATGTCTCTGTTTTGTAAAGTTACTTATCACATTGTGAAAGGTTTTCCCCATTTCTAGTTTGCAGGGAGTTTTAGCACATAAAGGCTTTGGATTTCATCGAATATTTTTTCAGTGTCAACTCCTATGATCAGAAAAACTTTCGTTATTAACCTGTTGATGGTGCGGTGGACTAAATTGATTGATCTATCAAAGTTGAACCATTTGATTAAGTCACACTGGGGAAGAGTATAATTCATTTTATATATTGGTGGGTTCAATCTGCTAATGCATGTCTTAAGAATTTTATATTTGTATTCACTAGATGTATGAGTGTGTGGCTTTCTCTTTATAAATTCTTACTGAGTTTAGATATTAAAGTAGTAGGTGCCTGAAAAAATCAGTTACAAACCACAATTTGTTTTATAGAATATATTTTAGCATATTTTCTTCCATAGACATTTGTTGGAATTTAATAGTGAAACAGGAATAAACTATAATAGTACATAAGATCCTAAGGAGATAACTGACAATGTGAAATAGGAAGAAAAGGGCTAAAGGTGTAGGGAAAGTGGGAAGGGTAGGGGAAAGGTAATAAGGGAAAAGAAAAAATAGAAGAAAATGAAAAAATGGAAATAAAGTGTTTGTAAATGGGGAGGGGAGGAGAGGGTGAATGAAGGACAGGGACAAGGGAAAAAAATGAGAACCAAGACATGTCATGTAAAGGTACAAGATCCCAACAATGAATGTAACTGTACTGTATCCCTAAAATGTACCAATAAACTCAATAAGGAAAAAAAATAGTGAAACAGCCTAGGACTGTTTTCATCATTGCAAGGTTAAAACTGATCTATTTTAAGATATCTGTATTAAAATGTATTAAGAATATTTATTTTACCCAGTGCGAAATGTAGTTTGCCTTTTTAAAAGAATTGGTTCATTTCATCTAAATTACCAATACACGGGCATGGAGTTCTTCATAATACTTTATTATAATTTTTAAATTCACAAGATCACTAATGACCATTCTTTCATTTCTGACAACAGTCATGAATATCTTCTTTCTTTCTTTCATGATTAATTTGTCTAGAGTTCTGTACAATTTATTTACCTTTTCAAGAATAAAATTTGACACTGTTTTTGTTCTCTTTTTCCCCCTCACTTTCAGTGTCCTTGCTTACTCTTTTAATTTGATTTATTTTCTTCTTCATGTTTTATGCTTGTTACATGTTTTAGTTGTTGAAATGGAAACAGATTGTTGGTTTTGAATCTTTTTTCTTTTCTAATATGTAAGTATAATTGCTATAAATTTCCTTAAGCATTTCTTTCACGGAATCTCTCAAAATTTTATGTTAGACTTTCAATAATATATTCATAATACGTTTTAAACTCTTTCTTTTAACTGGATGTTATTAAGTCTCAAATGTTTTGAGAGTTCCCAAGTTTCTTTGATTATTCATTTGTTCCATTGTGCTTTTACAATACAGTTGACAAGATTTTTATTCTTTTAAACTTATAGGATGCTTCTAATTGTCCAGTATATAGTAATCTTAATATTTACATTTATATTCTATAAATTACAACTATACCCAGTTGAGTGATGCTATTGTTTAATTCAACTGTATGTTTGATATTTTTCTTTTTGCCGGATCTATCGATTACTGATAGAGGAATGTTGTAAGTTCCAAATGTATTAGTGGATTTGCCAATTTCTCCTGGTATGTGTTTACAATTCTTTTTCTGACATGTTGTGATCCTCTCTCACTAGATGCATGAACTTAAGGATTGTTATTTCTCCCTGAGAGAGTTTACAAATTGTTCATTACATAACAACCTGATTTTTCTGTGACAGGTGTCCTTTGTTTGTTCTGAAATGTGTCCGTTATTTATTCAGCTACACCAGCTCTCTTTTGATTAGCATCAGAAAGGCACACCTTTTCCCCACCCTTTACATTTGCTAGAGCTTGAATCGGTTTCTCAAAGTTCATGTGCTTGAAACTTAATTCCCAATGCAGCAGCCTGTTCTCATGAATAGATTCATGTTCTTACTACAGGAAAGTGTTTGTTATTTTGACAGTGAGTTATTCTGAAAATAAGTTTGTCTTCCTTTCTCTCTCTCTCTCTCTCCCTTCCCCCCACCATGTCAACACATTTATTAAAGGTGTAATAAGTTCAACACTGGCACTGTGTTAAACATAAGGAATATTATGACAGATATAACCAGCTTCGACATACTTCACCTCATGCTATTTTTTCCAATAAAATGTTGATAAAATGTAACAGTGATCCTACTTTTAGTCCGTGGGAGAGAAAGGGTGGTGGAGGGGAGACTGGGCAGTGCACCAATCCTTTATTTTGGACCCTGCAACCATATTTTTTTAGCTTCGTTGAATTTATTGGTTCATTTTAGGTATACAACCAGTTCCATTCATCATTGGGATCTTGTGCCTTACATGACTTATCAGGTTCTTATTTTTCCCCATTCCCCAGCCCTCTCCTCAGCCCCTCCACCCTTCACATATTTTTCCTTTTCCCTTTCTTTCTTTCTTTCTTCCATGTGCGCATGCTGTCTTGCCCTTCCAGCTTCAATCACGGAAGGATACACAAGGAGAACCTCACTAGATGTGTGCTCCTCGATCCTGGCCTTCCTTATCCTCTAGAACTATAAGAAATGAATCTCCATTTTTATACATTTTACCCCGTAGGTATCCTGCTACAGCAGCACGGAACGTACGAAGAACACCGATAGAAATGGGGCTATTACTGTAACGAATACTGAAAAATGTGGAGGTGGCTCTGAAACTGGGTGTTCAGAACAGGCTGGAAGAGTTCAGAAAAGCAGCGTGGGTACACCTGTAAGGGAAACTCAGGTGAGGGCTCAGGTGAGAACAAGAGCAGCATGGAGGGCCTGAATCATTTTAGAGAGATTATTTAAGGCATTATGCTTAAATGTTCAATGAAGTGTGGTTAGTAAACTCCTGAGCTCTCATACAGATGTGAAAAAAAAATATTGGAAATTAGAGAAAAAGCCATGTAGTTGCAGATAATGTTTCAGAATTGCATTCATGACTTAGGGCTTTGAGGACTTTGACCTAGGACTTTTCTTTCCCAACATCACAACTTGACAGCAGAGATCTAGAATATGTGGCAGAGGATAATTTTAAGCAGCAAAGGATCCCAGTGTTGCATGGCTTCTGTTGGCAACTAACAGTAAAATAAGAGAAGAAAGAAATGATTTAAAGACAGAATTTAGAATTTCAAGGGACGCAGAATGGAAAGTTTTTGCACATACTTAATCTGCCCACATAAAGAATAGCAAAACATAATGAAGAGTGCAGTCACTTGACCATTTGCTCACGGGTTCAGTATGAACTAAGGTAGCAGGTTCTGTTCAGCCATCAAGAAGATGGGAGAATGACCTTGAAGGCACGTTGTAGACTTTCAAGCTTATCCAGGGGTGTGAGAGCAAGGTCTGCAGTGAGCCATCCAGGGCGCCTCCTGCTCATTGCCTTGGGCCACCTGGGCTTGGGTCCCTGGATTCTGAGTGTGCACCTCAGCCCCTTCAAGGCTTATGCAGGTCTGGGTGCTACCATTCTGGAAAGCAGAAGCCGTGGACCATGGTGGCATCCACATGCTAACTCTGCAGCTGTGCAGAGCACAAGAACTGTGGACCACGGTGGCCTTCACTTAGATTTCAAGGAATGTTTTCCACATGGCCCAGCCAGAGACTTCTGGTTCCACTGATGGTGTCACTTAGTGGGCTGGCTTCAGATGAGTTCCAGCTGAGGTGGGCTTGGAGTCTGGGCTCGTGAAGTAGTCGTGGAACTTGGGTGCACATGGTTGGGGCTGGATCCCGGGTTCATGTAATAGTCCTCAATCTCGAGTCTTTGAGAAGAGGCCTGAAGCTGGGTCTAAATGGCCTAACCCTTAGTCTATGAGGACCAGTGTGTGGCTAGGTTGTGTCTTGAGTCTCAATCAACAGAAATCAACTTGGACCTGAGATGGACTTATAATAGCGACTGGGTGGATGGGGAAGACCTCAGACTGGAGACCGAATCAATGCAGCCAAACTGACAGCTGCAGGAGGACTGGACCTGTGTCCTGCGGGAGCTGGCCTGGTGCTGAATCAGGGCTTCCACCTGAGTCCATAGCAATCAGTATGGAGTCCGGGCCCTGGGGGCCATCCTAGCCTTGGAGTGGGCCTGCAGTGTAGACCCGAGGTTCGAACGGGAGCTGGGTGCTGAGAAGCTGGACTTCCGGGAGTGGGCCTGTTTCTGGAATCTGCAGCAAAGCAGGGTGCTCACCTCTGCCTTCTCCACACAGAAGGTTCTTTCTTCATGCCCTGAACAGGATCAGGAGGGCCATGCTCAGAATGCAAACCTCGCTCCCTGTGGTTTTCAGTGTGTCTCTCATTTCTATGCTAAAGTTTCTCATCTGGATTCCTCAGGTCTTGTGAACATATTTTCATACTAAATTTGTGGATTCTGCACATCAATGCTTTTTAAGATTTTGGTCATTATCTTTATTTTTTCCCAAGATCATTTTTGTCTATGGTTATATACATTTTTCCTTTTTCCAGCTCAGAAATTACTGTCAGTTTTTCCCTCTCTGTTCTCCAGAATGGAAGATTTCTACTGACTGATTCCTCTTCCTCAGTCAGTCTCTCTCTCTCTCTCTCTCTCTCTCTCTCCTCTCTCTCTCTCTCTCCTGCAATGACACTGATTGAGTAAAAGTTGGTGCTCTTTCCATCTCCAAATTTCTATTTAGTTTTTTAAAAATTGCTTTTATTTTTTTACTGAAATTTGCATCCTTTCAATTTACATTGTTTTTCCTTTAACTTCTGGAGCACAGACTGATAGTTGCTTTAACGTTTTATGAAAGATTATGCTATGATAATAATTTCATGAGGATTCTCCAGTCTGATAACTGCAACCCCAGGATCATTTAGAGGCTGCTGTTTCTAGAGGACATATTCACGATGAAAGTATGTGCTTGTATGCCATGACTGGTCCCATCTCGTACTTTTCTGGATATAGAAATGTATTGAGATGAATCTTGGATGTTGTCAGTGGTATGAGCTCTACTGATTTGCATATTTAGCAGAGAAAAAGCTGGTCTAGACTTGACATCCTTGCTTTCTGTAGGTGTCTGTGTGAGACTGAGTTCCCTGAACCTGTGCTGTGCATTTCCTGCATCCCCTGCCCAGGCATATATCCATGGCTGGGCTGAAATTTAAGTGGAGACTTCAGCCTCCCTTCAGGGCTGGAAGGCTTTTCTTTTCTGCTGTGGATCTGTGGCACAGCTGCATAATTCCTGGGTTCAGAGAGTCTCACGTGAATTAATTCACACAATCTGAGGATCTCCTGTTTTGACTTTCTTGTGACCAAAGGAGTTCCCTTTCCTGTTTGTTCTGTTCGGGAAGGTGGACTCACTTGTAGAATTGCAGTCACCTGTGCTTTCCCAATGCTCTAAAGCAGGGCATGTTCTCAGGGAAAAGACCAGAGTAGTGCAGGCTGCCTCTGAAGCACTCGCACTGTTTACTCTCCAGTCCACAGGGCTGCACTGGTGAACTTTGCTTAGAAGTTCACGCTGCAATCAAGGGGAGGCAGGGCTGCAGCAGAACTGGCAAATCCATTATTTTTTTTAATTTTTATTTCTACTTATTTGGAAGGTTTTGTAGATTTTCTTTCTTTGGGAAAACATTTTATTCTCCACGAGGTTACTTGTAACAGTTCTAAAAATCCTTGTCACTACTCGGTTCACCCCAAAATCATACTTGTTTATTTTTCTTTTCCTTTGAAGATGTATTCCATTTTCTTGCTTTTCCCATATTATAGGTAATATTGAGTTGTATCCCAGAGGCTACAAGTGTTAATTTGTAAAGATTTGGAATCTGGTATTTTTAAGCAGTGGCTGTTCTTGTCTGCTGTGTGAAGGAAGGTAATTAACTGCTGTTTGTTGAATAGCAACTCCAGTCTCAGATCTGAATTGTTTTCCTTAAGTGAGTTTCTTTGAGTCTGACCTAAACAAGCAGGTTGAGGTGCATAGAATAAAATGTGGATTGCCTCTTGGTTCTTTCTCCACTACCTCTTTGATTCCCTGGCTTCAATATGCTGGTTCTCCCAGCAGGAAAAACTATAGGAATTTAAATTTTTTTCTCCTGCTCTGTTTTCACACACTATTGTCAACTGCACTTAACTCAAGGCTAAGGGCTTCGAAATGAGAGACTTGTGTTCAGCAGGCAGTTTCTACCGTCTTTTGCATTATCCTCTCAGCCACACACAGTAAACTCCATTCACTCTCCATTTTGTAAAAGCAGTTGCTATATGTCCACATTTCTCAATGTTTTCTGTGAGTGTGAGGAATTAGGGAATCATACTCCTCCACTGTTATCAGCCAATGATTGATTTGCTTTTGAATACAATAATTATTTGGAAAAATATGTATTGAAAAAATCTGGATATTCAAAAAGAATACTTGCTATATTATTTGGGGTGTTTTGGGGTTGTTATTCATTCTTATGTTCATCAAACTCTAATCGCTTGCTCACTAATAGGGGATTTGTCCAAATTTCATCTTTAACCCAAAGGTCATTTGTTTATCGATATGAAGTAAATTTGAAAAGAAATTGAATGTTTTTATTATATGGACACCATGTTCTATGTGCCTCTTGGTCTACACTTGTTAAATTTGTGAATTGTGTATTTTTGTCAGTGCAGATGCTCTTCCCCATTTGAAGCACATTTCTTGAAGTTCAATATTACAAATGAAGATGTATATTTTTATTAAACTTTGGATCTACACTATTGTCCTCATAAAAGCTTATGCCTGTTATTTGTTTCGGGAGGTTTGTAAAAACCTTTTGCATACAATGCTCTCCTCCCTAATATCTATTTATACATTTCATTTGCTTTTTATGTACTTTTTATATATTGGCAATTTTTTTATTGCTTCATATATTTGTCTACTTCTTTAATTTTGTATTTTGGTTACATTCTTTTAGGTATTAAGAAATATAAAAAGAAATCATTTTTTATATTAATCTGATCACATTTTGTTTCTAATCTTTATAAAAAGTTTCAAATATATCCCAAACTATAGTATATTAATATATATAAGCCGATAACCCACAGTCGAATTTTTCTCAATTTAGGAACAATAGTTTTATCTATCATCTGTACTATAATTACGAAGGCCTTTTCCAGAAAATTCTTGAATTCACATCCTTTCAACTCTATATAACTCAGCCTCTGAAATTACATTTTCTTTTGCAATTACAATGTTGCACCTAAGGAATTACAATAATCACAACTAAGGAATTTAATAATTTTCATAATTATTTAATACTCACTGTGAGACAGTTTTTAATCATCTGATACCCAAATGTTTCTAATGGTCTCTGTGACATCTTTTAGAACTTTGTTCCTTCAAGTAGTTTCTGATCAAATCCACATTGTGCTGGTTGCTGGGTCCTTCGTCACTTTTTCAGGAAGTCCTGTCCCCCTTTGATGTTGTTCCTGTTTGCTTTTCTGTGCCAGTGACTTATTGAAGGGCTACCGGTAGGTGCCTTGTGGTAGAGCCTGCTGTCTCTATTTGTCAGATACAGTCTTACTTGTTCCTGCACATGCCTGTCATCTATTTGCAGTCTCTGTAACTGAGCTGTTCTTGCAAGCTTTATGCTACTGACTTTTGGCAAGAATATTCTGAAGATGGTGCTTTCTCCATCACTGGGAGATGTGTAGCAACTGTGACTGGCTCTCTCCTAGTGACTGGAGATCCAGATGGTGACCGCAGAGTGCTCTGGCCCAGGGATTCCTTTGCCTCATCAGAAGCCACACCCATTGGTGTTCTTTGTACAAATCAAATGGTTCAAAGCTATCTGTTTTCCTCTGATTTTGTCTTGCCTTCTGTAATTATTGCTTATGATTCTTCCATGAAAACAAAGCTTGCCCTCAAATATTATTAGATTTATATGTATGTGTGATCGTTCATGGGATACTGACGGACTAATTACCTTCTCCCTTTTCTTTATACCCCAATTTTCAAGGCAAGTACTTTGTTGTTACTTCTTTCTAATTATGATTAATGGGATATTTCACTTTGTGTTTGTGGTTATTATTTCTGGTTTGTGATATGGTCATAAACGTATGAGCTTTCATGCATTCAGTGAATTTCAATTGTACTTAAAATTTTGTTGGTGATGCCAAGCATCTCTAGTCTTTGTCCTCTGTGTCCGGTGGATAGCATGGATTCACAGACAATGTGTTTTCTCCCTGCTAGAATGAAGTAGTCTGAATGAGTCATACGTGTCTTCTAACCTACAGCCAGCCATTTCTCTAAGAAGTTCTACTTCTTTCCTGGGGTTGATAATACTCATTAGAGAATAGCACTATGACTAGGGGTACTTAATGATGCCAAATTTTTATTCCTTTAACAATATTTAGGATGCAAAATAATAAGATGCACATAATTTGAAAATAAGCTGATATTTACATTTTTGATCCATTTCCACATTCATTTCATTGATTTTTATACTTGCATTGGTATTTATCTCACAATTTTAGCTACTAAAAAACAGTTTTATTCACTGTATTTTGTATGATATACAGAGAACTGCTTTCAAATATTACTTTATTAAATGACACCAACTCATATTAAAATTTCTGAGGAAGGTGTCACAACTTTGCCTTTTAATTCTCTTTAGAATTTCTTTTTTTTGTTTTGTTTTGGTACCGGGGATTGAACTCCGGCCCTTGTGCTTGCAAGGCAGGCCACCAAACCACTGAGCTAAATCCCTGGCCCTAGAATTTCTTAATACTAAAAAAAAAATATTGTTTTTGCAAATAGGAGCATAAGGGTATGTAGTTTTTAAAAAATCAATGTTACTATCAGGTAAGAGAAACCAAAAGCTCTTAACTAAAATATTTGAGAGGTTACTTCAAAGCAGTATTTACCAAAACCATTCTTTTTTTCAAGTACTTATTCTCCATTTTGTAAGTTTGCCATAGCTTATTAAATCAGCCTTTACTTATTGCTGTTCCAGTCTATTGTTACAAATTAAGCCTCAGTGAAATTAAACATAAATTAACTTTCTATTTGGCATAGATTGGGGAGGGCATGGATTCCCCTATACAGAATGAAAGCATATTTAATTTTGTTATATTAACAAAGCTTCCTTACTTGCAGCAATCTTATTTTCCATTTGAATTAAAAAATTATAGATACTTTTCTCTAAATGCTCACCAAAAATGATTTTGAGACTGTTTTACTTTTTGAAATTTTTGTGTGTTTGCTTGATTTTTGCTAATGAAGAAAGATGAAAGAGCTGTAGCTTGTGTAGCTCAAATTACAAATTCTGTCTGAGGGAGAATTCACACCATAGTCATTGGATAACAGTTAAAGATTTGTAGAATACTGTGCAGAAAATACCATTTCCCTCATCCCTGTTATCTGCCCAGGTTTATGTCTCTGTGCCTGGGCTTACTGTGGGGCTCTTGGTGCCACCGCAGACCACCGAACACTGATGTGTCCTCATCATGACCTTCTTTTACATTTGTGTTCTCTGTGGTGGTGCACCGTGTGTTTTAGACAAATGTATAATGCACACCCCTCAGTGAAGTATCACACAGGATGTTTCTGCCACCTCAAATGCCTGTGCCCGTCTTACGCTTATCTCCTTGTGCACGAAGCGCCGATCTCTTGAATTCCTTCTTAGATTTTCTTTTCCAGGATGTGACAGAGTTGGAATCCTGCACTATGTCCTGCTTTCAGATTGGTTCTTTCATTTAGCACACGTATAATAGCATGTAATTTAATTTTTTTTGTACTGGGGATCGAACTCAGGTCCTTGCACTTGCAAGGCAGACAGCGGAACCACTGAGCTAAATCCCTGGCCCCTAATTTAAATTTTAAAGAAAAGGTAATCCTGCTTTATGTGACAACAGGCATACACCTGAAGGATATTATGCTAAGTAAAGAAAGCCAGGCAGAGAGTAAGTGCTGCTTTCCACTTGCATGAGGTGTCCAAAACAGGCGAGCTCTTGGCGTAGAAGAAAACTGGGAAGTTGCTGTTCAGCAGACATAAGACCAGGTGTACAAGTTAAATGATTTTTATAGATTTTCAGTACAACACTTTGCCTGTGCTTAACCATATTGCTTTGTGCACTTAAAATGTGTTAAGGATGGATCTCATGATCTCATGATCTTATTCTTATTTAAAATACAAGGGAGCTATTTTAAAAATATTTTTGTGGTGACATGGTACCTAACCCCAAACTCAGTGTATTGCATTTCTCCATGTTCACAATACCAACAATAATTATTTGGAAGTTTCAGGGTAAAATAAGAAAAATCAATAAAATGTTTTCGAAAAAGTGTAAATGCATGATATTTATTACAGCTCTGCTGTAGGGACCCATTACTAACTCTCTCTCTGTCTCTCTCATCTTCCGAACTGACTTCCTAATGTATGTAGATAAAACCCATATACACTCGCTCTTTCTCTCCTCTCATTCTCTAGTCATGTATTTATATATACAGACACATATGTTTGTATATAGTCAGATAGGTGGACAGATCGATGGATAGGTAGATGAATAGATAGATAAATAGATTTACAAATAAATGTAAGGAAGCAGGGATGAAAGTTCGTGAGGGCAAAAGCCATTAACAACTCTTATAACTATCGAAAATGACTTTAAAACTTTATTGATAGAATGCAATAGATAGTATACAGTCTCAGAGCGAGTGCTCTCTTTTCTCAACGTGAAAGCTCATTTTCCCCATTCAGTAGAACAGAAATGTTCTTACTTAACTGTATAAAAGTAATCCACTGCTATAAGGCATTAGAGAAAATTCATTCTCAAACAGCTTGCCTCTTCCGAGTTTATCCTTCCCATGCACAGCTTGCTCCTTCTTCCTCTGAGGTATCTACCACTTCCCCGGTCAGAGGAAGACTTTGGGAATGCCGAGATGCGCCTCCTACGGAAGCCTAGAAGCCACTCACACTGTCCTGCTGGCGTCTGCCCTGTCCCCTCCTCTGCAGGGCCCTCCTGGAGATGTTCTCCTCTTCGGTTTCCTTCCCTGAGCTCCCATAGTGCTTTTCTCTATGGGAACAGCCCACAGAGCACTTGCTGTAGTCGTACGATCTTCCTGCCCAAAGATCGCAGATACGAAGTTGGCAACAAGGAAAGAAACTGGAGGAAATACTAAGGTCTGAGAGCACCTGTTTGATGATGCTAGGCATGACTGCAACTGCAACTTGCAAAACTAGTGCAGAGCTTATTCCCGGTAAGTGGTATTTAGGAAATCCTAACCGACTGATTAATGTGTGTTGTGCTCCATTATACCAGTGGACACAAAAGTCATGTGATAAATCACATCTCATAAGATGCTTCATGCAAAGGAACCAAATGGCCATGTTAATAGAGATTGGTATGTTTTGTCTCTTACATATTTGTCTCTTAGTTATTCTCATTTTTCAAATATTACAGCAACATCTAGGTCACACGAATGTATCAGAAACTGCCTTTCAATATATTTTAAGATGGAATTTATTTTGAGACTAAAGGTTTGGCTAGTTTTCCCTTTTCTCACCTGTCCACTTGCCAGATTAAAATGGGATCAGCGTAGGACCTCCAAGATCTCTCTGCCCTCTTGAGGGTCATATGACAGAAGCATGAATAAAAAGGGATTTACGGACAAGAAGTGCTTCAATATTCTGATAACATATTGCTATGAACATGCTTTCATGAAGTTTTTCCGCATAAACTGTGTTACGGCACATTACCTATGAGCATACTGGAAACTTGAGAAAAGTAACTACTTTGAAAGCATATCATTCTCAAGAAATGTATTATGTGTCTCCAAACAATATAAATGCTCTTTGAGTGAATATGTATATAATTTACCACATTAGGTAAAAGAATATATATATATTCATTATATATACACATTCTGTATTTGCTCTGGCTTCAATAAATCAAATCAATATGAAATACATTTTGTAAGTATGGTGGGGGCAAAAAGATAAACAGTCACTTTCAAACTGACAGTAACAGTTAAAAGAGATACACTTCCAGGAAGGTGATTCATTATACGCCTTCATGAGTCATGGAAGGGGAAGCAAAAAGTCATTTAGCATATGATCTTCCAAGGGCTTCATCTTCTAACTGTGCCCCTTGATTTGAAAGTAAAACAACTCTGTGAGTGCTCCAGCTCCTAAGCCCCCTTTACCCACAGCCAGTGGGTTTCTGGAGACTTTCTGAAGCAAGGCATGGAGTCCAGATGGATATGCAGACACATAAATAGAAATTAAATCTGATGTTGATTCTTTTCACTTTGCAGCTATTTGTATATCAGTGCATCGAGCACAAGTGGCAGCCGTGCTTCCTCTCCACTTCGGTTTACATCGTCCCTACCATCCCATGTCTACACTGGATTTCTTGGCTTTTATACTCTTGAAAAATCACATCCTCACAGATCCTGGGGTGCCCAGGAGAGGAGCGCAAATCCTATTTAGAGGGTAGGCCACAATTAAACCCTTGTGAGATTTCCCTGGATGACATAAAAGTCAACTCAAGCTGACAATCTGCAACTGCGAAACCCCCAGGAGCATAAGGCAGGACGTATGAGTGTCACCAGCAAACATTCCTGGTAACGGTAGACATATAAGTGATGGGGGTGGTGGAGTTACAGGAGAGATGACATAAACATGAATTTGAAAATTTATGAATAATATAGAGTGAAAAAATGAAGGAAGGACAAGACAGTGTTAAGAATGACAGCACCCTGTTCAAAGTCTCTAGGTGAAAGCTCACCCAAAGACCACTTAATTATTTATAATATATCCACCTCCACTGGAGTTCATTAATTGATTAGTGCTCAGCCTCTGTTCTACTTCATAGATTCAGTGGGACAGAAGCAATCCCTACTCTTGTGTTATCTCCCTATAGTTGTGTTAGCTTTTGTTAACATTTCTTATTGCCTATATTATATATACAATGTTTATTAAATTATAACTATTTTACAGGTGCCAGGTTCATGGTTATGCATATATGTGCACAGTGAGAGAGATTTTTATTATAAGGAGCTGCTCGTGTGAGCTAGCTGGAAACACCGGAGCCAGGGTGTTCTTCTGTCCAAATGCGAAGGTCGGGGAGCCTGGAGGTGCTGGCTTCAGAGCCAGTGTGAAGGTTGACGGATAGCTCAGGTCCCAGGAGGAGGCCAAGTCCATTCCAAGTCCATCCAGAAAACCCCAGTGGCCCTGTACAAGCTGTCAGGCAAGAGGAACTCCCTCTTCTTTCATTTTAGTTCTGTTGGTCTTCGATTATTGGGTCAGGCCCAGTCACATCATCAGAGCAAGCTGATGTCCTCAGTCACTGGTGCAAATAGGAATCTTGCGTTCAAAAGCATCTTTGCAAATACATGGGGTGACGTATAAAACTGCACACCCCATTCTTTGAACAGGCCTTCCCATTACACACTTCACCTCATTAATTCATGAGCTGAACTTTAAAACATTTGATTATGATCATATTAAGAAAAAATGCGTTTAATCACAGTTCCAGACAAAGGGCACCATAATGGAGGTCTGACTCATGGGAATCGTGAGCTGTCCCTTACATCAAAGCCCCCTCTTCTCCCATTACAACAGCATCTAAGCTGCCCACGCACCTCCGTGGGTAGGGGCTGTATTTCCACAGCATGCTGAGGTTTGGTGCAGCCACTGGACCACACTGTTGCTGACTCAGCGAAGCAGAAGTGGTGTCTTGTCAGCTCCGAACCTTGAACCTTGCCATACCGCGTTGTGCTGTGTACCTTTGTCTTGTTTCTCCTTCCAATGAGTGTGCTGCCAACCAATCTCTGACAAGGAAGTCGGATTTAGCTTCCTAAGAGAGCAACAAGATTCGACAACGGAGAGCACAGAGCTCTGCCTACCTGCAGTGCATTTTTATGTGAGAGGAAAAACATACAATTCTTTGCCCATTAGGTTTAGAAAAAATAGTTTCCATGTATATTGAAGAAAGCGATTTATGATTTGATTTCTCCTTTTCATCAGCACCTTTATCTCAACTCATGGCGCAATCGGTGACTGCATTTCAGAGACAGAGTTGGGGATATGAAACCAAATGAAAAGCTGTGTGACATAGAATAAAATGGGGCGATGAATAGAGATGAAAAGAATGCGGTAAGTGTGCCGGCTGATGCTGCAAATTTATGCAGGGGCTGTGGCCATAAATCAGTGACGAAGTGCCCACCTTATTTACTCCCTCGTTGCTGGGACAAAACACCCTCATGTACATTTTAAAGAAGGAGAGGTTTGTTTGGGCTCGGACCTCAGTCCACAGAGGGCTGACTCCGGTGCAGGAGGGGACAGCAGAGGGGCCTGGTGCACAGGAAGCAAAGGGCCTCAAGAGAGGAGCGGAGTGGTGGGACACGGAAGGTGAAGGGACCGCAACACTTTCCTTGCACTTTTAGGTTCCTTTCTCCCGGGTTCAGCACTCGTTCACTGTTAAGTCTTCAGCTGTTTTCCAGAATTCCAGCACAGTTGGCTCTGATAGTTGACTCTTATCAGTCAGTGTTGTTCTGTGTTGGGATACTGCAATTAAATGGGGGATTGCTGAAGTTAACAAAGGACCAAAGACCACAGTGAATTATACTAAAGTACCATGTTTAAAGAGCTCATGGAAAACCTGTCTACTGAGATTGCACCTAAGTTAGCAATGTGAATGACCTCAGATTTAAATAAGGAAAACTTGGGCCTGGGATGTAGCTCGGTGGCACCATGCCTGCCTGACAAAGGCAAGGTCCTGAGTTCAATCCCTGGTACTGAAAAAAAATGTACTATAAAATAAGGAAAACTAGATTGTAATGGCTCTTGTGGTTTGAATGTGTCGCCCAAATTTCACGCATTGGGAACTTAATCCCCTAAAGCCTCTGCCCCTATGAATGGATTGACATGGTCATTGCATGCTTGCATTTGTCATGAAAGAGAGTCAGGCCCCCCTTTCCTGCCTCTCTGCCTTCCACCATGGGGCAAAGCAGACCAGAGCTTTCCCCAGGGGCTGGCACCATACGTTTGGGCCCTTAGAACCTTAGGGAAAGTGAATGTCTGTTCTTTATAAAACACCCAGTCTCAGATAATGTGTTACAGTAGCAGAAGAAGACTAAGACTTCCTGGTCCTTCCACTTAATATCTCAGCCATCTCCCTGGTCAAGGCACATTCTGTGCTGTCTCCACTTTTCTAAAATGCTAGTGCTAGTAAATATCTAACATTCTTACAAAGATGTATTGAAGGTTGCAAAATGGAAAACTGGTAATTATTAATGTAAGGCTTGCATTAAAATAAGTTATAAGGATAACAACAACAACAATATGTTCTTCTAAATATTGTCACAGTCTCCATCATAGCACATAAATTAACATTTTTAAATTTTTAAAGAAACCCTACTAAAATTAAAATGACTTCTTTGGAATTATACAGTATTGTTTAGATTAAGAATTGGATCCGTGTAATAAAATGTCCACAACCACACACACACACACACACACACACACACACACACACACACAGAGAGAGAGAAAAAAACACAGAGAAGGGGAAAGGATGGGCTGGCTTTGTCTCTAAATCTGAAATACCTCGTTCTTCACTTTTTTTTAGTCATTTCCCCTTGGTCCTGCCAAGTAAAGGAAGAGAAAATAACTAAACAATGTCAGCACTTGTGAATTATTTAGATTTGGTCAAGAAAAGTTCTTTATTTTACTTGAGCATCCAAAGAATACTTACCTCAAAAAGTCTTCAAATTCAACTAGACAACCTGAACTTGAGTTTGCACAGGTCAAAGTGTCCCCTTGTGCATCAGAAGAAATTTAAGATAAAAAAAAATGGTCTCATAAAAACTTTAACATTTAAAATATGCCCCAGAGATCATCTCAACGTGCCAAAAGTAAGACCTCAAAGTAAGACCTTGGGCTTCTAAATGCTTGCAGTGAACAAGGATGAAACGAAGTTGCTATTGCTTTAGAATCCACAACTTAGACAAAGTGGCTTTCAAATCCAAGATCACTGGGAGAAATAATTGGTCTGTTCGGGTTCAATTCCTGGGAGTAATCATTCTAGAAGTGGAGGGAATTATTGGCAAGCTAGTGCTGCACTCCAGCAGTAAAGAGCATTATTAAATCTCCTAACTTCAGTCACCTTTTAAAACTCTTAACATAGAGATTTTCATGTCTACATATAAAAAATGTGGAGAAAGCTGAAATAGATTCTCACTAACTCTATCAATATTTAAATTTTCCTCCTAGCTTAGTTTTTAAATAATTTGTTAGAATTAGGATCCAAATAAATTCATATGTTGCATTTTTGACATGTTGTTTCAATATATGTATTTCTCTGTGTTTATTTATTTATTTGTTTATTTTGGTACTGGGGATTGAACTCTAGTCCTTGAGCTTGCAAGGCAGGTGGCAGAACCACTGAGCTAAATCTCTGACCCTCTCTGTGCTTATTTTTCCTTGTAACTTAGTCATTGAAGGTGACAGTCGACTCTCTTGCAAAATTCCTTGAAATATGAATTTTATGTTTACATATGGCTTTGTGTCACTTGACAAGTTCTTTTTCATGTATTTTTTTTTGTAAATTTATACTTTAAAGTCTTGGTTTGATTCACACTGATTTCTACAACCAGGAGTTTGGAGGTTCTGCTAATGCAAAAAAAAAAAAAAAAAAAAAAAAAAAAAAAAAAAAAAAGAAAAGAAAAGGATAAAAGTATCTAATGTATTCCTAAGTTATGAGTAAAACAGTGATTACCCATATGGGAAAAGAAGATATTCTCCATATTGCTGTCATGGGTCTATAATATTTCCCACTGCCCCACCCTGCTCCTCTCCTTAGAGATGGTACTGCCTTGGAGGAGAGGGAGGCTGGAGGAGGTGAACGCACTAAGGGCCTTGAAGAGGGTTTGGGGGCCCTAGCCTGGCCCTGATCCTTTTTTGTTTTCTGTCTTCTTCACTATATTCTCTGCCATGGTGCATGCAGCCACTCAGGCTTGGAGCCACAGGGTCCATTTACCATGGACTGAAGACCTGGGAATCGTGAGCCACAATAAACCTGTGCATGTTTTAAACTTATCCATTTCAGATTTTGTTACAGCAGCAGGAAGCTAACTCACTTGAATGTAGAGGATACAAATCTCAGTTCACAAGATTGGAGCTGCAAACAGCATTTTATTTCTTATAAATCTGTGTACATTTTGACTTCACATGCCCCTTCTTCAGGCTTGCAGAAAGGTTTCCTTTACCATTATCCATCAGCTGACCAGAGTGGAAAATGTACAGTCAAAACTAACATTTCTTCTGAAGGGCACAGCTCCTTTGTCTATGCCTGCATATGTTTAGGTAATGTGTACCTAGAAATGGGGCAGATGGATTTCCGAGATTATAAATCTACATAGTCACTGATCTTGTCGAATGCCTTTCCTCCTGAAAAGTTTCTTGGGATTACACTTTCAAAATTGTTCTCATGCTTAGAAAAAATGCAGGTTGGCAAATTTGTAATCATAAGAGAAGTGATCATGGAACAGTTTCTTTTACATAGGCTATCACATTTTATTTATTGTTATAATTATTCCATGGCTCAGAAAGGTTATCAAAAAAGCCAATTTGCAACTACATACAGTTCACATTGCAAAAGTGTTAGCAGAACTCTAGTCTGTGGCTGAACTCTTGGCTACTCTCCCAGGGCTGACAAAACAAGTAGAACAAATAGGCTCTTCTTTTAGGAATTGTTGTAGAAGCAACAAGGCTCAGAGATGTAGATTTATAAAAGTTTCCTGAGCACAGATCCAAAAGGGTATTAATGATCTAATGACCTTTATCTGAGCATCCAGATACAGAGTTTAAGTAAAGAAACAGAATTCCATGAAACTTTAAAGAGATTTTCAGTAAACATATATTCAGGCCAACAAAGAAGGCTGTGTGTGTGTATGTGTGTATAAAGGAGAGTACTTTAAATATTTAATGCTTTTTTTCCCTTAAGGCAGCAATGCTTTCCAGTTATTTCTTGAAATGGCGTTGTTGGGAGTTTTTCATACATTTTTTTTTTCTTTTTGTAGCTACAAACAAATAAATCACACTTTCCCAGCAAGTTCAGTTTTTCATTTGTGACAAATTAAAAAAGCTGACTGGTTGAAAAAATGGGAAGGTTTATTTTCTGTCCTCTTTTGTGAATGAAGCATTAAGTCTGAAATCCTCTTCAGTGGTAAATTCTTTTCATCCCTAGTCCTTCATAGAAATACCTTAGTGAACTATGAATGACAGAAGGATTCAAGGAAATAGGTGATCTCAGCTTTGTAAATAAAATCCGTCTTGAAAGCTAGGCATAACCGAGACAGGCTTTCCCTGTAGAATTTTTTTTTTAAGTTAAGGCTTAAATAGCTTAAAATGTAAAACAAAGCACAATGGCATCAAGACTTCCAATTATTTTTTTCACCTGCAATGAATTTTTACCCTCTTTTCTGCATTTGATTATTTTGGAAATATAAGGAATTTCTATGCTCTTTTATTTATTTTGAAAATACAAAAAAGAAATAGCCATGGCTCTTAATTTTCTTTAGAATTGTCTATGCTTATAGAAGAAAGTCCTTTAAATATTTATGTAATAATTAGCTCTGCTAAAGAAAGTAGTATTTTAATCTATTTTTTTTTCCCAATGGTGAGGACTGAATCCAGGACTTATATAGTAGACAACAATCTCAGATCTTTGGGTCTGTATAATTTGCCCAGGATGGGCTAGAACTTGTGCTCCTTTTGCTTCAGCTTCTCAGAGTGCTGAGATTTCAGGTGTGCACTGTTGTTTTTGTCCACAAGACTGCTTGTGGAACAAGGTTCAGGAACTTGGACTGGGAGGGTAAGGCATGGAATCACCAAGCAGACTCCGGGGAGGTTCCTGGAACACTTCCACTTTTAATAAGCTCAGCCAGCAATTTATAAAGTTTTGAAAGAGGGAGTGGTAAAGGAGGAGTAATATATTTGGCTTAACAGGATTGGTTATTGGAGTGTCCTTGGACAGGTGATGGAGGCATCAACTAGAAGGATGGAAGAGGCCATAGTTGGACATGGACAAGGCTCATTGCATGAGCTAGGCCTCTACTAGTGTGCTAGGAGACATATGAGCGGTGCACTTGTCCCAACCAGACTTGTACCTCGCTTACAGTATACCACCACACCCAGGTCAGTCTAGTTTCCACTTATTGGGAACTGTACTGATGATGGATAGGCCATGTGCTAAGAGTTACTGCAACCCCTGAGGGATGCTAAGATAATTAAGACAAGGTCCCTCGTCCCCCAAAACCAAGCACAAACAAAACACAAAATTATGCTCTTCCACAGATTTGAACATTTAAAGTTAACCACAAAACAGAAGCAAAACAGAAGTGCAGCCAGGTGGCTTTGGATGACAATCAAAAATTTTATTGCTTTGGTTTTGGAGGTAGATTTAAAAGAACTAAAAGGAACATATGCTGAAATCAGGGCAGAGGTAATCAGATGTAACAGGCCCAGGGGGCACACAAAGAAGGAAAAAGGATCCCAGGCTGTACGAAATTCTGCTCCTACACTGTGTGTGAGGAAGCCGTTGACAAACTGGACAGTAGAATTAATGATGAGGTGCAATTAAACCAATTTAACAAGTAAAATATGAATGTAAGTTTGAATTTGTGTAACAGGGATACAAAGATCGGGGTTAATGAAGAGTTTTCTAGACTTCCTCATCAACTTACTGGTTTAAAGTGACAAATTCTGGTGATCACCTTCCCAGATTTAGATTTTCAGCCTTAAAAAACAAAGTGAACATAAGCAATATTTTATCCCATCTTTACATGTCATAATCTGCAAATGAGTACCTATGTTTTGAAGAGTTTTATAAAGGTGTAATTCATATATCATAAAAATGTCCTCTTTAATGTGAACAATTCAGTTTTATTTAATATAGATGGAGTTGTGCAATTATCACCAAAGTCTAATTTGGAATACCTTGATCTTCCTAAGAGAGAGCTCATACTCATTAGAAGTCAGTCTCATCCATCCTGTCCCTATAAATTCACTACCATCATAAATCCACTGCTTTTCTCTATAATTTGTTCCTTTTGGCATGTCGTATAATCAAAATAGTATAACATTCAGCCTTTTGTCTCATTTGCTTAGCATAATGTTTTCAAGGTTCTTTTATGTTGTTGCACCATTTATAAGTAATTCATTCTTGGTCATAACTCAATAACGTTAAATGGATATACTACATTTTATTTTTTCATCAGTCGATGGATACTTATGTGAGTAGTTTCATTTTTTTGGGTTATCATGAATAATATTGCTATAAACATCCTTATGTGATTTATTATGTGGATGTGTTTTAATTTTTCTAGCAGTGGAATTTCTTGGTCATATGGTAATTCTTTGCTTAACTCTTTGAAGAACTGCCAAATTATTATCCCAAGTGGCAAAACCATTTCATATGTCCAATAGTAATGTAGGATAGATCTAATTTCTCACATCCTGCTCAATTGTTATCATCAGTCTTTTTTATTACAGCCATCTTAGTGGGTAAGAGCTGCTATCTTATTGTAATTTTGATTTGCATTTCCCTAATGACTAATAATGTCGGGTGTCTTTTCCTGGGGTTATTGCTATCCACTTCTCTTATTGAGATAAGCACCCATTCATGTGATTTGTTCATTTTTTTAACAATTTTATTGAAATCAATTCACATAACATATAACTCACCCATGTAAATGTACATTTTAATGGTTTTGGCAAGTTATATTATTATTTATTTGTGGTAAAATATATACAACATAAAATTGCACAATATTTAATTTTCCAATTCAACCATTCACTGTACAGTTCAGTGACTATTAATTATGTTGGCTATGCAACTATCAGTATTATTTCCAAAATATTTCCATCACCTGTAAAAAAATATGTGACCATGAATCAATAACTCCCCATTACATTATGCCCAACCCCAGTAATATCCTCTAATGTGCTCTAGAATTTATATATTTAGGTGCCTCATATGAATTCTATGTCATAGAATAGTCAGCCCTTGTGTGTAGCTTGTTTCACTTAGCATGTGTTTGAAGAACTCATGTAGTCCACATCAGAACTCGCTTCCTTTTTTGGGGGGTATATACAATGTTACTTACTCATCTATAGATGGATATTTGGATATTTGAATTTTATTCGGTTTTGTGTGCAATGCTGCAGTGAACACTGATAGATGAGTATATTTCAAATCTTTGCTTTCAGAGTGAATCTCTAGGGATGGAATTACTGTATCATATGGGATGAGTGTATCATTGCATGGGATTACTATGTTACATGGGGTTGCTGTATCCATAATGACTACATTGTTTCTGGTTCTCCCAGGAATGTACAAAGATTTCAATTTCACCATATCCTTATGAACTGAAATTTCCCTTGCCTTCTGGTGACCATCATTCACTCTCATCTTCTATCTCACTGGGGTTTAGGTTTACATTTCTCTATTGCATAATGATCCTGAATTTTCTTCAGCTTTAAGTGAGTTTATTGGTACATTTTAGGGATACAGTACAGTTACATTCATTGTTGGGATCTTGTACCTCTACATGACAAGTCTTGATTCTCATTTTTTCCCCTTACCCCTGCCCTCCCTTCACCCCCTCCTCCCCTCCCCCTCTACAAACACTTTATTTTCATCTTTTCATTATCTCATATTTTTTTCTTTTTCCTTATTACCCTTCCCCTACGCATCCCACCTATGATCCTGAATTTTTAATCCAATCTGTGGCCTCTGATTTTTAATAGGAGAATTTAATCCATTTAAATTTACTATAGTTACTAACAAGGTAGTATTTACACTCCTACTTAGGTATTTGCTGTGTATCATGTAGTTGAGCACTAATTCTCAACTCTTTGATCATTGCATTATTTTGAGCTCCATTGAGATTTTTGCAGTATAGTGTTTTGATTTCCTTCTTCCTTTCCCTATACATATTTCCAGTTAACTAAGTTATAGCTGTAAGCAGGCACATTAAAAGTATCTCAAATCAAGAACATAGCACTAATGCTAGATAATAATACTAATATTACCAATAATTTTTAAAACCTTCAATGTACAAATAGAGGAGATAGAAAATGAAAGCTCTTGTAACTTCATTAAAAATCGTTTGACTAAAAATGTTAAGCTTTACTTCTAGACTCATAATACTGCTCCATTTTATGTATGGCAGTTTTTATGTCAGTGCCATATTGATTTGATCAGTGTTACTTTGTAGTAAGTTTTGACATGGAAATGTGTAATTCCTCTATATTAAATCATTTTTAATGTAATTATTCTGGGTCCCTTGAGTTTTTATATGAAGTGTACCATGAGCACGTCTTTTCACGTAAAGAATTCAGCTAAGATTGTGATTGCTTTAAAATCTATGGATCAGCTTTTATTATTGAATTTTTTAATTTCTCCTTTCAATTCTACCAGAATGCATGCATGTTTGTAACTGCTATATTACCGTGATGGAATGAACCTCTTGTAAGCAGTATGCTTTTTAATAGTTAAAATATTGGTTATTAATCTATTTTTTATTAATCAAGTATTCATTGGATGCAATGGTCTGGGAAAAACATGTGAACTATTTTATGTTCAGGGAACCTGCATTTCCATTGCAAAGTCAAATAATAAATATTATAACTAAGTAAACAGTATGTTACCATGGGGGAATGACTAAAGTTAGAGCTCCTTGTGAAAGATTAGATGGTGGGGTGGAAAGGGTGGTAATCTGGTCTGAGTTATCAAGGGAGGATGTGACAAGCCAAACTGAGACTTGTTGGTAGGATGGTAATTTTAGACTTAGTATTTGAAATATTAGTTCTCATGAAAGAGGAATTTAGGCATAAGGAAAAGAAATGAAATTTGAATAACTCATGCATGAAGTATTCTTTTAGGTATATATTAAGCATTTTATTGAATTCATATAGCTCACTGGTGGTAATCATTATTAGATTCATTTTACAGTGAATAAATTGAGGGTGAAGGTATTTACTACTGATGATCACAGTTTGAAATAGGGACTAGTCACAAATTATAATTCTAAGCTTTACATGATTCTATTAATATCAAGTGGTTTCCCATACATATTCTAACATATTTCATAATTTTCTTTTTAGACCAAGTCCCTGATACATTTAAATGACTGTCTCAAAAGGAGTTAGAAACAGAATATAGAAAATAACACCGAAAAGGTTCTACTTAGATTCATTTTAATTAAAAGTCCCAGACTCTTTCTATCTTTTGCCTGACTAATAATCACTTTTTAACCTGTGTGTTTCAAAGTACTCAAGATAATACATGAGCTCCAATATGTAGGCAGCCTGGGTATTTTTCATTACGACTACTATATCAGTATTTCAAGTTAGATATAATCTCTGTTCCAATTCCATTTTACAAGAACAAAATTTTGAAAAAGTTTTTTTAATGCATTCAATTGGGGACTAGCAAAATTTCAATTTGAGAGACAGTATACAATAATTTTATATTTATGAATTAGGCACAGAGAGAGCAATTCTGTATGATTAGAGAAAAAACTTGTCATAATTGGACTACAGATCTTTTTCAAATAATTTATAAATGTTCCAGTTCGTTTAGGTATGGATTTTAAACTTCTTTTCAAGAACATATTTTCTTTGCTCTACAGCTTTTTAAATTATTAAGTAGATTATCATGTATTAATTTGGCTGTACATCATGAGAAAATCAATTTATGTCACTAAAGGGGAGCCAAAATAAAATGTATGAAATAGAATAATGTTGCTACCATATTAATATCCTTATTAGCATAAGAAGCTTCCATTAAATCTATAAACTTTCCAGAAGTAATAAATAGATATGAAAGGCTTTTACAAGTTAGATATGTATGAAAACTGGGGGTTGAAGATGGTAGACTTCAGTATTTGTTGGCCTTCTTCAAGCTTGAAGAAAGAAACTGATTCTGGAGAAACTATTATTTCAGTCCAAAACACTCAGAAAGAAAAAAATGTTACAGAAATACTGAACTTTAATGGAATGTCTTACTTTCTTCCTGTTTGATGTGTCCTCAGAGCCATGTGCTTTATTACCCTGTGTACATTATTGCCTCTTCATGGGGAAATAGCCTACCTTTAATTATCTTTGTTTAGTAGATTTGCGACCTACCTCTGTCCCAAAATTCTTACCTAAGACATGATAGTGTGCCTCACTGCTACTCTTTATATTCATATAATAGGTGTTTCAGTACAGTAATACTGGATCTAATTCTCTTCTGATAGCAGTTAAGACTCACCAACATCTCTCAAATAAAGAATTTTGATTTTTTTCAGCTTTATTATTTCACTGTTTGTGTCATCCAATAGGTGTGAGTCTGTGTAACCCGCGAGTGTCTCATGGAAGAAATTTTACACTTTCTGAATGACAAGTTATACATTTATGTGGCTCTAGGTACACCCGATTCTACTGAAGTGCTGATCAAGAAATGCTAGTTCTATTTCTTTCTAACAATTCTCGCTATGCTCAGAGTTCCCCCTTTCTGTGTTAAATAGGGGAAGGAGATGTTAGGGCAATGCAGCAGGAATTGGACATCAATTCAGTGAAGCTCATCACAAAGGAAGTAATGAACCACCTCACTAACCCACGTGCTGGGATGCAGTTGTATCACCCTGCAACTTCCCTTGCACATTCTGGTTTGATGTGTATCACTAAGCAATTGCTAAGAAATCAAATTAACCTGCTTCATCACACAGTTTGTATATTATTTGATATGCTGCCTTTTACATATTGTTTAGATTTTTGAAGAGTTTTCAGTCACAGCTAATTAATTAAACAATCATAAGTTCAGCATCTCTGAGTAAGGTTTTATAAAATCCTAGCTAAATATTGTTTCACTGTGGTGAGAATGTGAAAACCCTAAAGAAAATGCAAACTTTATTTTACACTAAAATGATATATCACCAGGCAACTGTTAAAGGTTAAAATGATAACAGTTTCTTTCTTTAAGATGTACTCTTATTAAGTTGTCACATCCTCCCCATTCCCTGAAAAAGCATCGGCAATGTACAACATATCGAAGCTTGAGATCTTAATGCTTTCTCTCCATCTAAACACTTATGTCAGCACATATTTGTGGAATTGATCTGAAATCAATTTTATTGACCAGAGAAAGAATCAACACAGTTCTCCCTAGTGAAAGCACAGGTATTATATTATCAACCTTGCTTTCAAAGTGTAAGTTAAGAGCTGCAACATTAACTTGTTTTGTCTTTCCTTTAAACTCTGATTCCAAGGATCCATTAGAGACCAAAGGAATAAGAATGCCAATCAGTCTTCCAAGAAGCTACCGAACGTGTTTCTTTGGTGTAGGCAAGTTTGAGAAGTACCCTGTTGGCAGAGAATCTTCTAGAATGAAATGGCATGATTCCCCACTGGATGACAGCCAGGGTAAAAGGTCTCACAAATCACTATGTATTCACATGTATGTTAAAGTGTGTGTGTGTGAAGCATGTATATGTGGATGCATGCACACATCAGATGTCTGTCTTCAAGGGTCTTTAAGACACCCTATGCCCACAGGGTGCAGCTGCCTGCCCTCCACACCCTGCTGTGCTGCCTGCAGTCACCCCATCCATGAGAGTCCTCCCCTGAGAGCTCACCCTCAGCAATTTGCTTTTGTTATCTGAAGAATAGGAAGCTCTAGGAGGAATACAAGATGTTAACTAAAAAGGCTGGAGAGGAAGGTAGGGTGCGACTTCAGCCTGCATTGTGGGATGTGATGTTAATGATCACCTCCAGACTGCTGATTCCTTGGGCCTCTCCTCCTACCTCTGACCTCCACCAGCAAGTTTACCTGATGGCAACCACCAGGAAGACAGCTCACCTGAGTCCTGCATTTTAAATGCTTAAAGCTGCTCCGCCTCCTCCTGACTTCCTGATTCCTTTGTAATCTACTGCCATTCAAGGTATTGGTATATCATTAACATCACATTTTATGAATATTTTTAGATTAATAAACTCTGTGGAGTTTTTTAAAGGCAATTTTGGTCTTGCAAGAAAAATTGAGTGGAAAATAGAGTATCCCAAAACCCTATCACCTTCTTCTTTGAATCTTCCCTACTTGTCAGTGTTTTGGATTTTAGTCATTCTGTAAGAATGCAGTAGTAACGCAAAGAATTAACTTGCAAGTCCCTAGTGATACCTGATGTGGAGCATCTCACTGTGCCTATTTCCATGTGTATATAATTTGTGGTGAGGTATCTCTTGAGATCTGTTGGCCATCCACTTTTTAAATTGGATTTGTTTTGCTCTTGTACTAAGAATTCTTTGCAAATTTTAGGTACTAGTTCTTTCTTAGAAATGTATTTTTCAATGCTGTTCCCCCCTCCAGTTGGTGGTGTCTATTTTTATTTTATCAGTGTCCTTTACAGAGAAAATTTTAATTCAAATGAACTCACACTTATCACACTTTGGTGGTACATCGAAGGAATCATTGCCAAGAAAAAAATGCAATCTAGATTTTAAAATCAGTTTGTTGAAGTTCACAAAACAACCTTCTGAGATTTCACTGGAATTGCATCAAATTTATAGATCAAGTTGGGAAGAACTGATGTCTTGGTAAGGTTGAATCATTCTATCCATGTACATGAACTATCTCTCCATTTGTGTAGATCTTCTATAAGTTCTTTCACCAGAGTTTAGTTTTACTCACACAGAATCCTATCTATGTATGTTTACATATATACTATTAGATTTTCACCTAGTCACTTCATGTTTTTGTTGGTTTGCTTGTTAACTGCCAGTTCTTACAGTACCAAGGCTTGAACACAGGGTTTCACATGTGCAAAATGCATACTTTATCACTGAGCTACATCCCCAGCCTTTCAATTTTTGGTATTAATATCATTAGTCTTCCACCTGTAACAAATTGCATAAGAAAAACAACTTAAAGCCTTACAAGTTTATTTTGGCTCACAATTGCAGAGATTTCAGTCCACAGTCAGCCAGCTCCACTGTTTTTTTTCCCCGTTAAGATGGTTGGTGCATTTAAATTGCAAACAGTGCAGTTACATTTATCATTGGAATCTTGTACCTTTATATGATATGTCTTGGTTCTTATTTTGTCCCTATTGCTTCTTGGTCTGTGGCGCAGCAGAGCACCATGGCGGAAGTGGATGGTGTAAGGAAACTGCTTACCTCATGGTGGCTGGAAAGCAAACAGAGGGCAGGAAAGCTAAGATGAAGGGGTGACAGACAGGATATAGTCTGGAAGAGCATGGCCCATGCATGAGCTATTCTCTTCAATGAGCCTCCACGTCTTGTCACCTTCCACTAATGCTATCAGTCATGAGTCTATCCCTGGAGTGAGCTACAGATGACGTCTCACTCTCATGACCCTGTCACCTCTGATTAAATACATGAGCTCTTTGGGGGACTTTTTGGCTGCAAATCTTAACAATTGGAAAATGTAATCAACTATTCCTGATATACAAGAAAGTAATTAACTTCTATGAATATTACTATATAGTATGAAGATATACAGATTTTAAAGGCAGAGGTTTTCAAATTTTTCGTGGTTTTGTGGGTATTTCGTTTTATTTCTCTTTTACGGTACTCCTAGATAAAGCCAAGTATATGCAAATAATGTGCTTAGTTCTTATCGAAGCAAGGAATACCCCTTACTTCTGTGTGCTCTAGCATGCTGTGCACATAGGTGTCCAAACCCACAATGAGCTATGCATTTATTCGCAGCAAGGCTATGTCTTTGGCCATTTGTCTTCACACCCTGCTGACATAATCAGTTTAAACACATAGGGGCAGAATAAATAACCTCGAAATGTATTGGGCTAAAATATCTCCTGAATTAAAAGAAACCCGACATTTAAAAATACCAATTTCAATATTTTATTAACCAAAGTAAAATACTAGTAAGTAGTACTATTTTCTCCAGCAAATAATGCAATGCCAAAATTTGCTCACAATGAATGCTCTGCGAGGTCAGACATTATTCTTACATTTTATTTTGAATCTTTGATTTTTGCAGAAGGTTACAGGATGAATTCTCTGCATGCTCGTATTCTTCCTGCGCCTTTGCCATCACAGTCGCCTTTGCTTAATGGCATCTTTTCCAGATGAGGTAGTTTCTACCTGAAGAAGCTCAAAAAGACTCTCACCCGTGAAAGTGTGCTTCAAGCTACATAAGCATTGCACACCGTGGTTTGACTTTCTTCTAGGTGGAAGGCCCAACAGTATGTAGTCGTCTGTGAAATGCTAGGTTTGAATGAAAGGCACATTCAGGATCACAGCCTTCCTCACCCTGTTGTCTGTGTTATCATTGCCTTGTCTACCTCAACACTCTGGGGAGGACTCTTATCAAGAGGTCCTGTGCCCTATGAGCAGAATTCAGTGAAAAGAGAAAATGAGGTATCCATCTCAGCAAGGAAGGCCCTTGCTGTTGCCATAGTGCTGAGTGAGCATTTACAGCAAGAGCAATCTCTCTCATCAGATGACATGGTTATCTCCCAGATCCCCTCTTTCCCAGACAGGTCCAACCATATCCAAACTAATTTCTCTGCTGCATGAAACTGAAAAGAGAAATAAGTATCTTTTACAAACATGATTTGGGCCAGCATCTTATGGAAATTCATCACAAAAAGAACTTTAGTATATTTCTTATACAATATTGGTGTCACCCATTGCCTGTGTTTATAATATGTCTCTAAAGCTTACTGTATATGTGACTTTAAGTAAAGCTTTACCAACTTCTGCACATAACAGTTTCCTCATTAAATGTCAGTAGTAGTTTCTTTATGGCATATTTCTTCCTGTTAAAGGAAACATTACAACTAAAGCAATTAAAGGACTGCTTCATAAAATACAGTTATGACTATTGTGTTCCTTTATGAAATGGTTGCAGTCATAGTCTAGAAACTAGAGTCCTGAACTCAGTCCATTTGCCTGTTCATGCCCTAAGGGCATCCCAGCTCTTTCTGTAGAGAAATTACCTGAACTATCCTGAATGTTCAACCATTGTCACTTCCTTTTCATCATTTTTGGTAACCCTTGACAGAAGGGTCAGGAAAGAGCTTATGATATCACGTGCACACATGCACACATGCTCACACACACATGCACACACTCACATGCACACACTTGAGTCTTATGACCAGGTTCACTGTACAATAAAAACAAGTCTGAGGCACATAAACTATGTATTATTTTCACAGAGAGACAAAGCACTTCTTCATTTCTTCCTGCAAGCTCTTTGACATTCCTGTTGTTTATGCTTTCTTAGGCTAAGAATTCACTGGATGAATGGTTCAATATATAATGAATAAAATGAAGTTTTGTTATTTCTTAACCAAACTTCTAGATGGAAGAAATAGCAGATTTGTTCTTATGTAGGCACCATGCTGCCCAGGGGCAGGAGGCGTGGGTAACAGTACAATCTTGTACAATTAAAGGTAGGGACAGAAATAACACTGCCACATTTCCATATAGCCATTTGTTTTAAACATATCTTAAACATTACTTACTTCAGCTGCAAAAAACCTATTCTCATCTACTGTTGTGCTGAATACAGAGTATCTCTTGAAGATTTAAATACCAGTGTCTAAAGTACTATAAAAATACAAAATCTGTTAACTGCCCAGGTATGTATAATCCTGATAAAGTTAATCTTGATTTTAACTCATCGGCCTGGACCTGCAGGAAATCTTAATTTACAACTGAATGTATCAAATGGTGTCACTATGCACATTGAAAATGACAGGTACAATTATGGGTGCTGACCTTGGGGTGGTGAGATTTTCTGGGTTATCTGTTTGGACACAATCTACTCTTATGAATCCTTAAAGCAGGGATTCTTTTGTAGCTGAAGTAAGAGAGAAAGTATGGTGTGAAATGGGAGAAGAATAAAAACCGTGGCTGGTCTTGATGATCTAGTGATGGAAAATTCTGACACCGTAAGTATTTTATACATAGTTACATCTCTCAAGCCATGTTTACTTGCTTACACATTTAAAACCTGTTGTGAGTTGAACATTTTGGGGTTTTGAGGTTGGGCAATGATTTCCAGAGGCATTTTTGGAACAGTTCTGGGAAAAGCTTTAGATTTTCCCACCATCCTGGGTTGAAGATGGAGAATAGGATAAATAAAATATATTCTCAGCTCAGACAGAGGCAGAAGTAGCTGGGTTCCAAAATGGTATCAAGAAACCATGAGAGTATTTCTTGTTCCTTCTTTAAAGGTTCTGAATTGGCAATAAACTTAATAAAAAGGAGAAAAAAGAAATACAGTACACAGTAAGTATTATATTTTTAAGCTAGCAAATGGTCATGATATAGAAAGGTGCTAATTTTAAGAAAATTCAGTGTTCAAACCTTGAGTTATCATGAAGAAGGTGTAGCCTGGAAAGGTGCTCCCACGAGTCAGAGGCAGTTCACACTGACAATTTCAGGGATATGTCTGTGGTCAAATGGCATGGAAAATTAATTGAGCCAAAAATCAAACCATACTCCTTCCCCCTCATGGAAATTCTGCTATTATTTCACAGGTCTCACTGTATTGTTATTATTTATTTCCCATCCCCTTCAGCATGTAGATCTTTGAGCCCTGGAATCCATCATAACATGATTACCAATACTCATCATTACATGATCCACCTGTGTTGAGTAACTAAATGCTTAATACATGAAAAATAAGCTGAATTATCACATAATTCAGACCAACTTCCAAGATTCATTACAGTTCCTAGACTCAAGGTGAACAGGCTGAGAAGATAGTGTACTGCATGGCTTATTTTTACCTATTGTCAATAAGAGCTCATAAATCTGTTGGTATTTTGATTATCGTTAATTTTGCAACTGTGCAGCATTTTCTGTCTCTTTCCAAATCTCTTTGCAGCAATGGGAAATCTTTCCAGACAAGCCTGTGCGCTGGCAGGGTGCCAGCAATCAGTCCATTGTCCAATGCGGGATCCAAAATGCCCACTGTGATTATTACTCCATTCCCCCTCCAGAGCCTCCTGTCCAATGTAGCACAAAAAGCATTAACTTTTGACTGATACCATAACCTCTGGTGATCTCAGCATTTATAGGGTGGAATGAAAGAAGGCAGAGTAGGCTAACAGGATTTAGAAAATGCATCAGAACTGCGGATCATGATGGAGACCTCAGAACATCTCCCTGGTACCCAATATGATGATGTCACTGTGATGCTATGGTGATTTCCCAGGATGCAACACTGCACAAAGATGTCCCATGGTATTCACCGTGGCAATGGTTCACTGTCCAGTTCCAGCCCAGACTTTACTGTTTCATCCCTGTCCTTTTCCCAGTGTAAATATGTCACGAATGTAGCGATCTGACCAGGTACATGAGGAAACCATGTGTCCCATATCATGAGGCTGGGATGTTTCCTAGCTAGATGTCTGCAATATCCCTCCACAGCTTACTCACTTCCATGAAACTACTCTGTCTCCACGATTTAGTGGAAAGGGGAACTCTCCTTGAAGAGTGGATTTAAGCCAAAGCCACTTGTTCCCCAGCACACTGAATATGTGATATGTGATCAACTGGACACATTTCTATATTATTAACTCCTACACTTCTATACTATTGATATTATTTCCCATGAGAGTGGGCATTGTAATTTGATCATAACATGTCTCCACTTTAATAAACAGCTTGGCTCAAAGTTAAAAAAAAACATAGAAAATGCTTATGGAGCATGTTTAAATTAAATCAGATTAAATTTAGTTGAACTTCTTGAGCTTATTAAGATTGCCTGGGTTCATCTGCCTCTGAAGAGTTGAAAGAGAGAGAGAGAGAGAGAGAGAGAGAGAGAGAGAGAGAGAGAGAGAGAGTGGTTTGTAATAATAAGTAAATTCAGAATTAATTACAGCAATTTATTTCATTTTAATTACCATTAAGGACAGACCCCTGATTTAATATTGGCTTCAGTTTTACATTTACTATAATTCTATCCTGTTACTATCAAATTGGAAATATTTATCATTTTATCCTGCAGAGGTAAATCTAAAATGATACAAATAGAACAAATGCATTGACTTTTAGAAGTTAAAGTCATTTTGAAATGGCCAATGTGTTCTACCTTGTTGTTTTGTATGATGGAGAATATGAAATATGATAAAAAAAAATATGGTTGTGGTGGGTAAACTAATGGCCAATTTGAAACGCTCAGCTGAATTGAGTCAGTGTGGTTCTGGGTGTGGAAGACCCACCTGAGGATTGTCACCAATGGCAAAAAAGGAGAACTGGAGGGGAAGATCATTTGCTGTTGATGTTCCTGAGGAGGCTTGCTGTGGGCAGGTTTTCTGATATGATCTTGGCTGTTCTCATCGTTGGAAGACCTTGGGCACTTGTTGTGGCCAGGGTGACTGCTGTTTTCTTCCAGGGAGCCCTGATCTTCACCTTGAGAGTTGCTTCCTGCTCCAGGGCAGATCTCTCACCCTGATGGCACAAGTCCTTCACCCCACCAGCATAGGCTTTCTAGCTTTCCCCTTTCCCTAGTGGCTTTTGGGCCTTCCCGGTGCAGACCCTCAATATGAACAAGCATGAGACTCTGTCATGGGCTCCAGGGCTCTGGCTGGACTCATGGAGGACACTGCCATGGACTCTAGGCCTTCAGCTGGACTTGTGGGACATTGCCATGGCATCCAGGCCTTTGGCTGGATTCTTCGGGGCTCTAGCACGTGGGCAGATCTCTCACACTCCTTTGCATTTGACTTTTTGAGTGAATATTATGAAACAATCTTAAAAATTATGTGTCCTGTATTAAATATATTCCCTTGCAAGCCCTGACTACAATGGTGAATATTTTAAAGCATTTAAATTAATACAATAAAACATACCTTGTCAATAATGCTTCTCAAAAGTCACCTTCACTTCAAACACATTTATGCCATTGCTCGTGTCACCTTCTAAATCAGTTCTGGAATCTTCTTTGGTGATGGTCTTAGTTGCACTGTTCTGGCTGCCATGTTTATTTTGGCTTTGGGGAAGAGCCAGAAGTCACAGTGCCAGATGAGCAAGGTGGATGAAGATAGAGCATCATGTTTTTAAGAGCTTGCCTTTCTGTAGGGTGGCACAGGCAGCAGCATGCACAATATTTTTGATCATACCTTGTAAAAACACTCAGGAAAGAGGACTCCAGAGCTGCTACAGGAAGAGGCAAGAAGGATGGGCTAAGTGTGCTCAAAGCAATGGGGAGCATCTCAAGAGGGATTTACAGCAACCTGTCTTTTTCTGCAATAAATATTTTAATTAGACCTCCACTGTTTAATGTGATTACCCTGTGTATATTCTTAAGTGTAACTCAGATATTCCAAATTTCTAAAGGAGAAATCCCTTTCTGAAGACAAATCTTATCTCCCCATCACAAAAGTTCAGCGCAGCCAGGCCCCACCTCTTTAAAGGAACAGACAGGAAGCTCTGGATGACCTCTTCCATGAGCTCCTTCCATCTGAAGTGTCATCTTTCCTTTTCATCTAGAGGCAGAGAAATCTCCTTCCGAGCCACTGCTCTGACTCCTGGCACGATCCTTCACACTCCCTCCAAAGGGGACCTAATGAGCCCTCCTCTCTGAAGGCTTGACCCCCTAAACTCTTAGGAGCTTTCTTTAGGCCACTCACCAGAGTTCTATTATTTCAGCTGTACTCCCTGCCTTTTCGTGGGCTTTTAGCATGATGCCAGAAATATTAAAAAATGAGCAAGTTGGTAGCCTTAATATATGGCCACAGCCCACCTGAGTGCCTATAGTATTTCACACGCTGTATTGTGAGCATAACTGAGTGGAGGAATTACATGCTGCTGAAGTGAACTGAGCATGACACAGAGGAACTACATTTGAAATTTCAGACATCAGCAGGTGTAATCTGCGAGCCCAAAGGGAGTCATTCAACCACACAAATGGTACGGGATCTATACATTTATGTTCTACCCTTCTGGACAAAAACCTCACAGTTATGGAGGTCTCCTGGGACCAAGACAGGCAGCTAGGAAGCGAAAGGAATGTGACACTCTAGTTTTGCCTTCTTGCCTAAGGCAGGCACCATTATCACTGCAGTGAGTTCTGTAAGCTGGTCCCCAGCCAGAGGAGAAAGTTGGACTCTGGGAGAATGTCTACATTTCTGCCTGCAGGGAGATCTGCAGATTTGAAGAGTGAGCTGAAAAGAAAATTGGGTGAAAAGCACTATGAAGACCTTTCAGGAAATCACAACTTGATTCAAGGAGCAGGAGGGAGAAAGTGTCTAACCCCAAGGACAAGCTGGCGGGGAACAGTTCGTTTGTGGTGTCAATCACTGGAAAAGGCACAGTCCTAGACCCCAGGCTCCCAGAGAGGAGACGGCCCTGTGTGAGCTTCTCAAGGTGAGCTTCTGGTTTACACACTGCTGTGTCCTGGAATGCTTAGGGCCACTCTAGGCTGATGGAAGAGTGGCAAAATGCAAAATTTGCATCCAAGACACACTGTAGGTTAGGGAGTATATTTTCTGAACAAGAGCATTCAGTGAAATGCACTGGTCGCCCGCATCATCCATTGTTTGTTCATTACCCGTGTTCAGGAAAGCCTTACTCATCACTCTGCCTGGCCGTACACATCGAAGGGACCTGATCTTCACAGCTGTGCTCACATGGGCAGCCAGTCCACCATGCAGCTGCCCTGAACAGAGTGATATCCGAGGAAAACAATGCAAGACCTCACAACCAGCCGGGCCTTAAATGTGGTGCTTCTATTCACTGAAGCCACTTCATGAAAAGTAATGAGTTTTCTTGCAAGGGAGTTCAAACGGAGAATGTTGTTGCTTCTTGATTAGCAGTTCTTTCCATTTAGAACCACATGTTTCTGATTAAAATTGCACAATAAAATACATGTCCTCAAAAACAAGGCATTGCATAGGGTTTCATGGTGTTTGCAGAACAATAAATATGCTCGTGAATAACAAGGAAGAGCCCTGCCCTGAAAGGAGACTGTGGGTTGAACAAGGAAGCAGACACTGCTGCTGCAAAATAGGAATTCAACAATGTGGCAGAATAAAAAATATATTTAGAATGTTAATGAGTCCCTGAACAAAATTCACATTTCATGAATCAAGAACTCTGTCTACGCTAGAGGTGGAGACACAGCCTTGTGTCCCTGTGACACAGCTGATCACGTCTCAGACGGCCTCCTTGGAAGGGAGGTCTGGTCCCAGGTAGGTGTCACCTCCAACAGCTTCTGTGCCGTATTCAAGCAGGGATGAATCATAGAATGCCCACAAAGGAAGCTCTACATTCTGTAATCTCGGCCTAGTTTATGTCAAACTCAATGAATCTTGTCCAGAACACATGACGAGGGGGAGGTGTGCAAGAAAGATGGATTCTATTGCCAAGTTTTGATCTCAAAGGAAATGACACATTTCTAAAATATATGCAATGTGCCTGATAGAATGAAGAGCATGGAAAAAGCTCATTGGTAATATTGACCCCAGATTTGATAATATTGCATTGAGGAGACTGAAATACTTAGAGGCAGAGCAGTCTCTATATTTTCTCCAGGTGAATGTGTTAGCCTGGGAATTATAGACACCACTTTGAAAAGGTCAGAGGTAGCAGTCCAGGACTTACCTGGAAACTCCAGCTGTCCGTTCCCAACCTTGACGGTCTTCTCTGGTCAGGAGCCTGCTCCAGGCAAAGATTGAAGCTCGGCTCCCCGGGTCTGCTGCCAGCGGTCCCACCCCATCTCTGTAACACCCCATCCTCCTCACCAGAATCCTGTCAGGAGTGAGCACAGTGGCCCTGACCAACTTCTCATGTTCTGGCCCCCTGTGGAGCTTTCCTGAGGGTCCCCTGAAGATTGGGCCTTCAGGGATGGTGGCAGGGACAGAAGAAGCTCAACGGATGTGAAGGATCAAAGCTGTAACTACCAAGCACAGGACTGTGGAGAGGCCAAGGGCTCCAAGAGGAGGAAAGCTGCTTCCAGTCACTGCCAGCTTCGCTTTTGAGGGACACATGCAGCCCATTGTGGTCTCTACAGCAGGAAGAGAGAACAGCTGGGGAGAGCTGCTCAAGTTCGGAGGCCCTGAGGGCAACAGGAAGGCAGCAGCGCCCACACCGCCTGCTAAGGTGCTTCCGTTCTCCCGTAGTTCGGCCTCATGGTTCCTTTCTAGTAAATAAAGGAAAATCAGTGGAAACATGAGCTTTACTGTCTGACACTGCGGCAACCAAGGCTGCAAAATTACTGTCCCCACTAACATCAGGCTGGCATCGTGGGCCCTCCTTAAAGGACAGCCTCACCTCTGCGAGCTTCTCCCCTAAAAAGTGTAAGCTCAGTCCCATTTTGAGACCACACCAGAGAAGCTCAAGTTAAAGATCACGGTGCGACATACTTGCCCTGTACTTTTCGAAGTGCCAAGGTTAGAAGAAACAGGGGAAGGCTAACAAAAGAGACAGGAAGACCGAGACTAAGACATCCTGGATGGGACCTGCAACAATGAAAAAAATAATGCACAGTGGAAAAATATGTCACAATCCAAATAATGATAACACATCAATGCTAAGAGTTTAGTTTTGATAAATTAACCAGGATTGAGGAACATTAAAGGAGGTTTAATGAAAGTTATGTGTGAGTTTTTCTCTCTTTACACTTTCTCCATAATTCTGAAATAATTTTTAAAAAGTAAAAGTGAAATAATAACTTCTAAAATAGGAGATAGCTCAGAAACTCGGTTAGGGTAAGGAAAATAAAAATGCATTGGGAGAATACTGAGCATCTCTCAAGGGGCAGAAAGGCAAAACCATGACAGCGGGCTCTGTGCACGTGGGTGGGGAGGAAGCTGGAGTGATTGGGTTTTCCTGGTGAGAACAGGAAATTATGCTCTCACCATGGAGAGCAGTTTGATAACAAAACAACATATGCTTTTGTAATTTTACTCACAGAAAACTGTAGCAATACACACTGGCCAAGGGTAATATTTTCTATTCTAACTTTATTTTGTGGGAGCAAAAACTAGACCGACATCAAATGTCTAAAAATACAAAAGTGATCACAATAGAGAGATCTGGACAGTGTTACCTTATGCATCTATAAAATGGGATGAGACAGATCTTTGATATGAGCTGATGACTGGAAGGTTTTATAAATTTGCAAGGACTGAACTTTCTGTACAGCATAGCATAACTTTTCATAACTCTGGATAGGAGAATGCGAACAGTGAAGGGTGGAAAAGAATGCAAGTCTTCCAAAGGAAAATCTGAAGTAATAAACTAAAATTCCAAAAGAAGATCAAAGGCACGGGGATGAAGGTAAAAATTCTCTGAAAAAAATATTTTCCAAAATATATTGACTTGAAAATCCGTCATGTTTACAGTTATGAAGATATATAGGCAGTTATGAAACATCATCCTCCCTCAGTAGGTGTGTTACCTCTGTACTCCAAATGTGCAGATGCTCATTTGTTACATAAAGGACCTGATATCTCTGCGAGACACGCACACATCCTCCTATATACCAAATCATCTCTAGATTGCTTGTAATATGTAATGCAAGGTAAATACCATGTATATAGTGGCTATGGGGTATTGTTTCAGTAACAATGAAAGTGTAAATGTCTATATATTTTCTGCACACCTGCAAACTTTTCCAAATATTTTCTATGTGGCTGAGTCAATCCATACATACAGGACATCAGAATATGGAGGCCCGATTATATTTTTAAAATGATGAAACTAATCAAACTGCATATGTAGGTGATGACATTCACAAAGATAAATGACTTTTCAAGATAATAAAATATTTTGCCTCTATATCTTTGTCAAATACAGCCCCGCAAGGAAATCCACTAATAGAATCATTTGTGATATTAGTTTATTTTGAAGCTATTTTCCTTATATGGTAGGAAAATACAAATTGTTACCATACCATTTTCAGGATTCAGTGATTTCATGTAAGAGGAAAAAAGGAAACATAACAGCAATGAGGTTAAGGGAAATCAGCACATATGAACTTTTAGATGTATCAATATAGATGTTTACTTTTTATTTTAAATTGCATGTTTTCTAGATATGGATGCAGAACTCTAAAGGCTGTGACAAACTAATTGCTTCTAAACAGCATTTCCCCAGTTAAAATCATCAGAGTGCTTCGGTGAGTGTTTCGTCCTTTGCTAGGGCAGGAGCTACATCGGCCCTGTAGAGCCTTACTGTGCCAGAAAGCAGGGGAGCCATCAAAGACTAAGGCCCTGCAAATGGCCCACCATTCAGTGTAGAGGTCCCCATTAGAAGGGAAACTCTGAGCATGAAAGTCCTTAATAAGAACAAACGGCTTTGCAGTGCCTGGCCGTCCGAATGCAACTGCAGTCAGTGAGGAACACAGGGCTCAGTAAGTATTTGTACGAGAATATACTTGACAGGCATGGCTATGGCATTCATCTCGGGAAACTGGGACAGACACATATTGGGTCTTAATCATTTTTACTTTCCTTTCCTTCCCCTCCCTCCCCCTCTCCCCTTCCCCAGACCCCCTTCCCATCTGTAGTCTTCCTCCTTGTTTTCTACTATGTCTCTTTTATTTTGTTCTCTTTTTTTCTTTATTGGTCCATTTCAGGTACACAGTGCAGTTACGTTCATCACTGGGATATTGTACCATTACATGACATGTCTTGGTTCTTATTTTTCCCCCATTTCCCTGCCCTCCTTTCACCCCCTCCATGCTATTTCATTTTGCTCTTTAAATTATTTATATTTTGGATCTCTCATATTAGACAAGCCACACAATACTTAACCCCTTCATCTGATTTTCTTCCTTCAGTGTTATGATCTCTAGGTCTATCCATGTTCTTACCAATGATGCCAATTCATCCTTTTTTAGAGCCGTGTAGTACTCCATTGTGTAAATGTTTATTTGTTCATCAGGATAGATGACTTAAATGCCTCTGCATTGCAAAAGAAACAACAGAGTGAAGAGACAACCTATAGAGTGGGAGAAAATTTTCCCAGCTGTTCCCCAAACAGAACACTTACAGCTACGATATACAAATAAGTGAAAAAATGAGATTCCCCTAAAGCAAAAGTCCCAGTCCAAACTCTGGGCAACTGAAATGAGCGGCGAGTTGTCTTTGGGTGAGACCCTATGTTCTCAGCCAAGGGTGCTGCAGACTTTCCCTCCAACTCCTGACCTTTCCGCACCCACATAGGCAACCCCAGGCCCAACCTTCCCTGAGTGAGGAACTGCACAGAGAATAAACACTCCTGGTTTGCAGCATCTGTGTTTTGGGGTGATTTGCTGTACAAAAATAGATGTTTAATTCAAACATAACTGGGAACAAATAGAGGCAATAACATCTCACTCATGGAAATAGTCTGGCTATGCATTTGCTTTTCAATTCAGGGGTGAACTGTATTTCTGGATAATGCCTTCACTGATAAGAGAAAGCCTGTTTTCACAAAAGAATTCCAATTAATAAATACAAAAGAAGGGATCCATTGGTAAATCACATTTGGTAAGTCCCCAAGTATTCACTGATATGTATACCCACAGGTAATACCAGAGAAGCTGGAGAAATGCTTAATGTGACCATGGTGCTGTCACCATGCAAATCTGAGCATTTATCTTAGCATATGTTGAAAAAATAAATAAAATAATTTCATTGAACAAAATATAATGTGGGTAACATATTTTTCTTGTCCTAGACAACCAATAGAAAAAGTCATTTTTGAGAAGATCTGTGAACTCTAAATATTGTTTACGATGACACCAAGGAATTACTACTAATAATTTTATATGGTATGAAGTGGTATTGCAGTTATGAAGAAATGCCCATGTTTTATAAAGTGAGATCAAATATCTATGCTGAAATGAAATAACTTCTTGGATTTCTTTTTCTAAAATTTAACTTAATTTTATCCCATTCCTCCACTCCCCTCTTTATCTAAAGAAAAGCTTTAAGGAAACAGGCAAGTCTAATCTATAATGAGACAGATAGGCTAACTATTTAAATGATACATAAAATTAAACATAAGATATGCAGATGTAGCTCAGTGCTATAACATCTGACTAATATGTTACAATATCCCGAGTTTGATCCTCAGCATTGAAAAATAAAATTATGCACTTACATCAAATTCAGAAGAATTGTATTAAAAGAAAAATTTTAGACTAATTAAATTTAGCAGAGTTTGTTTAAAGAAATAATACGCTTGTATGAGTCAGCATCATGCACCAGTCAACCTTTGGCAAAACTATTTAGACAGCAAGAGGAAGCAGGGAAGAAACCGAGGAAGCTGAATTTGGTGATGGAGGTGTATTTGCCTTATTTGGGCATGGGCTGATCAGTTGGCAGCTTATGATTGACTGAAGCTTGGTTGTTATGATAGGCTGAGACTCAGCTGTGTCTTGCAAGAACGTTGTTAGGTTGCAGTTTTCTATGTAGGAATTCAAGCACTGGGGCAGCTTCAGACCTCATTTATCTGCTGTCAGCACTAGTGTGGGGTCAGGGAGCTGTGAACGCAAAGTAGTGCCCAGGGCTGTCTCTAACCCACAGCATTTACTATTTGTTCATTTATTAAGCACAACTTACAGGTTTCAGGCACAGTTCTCTGCTTGACCTCCACTTCATAATAAAACTAAAACCTGCATTTGCTTAGGAAACACAATTCTGTCTGAGGATGAGATGATAGTCTAAAAAATATATCTTTCACTAACAAAGAGCCAAGCTATCCTGTTCCTTTCCTCAGTGAACAAATAGATATATAAGAGTGGGATTTATAATTGTGGTGTTAAGGATGAGAACAGCTAAAAACACATCCCTCTGAGCAGTGGACCAGGGCATGAGGACCCTTGCCTTTTCTATGCAATAATATTCTGTAATATTTCATTTCTTAGCTGTGGGCAGTCATTGTTTTCATACCACAAGAACATTTGAGTAAAGATAAGAATAGATTTCAAGGAAAACACAATGATAAAGGAAATATAACTGAGTGTGAAAAGTATAATCTCAGCCAACAAACCAATTTCTGCATGAGCTATAAAGAACATCACTTACAGTATTAGATCCTCCACCTTGGGTCACTGCTTGTTTCCATATTTATGCCACAGCTATTGTGACCTCTGGAGACCACTGGAATTTCCCATCAGGTTT
The DNA here is from genome assembly GCF_012274545.1 of Fukomys damarensis. Taxonomy (NCBI): domain Eukaryota; kingdom Metazoa; phylum Chordata; class Mammalia; order Rodentia; family Bathyergidae; genus Fukomys; species Fukomys damarensis. The sequence goes on from NW_022900929.1 coordinate 27,665,008, forward strand.
CCCTTAGTTTCATTGTTTCTGCTTAGCTTGAATCTTTTACAAACCTTAGCTCTCACAGAGTTCTTTTCATAAGCCAGGCTGCTACCTGGTGTTGCTCCTAATTTCTGCATTGTCCAGAATTCAACCAAGAGCCAATTTATGTGCACTGCTTTTGATTCCAGTCAGTATCTGTTAATTTAAGGGTCAGTATCCCTTTTCTGGAGTTCAGCTAGAAGACAGAAGATGGAGATAAAATAAATACAGGCTTTCTGGGCCATGTAAGTCACCCTATGCCACATACTTTAGCAGTCAAAGAGTAAGTTAACACACAACTAAGACATACATAAGTGTGAAACTGTGCTGTGTTATGGAAACTCATTTATTTAAGAGGACATTATCACTCCAGGCCGGATGTGGTGGTGCATGCCTGTAATCCCAGCACTGGGGAGGCTGAGGCAGGAGGATTGCTGAGACCAGCCTGGGCTACATAGTGAGTTCCAGGTCAGTCTCAACTACATAGTGAGACCCTGTCTCAAAAAAACAAACAAACAAAAACAACAACAACAAAAAGACATTATCACTCCAAATGCAGCTTGCTCTAGAGAAAATTGGTAGATGTTTGCTGTATCACCATTCACTAAGTCATAGAAGCAAGGTCACTTGTTTTTGAAGTAATTTCATTATACATCACTTTGGCATAAAACTAAATTTTTAATTATTCAATAAATGGTGATGAGCTGTTAATTATTTACAGAAAATATTATATACTCATAATTCTCAAATGTTTATTTTATTGTAAAAGTTACAGACGGCATGCTAACTCAAGAATAAGGCCACCATACTTAAAGAAAAGTACATCTTTAATAAAAAATTTAGTATTTAACCTACTTTTAAAATTGGTGTACAAACTTGCTTCACTCTTTATTGCAAAATAAGGGGAATAGATAGATTAAAAGTGTCAAAAGAAAAAATAAACTTATTTGTAAAAAGTCTTGGAAAACAATAGAAACTCTGATCGTTAGATGGGGTAGTATTATGTACATGTAAAAATAAATGAAGAGAAAAAATTCCACAGGGACAGAGAGCAGAACAGTGGTCTCCCAGGACCAGAAGAAAGAGTAAAGACTAATTATAAACAGGCACAAACAATGCTTAGGCAGTAATGAAAATATTCTAAAACTGGATCCTTGTGCTGGATAAACAACTCTGAAAATTGCCTGAAATGGATGAATTGTACATGAAACACAGTTGGATTTTATGGCATATAATTATATCTCAATAAAGCACATTAATTGCATGAGCTGTTAAACAAGCCTCTCCAAGCTTCAGCCTGACATGTAAAGAGCTTGTACATCATTGTTTTCACCTTTATAATAAAATCTGGGTAAACTGAATTTCAACAACTTTTCTTGGGTTCTTAAAAAAACTGAGTGTTGATCTCAAAGTCAGGAGAGCAAGACATAAGCAGGAAATTAAATCTGTGATCTGCTTACTTTGATTAGAAGAGAACACAGACATAGCTGGTGGAAAGACCAAAATAGCAATTGTGCGGAGCTGGAGGATGGATGGTAACCATCACCAAGGTAAGACACATCTTTATCTACGAGAGCTTATTGTATAAATTGGTCACACTAAGAGCTAACAATTACTAATGAGATGATAGAACAATAAAAAATATATTGTAAAACTGCAGCGCCACTGCTCTTGGCCTTGGGGCCATTGGAACATAAAATAAGTGTTACTGGAAAACGAGAGCTATGGTATGGACAGTCCAGCTGAGAACCAAAATGGCTGACAGGGGTCAGGTAGGTGGAGCGTGTATACCACGTGGAAACGCTGGACAAAAGAACGGGGTGCACTCCCTGGGCAGCAAGGGCAGTCAGTACTCAAAAGTCCCACACAATGTACAACTTGTGCGTTGTTTATTTCTGGAAACTTTAATTCGATGTTTTCAATCCAAGACTGACAGTGGTAGCTGAAACTATGGAAGGTGAAACCACAGGGAAGGGGGTTGACTGTATTCTTGCAGGTGACACCCAAGATGTAGCTTACTTTAAGCCTAAGCATCAAGTTATAGAACACTTCCTCTCCTACGCATCTCACCACCACACCACACCTTACTACTCTACTAGTCACGCCCACTATGATGAGAAAAGATCCGCAAGACCAGACTATCTCTGAGGAGAACTACAAGGGTGTTATGATGAATATCCCAAAGCCCCATGAGTTCACAGGCAGAGCTTTCCGAAGGTGTTTGGATCCCACGAGTGACGCAACTAGGAGTGCTGTTAGGAGGTGGGGCCTGGTCTGAAGAGGTAGGTCACGGGTGTGACTTGGTTTCCCTCCTTGGTTCCCAGTTAGCAGACTGCCAGCAGGTTCCCCTCTGCCTGCCCCTCTGCCATGCTGTTTCCTCTTTGGAGCCCACTGACCACGGAGTGAAATACGAGCCAAAATAAACCTCTCTTCTGTAAAATGGTGGGTGTGGCAGCCATGAGAAAGTTACTAAGACAGTAGATAAAGCCAAAGAGGAGGAGAGAGGGAAGCAAAACATGGTCAACGGAAGACCTTAAAGACAGCCCAGCTCTGAGCCAGACTGCCATGGTGACCCGGCACCAAAGGCTTGTGGGGTTTCTGCTATGCTGTTCAACATGTCCACCTTTCAGTGACGCAGAACACTGCACGACAAAGGAAGGACTCACCTCATGTAGGGGGAACCCAGAAGTCATCAGAATCAGGCTAAGATATGACAGAGGTGCCTGGACAGAAAATTTAAAATAACTATATATGATACTTATTATTTTAATATTGTAAGGATGATGAGAACAGTGGAGATGGGTAAATGTAAGCAGAATGACAGGAATCCCCAGATGAACCCCATGAAATGCTGTAAACCCAGTGTAATAACAAATGAAACATGCCCAGAATGAACTCATCAGTAGATTTGGCACAGCCAGGAAGAGATAAGAGTTGAAGTCAGAAACTTGCCACCTTGAAATGCAGACTGAAAACATACTAGTACTGCTACTACTACTACTACTGCTACTACTACTACTACTACTACTACTACTGCTACTACTGCTACTACTGCTACTACTACTACTACTAGTTGAAGTCAGAAACTTGCCACCTTGAAATGCAGACTGAAAACATACTAGTACTGCTACTACTGCTACTACTACTACTACTACTACTACTACTACTACTACTATCTAATGCCAGAAGAAAACAAACATGGATGCTGGGGCAACATCAAAAGATGCAAAATATATGTAATTAGAATAGCAGTGTAGGGTGGTGAAGAAGATTTTCCCTCTGTTTTCTGAAGACCCACTGGAATAGAGTAAGAAGCACAAACCGCACACATTAATTTACTCATCTGCAAGTGTACTCATGTCCAAAAGAAGAAAATGATTGAAGGGCTGTTACCCACTAATCCAATATGGTTCAGAAACTTATATACCCCTTCTTTCTTTAGAAGAGGGGGAAATGAAGAATGCTGCAACTTTTAGAGGAATAGGCAATGATTCCAAAGAAATCAGCGGGCTTGGATAACGTGCAGTGGCTGAGACAAGCACTACTGAGCCCATGGAACAGATAATGACAGTGCAGTGTAAATGATTCTCTGTAAGGCTGAGAGATGATGTGTGTGTGTGTGTGTGTGTGTGTGTGTGTGTGTGTGTGTGTGTGTGACAAAATCCATCCTGGTGTACAGACATGTCGTCTCTCTTCCCGGTGAGACTGTTAGTTAGCCTTCCATGGGAACAAAGCTCAGCAGTTCTCCTATGCGACCTCAGGGCCCCCACTGGGGACTTCCTTGGGGCCATCTTGCAAAAAGGGGCTAAAATAATGGTCAGCTAGACAGCAGCCCACCCAGCAGCTCCAGAAAAGCTGTTCTCTCCCCTTTGCTGACCCTCCAGTCTACTCTTTTCCCTGCCCATTTTCTCTCACTTGCTAACTCCGACTAATAAATCAGCTTGCTTTCCTCACTCACACGTCCTCAGACTCTTTTCTGTGCTGAGATGTGGAGGACCTGCCTGGTGCTGAATGGAGGTTTTAGTTCCTCATCAAAGGTACCTCTCACTCCCCATCAGGTACAAGATGAATTAATGAAAACTCGGAGAAGGGACCAGAGATATGTGAAGCTTTGGGGCAGGTCCTCTAGGTTTTAGGCAGATAAAGGAATCTGCAGAAAGCTGTGTGTACACTTGAAAGGGATAAACAGTGCAGGGTCAGAGCACCCGCAGACCCAAGCCTACCTGTAGGTCCTCTTCATTTCCTCTTCATTTCATATCCAACTGCTCAGCGAATGACCCAAAATGCCATATTTTGTATGTATTATTTTTGGGGCCTCAAACCAGAAAAATCAGCTGGAGAAGATAGAGTGGAGCAAACATGTGAAGGGGTAAGATTAATTTCAGATACAACCAAAGCAAAATTCAGGAAACTCTGAGAACATGAAAAATACCAAAGTTAAAATAAAACAAAACCATAGGCAGATCGTGTTGGAACTCCAGAAAACCCAAAGACAATGTGAAAAATCCTGAAAAGTGCCTAAAGCCAGAGTGGGAGAGATGAAACACAGAGGAACAAGAACAAAAGTGACAGCGTCTGTCCTTTGTGAGATATTGAGAGCTGTTTCAGGTATAAGGCATTTAACACAGGCCAGAAGCAAATGGAAATTGAAGAAATATAGGTAAAGGAAATGATCTACCTAGAAAGACATACCCATACTCACAGCCTCACCTTCCACATGATCACAATAGAGGAGAGCAAACCAGCCTAACACAGAGCAGGAAATGAAGTGATGAGAAAAGTAAAGCATAACTTAACAGAAGTAATAAATGAGTCTGTGGTGCAGACTAGAAGATTGTTACCGAAAGTCAATTGTTCTCTTGTGTAATGGAAGTAAATATTAGAATTTAAACTTGTACAAACAGGAAAGCATTTGTAATAGTCTATAAAGTGATAACACTTAGGCAAAAGCTTAACAAAATATGTGTAGGGTCTGTTTGCACAAAACTTCGAAACAGAGGAAAGAATTCAAAGACTGGAATAAATAGACATTCATAGGCTGGAAGTTTCGGTTAAAATGTCAACTCTTTCCCATTTTTTTATGCCTTCAATACAACAATCAAAACTCCAGGAAGTCATTTTGCATATATCAGCAAATTCGTTTTTAATATATGATGAGGCCAACGACCTCAAAAAACAAATATAGTAAAGAAATGCAATTCTGAGGAACATGTAGTTCACATTTTGAGATTTGTTTTAAAGTGTGAATAAGGAAGACTGCACAGTACTGGGGAGAGAATGGATGAATGAATGACTCCGAATAGAGTCTCAGAAGTGGATTCTCAGTAGAACTAAATGATTTTTTAAAAAGGGGAATTAAGTGACAAAATGTTTTCTCAATAGATTTTACTTGAAAAAGTAAGCATCAACAGCAAAAACAAACAAAATGAACTTAGATATAGAACTTTCTTTCTTCTTACACAAAAAGCAACTATGGATCACAGACCTAAATAGGAATGCAAAATAAGAATGCTGGCGATGGAAAACCTAGTAGAAATCTATATGACCTAGTGTTTGAGAGTAAGATTTTAGGTAAAACACCAAAAAGATGAACACTAAGAGAAAATTTGACAATTTGGATTTAATTGAAATTAACTTTATCTCTTTGAAAAATACTTAAGAATGAGAAAAAAAAAGCCATAGACCAAGAGAAAATATTTGCAAAACTTAGCAGGTACAAATAATTCTTAAAACTCAATTAATTTTAAAAATTCTGTGTTTAAAATAATCAGGTGCATTAGAAAATAAAATATGCAGGTGGGCAATAAATATGTTAACTATTTCACAAAATTGGGATAAATAAATTGATCATTAACACAGTAAGGTAAAAAAAAAAGCCATAGACCAAGAGAAAATATTTGCAAAACTTAGCAGGTACAAATAATTCTTAAAACTCAATTAATTTTAAAAATTCTGTGTTTAAAATAATCAGGTGCATTAGAAAATAAAATATGCAGGTGGGCAATAAATATGTTAACTATTTCACAAAATTGGGATAAATAAATTGATCATTAACACAGTAAGGTAGACTTTTCTTTTTTTCTCTCTCTCTCTTCTTGTTTGCAGTACTGAGAATCAAACCTGGGGAAGCTTTGCCACTGAACTGCATCTCCATCTTTCTTTTTTAAACCTTTTATTATGAAGATAATCTATCAGTAAAAGTTAGAAGAACTACACCACTATTAGAATGACTGAAATGCATAAAATTGATAATTCCCATTCCTGTTGAGGATATGAGGCCCCCCCAAAAAATCCCACTTTTACTAATGGGAATATAATGTCTTCCAGAACTGTTTCAGAAAGTGGCAAGAATGGTGGAAGAAATATATTACACAGTGAGGAAGTATTTAAAGGTTTGATAAAACACTGACAAGCTCATACTTATTGATGGCTCATGCTTTAACATGTTCACTGAAGTGTTATTTATAATGATAAAATATCTTGAGATCATTTAAAGATAAATGTTTCTTTAGGACATTCCACTAAACCAACATGATTGGGTATTATACTCATTTACTTAAATTTATATATAGAGAGATATATGTATTTCTTTATGACAAAGAAGAAAGATCCATATGATCCAAACTGTTTATGGTCAAAGCTGTATATGCCAAATTACTCAAGCATGTAAAATAAATGACAATGAAACATTTGTCATTTTAACATGAGTTCTCTTGAATGGCGATTGATAATGTTTGTTTATAATTTATGGATTTACTGCCAATCACCGTGTACTGCTTTGAAATGAGAACAAAATATATATAATGAAAATAAATGTTCTATTCTTGTTGAGTTGAAAGACACCCACAAGCCATCTTTTATTAATAATAGATTATGTCAATAAAATTTTCAGCTGAACCTTTGTCTGCAGATCCTTTATGCTTCTCCTGAAAGATCAGGTATTCCACCAGAATGCAGAAATTATTCTAAATTGCGATGCTTCTACTGGGAGCCCACAGGAACAGATCTCTGAATGGAGGAAGCATTTGTCTCTGACGTCGCTCCCACACCTCCATGATCATCACAACTTCCTTCAACCACATCTCCCGGACCCCAAGGACCCTCAAACTCCAGATCCACCATGTCTCCACATAGGATTTCAAGAGGTTGGACAAGTACCTAGACATTGTGAAAATGGGGATATTTGACCTTGGCCTTCAAAGAAAAATGAAGTTGGGAAATTACTTTGAGGACAATTGGGTGTGAAGGGTCAGTTTTCTGTACTTTTTTGGACACCCAAGAACTGGTGTTCATTGGTTTGACAATAAATTATTCACCGCATACTGCAATCCAGTGCTGCTAAGCCCTGGGGTGATTAATAATAAGCAAGTGAAACCTGTGCACATGTCCACAGGGTTCGAATCCATGTGTCCACGAAAGACCAAAGAAAAGTATGGTGACAAAGAAATAGAAAAAAATTTCTGGAATAAGTTGGAAAAATTTATAGAAAGTGTGCTTTAACAAAGAGAGCCAAGAAAATAAAACAAAAGGGAAGGGAGGGGAAGAACAACTGAGGGAAAGTTTGCTACAGGAGGATATGAGCTGCTGCATTTTTAATTAATCTTTTTCAGGAGGAATAAACCTCTTGCAGTGCTTGTCAGATTCCTTAGTATAAATATATTATAGTGGCTAATATAATCATGATTTCATAAAATATGGAATTGGGAAGACTAGATCCATTGATAGATACATACATATACATGCATACTTAAAATTATCATTCAAATGTTACCTTACTTATAATATTTCTGTCATATAGATATATCTAGAAAATAGGCAACACTATAAAAAATAATAGTGATGAATGTTAAACATTTATTACTATTTCTCACACTGATTTAGCTGTAAGTTTGTATGACTTAATCTCTAGTTATAGCTATGTTTACAACTGGATTACACATTTTTGAAAAACTTAGTAATCAGTTCTCATGAGCTGGGACAAGTCAGATCCAAGATAACACTGAAAATATAGTTGACCTGCATCTTTGGTGTAGATAGAGTTAAGAAGATAAGAATAAAAGAAAGCAAAGAAAGAAGGTTTTTGAGGGAGAAGAAATTTTAGCTAAGGTCAAGTTGAAAACCTCCAGGCTTCACTTTCCTTAGGAATGAGGACCATATTCTGTACTCCCTGGGGAACAACAGGAGTAGTGTGAGTGAGTTGAGTGTGTGTGAGTGTGTGAACAAGCCAACAGAAGCTGACCATCATAACATTAAGGCAGACTGTAAGAGGGCAATGCTGGAGAGAATACATAATTGAGAAGTTTCATGTAAGGAAACCTGAAGCTAAGGAAACCCTGAAGAAGCAGAGGATGAACACGGATGTAGATACACAGGAAATGCTCTTTTCTTCAGGAGTATAAGACTCCAAGGAGGAAAGATGAAGCCAGCAGTGGGAACAGTACAATCATTTCACATAGATGCATAAAACATGAAAAACACAAAACAGGGAAAGCAGCCAGGCAGTGGGAATGAGGAGCTCCTCAGGGCAGAGGAAGCCTGATGTGAACCTCAAGGGCCAAACGGGCTTAGGAAGAAGAGAAGAGAGAAGAGAAAGTGGAAGCCAAAGACAGCGGGGGGCTATAGCCCTGAGAAGAGAAGACCTGTTCTGTTAAACCCATGGGGAGCAACGCCAATTGTGTCATAAAGGCACATTGTTGTGGGCATGTAATGCCCACTTCCACTCTTTAGAACAATTCCATTGGTGAATTATTGTTATCAAGCAATGAGTAATTAACAGGAAAAATATCAAAAAATAAAATATTAAATTTTTAATATTTATCGAGTATTAAAAAAGCATAACAATTTTCAACATTGACTTATTTTTGGTGTACAAAGTCTAAAGAATGACAACAGAAATGAACCCCTATATGAACTACAATGAAAATATCAATAGAACACTACAAAATAATCCTTACTTCAATTATAACACCTAAGGCAGTCTTCACTCATGACAGCAGCACATTCCATACACACGTATGGCTTACAATGACAGCATATGTGTTGTCCTTTCCTGGCCTTTTTGTTGGACATACTTGACATCTTGCTGGTCCCCCTGTTTTGTCAGGAGGTTCTTATTGGATTACACGATGTAGTTAACTTCAACATAAGATATCAATAAAATAAAGTATTAAATTCTTATTATGTATTGCATATTTAGAATTGACGTCAACATTTTCATGTCAGCTGTGTACTTGCTTATAAAACCAAAAAGATAACATCAGAAATAAATACCTATGTGAACTACAAAGTAAATGTCAGAAAAAGTCTACCGCAGAAATAATCTCTGCTTCAACGTCACACCCAAGGCAGTCATCACACATGACAACTGCATGTTTCATGCATGCATCTCTCTTACACTGACAGCACATATACTTAGCTTTCCTTTCCTGTGTGGCAAACCGATCTTGTCACCTCTCTTCTCTCTCTGTTTTGTCAGGAGCTTCCTACTATATTGTACAACATGCACTTAGCAGGAAAGTAAGAGATCAATAAAATAAAGTATCAAATATGTAATGAGTGCTTAGAATAGACATCAACATTTTCACATGAGCTGTGCATTTGCTTACAATGCCTAAGAGATAATGTCAGAAATAAAAACCCATGTGAACTACAATGTAAATACAAACAATGGTCTACCACAGAAATAATCTTTGCTTCAACAGTCACATCCAAAGCAGTCTTCACACATGAAAATTGCATGTTCCATGCACATTGTATTGCCTACACATATGTTTTGCTTTCCTGTCCTTTCTCGTGGGGCACAATTGACCTGTTTTGCTTTCCTGTTGTCATAGTAGGTCTTTGTGATGCTGCACCTACCTGTCCACCTGTCAGCTCACCAGTGTGCTCCACAAGTTTTTTGCACAGTTCCCTGAGCAGAAACATTTTGTTTTTCCTCTGCTGTAAATGTTCTCTTATAAGTTCCAATCTAATCCCTGAAGAAACTTTCTCTGTGGTAGTCTGCACTTGTTATTTTTTTATAAATTATCAAACTATTTATGCTACACATGTTTAAGATCGAGTAAAACACAACCATTAGCCAATGCTTTGTGTTTTGAGTGACAGCATAGTTGCTGCATAACTCACCTTGGGTTTTGTTGTAGAAATTTTCCATCTCAGGCTTCTGTTTTGTCCAGGTTTCCCCATCACTATTTCCATCATGGTGCAATGTGGTCATCAGCAGGACCACTTTGTTTTTCTTTGTCATATAGGAGGCCAATGTTATATCTTTCTGAAATCCAAAGACTGTAACTGCTACATTTCGTTTGGAACTTCTGTACTGTTCCTGTGTACAGTTCCTAGGATGGTCAATTGTTCCCTGCTAGCAAATGTAACATCAGTTGGGCACTGGTAATGCAACTGTTGACTGTCACATTCCAATTAGTTTGGGGCAACAAGTATGTTCACAACATCATTTGGTTTATTACTGTATAAATGAGTAACCTGGTGGCTAAGTTCCAGGATAAATTTCTTGCTCCATTTCACTGTCACAGGAACTTTGGCTCACCCAGCCAACATCAAAGTCATTGTCAACTTCATCATCCATGTATGAGTAGGCTGGAGTTTCACTTCTCACCGCCTCCAAAACTAACAAATCTGGTTTTTCATATAACACTGTGCTGAACTGGGTTGCTTCCACCAGATACATCAAAAGAAAACTTTATTAAAACAAATCCCAAATGCACAGAAATTTAGCAATGAGCATTTTCTGAGTAAAAATCACCTGTTGCTGCCTTGGAGCTCCTGTACACACCTTATCATTCATCTGCTACCTGGGTGAGTGCACAGGTGTGTTTATGTTTTCCCCAGGTGCAGCTACTGTGAGTCACACCCACATTCCATTATGGTAAAATACATGTTACATAACAAGAGTAACGTGGGTGTGTTTTACCCCATGATGCTCATATACATATATGCAAACTCTGATAGATGGAGCATTATGTGGGTAAAAGTCTATGATACATTAGCACAAGTGCATTCACTTTGCTGTTCATCATACCAAGTGGGTAAACACAAAGATTGTTACTTACACCCCCCCCAGTTACTGAGACACACAGCCAGCTACAAGTACAAATTTATAATAGAAATTTATGGGACAGTTTGTTGTAACCCAATATTATTCCCCCTAGAGGAATAGTGATGCAGGGGTCTTCTATGGTGGAAGTTACCTTTTTTTTTTTTCCTTTTTAGGTCAACTTTGGCTTAATATAAAAGCAACAAGATCTGGGTACAGTGAGATGCACCTGTAGTCCTAGGTACACAGGAGGCTGAGGCAGGAAGATCACTTGAATCTGGAAATTTGAGGGTAACAGAGGAAAATTCTACTTCAAAGGTAGGTAGGTAGATAGATAGATACATAGATAGATAGATAGATAGATAGATAGATAGATAGATAGATAGATAGATAGATTTTAAAAAGAAAGCAGTAAGGCTTCATCTAACATTTTTAATGAGCAAGTAACATGATTCTATGGTCACAGAGTCGCACTAGGGAATTAAATTCTGAGAGAGAAAATCTGGAAGTGGAACCAATTACTGGTTTATGATAATCATTTCAAGGAGAAAGCACTAAGCCTTTTCTCCTAGGAAAACATGATATAAGTCAGCAAAGTGATAATATGCTCATTTTCATAATATCATCATTTATCAATATTTTAATTCTTTGGGCCACTAATATTTTCCCCACTGTCAAGAGCGCAAGAGAAAGTTCACTTCTCCTAGCAGAAAAGTCCCCTAAGAACAGGTGTCTAGTTTGTCATGTGAGGTTAAAGTTTTTCAGCCTCAATGAGCTCAACAGGACAGAGTTTGCCAAGTCAGAGAACAGGTTTGGAATTTTTATTCAACAGTTCTGAATGTAGGAGTCCCTTAATTCACATCCGGCTCAAACTGTTTCATTTCCAAATCAGGGTTCATCTCGAACACTCTTTCTCCTTCTGAGATCTCTAATAAGAAGCTCAAGATTGTGTAAGTAGCTTGCAGAAAGTAAGTGATATAAACATAGTAAATACTATTCAAATAGCTAGCAATGGAGAGCATGTTACAGGGCCTCTGCCTTCCTAAGGAAAAACATATTTCTTCCTGGTTTTTTTCTTACATTGAATTTGCTATTTATTTCTTTTCCCTTCTGTTCAGCCTTCACATTTCATGCTGCTTTGCTAGTTTTTTTTCTCTTTTCACCTGCTGATATTGTTCTCAGATAATAATACCCGTGAAAAACAAGTTGATAGTATTTCTCCCCTATGAAACCACCTGGCAAAGAAAGTTTTTGTTTCTACTCTTGCTATGTATTTGAAGAAATGGCAGAGAAAGTATAGGTAGATAGATAGATAGATAGATAGATAGATAGATAGATAGATAGATATAGATATAGATAAAATATAGCAAAGATATGATAGACCTGCTGTCATCAAAAGGACAACACTCTGACTGTCACCTCACCATTCCATATGTGTGTGGCACTTAGCCAGGCTCTCATGGGAACTTCCACACAAGACTTCCTGTTGGCTCTTTTTATTCTTGAAATCAATATAGAGTCATAAGAAATATTCAAGATCAGAGGTTCTACATAAACTGTTACTCAAAATACACCATTGTGTGTGTGTGTGTGTGTGTGTGTGTGTGTGTGTGCCGGCGTGCGTGCACATATGTGAGCATGTAAGAGGGAGGGAAACAGTCAAAACAGGTGAAATACAGAATAATGTGTTAAGAGGATCAGCTTTACACACTCAGGCTGGCCTTGCGAGGGAGCGGGGGATGCAGACCTTACAACCAACAGAAGGGAGAAAGGTCTACAAACACCACGGAAATGGAGCTGGAGCCCCCAAGGCTCACTGGCACCTTTCAGTTACCAGATTTTGTAAAAGAAAAATCTAAAACGAGGCAGCAGCCAGGTAACAAAGCCATAGATCCCAGCCCATTTCCTGCCCCCTCTGCACTGGGTTGGAGAGAACAAGGGCACAGAGCAGGTAGCACCGACTTCGTTCACCTGGGGAAATCTGGACATCTGTGCCTGAACTGAGCCCCGAGAGTGATCTCTAAGGCCTTCCACGTCATATGTTTCTGATAAAGATGTTTATTTCTTCCAAAGTATCTCCCATATATGCTTCAAGGATGAGGCTATTCTACAGGTATGTGCTTGTTTCCCACGTTTGCTTCATACGTGGATCAAAGGGGTTTGGTGCCAAGGCAGATTTCTCTCCTGGACGAAGTCCTGCGAAAGGAGCAGGATCTGGTGTCCCATTGGCAAACACGTGGCTTTGGGCAAGGTCTGAGATGCCTCTCTACCTCGGTCTCTTCCTTGGAGAATCGGTTTTAGGAATCATGCTGAGGGTCACAGGAAGCACTCAGGAGAGGAGGTAAGCATTCTTATCTACAATCTTTGGGTTAAACCTGGCACGTTGATTCTGGTTAGTTTATACAAATAATTTAATTGCACATTACTTTATTAGATGAAGACAAAATTGACAGACCGTATGATGACTTTGTGAAGTACACTGAATTACATTCATTTCCACCAACCTGCATTTCTCCTGTGGACAGTAATTTCTTCTTGCTATTCAACTTCATTTTCCATCACGCAGCATACCTTTGCATCATTAACCTGATTAAAATGTTTTGGTTGTTTTTCATTAATCTTAATAACAACAACAACAGCACTCTTTCTCATGGTACTTAAAAGCTACCATGTCTGGCCCCTGAACAGAAATGTAATAGAGGGGCTGGGGTTGGATTCAGTGGTAGAATTCGTGCCCAGCATGCTCAAGACTCTGTGTCCCATCAACAATAGTCCAAATATTTAAAGAGTGTAAACGAGTTTTGGAGCATTGGTCTTAAATATTAAATTTGGGCTTTTTTGTATAAATAAGTGTGTTTAAGTAAAAGAATGGTCTGTATACTGATGAAGATTAATCAAAGAGCAGCAGAAAGGGTAGCTTAAGGAGAAAGGTAATTGAAGCAGAGAGGTTGAGAGCTTATTGAACAAATATCAAGAGGTGTAGAAGAGTTGAGATAATTTATTTTGATTTAAAAGACCAAGTTTCCATTCCTGACTATGTGATTTGTAAAATAATTCAATTAATTATACAAGGAAAAAGGTTTTCCCCGGGCTTGTAAAAGAGTTTTGGCAACCAGTGAATGTGGACATGTTTTAGACATTGTCAAGAAACATTAATAAGACACCAGGGACAGTTTTTATTAAACATATCAAATCAGAAGGCCCTTGTTCCTTTCCCCCCTGTTTTTCCTATATTTCTCTGAAGGATGAACCTTAGGTTATCTACCTTCTAACATTTCCCATGAGCAAACCTGCCTTGTGTGCCTTTTCAATCCAAGTTTATTAGCTGCCTCTGGTCATGCTTGTGGTAAACACTCTCACTCCTCTGAGGACAGACTTGTCTCACTGTTTGGAGCACAATTATTACAGTGCTGAGTTACGATGACTTCTTGTGCATGAAATATTTATTAAGATATCCCAGCTTTTTGAAAAATTTCAGCATGACACAAATAATCTTCTTATGACTTAATGAAATTAATCTGTCACGGTCTTAGGGCTGATTTCCTAGTGCTGTCAGGTTATCTGTAAGAGCAATTCTCATATAGATATTACTGAGTCCTGGCCTTGAATTCCCTGAGAGACTCCAGGGTCATGCTTCTGTGGTATTGCCTGAGCTAATTTATTCATTAAATTAAGGGAGAGTCCTTTGGTCAGCTACTCACTCTTCCTGGATCTCCACCTACTTTTGCACATCAGATTTAGGGTGCCATGCAAGCTGAGAATCACTCAAATTCTTGAGTTTTGTACACGGATATCAATCAACTTTATCTCTTCCATCTCTCTGGATACACTCACCCAGTAACTCACCAACATTGTATTAATCCTTTCTTGAAAATCAGTCCAAAATGTTCTTCTTTTTATTCATGTCCGCAGCAGAGTTTTGTGGAGATTTTAATCTATTGAAGAGAAAAATGATTCACCTTAGTATAAAACATCACTGCCTTCCAATGCTGACAAAGACACATGATGTTTGATCTTCACACCCTGGATGGAATATGTTACAATTAGTCCTATATGCAGATGAGGGATAATGAAATTAAGAGCCAGAAAGTATTTAAAGTGCTGATAGTTCAGAAGTTCTAACACTAGAATTTCAACAACAGAGAAAATGATCTTACATGCTTTATTTTGGTTGTACTTTTCGAATCAAATTATGTGTGTACACATTTGTGTACATAATAGTTAATTTAATTTTTAATGAGAATACTT
The DNA here is from genome assembly GCF_012274545.1 of Fukomys damarensis. Classification (NCBI taxonomy): domain Eukaryota; kingdom Metazoa; phylum Chordata; class Mammalia; order Rodentia; family Bathyergidae; genus Fukomys; species Fukomys damarensis. The sequence continues at coordinate 27,680,321 of NW_022900929.1, forward strand.
TCATGAAATAATTGTCCTATTACATCTGGATAGGTCTCCTGATTCAAGATTACTCAGAGTTGCAAATGTGGCCAACTACAGATGTCACCTAGCACCCCACACCGCCATAGCAATGTTGCCGACAATGTCTGTTTAGTGTACCCCTCTTGCTTCTGTTTGAAAAGTCCAGTCTGGAGGACCCAACATTGAACAGCTCTATGTCTGCATTTCTTTTCTTTAATATGATTGATGACCCTGTAGTATTTGGAAACCATTCGAGTCTCTGATACAGAAATGATTTCCTGACAAACACTTCTGGGTAGGTTGGTGACCTACTGTTGTAGTCAGTCAATAAGCTCAGCTTTCAGATGGATGGAGCATGGGCATCCTTGGGTGGACTAGAGACAGGACAAAGAGAACAGTGTAGTGGGGCTGACATTCTCTTCTACTTATTGAATTAAGATGATTATTATAGGACTAATTGATTCCTGAATAACTTAAGGTTAGGCAACTGTATTACTAAAGGAAATCAGGGTATCTCAGGCACTAGTGGTGGATTTCCCACCCACAGTTTTCATTCCAAAAAATATCCACAGCCCTCACTGAGAAGAGGCAATGAACCTGTCCCGAAGCCAGCGTCTGTAAAAAGCATTGCTATCACACTGATACAGATACAGAGTCCTGGGGCCACGAACCAGGTCCCCCATAACCAGACACAATGAAATCTACAGCTCTGTTATCTACAGTATCTACAATATGTCATCTTTCTCTTATCCAGAAAAAAAACCACCACTCTGTTATTACTGCAGTGTCGCTGCATAAATGGTGTTATTATGGCACATGCTATCCCACATTATTTGGGAACTGGTGTGCACCGATACTTAAGGCAATAGCAAGGAAACTCTTCCAAATAGCTCTGTCAGATGAGCTGGTGTCACACCAGAGACGTGTAGTAAAGATGGCCACAGCCATACACATTCAAGAAAAGATGAGTACAGCTGACTTCCCATTTATCTTGGTTGGTGTTGCCCTAGATTCACAGTGAGGCACAGCCTAAATCTCACCTCTGGGAACAGGCCCTGCATGACTTTATCAGTTCAGGAAGTGGATGTAACTCACAGTCTCTTTCTTAAGATGTAAACGCTTCCTTCATATAATTTCATAGAACAATAAAACATGAAATACAAAAAGAGCAGGTGCTACTTACTTAACTAATAATATCCCTGAGGTACGGCACTAGGTAGTTAGAAGGCTTGTATTAGTTTATGTAACAATCACAATAATCCCATACTATCCCTATGACTTTAAATATGGAATGGATATAGATATGAAATCACATGTTTATTTCTAAAAGCACAAATTTGGGAATTTGGGAATGGAGTAAGATGGAAGGAGAAGGAGTTGAATGGAAAGTAAAAATGATTTAAGTGCTATAGATATGTTCCAGTTCCCCAAGATACATATGATAATTAGATGTTGCAAACGTATACCAATATGAAAAGAATTAAGAAAGCAAATGTTTGTTTCTTTCAACTCATTTGAAAACTACTTATAAATTCCCATTTTAATAGCTTGATAATATGTTCAATTGGATTCATTGCCAATACCCTCCTTTCATTGAGAGTCACGAAATGACACCTAAGGCTTAGGTAGTATTTGAAAAATGGGTTCAAAAATACTCTTGAATGATTCATGGTCACCTTCTACACAAGATTATGTAGAAGTAGGAAAGAAAGAGGCAATTTCAGGAGTCTATTCGACGGTTAGGGGGCAAAGAGGAGGTGGAGAGGCATGTGAGTGCTGTCAGAGGATACTTGGAGCAGCCTGGGGCACACCTGGCCCAGGAGGGCAGTGCAGGAGATGTGCCTCATCTCCACGCTGGCTGACCAGAGCTCTGTTATTTGTGCTAAGGAAATATCACCATCACCACACACACACACACACACACACACACACACACACACACACTCACAGATACCAACTCCCACCTCCCAGTTCCCTCTTGTGACCTTCAGGTATTATGGATTTAGTCCACATATGAGGCTGCTGCCTATAGAAAACAGATTTTTTTTTTATGGGCTTCACTTCCCATAATCCTGCTGCCCAATGTACCTTGATGAAGAGACCAAAAAGTGTCACTTTACGAGAAAGCAAAATCTAGGTAGAAGAAATCCAGAGAAACATATTCATCGGTCCATGGAGTTCTGTGTAGAACTAACTATATTTTTCAAAAATTTTATGAAGAAAGCAAACTTGCATACTACTTAGTCAAGAATCATTAAAACCTACTGGGTAACTGACCTTTAAAATATACTGTTAAAGACTATGAAAGATTGTATGTAGTAATCCTCAAACACTCCTGTAAAATCAACCTGTTTATTCTTGGTTACAGAGGAAGAATCTGGATTTCTGAGATGGTGGGTGAATAACTCATTCAAGCTCACAAAATTAACTATCTGAACTGGTAAAGTAGAGGGGAACATTCTTTAAAGAAAAAATAAAAGGATACCCTTATGAATACTTAGCATTTAAATGATAAAGTTTCCAGAAAGAAATAAAAGATAAGAATATATGTAATAAACACAATTTTTAAATGTTCTAGGACTTAAAGTCATAAATGAACAGATCAGAAGGTCTAAAATGTGTCCACAATGTTAGTTTATGTAGATCTAAGTGAAGACAAACCTTTGGGGTAGTCAGCTTCCCTATCAGAATTTAAAAATGCCTGAGATAATTAACTTAGAAGGAGGAAAGACTTATTCTGGTTCACAGTTTTTGAGGTTCTAGTCTGTAATCAGTTGTGGGGAGGCAGCCCGTAATAATGTAAGCTTGTGTCAGGGGAAAATCGCTGACTTAACCACCAGGAAGTAAAAGGAGAGAAAGGGTACATGGGGTCCCTCACGCCTTTGAGGGCTATTGCCTCAAATACTAAAGACCCTATAAAGCCCTATTTCTCAAAGGTTCTACCTCCTGCCAAAAACATCTTCCTGGGGGTTGAGGAATTGTTATACTGCCTTTTGAGATCCATTCAATATCCAAACTATTCAGTACCCCCTACAAAGGGAAGACCCACAGAGTGAAAGATGAAATTTCTCAGTGGCAGGATGAAAGAGAGAAGAAAATGAAGCTCTGCCTTCAAAATTCTAAAGAAATCTGATTGCCTACCTAGAACACCACGCCTCTCCAAGGAGCAGCCTATAGTTGTAGAAGAGAGACATGTCAAAGATTGTCATAGAAGCCACCTTCTTATACTGTTGCAAAATACCACCAGAGTATACCTGCCACGAAAGGAAACAGTATTCAGGGATGGGAAGCAGAAGACCAAATGGAAGAGATAGGTAAAGGGGACCCCACAGTCCCCAAACTGTGTACTAAGAGTAGAACATGCTACACATGTGTGGCAAGGACAATGCTGTTGTCACTATGGTGGCCCGAGAGTCCCAGAGATGTTTAGTGCCTTCTTTCCTTTTAGTGAAAATATCCATGGAGATGAGGTGTCCTGACAGTAAGAACATATGTTTCCTAAATAAAGAGCCAATCCACAACCTGGTACTGCTCGTTAATCAAAAACCTGAACAGGAGATTAAATGTGAATTAGGAAACATAAAGCAGTGAAGGAAAAAAAAAAAAACAAGTACAGAAGGAAATGGAGGATAGTTCATTCCAATAAATAGACATAATACTATGTCTTTGAGACACAAGTACCCACTTAATGATCCTCCAGACGAGAGGACGTGGCCTCTCATTTCTCTGCTTCCCCTGAATCGGTAGTAGGGGTACTGGCCAAACTTGCACCATACAGAATAATAATAAAAAAAAAACAGGAAAAAGATTTATGATCCTCAAAACTGGGATTCTGCTACAGAATGATATAATTAAAGAGGCCACATGGATTAAAAAATGTGAATGCCAGATCTAAAAATATTGGTAGATAGTTTCTCTGTTCAAATAATTTTGTAGTGACTTGTAAACTACTTGCATACAAATGTAAAAGCTTTACAGTAAAATGCAGTTTATAAAATGAATGTTTATAAAGTGGTAGGAAACCCAAGTAGACAAACAATGAAAATTTAGAAATATGTTCATATTTTAAAAATACTTCATAATAGACCCTAACCTGGACAATATAATAAGTTATTTCGATCTTCAAGGAGTGCGAAGAGCTGCCCAAACATTTGTAGAAAAAAAATGTAATTAATGCTTTAGAATTTATGCTGAAAAGCATTATGGGTGAATTAAATATTATAATGTAAAATGACATGCTAGAAAAGCTATATGAAATACGGTATGTGAACATATTTATCCATATAATATCCCTTGTACCCTTTGAGTAGGAAAAACCTCCTCAAGCACATTCAAATAGCACATTCTAACAACAAATTGGTCAGAGTCTGTGGAAGGTGGAAGACGCTTCCTTACCTGTGTTAGGAATAGGACACCAACAATGATTTAATGCTAAATAATAGACAGAGGCGGTTATTTTTTCTTTTTTTTTTTTTGTATTTAAAAAGATATCATCTAAACCCTTATTCACAATGAATTCCTAAATAAAAACAGCAGCTAGGGATACTACTGTGAAGAAGGGAGATTGAGTATTGTCAAGAAACATAAAGAATGAGAAATTAGTCATTCATAGGAAAATGAATGCCTATTGAGGTTATACTCTGAAGTGAAATAAATAAGTCACACATGTGTAAATACTGAATAGTTTCTCTGGTGTGAAAAACTATAATTATAAATAAGATCCTAATGGTATAATTGACAATGTGCAATAGGAAGGAAAGGGATAAAGGTGTAGGGGAAGTGGGAAAGGGAGGGGAAAGGAGGAAATAAGGAAAAAAATAGGAGAAAAAGAAAAATTGATATAAAGATTTGTAAATAGGGAAGGGAGGAGGGGGTGAAGGGAGGGCAGGGACAAGGGGGGAAAATGAGAACCAAGGCCTGACATGTAAAGGTACAAGATTCCCATGATGAATGTAACTGTACTGTATATCTAAAATGCACCAATAAACTCAATGAGAAAAACAAACAAACATTGCTTTCGCAAAAGAATCCAGAGATTCAAAGCAATTCCAGTTGAAAGCTCAGGAGTTTGTGGGATACACATTGGGCTTATGATCACCTAGGGGTGCAGAGACCTGGAAGGGAAACGCCCTTGTATGTGCGCCCCAGGTTCGTCCTGGGAAATGGGCCATCTGCAGCAGCTCACTGCTGACCGCTCCACCCTACCTGGGTGCTGGTCCACCCCACATCTCCACAGATGCAGCTTCGATTAGGCAAGTATTCATGGTGGTAATAAAAGATTAGGTAAGCGAAGTCATGCACATTTTTTATCATTAGCATGCACAAAATCTCAATAAAGGACTAGTGCTGTCCTTCCCTCTCCTCATCTGCACTGTTGTAAAAACAGTCACACTCTTAATGTACCTCATGCCTGCCATGCCAAGACACATGGCCATACATCGGGTGGCTACTGGGCAGCTGGTCCACTCTTAGCATCTGGTCCGGGGAGCGGAGTTGCCACTGGGTGGAAGGAGTAGGCTGTCTCCATAAACTCTGAGGATGAATGGGGCTTCCAGGGTGTTACACCCCCATCTGGGGAGGAGCTGACATTGTCAGAACCCAGCCAACAAACTGGGGTTCTCCTGCTCAGCCAGATCAGTCTCTGCCTTGTAGTTCCTGTTTTTTTCTTTTTACTCTGTGGGTCTCCATCTGCTTCAACATGGTAATACTTTAAATACCCTTTTGTCATTCAAAACAATTGTCACTTTTTCCTACATTTCTAGCTCCATCAGATTCAAAGTGGAAATATAAATAAAGAAAAGAGCCCTTTTCACTTCACCTGTTGTACAGAAGTAACATTATGGGACATAGTATTTTCCTACTGATATATTTACTACTTTATTATATTTTATGTTATTAATTTGGTACCTCTTGGTTCCGTATCATATAAATCTTCTTTGTGTCTCGTGTTACCTAAATACATTTCTGAACTGCAAAACTAATGTCCATTTATATGACTCATTAGTGAGTTGAGTTGTATAATATTTAATGCATAGTTTAATAGTATAAAACATAAAATATAGAATAGGGTTTTCATAAATACGCAAGAGGTCTGCACTTATTAAAACTCTTTTGTTGAAAAATTAGCCTATAAATTTCTATGAAAATCTGACTTTCCCCTCATTAAATTTGTAAATACTGAATTCAGTGCCTCTATGTGTATCACTCTGAATTTCTATTCAACGTTTCCTTGCTTTGGGAGAAAAAGACACTAAAACACCCATGTGTTGGGAAATGCTACAGAAAAAATTTAAGAATGAGCAACTCAAAGTTTTCTTACAGGTGAGTTGCATTAGGCACAGCAGATAATGTGAGAATCACTTCACAGTATTTTGTGAAGTCTCTGCTTATTCCTAGGATACTCTGCCTTGCTTGTAAAGTGTGGAAATGAAAGCAATTTGCATAAGTCATTCAGCCAGGACCCAGATAACTCATAACATATAGAACACAACCTGAGCACCTTTCCAGAAGGATGTCTTGCTCATATCAGATAAATGTGATATACACTAACCCACAGTCAAATGCCATGGAAGGCAACACAGAGGTTGCTGAGGACAACCAGAATGTCATAAGATTGGAAACTTCTGTAAAGGGCCTTGTATCTGTATGCTTTCTTATTATTTAAATGTTTCAAGCTATTATTTTGCTAGATTAAACGCTTCACACCCTGTTACTTTGCTCACTTTAGATTGCAGCGATATTACTGTATAACTTTGTGCACCTTGAGTTGCTTGGATTCCCTCTCTCTAACCCTTCTCCAGGCTCCACATTGGTTCTCCGTACGTTTTGTACCACCCTTGAGCTGCCGTGGAATCTCAGCATTGGACTGCACTATCCGCTCTTGGACACAAGCCTGCTCAGATGGGTACCAGATTCGTAGCTTCTGTTTCTTCCCCACAGGACCATGTAATCAGTCACTTAGGGGACAATGAGATGGAGAGGAAGAGGCCAAGAGAGTGTCAGATTATGGCAAGGTACACGGGAAAGCTAGTCATCACAAGAATGCTATTGTTGTAATTGTGAATGTATAGAGTTCCTGATCGGCTTGCTACATATGTGAATTAAAGAGCCCTCTTAGAAAGGATGGTAGAGGCCACTTTGTCCACTGAAACATACAGGAAGCATTTGATCTTCCAGGTGTTTCCATAGAAACACATAAAACACCAGCCAAAGTGATGCCAGGCCCTTTAATACAATTTTCCATTGCCTGTGATTTTAAACATCAGATTTTATTTTTTTTTCCAGTTCAAGATTATGATTTTCTTCTTGAAGTTAACTGGTGCCCTTGCTTCCACAGACTCCAGGGTGTAGCTCATTGAAGTGCAGAATATAAGAAACCACTGCTTTAGAACAATGCATCTTGATTCTCCCATTTCTATGATATGTGGCTCTCAGCTCTAACACAGACATCCCCAGGTTATTAATTAGATACCTGTGTAGGGACCGAAAGAGACAAAATTACCCTAGCGGTATTGAAAATTAGGACTTAACATGCAACGTGCCTGAGAGGAATTTCTATGGCCCACCAGGCCAAGAGATCGAACTTGGGATACATAGTCAGTAGCTTTTCCTGCTGTGTCCTGGTGAAAAGCTCTCCGTGGCTCTTTGATCTTTTCTTATTGCTTTTATCTCATTCGAAAATGCAAAATCTTTTATTCCAAGGCTGGTTTTTTCCTTTGAGGCACCAGCCTCATCCCCTTCTTTCAGTTACTTAGATATCACGACCGGTCAGTGCGACACAAATACGGTGTGTGTGCTGGGTGCACGTTCACTAGTGGCTCGATGCGTGACTGCAGTGGCGAGGCTGGACAGCTCTCACTCTGTGCAGGGTGCGGGGGAGGGGCAGGATGGAGGCACCGCTGATGCAGCACCCTCGGGAGAGAAGGACAGGGCCTGAGGCAGGTGGGGAAAGTGTAGGAAATGGATGCCGTGGAGCAAACCCTGCGCTCCGCCCACAGAGACCACCTGGGCTGGCACGCCAACCGCCTCATACTCTAGGCTAAGCATTGCCGCTGAGAAGATCAGCACACCACTTCACCTCCTGGAGCCACAGTCCTTTTCTCTCTCTTCTGTCAAATGAGGTGGTCGGAACTGCTGATTTCCATCTCCTGCTCCAGCCATTCAGCCCGGTTCTCTGCAGGAGGGGCCATCGGAAGATCCTCGGAAATTCACCGGGTGAATTCTTCCTTCCGCTCCTCCCTGGAAGCTGACTTTGGAAAGCGCTTGTTCCTTTTCTTGGCTCATCTTCCGGAGGTGGCATTCACCTGGGAGCATATAACATAGGGGTCCTTTTACTCATTTTCCCAGGAGGATGGCCAGGCAAAATAAAAGGAGTGGATAATATACAAAGCTGAAGGGATACATTTTTAAGCTGATCTCATACAGCTTGGTGACTAGAGTAGGCTGGGGATGGTAGGAGGAATAGAAGTTGGGGAACTGCTGGTCAAAGGCATCTGGTGTGAATCTGCATGGCAGGGTGAATGCAGGAAACAACTGTGTGCCATATATTTGGAAGGGCCGGAAGTAGAAGCCCGACCTAAGCAACAGTGACTCAGTGGGACTCTGTCTCCAAATAAAAAGTAAAATAAAAGAGGCCGTGGATGTGGCTCACTGAAAAGGCCCTCAGTTCAATTTCCACTACCACACACATGCCAAAAAGAAGAAAGGCCAGGATAAAGGACTTTCAAAGTTCTCACTCCCAAAACGATAAATGATGAAGGAGTCAGACACGCTTACTTCCTTTTTTTTCTTCTTTTTTTTTTGGAGACAGGGTCTCACTGTGTAGTTGAGACTGACCTGGAACTTACTATGTAGTCCAGGCTGGTCTCAAACTCACAGCAATCCTCCTGCCTCAGCCTCCTGAGTGCTGGGATTACAGGTGTGAGCCACCATGCCTGACTAGACATGCTTACTTCTATTTGAACATTGTGAAATGTACACAGACAGAAAAAAAGAAAAAAAATCACGTGAGCAGATACGTGCAATTTGCAATTTTGTTTTTGTAGATGAGACAAAAATGAAATTTAATTTACATTTTTATAAAAGTAAATGTCTTAAATCAATATGGAGAGACCTCAAAGAACTAGGATTAGAGGTCCCATTTGACCCAGCCATCCCACTGCTGGGTATCTTTCCAAAAAAGTTAAAAGAATTATACCACAGTGATATATGCTCACCCATGGCTATACAGGCACAGTTTGTAGTAGCTAAAGCTTGGAAACAGCCCAACTGCCCATCAACTGGAGACTTGATAAAGATAATGTGTTTTTTCTATAAAATGGAGTACTACTCAGCCATAAAGAATCTAGAAATCATTCATAGAAACTAGTCATTCATAGGAAAATGTATTCATAGTGAGGCCATACTCTTCGGTGAAATAAATAAGACACATATGTGTAAATACGAGTCTCTCTGGTGTGAAAAATGAAAGATGTAAATTGTATAACTGATGATTAAAATAGGAAGAAAGGGGCTAAAGGTGTAGGGGAAGTGGGAAGTGTAGGGAAACGGAAATAAGGGACAAGAAAAAATATAAGAAAAGGAAAAAATGGAAACATAGTCTTTTTAAATAGGAGAGGGTGGAAGGGGTGAAAGGAGGGCAGGAGTATGGGGACAAATGAGAACCAAGATCTTTCATGTAAAGGTACAAGTTCCCAATGATGATGAGCGTAACTGTACTCTATACTTAAAAAGTACCAATAAACAATAAGATTAAAAGAAAAAAGTAAATTTCTTAGATATTGACCCTGGCCAATTCTCCATGCGTTCCTCTTGACCTGCAATGGCTGATCTAATTCAGTCTTATGTTAAGACAAAATCTGAGCCCCGTGTAACGGTCGCCCCTACCCTCTCCACCTAAGGCCTCACGTAAGCGTCCTTCGCTTGCCCTTGGGAGCATGCGCACCAGAGGTCTCTGTTGGGAGTGTGCCTTCCCAGGCTCCCTCTGACCTCGTCCTTCACTGGCGCACTGCTGTCAGCTCTAAGGAGGCATTTTGGATGAATATTTAAGAAATTCTGTTTTTCACACAGTATTTTTTTTTTTCTTGGCATCTTAGGTGGGAAAAAAAACCCTTATGGACCTCCTCAATCCCGTGTCTGGCAGATTTGCCTAGCACAGACTAGGGGGAGACCTAATCAGCCTGAGTCGGGAGGGACACATTGCTCTGGAAAGAGATCACTCTGGAGCTTCTGCTCTTATACTGTGGAATCGATAAGCCACACGAGAATAAGAAATTGAGTGGAAAGGAAGGCTGCGCTGGCCATGCTGAGGTTAAATAAAGGACACTCAAAGAATTTCTTTCCTGGTCCTCTTAAATATTCAGCTTACTCTGTGCTCGCACAATAATGAAATTCCATGGCTCAGGGTAAAAAATGACCTCTTGTCCGGATCCACTTTAAGGAAAAAAAAAGAGATATAAGTTGATATATTTCCCCACTGTGCTTGCCAAATATTAAACACTAACTCTGAAAGCGATAAAGGGATGGACGTCCCAGGTACCAAACTTACGCAATGTGCCCCTGGATTTTAGCTCAGACAGTGTAAATGGAGAACCATTAAATGACTTGGATCATGCAGAAACACCCAGAACACTGGTAAAGCTGCACTATTTATTAGAGATATTTCCGAAAACGATGTTTCCAAGAGCAGCTCCAAGGGAAAAACAGAGATTCGGATCCTTGGTTGAGTGAATTTATCTGAGTGGCAGAAAACTCGCAGCCCTCCTCTTCCTGCCTCCTGGGACTCATAACTATCTTCTGAAAGCAGCAGGGATTATCTAAGAGGGAGTTGGGCACTGATGCCCTCAAACTGAAGAACTTAATGTAAGTTATTGAGAACTGGTAATTTCATATCACCTTCCAAAATCTAATGAATGGCTTCATGTGCTGTTTGTTGGTGTGTGTGTGTGCGTGTGTGTGTGTAAAACAGCTTTGCTGACATTTAATTTACATGTCATAAAATCCATCCATTTACAGTATGTAATTTCTTATTTTTAGTATATTTAGTTACATTTTATTTTAAGATGTTAGAGAGGAGGATTCAGTAACCAATAACCAACACCCATAAAGTTTCAAGTAATCAAGATGAGTAAGCGCTAAGAATTTGCTCTACAATATTTTACCTCTACTCAACAATACCGTATTCAAAATTAAAATTTGTTTCAAAGGTGTATGTATTAGTCAGCTTCCCTGTTGCTGGACACAATGCCTAACACTCACAACTATAAAGGGAAGAGGTTTAATTTGGCTTATGACTTTAGAGAATTCAGTTCATAGTTCATGGTATCTGGTTCCAAGGAAGACACAGCCTAGAAGAAGAGTGTGGTGAAACAAAGATGCTTAGTTCATGGCAGCCAGGAAACAAGGCAGTGTCAGAGAGGAAAGGGCAGGGATCCAGTAGAGACCCAAGATCTCACTTAACAGGACCCACAGACACAGCCAGAAGTGTGCTCCTCCAATCCCCTGGGCAGCTACCAAACAATTAAACTGACATAGGGTAGAGCCCACGTTAAATGTTCTTCCCACCAGAAGATAAAAATTGTTTTAAAAGAATGTTTCAGTTAATTTGCATTTTTTGCATTTCCATGTAAATTTTTGCCTCAGCTTATTTATTTCTGAAGCAAACCAGCTGGCACTTTGACAAACTGGTTTGAATCTGTAGATTCAAAGGAACTATATCATCACTTAAATAATATACAGTCTTGTCACCCATAAACATAAGATCTCTTTCCACTTGTGTAAATGTTCTTTCATTTCTTCCAACAAATTGTGCGTTTTGGTGGATGTCTTGCATCTCTTTTAAGTATAATTCTATAATGATTTTTTTTTTTTTGTACCAGGGATCGAACTCAGGACCTTGGGCTTATGAGGCAGGCGTCGCGCCCCTGAGCTAAATCCCTGCACTCTTCTTTTAAGTATAATTCTAAATATTTTATTGTTACCCATGATACTATAAAAGAAAATTCTAATTTCATTCACCAAAATTTCCTTGCCCTTCCCTATAAAAAGAAACAGACAAAAGAAGAAAATGAACTTAATTGAAATGATGAGTGACATGTAAGGATGCTGTCTTAATGTCTGAACTATCTCAGTGATAATGAGGACATTCAGAGGACTATGGCGAGGGATTGCTGCCTTTCTCCCTTGAGTTCCCCAAGAACCAGTTCCTCTATACCCACCTGTAGCTGTTATCACCAGTGTTTTATGTTCTTCTATTTAGAAAACAAAGAAAATGTCTCAGTACGTACAGCCTCTTGCTCCATGCTTGGAAACAAAGGGTCGTTTTAGTTCACACCCTGCCACAGAGAGAGAAGCAACTGTTAAATCTGTGCCAAGGAATTTGAAAGTTGCTGACCTTAATATCTGCATTCATTTTCAAGCCTTGTGATTGCCTACATTACAAAGTCTATACCATAATCTTCAGTTTATATAGAGAGAACTCAAGTAATTCAACCAAAGCAATAATGATAGCAGAGCCTATATTTGAGTTAAGTTCTGTTTGCTTTCTTTCCTTTATGAGAAGAGCAGCAGGAGCCATGCCACCAGGCTGGCTCCAAGACCCCCCAGTGAAGAAGTAATCATGGAGAGTATCTAAAGGACATATGTGTTGCAGAAAGAGCTGGTACCTGTCCCTTCAGATAGACATTCAGCCTCTTAGCAGAAACAAAAGCATTTGTTAGTTTTGGGGTCTTATGGATGGAACCCAGGGCTTCAGGGATGCTAGGCAAACTCTGTATCACTGAACTGCAACTTCAACCCCAGAGGCAAAGTTTAGAGCTTATCCTTAAGATACTGAATTTTTCTCTCATATGAAATATGTTCATATGAGCTCACTGTTTTAATTTTTCTAATAAAATACATTATTTCCATGCAGGATCATGAAGCATTCTCACTAAAATATGATGATCAAAGGTTACTGTGAACAATCTTGTAGCCAATGAAGGAGTCCAGATCTTTCAGGTAGTGCGGTGTAAGGGATAGAAGCCCAGGACACCCAAACTGCATTTCTGCATCCTAAAAATTGGGAAAAGCCTAGAAAAATTATAACCAAAGGCCTATGGTGTTTAATATGTCATTTGAAAAAAAGTGATAAAGAAAAATCATTGGAAAAGAAATCAAGTTGCCTTAGTTTTTGGAATAGTTCAGACCAAATTTAATCCAGTGTGCACGTTCAATTTTAGGAAAATATGTGGCAAAAAAACAAAACATCATAGAAATAAAAAACTAACACAAAAAAGTGCTTTATCGGAAATAACTTTAATTTCAGAAAAAGAGACTGTGACAGACAAAAATATTTTTATGAGGCAGGAAGCACTCAAAAATGTAATTATGGCGATGCATGAGACTAAAATTGGAAATGAAGTTGGAGGTTCCCCAAGAAAATAACATTGCAACAGCCTAGCACTCAGGTTATACGATAGTTGTGGAAGATTTTTGTATTAGTGGATTTTTAAAAATAAGCCAGATGGAATACAAGATTTTTAAATAGGCCTTTCGAATACTTGAAAGACATTTATAAAGGAAACATTGTAACTTTGTGGGAACAACAAAATGAATTGTTAGGTTTAACAAAAGCAGAAAGGCCACCCACTATTTAGGGCTGAAAATTCAGTAATATTCACAATAATGACCACTTACTGAATGCTTAATTATACTGTGCTAGTTCCTATGGTGCTACTGACAGTAACAATACTGGCAGTTATGAATAGACAGGTGGACAAAATTATGATTTGACTGCAGAATAAATTAATAAAATATTGTGTGAGTCTTAGTACAGAAGAAATGATCCTTTGGATGTAGGTCAAGTTTACTAAGTTATCTCCATGAGACTTAACTCATTTCCTTTTTGATAGCAACCACAATTAGAGACAAAGAAATAAGGTAGAAAAACATAATCTGCTGGACACTGGTAAATGTCAACACAGCCACACACAGTGTGTCTACGACAAAACCTTTGAAGGTCATAAACAGTAAAGCCCTAGACTTTTAAAAAATAGTCAGCACAGTAATTATTGAACTGCGTAGTGCACAATACTGAAAATGCTAATGAAAGGCAATTATGTATGTGAATTTCAAATCATTAAATTAAGCACATTTTCCAATAAATGTTAGCACCCTTCTCTAGAATGTGTGTGTTTGTGCATGTTTCTAATGAGACAGGATAATGACAAACAAACAAATATGTGTTCAGAGGAGAACATCTGGGAATCACAGTGGTAGACGGCTACCCCTTCCCTTTGTCACTCTGTTTGAGAGCAAAACCCGTCGTACATTTTGGAAATTATGTATTTTGCCGGACCATGAAGGTGACTTCCAAATTGGAGGCTGCAAATCATCATCGCTAAAAATACAGATATGTTTATTTATAACTCCTTTATTTTTCTTGGATTTTAATATGCTTAAGGACCAGCACAGCATTTGAAATCCTTTGAAAATCTCAGGACCTCAATCAAGGAATGCACTCTGTGGTGGCTTCATACATATTTATTGACCGACTGACTGACTGAATGAGGGGAAAGACAGAATATCAGAGAATACTTGTGCACACAGCCACTGACAGTGTTAACGCTGGACTCGGAAAAGCCTGGAAAACACATGGAAAGAGGCCTGGATTTCTGGAGCCCTGCTCCCCCAGGAAGGGATTCAGCATGTCTTTGTGAATATGCTATCAGGATACTCCAAAGGCATTTCTCAAGCTCTCTATCCTGTGGCTCAAGGTCTACTCCTCTGTCTTTTGGGTGCCCTGATTTTTATTTTCAGCACTTCTTACCAGTTCTCTGTCTTTGAGGACCTGCTTCCCAAAGAGTGAAATTCACATGCTTCCTTTGCCCTGATTTGCAATTCTTTTTTTTTTTTTGTACCAGGGATCGAACTTGGGTCCTTGTGCTTGCGAAGCAATTGGTAGAAACACTGAGCTAAATCCCTGGCCCTGTAATTCTTACAAATAGAAAAAATTTCCTTCATTGCTTTATTTATTTCTTTTGGTAGCATTCATTGAACTGACACTGTCAAAAAAGATTTAACTAACGCCACCAAAAAGAATCAGAAAGCACCATTTAGTGATTTGCTCCTGATTCCAGTCTCCTAGGTAATCCCAGACCCTTACAGGCTATAAGTGGAAATTCCGTCCTCCTGAAATCCTTGCTTTGATGCATTAAAACCTCCTGCACTGCCTGCCTTATGAAATTCTTAGCAAGAAATACTTGAATGCTGTGTCAATGGCATACACATACACATTTGTGCCCATTTGTATATAAATATATATCAGATCATAATATATTAGCTCTGGTCACTTTTGCTCTACTGGTGTTATAAAGAAGTTGAGGCATGAGAATAGGCAATGCATGGTTTGCCATCCCAGAAATCTCCCTAAGAATTTGCCTCAAACAATTCTAGGGCTCTTCTTCACTCACTCTTCGCATCTTTCCTTTCCCCTCCTCCATCATCTCTTCCTCTGTTTATTAATAAGAATGTCAGGCATATACAGAGCACAACATTCAAACGGGGGGCAAAGTGGCTATTTCTGTGCATTTGAGTGAAAACGAGGCTCCGACATCTTGATCCTGGTAACCTGCATCTCACAGAAAGACTGACTGGAGTCCTGTTTCTTCCATGAACTGTGTACAGAGGCGTCACACACAGGCATGCACACACACTCTATGTGCTGATACATGCAAACTTGTAGGATGAAGCTCATGAGTCACTGAAAGGAAATTGATAGCTTTAATATTAAGTCTCAGGTAGTACTGCTAATGGGTAAGCAGAGACTCTAACTTGAAAAAATTTAAAATAAAAACAGAAAAGAACAAAAAAGTAAATGAAGTAAAAATAAAGCACAGATATTGGAGGGGGGAATTTCCAGCAAATTAAAAAACTGGCACTGTTCAAACTTCATTAAATAACCCAATAGGTAGCGATATGAGTTGAAAGAAGGGAAAAACAGAAATAAGTCATAGCAGATTTAAAAGAGGCCAGGACTTCAGTTAAATTAGGTCTTTATCCCTCTTAAGGTAATGTTATTTAAAAACCTGATTTTATTAAAATTTTGTAAATTTTAATTGATAAATTTCTAAAATATAAAAGTTGCTCCAAAAAAGTGTTTGTAAATAGGGAAGGGAGGAGAGCATGAAGGGAGGGCAGGGACAAGGGGAAAACATGAGAACCAAGACCTGTCATGTAAAGGTACAAGATCCCAGTGAGGAATGTAACTGTACTGTATACTAAAAAGTACCAATAAACTCAATCAGAAAAGAAAGATAAAGAAATGGAATGATAATACTTTTCAAAAAAATAAAAGTTGCCAAACCTGTATCCAAGGAAGAGAGAAAAATGGAAACATGAACACATAAACACCATTAAATAGGCATATCATATCAATATAAACCTACTTGCTCAAAACATTTGATCTATATGATTTTACATATGAAGTAATAAAAGTTAAAAGAAGTTTCCATTGTGTAAATTGTTCCAGAACGACGCAAGTTAATTGCCTGAGTGTGTGGGTAACTTTGTGAGAA
This sequence comes from Fukomys damarensis, assembly GCF_012274545.1. Lineage (NCBI taxonomy): Eukaryota > Metazoa > Chordata > Mammalia > Rodentia > Bathyergidae > Fukomys > Fukomys damarensis. The sequence goes on from NW_022900929.1 coordinate 27,696,877, forward strand.
TACTGAGCTGACACTGTACTTATGCAGTGAAACCAAACGTGGACAGGAAGAAAGATTTTTTTCTGAGTATTGAAGAAGGAGATGAAGCACATTTTTAAAGGACAGGAAATGAAGGTGGAACAAAGGGGAGAGTAAGGCAGGTGAGAAGGGAGGGTGGAAGAGTGAGTGGAAGAAGCCCGCAGCCAGGGCCATCGCCTGGAAAGCGAGCTGACTCCACCCTAGACAGCTTCTCCCTGGCTGCTGCTGTGACAAAGGAGAGATGTGGGAACTCGCTGCAGCTCAGAATGGAGGAAAGAGTGACCGCGGAAATTTCACCGCTGTTAATCCAGCGGGAGGTTGGGAAACATACTGAGAAGGCAAAGAAGACATGAAGATCCAGAAATTCGGATGTCAGGGAGTCTGGAGGAACTGGGCATGGGCGACCTGGAGGCCCCACGAGGTCCCCTGGTGTGGTGGGCAGGGGACTGAATGTGCAAGCACTGGGCAGACAGACGAGGGACCCGTGGACTGCAGGGTCACTCAGGCCGTGTGATGTAGGGGAGCGGCCTGTGTGGAAATCCACTTCTTCACCCCAGTGGAGAGGGCAAGGGTCCGCCTAAGAATCTCCGGGAGTTCGCCTTCCATTCACTATGTTAACATCGAAAGTCACACTTAGGCTTTACTGCATAAAACATCAGGCCAAAAATATAAGTAAACATGTTCCCAAATCAACATTAATTCCAGCCATTAGGCACACAGAAAGGGAGCCCTTAAAAACTGATATGAAAATATGCTGACAAGTAAAATTCAAGGGGTACAGAAAATATGACCCACATGCAGAAATCACCCCTAAACAAGAGATTCACAGGACAAACTGGGAGAGAACTGTGTCCACATAGAACTGCACATTTTATACAGGGGAGAACAGTTTCTTATGATTTTTCTTTAGAGAAGAGGAAGAGTAGCACCAAAGACAAGAAATCTACTCAGAACTGTCATGCAAACTAGGAAGATAATCAAACAGATGTTTTGAAGTAAGAGTCCACATATAAGAATGAGACCAGAAACTCAAGGCAGATTAGACATAGATTGAGTGAATTAGTGAAGAAATTACCCAAAATGGATGTAAGAAAAAATACATGAAAAACATGGCTGGTTAGAAGGATAAATACAGAATAAGGGAGTGACCTCTGCTCCTCAGTGATGTCCTGAGAAAAGCAAAGCAGAGGATGGGCAGGTAACGTTCAAAAATAATATCCGGTTATTTTGTGTGCTGTTTTTGTGGGACCCTGACCACGGTGTAGCCCCCAGCTGGTCAGCATATAGTCATGCACATTCCTTTCTGCCCTGCTCCCAGATAAGATTAAAGCAGAGTGTGTGGGAGCCTGGTACGGGTAAAAAAGGCCTCGCCAGAACAGAACATCCTGAGGTCTAGAGATGATCAACGTAAGAGACCAACATAAGGTGTAGGTGTCCTATACCTGACCCCCTGAGATAGATAACAGAAAACTGACCCCTGACTCCTTGCCCGCTTGCTGTGCTTGCAATTTTCTCCCCCTTGCCTTTAAAAACTGTGCAAACCCCTGAGCTGGGCCCCTCGGAGCTACTTGGCTCCGGGAGTGCTGTCTGGCCAGACTAATAAAGGTCTGTTTTCCAACTAGTCCGGTGTGTTCCTTCCTGGGTGACACTCGCTGCTCCTCGAGCTCCCGTAGCCTTGCTGAGCTATAGGTCCCAGCATCTTGGAGGCCCTTTGGACTGTTGAAGGCTGCCGGAAGTAAAGCCCTGAGTCTTGCCTCCGGAGCCCTCGCTGGGTTTTAGGACTCAGCATCATGAAGGCCCTTTCGGCTGTTCACTCTCCTCGGAGTGGAAGTGAGACTTTAGGTCTTAACAGTTTTCACCTGCCAGCCAGCTTGGGGAACAAGGTTCAGGAACCCAGACTGGGAGGGGAAGGCTCGGAATCACCACGCAGACTCAGGGGAGGTTTCTGGAAGCTTCCGTGTTTTTGAGGAAATGTACAGATTTATACAGGGTAAGGTGGGAGTGGAGCCAGGGTGGCGCTATTAGATCGCTATTGGATAGGGTTAAGGCAGTGTTGGAGGCAGGGTGGACTCAGGATATTTGGCACATCCTTATTGGCCACATGTTAATTTTTGGATTGTATGCTTTAGGGGCTGAGGGGAATGGAGTCAGGACTTAAGAGGTTTTTGAGAGGAACAGTTTATCTGTCTAAGATCAGATCTCTACACACCCGAGGGGGCGGATTATTCCAGCCCTAATAGGCCTCGGAGTTTTCTTACAAGAGATGGCTGCTGTGCTCCTGACTCAGCCAGACATGAACCTAATCCTCACTCGTGTATGCACGCATTTGTGGTGAATTCAATACTTTCCTTGCAGATCTCAGAACCCCAATAAATCCAACTAAAGTTAAACAAAATCAAGTCTGTGATGAAACCTTTCATAGCTGAAGTGCCGGCTACCTAAAATGAGTCAATTTTTGGTCAATTAGAACAATATTGTGTTGGCTAGAGGTGAGGGGCAGGTAAGAAAGAGGCTAAAAGTAGATCTCACAGTGCACATGCTAGTAGAGGGCATAGACAACAAACAGAAAGTACTGAAAACTGGGAAAGGAGACCAAAAACTAAGGGAAGATATTTCTAAATTTTAAGTTGAAAAAGTTAATATTTAAAATATTTTAAATTAGAATAAACAGAGTATCAACTTAATATAAAGGAGATCTCAGCAAAACAGGAGAAAATTAGAAGATGTTTCACAGAAGAAGCAGGAATCCTGTAAAGGATGTAAGGACTATTGCTGCATCACTATGAAGAATTTAGAAAAAGTAAGTTAAAACCATAGCAAACATCACAGTGATAAAAATTAAAACCACGAACAAGGGTCAACTCCTGGAAAAGAAAAGGAGTCAGGAGATTTTATTTTAGAAAATAATTTAGTACTAAATTCTTAATTTAGAAATTCTCAATTTAGAAATGAGTATATCTAACAATCTAGTGATTTGATTCTACTTTTACAGATGTCCTCAAAATATTCTGTGAGAAGACATATATAATATTGTTCATTCAGAATTATTTATAGTATTTTCCTTAAAAAAAGCATGAAAACAAACTGAACATGAATCTGTAGGTAGGTATTACAAATAATCTTTTTTAAAAAAGCAATTGAATTTCCACTGTGTATTTGATCATAGGTGAATTATATATAACCATAATTTTAGCATAAAAGGTAAAGTGAAAACACAATTTTAAAAAATCTTTTATTTCTAGAAATGTAAATCAGGATTATTTGGGGTGAATCCATATGTAATCAAATGTAAAGATATTTCAAGGAATATGAAAATAAATATGACCGGTCTCATATAAATGGAGTAAAAATAGGGAAATCATATGCAGTTGTTCCACTGATTAACTTTAAGTCATGGCATTTCTCTCTCAACTTCTACTTTGTAATGCTTTGTTGTACAAATAGATTTAAAAATTGAAAATAATGTTATTTATTTTAATAGCAGTGTGATATTTTATGCCTAGAATAACAAAAAATATTTAATTATTTCTGAAACATTTATTCCTAACTAGAAATAAAGATAGGATGATTGTTGCCATTTTTTTTCTTTTGGCCTCAAGCTGCAGTATGGCTTGGCAAAGCACTTCTTAATTTTGAATTGTGTCCATCATAAAATTTTTTCATTACTTTTCATCCTCTAATTTTGATTTCTGCTTTTTTTCAGGGCTGGAGTGTGAACGTAAGGATTTGATTATGCTATTAAAATGCTCTAGGTCAGGGATTTAGCTCAGTGGTTCTGGTACCTGACTTGCAATCCAAGGACCTGAGTTTGAGCCCCAGTAACTGTCCCCCAAGTGCTCTAACACTGAGCTAGTCCCTTGGCCCCAAACTCAAAATATTGCGTAAAATATTTTGCCTTGATTACTGTAATGTTGGGATCTTCCTTAAATTTTTCCCCCAAGTAAATATCTTAGCAGTAACACATTGAATTATGTCTATTCCCAGAAATGATTTCAGAATTTTTACCCTTAGCCATGAGTGGAAATATGTTCACTTTGTATACCTGCAAATACTGGTGCCTTTGTATTTAACTGTCTTCATTTTTTTTTTTGCATCTTACTGTGGGTTGTTAGGAGAAGCCAGGTGCCATCTTAAGCCTTCTTCCTAGATGTGTCCTTCTCCTGACCTGTTGTTTAGGTGTATTTTCCATATGGGCTGCCAATCTTCTTCCAGCTTGCACAACCAAGGCTGTTTCAGCTCTACCCTTCTACAGCCACATGTAGGAGATTTCATCACATCTGCACACCAGTCCTAGGAAAGGAATCAGTTCTCATTCTTTGCTTTTTAAAAATAGTACTTGTGATTGAAGCCAGAGCCTTCACACTGAGCTACATCCTTGGCCTTTTCTAATTTTTAAATTTAGCAATAAGGTCTCACTGAATTGCCAAATGGCCTGAGCTTATGATGCTCCAGATTTGGTCCCAGAGCGCTGAGATTACAAGTCAGAGCCACTACTCAGCTCCATTCTTTACTTTTGTGTAACCAATTACTTCAAAATCAGCTTCTTAATCCCAGAGTGTTTTTATGCTTACTGACTATGTGAGCCAGAAAGGCAGGTAGGGTTTAGACTGTGGATGTAGCAGGTCAGTAGATTTGGGAATTCTCCGAAGGTTTAGTTCACTACACCAGTAGAGCACATTCAAGACCCTGGTCTCTGTTGAGTTAGGGACACAGTATTCATTTTACACTGATAAGATAAGGTAAGATAAGAGTGGATTTACCATTGTCAGTGCTAACAGGAAAAGTACCTGATCACCTCCACATGAATGTGTGTGGGGTGTGCAAAAGACCAGGGTGAGTGACACCATGTGTGTGAGGAATCATACTGTGGACACTGACGTTCCTCACTACCACAGGTGCCATGTAGACAGCAGATTCCCATCTGGATCTTCCAGGGCCAAACTTTGTATTCCTGTCAGTAGATTCAAAGTCCTGAAAGTACATTATGTAAGTCATGCACACAGCTCTTCTGCAGGCTTACAATCTTCACAAAAATGTACAAGAATAAATACCTACCATGGCTATGTTGTTTAATAAAAATAATAATGAATAAGAGAGTTCCACTTGGTTTCTGTGTAAAACAAAATGAGCAAGAAAACCAATCCTGTCTGTGTATGCATTGCAAGATTGGTTGGTCATTAGTATATTAAGACAGTTTCATTTGGTTGTTCCTTTTTAGAAAATACAAATTTGAAGCTTTAGGGAAGAGGAATGCTAAAAATAATAATGTTCATAATTCATCATTTTTCTTAACTATAGTGTCATTTAAAAGCTATTATGTTAACCATAACTTCAATGAAGCATGATTTTAGAATATTTTCTGGGTTATTGATATCCTGTTTGTTTTTGTTTATTGCTTGTTTGTTTGCTTGTTTTTGCAGAACTGGCATTGAATCTAGGATCTGGTGAATGCTACCACTGAGCTACAACCCCAGCCCTGTGAATATTAGTTTCATGTCAAATCTTGCATTATATTATATTATATACATCTCACAAAATTCTATGGCTTCTCCATAGATCAAATTGTTGCTGGGCAGGGAGGAAGGAACTGTAAGAGTAACCAAAAGAATCATGAAGGGAATTGAATGAAAGACAAGTCTGTAAGGGTGTTCTAGTTGTCAACTGGCTTCTTCTAACATCCTGCAGTAAAATGCTAAAGAAAGATGTGCTAAAGAAGAAACTTAAATTACAAGTGCTACAGCTTGCTAAAACATCTTCAGATATGTCCCCGGATGGCTGGAAATTCTTCTAAGAAAGTCACAGAGAGAAAGAGAAACAACTTTTATTTCATGGCATTCTCCGTATGTGTGTCAGTTACAGGTCCCTCCCCACCCTCTCTGTGTTGTTAGTGTTTTATTGATGTTGCTGTTTGCTGTTGCTTTTTATCACTCAAGAGAGGCAAGATTCCTGATAGAGTCAGAAGCCATAGTTATGATGAGAACGAAAGAAAACAGGAGGCCCTTGACAACATGAAGATCGCAAGGCCCAAAGGAAGTAAGAGCTCAGGTATTACAAGTCTCAGTTCGGTATCCAATTGTCTTTTCATTAGTTTCTTTCTGGGTTCATGGAACTCTGCTGCTTGGTTTCTGGAAGTCTTCTGCTCTTCCCACAGAAAAGCACACCTTCCAATTTCAACAAAAGTCTGCTCTGAGGTTGTTGCTGGAATCCCAGAGAATCCCACAGGCCCTGGCCTCCTGCAGATGGGGCCTACACAAACAGCATTTCCCTCTTCAAGCTCTGATCCATTTGAATCCCTGCTGTCTTTGTTCTTTTGTCATTTGCTTCTTTTCCTTTTTCTGACTCATGACACTAATGGAGAGCTGCTGCCGTGGGCCCTGGAGACCCAGGAGTTTCCTCCCCTTCCCTCTTATTCCCCGAGGAAATGGGCCAATGACCAATTGCAGGTGCCTCTGAGCTTTCTCATTCCAAGGTAGAGATCAACCATTGCTCTCCAGTTGCCTCATTCCAACAAGGGGTAGACAAGTGCAAGTGAATAGCTTGAAGGTGGGTGGGTGCTCTTGACCATCAAAGAGTGAGTGATAGGATTTCCGCTAGGACTTCAAAAAAGACCTCTAGGAAGATGGCATTGGAGTGGGGTTCTGGAAAGTGTGTGGCACCATAACCAACAGGTCTCAGACTGAATTCAACCCAGTGCACACTTGTGGTGCTCGTGTCATGCACAGGACAGCGGCAGGGGCTGGGATGCCAGAGAGAGCAAGGCAGTGGTATTTTTTGTACCCAGTCATGCAAGCTACCAATGAAATGTTACCCAGATCAAAAGGTAAAGGATGGGCATGAGATTATAGATAATTAAGATGCGATAAGAGAAGAGTTACAGCTAGACAAAGTGATGAGGAACCACAAACATGAGAACAAGCAGGGAAGTAAGGACAAACCTGGGAGCGACTTCTGTACTGCTGGGGTGCCTTGGCAAAAGGGCAGAGCCTCACCTGAGACAATAAGTAGACAGGAGTGCTAAGTTAGCCAACATCACTAGCCAAGCTTACCCATGTGAACTGACCCTCTGGGGTGAGCAAAGCTCTCTTGATATTGACGGAAGCTCTCCTCATTTGTGCATTAGGACTATACCGTGTAACAGTGCTGTGGTTAGAGCTCATTCTTCCACCACAAATGGAGCAAAGGTTCAGAGCCATAGGCTCACTTGAGTTCACTCAGTGAGTGGCAGGGCAGGGACCTGGCCCCATCTCCCTGACTTCCAAACAGTTTTCACTAGCATAACTGCCTCTCCAACACTGATGATAACCCTGGCTGGCAGAGCTAAGGCCCCTTCTTAGTGTGCCCTAGATCCTTTCCTCAAACACAACTCCATTTAGGCCATCCTAGGACGTATTCAAACTACAACCTGTTTTTATGGAACTTTCTTCTTCAAAGCTCCACAGGTACAAGAAAAATCTGAGTCAGTGCTATCTGCAGAAGTCACCTTCTTTGCCCAGCGTAACTCAACTAGAGGAAGTTCATTAAGTGGTTCATAATTAGACTACAGACCTGAAAGAAGAGCTGGAGACTTTAAGAATGCCCTCTGAAAGGCAGATTCCTGGGCTTTGCTGCACTGCTGTGAGGTAGATGCAAAGCAGAAGAAGTTTCACTGGTGCAGACCCTAAGTTAAAGGACATTTCTAGGAGATGTTATACTCCACACATCTGGACCAAGGTTACAAGGAGAGATCTGGAAGAAAGCTAGCTAAAGCCTCCAGCAGCCTCTGTGCTTTGGGCTCACTGCCCCATGGCTATGCTGTTTTCTCAAACCCAGGTCTCAGCCTGCCTGGGCTCAGAGTCAGGTGTGGGACTCCCAGGCTTAAGTAGCATTTCTGTGGTCATCACTTCCACAGAGCCCAGGAGCTAAGCACAGCATGATTGCCTCTTCTTCTGGGTGATATTTAAGAACTCCTCCAACCCTCTGAACACAACTCAAAAGATAAAAGGGGTTTCTCAGACATTAGCCAGGCCATCTTTCATTTCTTTGACAGGTAGAAAATCTGTGCTTATCATTTTAGCATGGATATATCAGGCACTTGTGGAAAGCCAAAGGAAGAACAGTTTTAAATGACTTCTGAAGACCAAAAGTATGTTATAAATTTTTCTCAGGTCTCCTGTCAGTAAAGGATAAAGCATATATGTGGCAGGGAGCTGTCAGTGTTTATAGCACTTTCCAAAATATCTTAAATGCATATCCAGGGATGTGGAATAAGCAGGAAGGAAAAAGGTCATGGGAGGAAGTGTGACATCTGGAACTGCCACCTGTTTTGACTTCTTGCTTTTAAAATTCTAATAATATTTAAAGTAGGTGGCATGCTATTTGCTGCTTTGATGTTACTTCTTCCAATTGCTTCCCCTAATACATATTCCCAAATCTAAAATAATTTTATATTGGTCCTTCCATTAATATTTCTTATGTTGAATCTTCTTTCCTTTTTTCCACATAGAGTATTTCCTACATGTCTAAAAGTAACTGAATATTAGATCTCTAACAAGCCCACGAGAACAAAAGAATATTAGCAATCATATACTTGTGAAGAGGAAAGAGGAAATCAACCAATGTTCGAGGTTAAGATTAGTCTTTTGCAGGACAAGGTAGTGTCTATCATTTAAAAAATGTATAATGAGTACCTGCTTTAGAAAGAGGATACCTTATTAGATGTTGCAGAAATTCTGATTAATGCTTCAAATTTCAAGCATTCCATGCACCCATTCAAATATGCAAGGGGGGTGAACATTTATATAACCATCACTCAAATGTATTTTAAGCTACACCAAATTGTTGTAGCTTGAAGTGTTGGTCTTTCCACAGTTTCAACCTGCCTAGTAGAATGTGCTATTCTAGCCTCTTCAGATGCTGCACAAGAATGAATGCCTGAAAGCAGCTGCAGGAGAGATCCAGAGGTGAGCAGGCAGCCCATTATCCCACCCTTGTACCCTGCCATGCCTGTGGTGATAAAATCTCCCCCACTCTATATCTCCTCTCACCGTATTTCAATGTACTTTTTAACAAACTTGTTTCTTCTCTTCCTTGTCCTTGCTGAAACCTTCATGTCCTATTGAGCTCTACATGTTAAATGTTGAAGCCTTGTAATAGAACCCTATCTCTTTGCTTCTCATTTTCCCCATGCACCAGATATCTTTCTTTTAAAAAAATCATAGTCATTGGCAATAATTGTCTTGTACTATTCTGTTCTCTTCACCACCAAAAACATGACCAGGTTTCCAGGGACGATGATGTCCAGCACACCCACAGCCTGTTCTCATGGCCTGAAAAGTGCATTCCAGGATGAGAAAGGGCTGGAAGGTCTTCTCAGTAGTTGCACAGTTACAATGTTTTGGCCGGATAGTCATAAATTCATACCAAGAGACTGAAGTGTGACATTTCAGCTTTGTCTCTGAGGAAGAAAAGTATTTAGACATTGAGAGTCCAAGGCTAGTGGTTCTGTTCAATTCCCAGCCATTCAAGGTTCTGGTTACAGAATTTTGGAGTCTTGGTGGCATAGTTAGAATCACCAGTAAGAAACAGTGATGGTTTTATATGACTTATCAGGCTTGGTGCCATGTAAAAGGCTTTGTCTGCTGGGTCTAGTTTAGCTCTTTAGTGCCACAGAAGACATCAACATCCTGTATTTCATATTTCAAATACACTGTAGGTGGCAGATGCAAATTATGATCCTGGAGTTTATATTTATGTATATTGGGCCTTAATCTCTATTTCTTAGCACGCAGCTCCTGAAACCCTGTGGTTTCCTAAACATGAATTCTAGGAGCATCATTTGGTCTAATTTTTTATCTGTGACCTGGATCCTGACATCCAGATTCCAAATCACTTGGAATTTCCTAGATAGTAGCAGAGTCTTTCCTTGTAACTCTGATGCTCGGTAGACTCCCAGGTGGAAACTGGCCATGTGAAAGACCAAGCCACGATCAGAAACTTGGACTTTTCAGCCCCATTTCCTGTTCCATGGACAGGAGAGGAACTAGATATTGAGTGATTATTGGTCATGTTTATATAATGAAACATCTATAAAAGTCCCTCATGTGTCAAGTTCAGCTTCTAGGTTGTTGAACACATCCACGCTCCAAAAGAGTAATGAACCCCAACTCCTCAGGGACAGGGCACTTCCAGACCCCGCACTGTGTAACTTTATCTAGTTGTCCACCTGTGCCTTTTACCATGTCCTTTTCAGAAAAGTGATGAACTCAAAAGCCATTCTAGGAATAATGGAAACTGAGTAGAGATGATGGGATCTTCTGGTTTGTAGCTAAGCCAGAGGCAGATTGCTGGTAAGCAGTTGTTGTTCATCTTGTCAGCTTCACTGGATTAAAAGACTTCTAGAAGACTATTGGATCTGTGAGTACTAACTTCCTCAATGGCTTGTCCACTGAAGAGTTCATAGCTGAACAGGCCACTAGGCAATAGAAGCTTCTTGGTGGAAGTAGGTCAGGGAGAATGAATTTGAGGTCTTTATCTGGTCCCTGGCCCCTTCCTTTCAAGCTCTGGTCCCTGGCATAAATTAAGCAGCTTTCCTCTCTCTGTCTCACCTTTCTGCCATGTCTCTGCTTTGGAGCTAGCCAACCATGGACTGAAACCTCTGAAACTATAATAAACACAGTGAGCCACTTCTCCTTCCGGCTGTGTATATCAGGGGTGTGTGGGTGTGTGTGTGTGTGAAACTAAAAGCTTACTAGTAAAACTGGCTTCTGGGTTTGGCATCTGAAATTGAGCAGTCTTGTAAGACTGATCCTTTAACCTGAGAGGTCTATGATGAGTCCAGGTAGATTGTGAAAGAAATGAATGGCTGTGAGACAGCCAGTTGTCGTTGGCAGAGGTCTGGAGAATTTCTTGATGTGAGAATCCAAAACACACGTTTTGGTGACCAGGAGTGAAGTAGTGTGTACGTGCAGAGAAGAAGAGAATAAAGTGAGTTTTTCCAGAACAACAGTAAAGACATTAATCTTTAAGAATCAATTTCAATTTTAGCCTGAGTGGTGAAAGAGAAAGTACATTGCCTGGTTCAAACATGATGGAATGCACTTGCTCTAACTGAAATCCTTCTGAAAATTGAGCTTGAAATTTGCTGCTGTTACCTCCCATTCTAACCAGGTACTTCATCTCTAGTGAAATGGGTGGCCCACTGAAGGCACGATCTCTAAAATTCCACAAGGAAAAACATTAACCGAAGTGCCAATGTCAAGGACAAGTTCTAGACATTTGTCTCCACGGCAGATGTCCTCAGTTATTAGTGGCTGTGCTTCCCACATCCCGGAAGTCTCCTGTCCAAGCCATGATAGAATCAGTGTTGTGGATGGGTGCCAAGGGATTCAGTCTCAATCCTACCTCTTCGTAGCTGTGTGCTGTGGAAAAAAATCACTTCATCCTGCTGAACTTGTCTGTAAAATGAAAGTAAGGGTAAATCTTCAAAGCTTTCATGTGAAGAATAAAATAAAGTTGAAAATTGTAACCCTTTTATCTTCCATGAATCCATAGTTGAATGTTTAAATAAACGCTTCTCTTGAATGTACAAAATCAATTAAGTCCCCAGTTTATGAATATTCAAGTTGCACCCAATGAGTTGTATTCTTATCGCTCATAGATAAGAAAACACCTCACATTACAAACTTTTGTAGATGGGACAAATTGCTGAAGTAGCTCACGTATGTGTCCACTGGCCATTTTCACAGTGGCGCTGCTGTGTGCTTATTGTATGACACAACAGTGCACTGTAGCACCATGCCCACTCAGAGCCCAGGGTGTCCAGAGCAAGAGAAAAAGCTGTGGTGTTGTGCAGGGGTCTGCTAAGACATGCAAAGCAACATAAAGTGTATCTTTGCATCAAAAGTGGGCAAGACTCACTTTGTCTGACTGCAGAACATTCTCCTGGAATGGAACTCATTCGTAAGTCAGGGACTTACTGCATTCTGGCCCATGATCTTTCACTGCTGGGACAAATATAAAACCATTCAACTTATACATTTCATAAAAATTGTTCTACAAACACAATTTTAGTTCTATTTGACTAATATTAACTATTTGCTTGAAAGTAATTCTAGAGTCATTTTCGTAATAAATCTGTTATTTAATGTCACATAATTAATGAAACAAGAGACACCTATTAAACTAAAGCATAATTCATAATCATATATACATGATGATGTAGTTTACTTAACAAATATGCCATGATCATAGGATACAGCAGCATTAGCTATGCATTATGTACCATATATTTTACTTTTATTCTCTAGCAACTCCACACTGCAGTTCAAAGTTAGGGGAATTTTTCCACCCAAAATCCCCGAGTTCTATTTTAGCCATGGCCCTGTGGCAATGGCCCAGTGAACTCTCATCACACCACTCTGTGTTTTGTCTTCCTCATCCACAGCCTAAATCGGACCCTTTTTGAGGTCCAGTTATTTGCCCTTATTTTGCTCATTGACTTTTGATAGATTTAAGACAATACAGATCACCCAAGTGGAAGCATGCCGAAGGAGTGGTGTTACAGTCAGTGTGTGGGCTGTGTTCACCCTCTACTTCCTCTCACACTTGTACTAATCAGTTTCCTGTAGGACAAAAATACAGTCATTTCTGCATTATTTTGAAAGTAATATTTCCCCTATCTGCATTTTAAATAATGTTCATTAAAGTTACATGGTTTTGAATACTGCAAAAATAAAACACACTCAATTTTATTTTGTTAGCTTCTTTTTTTTAATATACTTGGAGACATGATTACAGGGAGTTACAGTAGTTCTTTATTGTTGCAATATAAAATTCCACTGGACACATGCATGCATTTTAGTTATTTTTTATTCCCTCAAACATTTAAAGACTTCTATAGAGTAGAAATAAATTTTGCCACTATGATTTTCTGATTTCTTATGGAGGTTTTGACCTTTCTTGCTCTACATATTTTGAAGCTGTAATTAGATGCAAACAAACTGAACATTATTGTCTCTGACACGTTCACCTAACCAACAGCATCTCAAGACCTGTTAAGGACTTTGACTGAAAGGTCAGTAAGCTGGCAATGCCAAGAGAAAATACACACAAATATCACCTAGCTCATGTGAAATCCAGGAGTCCACTTCCCTTCAGTACTCTAAGTGGCAAGTGGGAGTAACCGAGAGGAAAGATTAGAGCTTCCCCAGGATGTGCAATCTCTGGATGCCACCATGGTCATTTGTTTTCAGCCAGCACCAGCTGTGATCATGACTTATGCCATGCAAACTCTCCCACCCACAGGATATCTGTTTAGCAAACCAGGCCTACACTCCGGAGGGCAGGTACTGGTGTTTGCAATGGTTCACAGCCCTGGGCTTCAAGTGCCTTTTTGAAATCTCCCCATTCCCCATCCTGTTGGTTCATAGATAATCACCCATATTCTGGGCTACACCAGCCATTGTATTACTAGTTACATAAGTTGTTTACCACATACACCACTCTTTATCAAGGCATTCTTAATTATTCTGTACTTTAAAGAACAAAATTCATGATTTGGGAGGTTGTAAAATGTGTTTATTTCTTGGGCAATGTAGGCATATGTGCAAATAATGAGTTTGTCAGTAGTGATATGCTTATCTGTACCACGATAAAATTCTTTTACAATTTTCACAGTCTTGGTAGAAAAGCATTTATTCAACTGTTTTGAGAAAAGCATGCTTGCCTGTTGACTTTGAGAAAATCACATTTTCAAGCAATGGATTAATTGCTGAGGTAAAACTTATTTACCACTTTAAATCACAACTAAATATTCATATTTATTTATATTAAATTGTAAGATAAATAACCTTAACAAAAGTTCATTTCATATTTAACAATCCACCTCCAGATCTCTTAGACTTAAATTGCATGGATTGAAGTTAATTTCTCTTATGTATCCAGTTTTATTATAATCCCTAACATTATTGTATCTTTGATTAACACAGTGGTATCAAAATGGGTCTGACTGGTGCAACCACTATGGAAATCAATATGGAGATACCTCAAAGAGCTTGGACTGGAGGTTCCATTTGACCCAGCCATCCCTCTGCTGGGTATCTTTCCAAGAGAACTAAAAGAATCATATCACAGAGAAGTATGCCCACCCATGTTTATGGCGGCACAGTTTGTAATAGCTAAATCTTGGAAACAGCCCATTTGCCCATCCGTTGGAAATTGGATAAAGAAGATGTGGTTTTTCTATAAAATGGAATATTACTCAGCCATAAAGAATGAGAAAATAGATTCATTCATAGGAAAATGGATACATATTGAAGATATACTCCTAAGTGAAATAAATAAGTCACACATGTGTAAATACCGAATAGTTTCCCTGGTGTGAATAATCTTCAATAAAACATAGATCCTAATAAGATTACTGTCATTTAGAAATGAGAAGAAAGGAGCTAAAGGTGTAGGGAAGGTGGGATGGGTAGGGGAAGGGTAATAAGGGAAAAGAAAAATGTGAGATAATGAAAAGATGAAAATAAAGTGTTTGTAGATGGGGAGGGGAGGAGGGGGTGAAGGGAGGGCAGGGGTAAGGGGAAAACATGAGAACCAAGACTTGTCATGTAGAAGTACAAGATCCAAACAATTAATGAAACTGTACTGTATCTCTAAAATGTACCAATAAACTCAATTAAAGCTAAAAAAATGGGTCTGACTAATACATTATTTACAAACATTTAAGACTATTTTTAGTATTTCCTCAAATAAAAGGTCAAAGTAATTTAGTATGTTGTGCCTTAGTCAAATCTCCCACTTCAAATCATTCGCTTTGTTTCTATGGCTAGCATTAATTACTGTTTCTGCCATTAATTAATCCATAATTAATCTCTTTGATCAGCAGAGAATGCTTAACATGCCATTTGTATAATCATTTGAGTGAAGTGAGAGATTATTTTCTAACTTTATAGTATTTACTGAACAGATAGCAATGTGAGTCTTGGACAACTCTGAAGGTCTTCCTGAAGACTGTGGCCTGTCTGGGTGTTTGCACTAGGCCTATTTCCCCTCCCTGGTCAGAGTTACTGCTGGACGAGGTTTCTAACACCAAAAAACAGCTCTTCTCTTTCCAGGCTGTGCAATACTGCCTTGCATCTACGTGAGCAAAGATCATCCAAATATGAAGGGTAAGAGTCTCAGAAGCTCTCTCACTGCATGTGTGAAAATTCCTCACTCAAAAGCAATATAGCCCCTACTGGAATGTTTGTTTGTTTGTTTTTTTAATCTTCGAAACATTAGGTTTCTTATTCTGTCAATTACTTATGCTATATGATTAACTGGCAGAAACACCAATTGTTTTTAAATCTCTGATGGTACACTTAAGTGTATTTCTGATTGTGTACCTACAAACCCCCAAATGCACCCTTACAGCCTGAAATTTCAACTAGAAGCAATATATGTTGTTTCTATAAATATGGCCCATGGGTCAAGAATTATGAAAGAAAATTCTTTCCAATTATTGTCTTTTCTCCATTCATAAATTACTATCAGCAAACCTTTATATTACTCATTGTGCTTTTAATTTGTTTTCTTTCCTAAGTTTATAGAATTTATTGTAGGATTATCATCTTTGACTTTGACTTTATTCGCCATGTTTCTCAATAGTTCTTTTTATTTCCCATCTTTTTATCTAACTGGAGTACATTTTGGTAGTTTGTCTTGATCTAAATAATTCAGATCAAAATTTAATTCACAACTTGGCCCTGCAGTTATGCTAAGCCTACCAGATACCTATGTATCAAGTTTTAAATTTTGATAATTCTTGCTTTTTATTTATTTATTTTAAATTTCATTAGGACAGAATAGGTTATTGAATTATTTTACTAATTAGTTATTTTGTAAATTAGTTATTTTGCAAATGAATATTTAGCTATTTTACAGATCAGTTAATTTATAAATCATCTATAAATACAGATTATAGTTTATTTAGAATGATTAAATTTTTCATTTGTTTAAGCAGTGTTAGCATAGATATTTTATAATTTTTTTATTTATTCAGATAATGTGAAATTCTTTGATGGTTTATTTTGCTAATTCTTACTTGTGATTCTTTATGGTACTGCATTCCCTTGTGTTGTTGGTTGTTATTAGGACTGTGTGGTGAAGATTTACCCTCAGATACTTCACTATACTTCTTAAGGTTTCCAGTGTGATCAGCACAGTTGGGCCACAGCCATTTCTTCTTTAACTTATTCACAGCTCTTTAGCCTCAACTAACTACTCCTGCTCCAATTTATCGACCACACCAAGGAGATTTGTTTACTTTCATTACAAGTCTGATCATTTTCACCTTTCCTAAAACCCACCAGTGGTTCTCATGATGTACACAGCAGTAGTAATCAGTAAATATTATTATCCCAACATCCACTGCTGCTGCAGCTTTCTGTGCCTCTTCCTGCTTCCCAAACACAGTTGCAGCTTCACTGAGCAGCATGATGCTCAGCGGGTGCACATGAGATTCGACTTCATTACCTCTCATCTTTGTTGGAACTCTTACTTCTCCTAGAAGGCGATTCTCTCCCTCACACCTGGAAGACCTGCACATCCCTTGGAGTTCATTGTCCAAGACTTCTGCTGGTTTCACTCCCTCGGTCTTCTTCATGAACACACACACACACACACACACACACACACACACACACACACACACACAGGGGGGGCGGTCACTGTGTGTAGAAAAGTTACCAAACTTTGAACATCATCCCCAAAGGATGGAGAGTCCAGAGGCTATGTCCTTCACATCTATGACTCCAGTAGGTAAGATGGATTTCTGAAATACACTTCAGCCACCGTATCAGTGTTGAAAGAAGTGTGTCTTCGAGCAAAGGTATTTCAGATGCACAGTGGACAGATTTTGAAGTGAAAAGAGAATGAACAGTGATAGAATTCAGACTGCTGATGAAAGGAAGTTTCAAAGATGTGTTTCCAATATACGTCAAATATCTCAAATGGTATATATTATCCAGAAATGGAAAGTACTTCTTTTTAAAGTTCTGTGCTCTTTATTTTCCGTGTAAAAGTGAAGAATCTGTGGCAATCTTTAATGAATATTAAAGTTTTTAAAAAGAGTTCCTCTTTATAAGGAAATCATTTTGTGTCCTTTAGGGCCAATTTTAATTCTTAAGAGTATGGGCTGTAATTCACAGTTCACAAAGTGCTAAAAACATTTTAATCTTAAAATAACCCATTTTATAAGTAGTATCATTTATTTCTTTTCCTCCAAAGATTTTTGTTATTGTTTCAGAAACAAGACCCTAACATTACTCTGACATATCAAAAGATATAAAATCAAAGCAATTTTCTTGTGACTTGGAGATTTGGTATGATTAACTGCTTCTAGATTTCTTTTGCTGTAAAAACACAATACCTTAAAATAAGCATGACTTTTTGACTAATACACTGACTTAGTAAATCATAAATGCCAACCTCATGTAGATGAGAGTAAGTTCTTATTAATAAAATTTCAAGGGTGGAAAAAATTGGCATTTTCTATAAGTAAGACCTGAATACTTGAACAGGCATCCTGCGCATAGAACAGAGCTTGGCTCTTACAACAGCAGAGTCAACAAGAAGGTGGCCTGTCTTCCTGCATGTCTAAAGGCACTATTTCCCTAGAGGGCTGTGATCTGTATGTATGGAAGAGAAAAAAAAACTAATACTTAAACATCACCAGCTTTCACATGGTAGAGGTTGCATATGAAAATATTGAAAAGTGATTTCAATAAAACAAGCATGACTTTTTGACTAATACACTGACAGTAAATCATAAATGTCAACCTCATGTAGATGAGAGTAAGTTCTTATTAATAAAATTTCAAGGGTGGAAAAAATTAGGCATTTTCTATAAGTAAGACCTGAATACTTGAACAGGTATCCTGCGCATAGAACAGAGCTTGGCTCTTACACCAGCAGAGTCAACAAGAAGGTGGCCTGTCTTCCTGCGTGGCTAAAGACACTATTTCCCTAGAGGGCTGTGATCTGTATGTATGGAAGAGAAAAAAAAAACTAATACTTAAACATCTCCAGCTTTCACATGGTAGAGGTTGCATATGAAAATATTGAAAAGCGATTTCCATATCATTTCCTTTAGCAAGCAGATATAAATCTCTCCAGTTGTCGCATAAATTATATATAAATAGATCCAGGACTCTCATGAGACTTGGCCCTGGTCTTATGGCACTGCTACCTGTGTCCAACCCTCACCCCAATATGAGAAGCGGTCACTCTGGAGAGATGGGCACCTCCAAAACCCAGTAAGTAATGGGGATACCCAGCATCTTTGCTCCTTTACTGTTTCTCATATCATCTCAATATTCATTATTGTGCAGTAGATGTGGAAATAGTAATATTCTCACAACATCTGCCTGCAACCTCTCCATCTCAGAGTGGCTCTTGAGAGTCTTCATCTGTACAGAGAGTCCTATTCCTGACTGGACTGTTTCTGAAGAAAAGTTGGCACAGAAACAGGGAAAGTGGAAGATCACCACAATAACAGAAGGCGCCCAAGTGTTATCAATAATTAATTTTGGGAGCTAAAGATAAGTTAATAGAATTTAGGAAATATAAAATGAGAGGGGAGATATAACACACAATGAAACAAGAGACATGTTTGTTTATTCTTCCTTAGGCCAGGAGAACATACTATTTCAAAAGGCTCAGATGTTCATCTTGCTAGAATATTCCATGGCAGGTGCTCTCTGCAGCAGGGATGTGGAACTGAGTGAGTATCTGACATTCAGGATCTCCCACAGTAGATTCAGGGCATTCTCCCCGGTACCCACAGGCTCACACCACAGGGTTTTTCCACACTCGGCAAAGGTAGCCCATTAGGTGGGGTCCCCTGGAAGGTCCTGGGAGAACAGTTCCGAAGGAAGTACATGGAATCTAGAAAAAAATGAGATTCTGTGCTCTTTCTTTCTCAGAATCATGTGTCATAAACAAGGTTTCTTTTCAAACCTTGCTGGAATCCTGGAACCTATGTGTCAAATCAAGCCACAGGATTCCACAACAGTCTTTCAACAAACCCCATGCATCTTCTCTCCCAAGTCTCTTCATTCATCTGGCCACGCACACAAACTCTCTCTAGAAATGTGTGGACTCTACCTCCCAGTGCTGGACAACAGCTTGTCGTTGCAAGGAGTGACTGTGCTACAATTTTCATTTTGTCCAGCGGATTCTTGCGTGATCCCACTCCTGCCTCAGAGACCCACTTCGAACTCCCTGGTATTGGATGGCACAACTGGGTATCACCACCATTTAGTTCTAATTCTTCCAAGTGCAGCATGGTATGCAACAATCAGGTCTCATATCAAAGTTGAATGGGTGAGGTCCATCTAAGGTAGAACAAGTTGTCCATTATGGGATCCCTCTTTCATCACTGTGGAAATGAGATGGGGTGCTAATCCTACTGAGCCCAATCCGGAGGATTCACAGGAAGAGGGCAGATAACAATGAATATTTGTTTCATCCTTTGGGAAGACATCACTGCATCCTTGCAGAATGCAAATACAGATCTGACTCTGCATGTCAATAACAAACAACAGCTTAGGCTGTTTCATCTGCAGGTCTGGTATTTAAGCCATCTATACAAAAGGTGCTATACTTGGCTTCATTCTTGACAAGAGAAGTTAGGCAATTTAGAAACCCAGTAGATGGGGATTATGTGGGGTTTTTTTTAATACTATTGAGAGGTTTGTTATACTCAAGAATAATACCAGTGATTGTTTAGCTTCCCTGTATCTGGAAGAGGGAGCAAGTAAAGTTATATAAATCAGCAGATGAACAGATGTATGTATGGATGGATGGATTAGTTAATGAGTGAATGATGCATTGAAGACCAACATCTAGTTCCAAGGAGAGATATCTTATGAGAAGTCTGTATTTTTCTTTGCTCTTAAAATATATTTGGCCTCCAGTTCTGCTCTTATTTCCTGGAATGTAATTTCAAATACATCTCTCCATGTGCACTTGCCTCTACTAGTCTTTTCTTCACACCTGCCATGCCTTCTTTCCCACAAGGACTCAGGCTTGCATGTTTAATGATAAAATGTCCAACCTCAGCCACGCTGGTGCATGCCTATAAACTCAGCACTCAGAAGGCTGAGGCAGGAGAATCACCATGCATTCGAGGCCAGACAGGACTACATAGTAAGTTCAAGGCCAGCTTGAATGACATAGCAAAACCCTGTCTCAAAAAACAAGTGTCCAGTTGTAGATCCTCCTGCATCCATTTCTTGGTTCTGTCTTGAAGAAAACGTGACAGCCCAAAGGAACATGTGGAAGAGCTCTGGTATGAAATGGTTCTGAGCATTTTGACCACATTCCAAGAAGCCATGGATGCTGAGGATGCTGTTGGGACGGATTGAGAAAGGTGTCAACTCACCTTCCCAGTCTTGCAGTGGGTGTGACCCGCAGGAGAGAGTGCAGTCACATTCGTGACAAGTCCAGGGCTGGCTTCTGCTTTCCAATGTCGCTTGGCTCAGTCTCAGGCCAACAGCCTCCCTGGTGTCCCCCAGGGCTCATCTAGTGAATGGCAGGCTCCCCGGGCCTCTTGTGCAGCCTGCGCTGCAAGTCTCTTTGTCCCTAAGCTCTACTCAGAGTCGTGGTAGAGTTGCTCCCTCCACTGCCCCTGGTGTTTTAGAGCTCTTCTGAGGCATCCTCACCTGCCATCTCCTCGGCAGCATTTGGAGATTTTTAAACCAGGAAGCCAAAAGTAATCCACACCAAGTTCACCCGGGAGCACATCCTGCCATGCCAGGCATGCATGCTGACTTCCTGCTGCCATTTCCCCAGGGAAATAATCAGCGCTTCATTTCCATGGGGTCTGCATCTCATCCACTGATTCAGCCAAAACAGGATTGGAAATATTCGAAAAAAATGTTCCCAAGAAAAATCCAGAAGGCAAAATTTGGATATGCCTCCAAGGCATCAAGTGTCACTCTGCAGCCAGACAGTTGAAGTCATGTGTGTGCGGGCTGACCCTGCTGCGGCCCTGACTCCCAGACCCTCGGGCTCTCTCCAGCACCTTCACTTGTGAACTATTAGCTAGATCCATGATGGTTGTGTCTGTGCTGACCGTGTACAGACTTTTTCACCCCTGCAAATTGTCCCTAAACAACACAGTATTACAGTGATTTGTACGGAGCTTCTATTGCAGTAGGTGTTGCTGGTAATCGAGAGGTGATTCTAAGTTAGCAGGAGTAGGTCATATGTGAACATCGTGCCATCTGCCTTAGGAACCTGAGCACACTGAACTGACCTCCCATAGGTACCAAGGACAGCTGTACTAGTCCAGGGCACGCAGAAGAAAGCTTTGATTCTATGCCGATGCAAAGGCTGGTCCTCATACTCCCGTGAGGGAACATACACGTCCCTGACAGAATGATATGAGGTGTGGTGACTTCGTTAAAAGAGGAACTGAGTGATGAGTAGCCATTGTTTATTACCTGGTTCTACTCCCCATTTGCTGCATAACCTCACTAAGCTTTGTGTCTGCTGTCGTCTCATGACAATAATAAAAATATCTCTCCTTAGAGAGTTGTGAAACTTTGAGTACACAGATACACGATTTTAACCTCAGCACATAATGTTTACTATGTGTTACTTATTATAACTTTGTAAATGTCTTCTTAAACATCTTCTAATTAATCATGCTATTTTTCATGATGAATGTTTTTGGTCTTCTATGCTGTGGGAGGAAAAAAGATCTTATTTTGTGTCATTATTGTGTACATGTGTTATGTGATCTTCATACCCTTGAGAATTATTTTTATAACATAAGTTGAATTAGAGTTTTATTTCTGCACAATTAGAATTGCAGTTGATTCTACAAAAAAATAGATCTTTATTAATCTTTGATAGCCAACTCCAAAATATTCCATTTATTGCCCATTTTAATCATCATTTCAAATAAACTGTTTGGTCCAAATTACAATTGGTTAAATAGTCATTTTAGAACCCATTTATATATAATGGTGCATTTGATTTCCAACATAAAATTTTAAATTTTGTAACCAGTGAACAATTTCATTCTAAAATTAAGGTATTTACACTTCATATCTACTTAAAACATTTTAGGCTTATTGTTAACTTGCATAATAGGGTAATATGCAGGATTTAACCATGATTTAATTTAAAGTCCACGTATCTAAATTAGTCAGTACACAGATTCAGACTGTAGTCATTGTGGTGTTCAAATTCATTTAAACAGAACTGTTCCATAAAATACCAACTACAAGCCAATTCTTTCTGCATTACAAAGCTCTCCACTGATTTGATTCTTTCAAATGTTTCTATTTTTGTTTCCATTATTTAAAAAGAGAGTATCTACTGCAGAAACAACAATCCAGTTAATTGAGTTTTCTTAGTTTCAATGGGTGTTGCCCAGAGCACTTGATGTAACTGATGAGACGTGCAGAACCCACTTTATATCCCTCCAGTGGAGACGAAGGAGGAGGGACAGCACTCCCAATTCCAGTGGGCTGACCACAGAAAGATGTGAGTACCGCAGAGGTTAGAACCGTCTGAGCATGCTATTCTTGTGCCTCTGGAGAAGTAGAAATATCTTTCATCCTAGGTCTAAAGAGTGTGGGACATAACAGAATCCATCAGTGGTCTCTGTTTTCAGGACTTCACGATACCTGGTTGAATCTTGCGCAGCCCATGTACTATGAAGAAGTTAGGGATGATGATATAATTGACCCTGAGAACTGTTTTTCTTCTGAGTCCTAGCACCTAATACACCCGCAATGATTGCAGCTCTAATACCACACAGATGACAATTTTTTTCCAAGATGTAAAATAGTGTCTACGTCTTTTGAGATATCAAGGAGGGGGAAAATGCACAAATATAACCTATCTGTAAGACGGGCTTTGCTTCAGGAACAGCACAAAGAAATTCAACACATAAAAGTTGGAAAAATTAACATCTCTCTTCCTTCCCATTGGCTTGCAACTAAGAATCAGCTCTGCTAGTAAACAGCTAAGGGAAGTCAGAAGACTTATACTCAGATATAAAAACTTTTTTTTTCCAGCTCCTGGCATTAAAATCAACTTCTCTTTTGCTGCCGTTTTTCAGCTATGATAAACATGGTTTAATGTGGTTCATCTCTAAGATTTCTTGTATTTTCATTTGCCATTGACTATAAAGTTGCTTATTTAATGGGGTTTTATCCTATTTTATTATTCAATGAGAAAAATGGCTGCAACACATTCCACTGAATCTGTTTCACAATGCCTGTCTGCAAACCCTGCTGTCTATGACAATGAACCACATTGAACAGGCTCACAGAAGCAGGCCAACTGTAAGTAGTTCGATAGATGACTGCTGCTTATATTTATGGTGCAGACCAGTTCACAAGCTCTTCACTTCCTGACCTTATCAAAGGAGGCATTAAAAAAATACATCTCCTGGTACTCATTCTCTCTTGTGCTGTCTTCCCCTAATAATTTAGTTAATTTGCTTTGGTGTAGAGTTGAGACCTTTTATTTCTGCAATCTTTCAGAAGACTGTAGTGCACAGACATTTGGAGGGCAATTAGCATAACAATAACAACACCAAGCAGATGTGTTCAGTGCCATGAATAAAAATAAAAAGTAAAAAATGATGGTGATATGGTCTCTCATATCCCACGGTAGCTTCGGGATTGCTTTGAGATGAAGACATCTGAGAATCAACAGCCACAGGAACAAGCTTTCATGAATTCCTGTTATCTTACAAACACAAAGCTTCCCAAGAGAATTCACTTGTTGTCGGTCCCCTCTGTGGGAGTTTCACAGCCAAGGGGAATGGCTCACCATCAGAGAGGCAGGGCAGGCAGCCCCATGATGAGGCAGCACCTCAGTACATGTGCTGCACAACTCTTCCATCTCCCACCCAAACATCTCAGGGCCCCCTTGGTTTCCTTTTTGTTTTCTTCATTGAGTTTATTGGTACATTCTAGGTATGCAGTACAGTTACATTCATTATTGGGATCTTGTAGCTTTACACGACAGGTCTTGGTTCTCATTTTTTCCCCTTTTCCCTGCCTTCCATTCACCCCTCCTCCCTCCCCCTTTACAAACACTTCATTTCCATTTCTTCATTTTCTCATATTTTTCTTTGCCCTTCTTATCTTTCTCCTAACCTTCCCACTTTCGCTACACCTTTAGTCCCTTCCTATTTCACATTGTCCATTATATCACTAGGATCTTATGTACTATTATAGTTTATTCACACCAGAGAAACTATTCTGTATTTACACATGTGTGACTTATTTATTTAATTTAGGCGTATATCCTCAATATGTATCCATTTTCCTATGAATGAATCTAGTTTCTTATTCTTTATGGCTGAGTAATATTCCATTTATAGAAAAATCACATCTTCTTTATCTGGTTTCCAACTGATGGGCAAATGGGCTATTTTCAAGTTTTAGATATTACAAACTGTGCTGCTATAAAAATGGGTATGCATATATCACTGTGATATGATTCTTTTAATTCTTTTGAAAGATACCCAGCAGAGGGATGGCTAGGTCAAATGGAACCTCTAGTCCCAGCTCTCTGAGGTATCTCCATATTAATTTCCACAGTGGTTGCACCAGTCTGCACTCCCACCAACAATGGAAAAGGGTTCCTTTCTCTCCACAACCCTGCCAACATTTGTGATTGTTTGATTTCTTGATAGCAGCCATTCTTTGTGGGTTGATTTGGAATCTCAGTGTTGTTTTCATCTGCATCTCTCGAATGATCAGTGATGTGGAATATTTTTTCATATATTTACTTGCTGCTTTTACTTCTTTGTCTGAGAAATGTCTGTTCATTTCAGATGCCCATTTTTGAATCAGGTCTTTATATTTTGGGGGGGTCTGATTGTTTTTAGTTCTTTATATATTCTTTTTTTTTATTGAGTTTATTGGTACATTTAGGGATACAGTACAGTTACATTCATTGTTGGGATCATGTACCTTTACATGGCAAGTCTTGATTCTCATCTTTATATATTCTTGATAATAGTCCTTTGTCTGAGGAACAGCTGGTAAAAATTTTTTTCCACATTGTAGGTTGTCTCTTAGTTCTGTTGATGTTCTTTTTTGGTGCAGAAGCCTTTTAATAAGATGAGATCCCAGTTATTGATTCTTTCTGCTAGTTCCTGTGCTACTGAGGATTTGTTCATAAAATCTTTTCCTATGCCAACGTCTTCAAGAGTTCTACCTAACTTATCTTCCAGCAATTTTAGTGTTTCTGTTTTAATATTTAGATCTTTAATCCACTTGGATTTTAATTTAGTGTGTGGTGAAAGATAAGGGTCCAGTTTTAATCTTTGGCAGATTAACATTCAGTTTTTCCAACACCATTTATTGAAGAGGCTGTCTTTCCTCCACTGAGGATGGGCAGCTCCTTTGTCAAAGATGACATAGCTGAGTACATGTGGATTTGTTTTTATATCTTCCAATATGTTCCACTGATCCTCAGATCTGTTTCTTTGCCAGTACCATGCTGTTTTTATCCAGTGGCTTTGTAGTATAGTTTAAAATTCAGAATTGTTATACCCCCTACCATGTCTCATTGCCTAGGATGGCTTTTGCTATTCTAGGTCTCTTATGGTTCCAAATGAACTTTTGGATTTTCTCTAGTTCTGTAAAATATAGTGTTGGAATTTCAATTGGCATTGCAATGATTCTGTATAGCAGTTTTGGTAGTATGGTCATTTTCACTATGCTGATTCTTCCTACCCAGGAGCAGGTGATATCTTTCCATTTTCTTATATCCTCTTCAATCTCCTTTTTCAGAGTGATATAGTTTTCAGTGTAGAGTTCTTTTGCTTCTTTTGTTAGATTGATTCCTATATATTTCATTTTTTTGGATGCTATCATGAAAGGAATTGTTTCCCTAATTTCTCTCTCAGTTAGTCTGTTATTTGTGTACAAGAAGTATTTGGGGTGTTGACCTTGTATCCAGCTACTCTGCTAAAAGTGTCAATTAAGTCTAGAAGTCTTTTGGTGGAGTTTTTTGGATCTTCAATGTAGAGTATCAATCATATCATCAGCAAATAATGACAGCTTAATTTCTTCCTTCCCTATCTTTATTGCTTTAATTTCTTTCTCTTGTCTATTGCTGTGGCTAATGTTTACAGAATTATATTGAAGAGGAGTGGTGATAGTGGGCATCCTTGACTTGTTCCTGATTTTAACATGAAAGTTTTCAGGTTTTGGCCATTTAATATGATGTTGGCTGATGGATTTTCATAGATAGCCTTTGTTAAGTTGAGATATAGACCATCTATTGCAATTTTTTGAGGGTTTTATCATAAATGGGTGTTGAATCTTGTCAAATGCTTTTTCTGCATCTATTGAGAGAATCCTGTTTTTTGTCCTTGACTTTGTTAATATAGTGTATTACATTTATTGACTTATGTATGTTGAACCATCCTTGCATCCCTGTAATAAATCTGACTTGGTCAAGATGTATGATCTTCTTGATGATCCTCTGTATTCTGTTTGCTAGTATCTTATTAAGGATTTTTGCATCTACATTCATTAAGGAGATTGGCCTGTAGTTCTCTTTTATAGTTGCATCTTTCCCTGGCTTGGGAATCAAAGTGATACTTGTTTCCAGGAATGAATTTGGAAGTATTGCATCCCTTTCGATTTCATTGAAAAGTTTGAAGAGTAAAGGCAGTAGTTCTTCTCTAAGTGTCTTGTAAAATTTAGCTGTGAATCCATCAGGACCTGAACTTTTCTTTGTTGGTAAATTTTTAACTACATTTTCAATTTCACTGACTGTAACTGGGGAATTTAAAATGTTTTTATCATCTTTGTTCAATTAGGGTAATGCATAAGTATCTAAAAATCTGTCCATTTCTTCTGTGTTTTCCAATTTATTAGAGTACAGGCTCTCAAAGTAGGTATTAATGATCCTCTGGATTTCTGTTGGATCTGTTGTGACTTCACCTTTTCCATTCCTGATTGCATGGATCTGAGCCTTTTCTTTCCTTTTTTTGATAAGATTAGGTAAGGGTTTATCAATTTTATTTATTCTTTCAAAAAACCAACTCTTTGATTCATTTTTTTGGTATCATTTCCTTAGTTTCTGTTGCATTGATTTCTGCTCTAATCTTTATACTTTCCTCTCTTGTTCGACCTTTGGGTTTTTCTTGCTCTTGTTTTTCTAGTAGTCTGATTCATCATTAGGTTATTTATTTGAGCTCACTGTTTTCCTAGTGTGGGCATTCAGTGCTATGAATTTTCCATGTAGAACTGCTTTCATTGTGTCCCATAGATTCCTGTATGTTGTATTGGCATTTTCATTTATTTGTAAAAACTGTCTAATTTCTTCTTTAATATCCTCTGTAATATATTGATTTTTCAGGAGAGTGTTGTTCAATTTCCATGTGTTTGTGAAGTTCCTACAGTTTCTTATGCTAGATCTCCAGCTTCATTGCACTAAGATCTGATAATATACAAGGGATAACTTCAATTCTTTTGCATTTATTCAGACCTGTTCTGTGAGCTAGTATTTGGTCTAACTTGGAGAATGATCCATGCACAACTGAAAAGAATGTATATTTTGATTTTATAGGGTGGAACACTCTATAGATGTCTATTAAGTCCATGCATTCAAAAGCTTGGTTGAGTTCTAGTATTTCATTGTTGATTTTCTTCCTAGATGATCTGTCTATTTGTAATAGGGGGGTATTTAGATCCCCCACTACAATTGTATTAGTGCTTATTTGGTTTTTCATGTTACATAATATTTGTTTTATATAGTTGGGGGCATTAATATTTGGTGCATATATGTTTATGATTGTCATCTCTTCCTCTTGAACTGTTCCCTTTACAAGGATGTAGTGGCCTTCTTTGTCTCTCTTAAGGTGTTTTGGTTTTAAATTTACTTTGTCTGCAAATAAGATTGCTACCCCTGCTTTTTTCTGGGCTCCTGTCACAGAGAATTGTTTTTCATCCTTTCACTTTCAGTCTATGGGCTTGTTTTTGTACTAGGTGGTGTGTTTCTTGTATTCAACATATTGTTGAATTTTGCTTCTTAATCCATTCTGCCAGTCTATTTCTCTTCATCAGTGAATTGAGGCCAATGACATTGATGGTTATAACTGATATGTACTGACTTATTATTGTCATGTTATTGTCCTTTTGTTGACTCTTTTTACTTTTTCTCCCCTCTCCTTTTAGTTTCTTGCCTTGCCTATTTGATTTGCTCTGTTGGGCCTCATGGTGTTGTGACCTTCATTGTCTTTTTCTAGGATATTGTTTAGAATTGCTTGTAGTGCTGGTTTGGTGTTCATGAAGTTTCTCAGGTGTTCTTTGTCTTGGAAATATCTTATTTCCCCATCCATTTTGAAAGAGAGTTTTGCAGGATACATCAGTCTAGGTTGGAGGTTGTTTTCTTTTAGGACTTGAAATACCTCACTCCAGGCTCTCCTTGATTTGAGGGTTTGTGCTGAAAAGTCTGCTATGATTCTGATAGGCTTTCCTTTGCATGTGATTTGTTTCTTTTCTCTTACTGCTTATAGTATTTTGTTCTTCTGTTATGTTTCTGGGATCTTGATTATTATATGTCTAAGTATAGATATTTTTTTTGATCATGGCTAGTTGTAGTCCTATATGCCTCATTTATCTGTATGCCTAATTCTTCCCTTCTGTTTGGGAAGTTTTCTGTCATTAATTCTGTGAACAGCTTTTTAAAGTCATTTTTATTTTGTCCTGCTACTTGATGGATTCCTATCAGTCTTGATAGGATTCTTCTTTGCATCATCTAGGAGTTGTTGGATCGATTTCTCATGATCCCTTACTGTTTTTAAGAGACTTCTCTTTTCATGGTCACTCACTGCAATCCTATGTTCTATATCTGAAATTTTATCTTCGCAATGTTTTATTCTGTTGTGTACACTTTTAATAGAGTTTTTAATCTCCTGGATATCTGTTTGAATGTTTTTATGGATTCCATTACTTTCCTCTGTTGGACATTCATTGTTTCCATTTCTTTCTTATGCTGGGCCTTCATGGCTTCTATCATGGTCCTGAGCTCATCTATTTTTTTCTCAGTTTCTGTTTTACAGTCTCGAATCATGACTTTCATTTTGCTCACCATCTCTATGGTTATCTGGGAAAAAATTTCTGTTGTAAATTTTTCTAGAGCCTGATTGATCTGTTTTGTTACTTCCTGTGATATAGATTCAGGGTGTCCTGCTAATTTACTATCAGACTTTTCATCCTCATTTGCCCTACTGTTTGTCATTGGTGAACTGGAAGTCTGTCTTTGTGTCTTGCTTAAGTGTCTTCTCATTTTTATTTTTGTTGTTGGGTTGTCCTTGGTTTAACTTCTGGGTTATTACTTAAATCTTCCTGATATAGTTGTGCTTTAGCTTTTGAGTCTCTAATGACTCATAGACATTCTCATTTTTATAATATTGGAGAAAACAACTCATTAAATCAATCACAATCCTTTATCCCAATTGATACAATCAGCAGCACAATAGGCTCAAGCACAGCTTGCAAATTGACCAATTGTGGTATTCATTAATCTATCACCTTTAAACCATGTGAATTAAATTAAAATCAAGAAGCAGACCAAAATATGTTTGCAGTGAATGCACTTTTCAATATAGCATCTTTACCATTTAGGATGGGGGCTTAGACAGAGTTAGGATGAGAGGAGTAGGTAAGTGAAAGAATTGGAGAAGGTTTCAAGTGAAGCCACAGGACATAGAATGACCATACAATCTTTATGAAACTATTAACTTCAAAGGGGACAGACAGAGTGCAGGAATAAGGACAAGAATATATCCCCTTAACAGTAACACAGGAGTGCCTTCCCTTGAAGCTACAGAGCCATGAGTGAGGTAAAATGACAGGAGAAAAGAAAAAAATTTTAAAAAAATAATAAAAGAAGTCTGAGTTAGGGCAGGGAAAGTGAGCCCCTATCACTGTTTCAGAGGTGCTCCCGCGGCTACCTTCCTTGCTGGAGCTGGTGATGGAGCAGGCAGGGGAGGGCATGGCTACCCGGTCCCACTGACTGGGCCCAAGTAGGCCAGAGGGAGAGCAGATCTCAAAGTGGCCTTCCAAATCTCGCTTTCCTTGCTGAAGCTGGTGGTGGAGCAGGCAGGGGAGGGTGCTTCCCTTGATTTCTTAAAGGCAAAATCATTTTCTTCCAGATGGGCTCTCTCTAAGATGTTCTAGGCCACAAGCTTTAATCATCTCCTTCAGTCACATTTCTTCTTGACTTACCATATAAATATATATAACTAGATCTGCTGATTTTTCTCCTGCTAATTGGGCTTTTGTCAATCTAATTTGCAGGCCCCAAAATCTGAGCCTAAGAGGACATAGTTCTCTCCTCATTTAGAGTTAGATGAGTCCAGGAGTAACTTGTCACAGAAGAGCTGTCTAAGGCAGGGACATCTAATCTTACTTGCCAAAAGTCATCTCATCTTGAGATGGATGAATTTTTCCCTTTGTATTCTAAAATAACTTTGGAAAAAGCAAAATGCCTTCCCAAATTTTATAGGAATCTTAATTTTCATACATTCAATGTCATACATTTAAAAACTTGTAAAAACTAATGTCTGGTATATAATAAGTGCCAATATTGAAAATAAAATCATGATACATATCTCTTAAATATAATAAATGAAAATTGATAGTATAAGACCAGCCACACATTATCCATCTGAAAATTATTTAAACTGGGTTTAGTGGCTCACATCTGTAATCCCAGCACTCTAGGAGACTGAGGAAAAAGTCTCTATGAGCCCAGCCTGGGTAACTTGGTAATTTAGTGAGATTCTGTTTTTAAATAAATAAATAAATAAATAAATCCTGGGAGCTGGGGATGTAGCACAGTGGGGAGACCCTGAGTTCAAACCCCACTACCATAAAAAATTTAAATAAGCAGATTTGCATAGGCAGTAAATTTAAATCTTTTGTTTTTATTCTTTTTTGCCTTCCACATCCGCCAAAACATCATATTTTAATATAATTATGTTTTGTCTTTGAAATCTTAAAAACTTTTATGATATTATATATATATATATATATATATATCACAAGAGATGTATATAATGAATAATTTTAACTTTAAAAACCAAAAGGCCCCAACTATTAAACTTTTTATTGAGTTATATTTTCAATCATTATTGGCTCATGATTGATGGAACTATGTAAATATATTTTGTAAAGTTTCAAAAACTTAAACCTATACTAGAAATATATTTCCTTGAAATGGGTGAGTTTTCAAATCATTTGCTTCATCCTAATTAAGAGCATGTATATATATATATAGACATATGATTAAAAGTATTTCTGTAGGAAAGTCATGCAGTTATTAGAACTCTTACTTTACTATATCATAACATTAAATGCTATCCAAACTCAATTTTACCAGGGACACAGCAATTTAATAAGATCCCATCTAATTTTGTTGAAAATAAAGAAACGGAAATGAACTATATTTGTGTACCCATTCTCTTTCTCAGTTTCTGAGTGATGTCAAAGAAACTTTACTAATAATTATCAAGGTACTATAAATATTTCTGGTTTTCTAACTTAGAAGTACACAAATTAAATATACACTCAAAGTATCAAAATATTCTCAATTCCAATACAAATAACCACAATTATATTTCCAGCTAAAATACTTTTATCTAGGTGTTTTACCCATTTTCAATGCTCTCCAACCAAAGACCATAAGGAAATGTATCATCATACAAGAAATGTTTATTGTTGATTACATCCAAGGTGATATCACACCACGGGTAGCTACTGATACCACAGTGGGAATGTGTTTCACAGGACTTAAACCAAAAAAATATATATATCTAATACATATTGCATGATACAAAAATAGCTTTTAAAATAAATTTCATTTCCATATGCAGTACTGTTAATGAACATGGAGTTCAAGAGTAAGCAAAAATGTCATTGCTGTAACACAAAAATGTTTATAAATGTAACAAGACACGTATAAGAAAGAAATTCCCAAAACATTGATGAGGAAACTCATTGACAAATAAATGAGAGATATACCATGTTCATGGATCATCAATATTTTAAAAACGCAGTCCCCATCTTCCCAATCTGTTCTCCATGTTCAAAACATTCCAATCAAATTCCAAGTAGGCTTCTTACAGAGAGCAGTAAAATTATCATGAAATCAATTAGAAGGAAAGTGATTAGAATCATCAAAATAATTTTAGAAAGAAACAAAGTAAAAGAATTCACATTATAGGGGCCAGGGATTTAGCTCAGTGGTTCAGTGGCCTGCCTTGTAAATTCGAGGACCCAAGTTCGATCCCAGTAAAAAAAAAAAAAAAAGAAAAAAGAATTCACATTATAAATGTATAGTAAGAAAATGCAGTATTTGCACAAGCTGAATTTCTAGAATATGTCTACCAAAGAAGCATCTGAGTCCTCAGGTTTTCATTCCTTAAAAAGCCTCAGAGGAAATCTTTCCTTGAACTCAATGGAAAATAACTTTTCCTGTACTATTAGCAAGTGGCATAACACCAAATCTACAAGGCATTGACCCTAGAATTCATTTCCTAACTTCAGAGTAAATGCCCATTCCATCAGGGATCTAAAACTAAGGGTGTTTAGGAAGCTCCCAAATTATGTTGACTGCTGAGGTGTTCACCTTATGCCTGTTGGTAGAAAAACTGAAAGTGTCATATGATTTCCAAGTTTGTATTAAATCAGAATCTAGGATTTGAGGTTGTAGAAGTTAGGAAGAAAGAAAATACTTCTTCTACTCTCTTTGGTTTAGGTTTTGGAAGCCTGAAAATTAAACTGACTTAAGACAGTGTGGAAATTATTAATACACATTAGTAGTGCATAATGTTTACATTTCTCCCAGGGAATTGGTACATGTGCATTATACATCTTAATTCCTTTGCTCATCCCTACCTCCCCTTCACCAATATCTTGATCCCCTTCCTTTTTGGTACTTATTTGCCATACAAAATGATTACATTCTTTAGTAGGGTTGATACATGCACATAACACATCTTAATTCCTCGAAAAGAAAACAAATTTTGATCATGAACATACATATGGAAGCTCACAAAAATTATTATTCAGAGAGGCAACTAAAATTTGGAGCTCATATACCATTTGTAATGTAGGTGACAGTGTGGAAGAGAAAAGCACTTATGGGAAATAACCTTTAGGAAAGATAAGTGAGGGCTTGGCAGAATAGGTAGAAAATGAGATGGTGCTGTGACCATATCCATGTAAGCATAGTTAGTACTTCTCATGGGCCACTGTGCTAAGAGTTTTGCTGGTTTGCTCCCAAAGAGCAGATTTATGAAAAGTGAGTTCTTTGAGCTCATCTGGGAAGTTTTGCCTTTAGGTAGATGAGTAAACATAAATGCTTACAGAGGCTTTTTCTGGATTCTTGAAGCCTGAACCATATTTGATTACTTGTAAATTTGGTTTGAGAATTCCCATAATTCTACTCTTGGCTTTGTGTTTGCTTTCCTGAGCTTAGTAGCTTGTTATGAAGGTAGACATCCTGAGTGCAAAGCAAAGCTTTCCAGCTTCTCTGTACCACTGGGTAATGTGCTCCTACAGCCAGAGAACCAACCTGAAGAGTCACCAAGTTGGAAGAGTACAATGAGTTGTATTATCTTTTGAATGCTTATAATTGCCACAGTTGTGTGGAAATAAATCTCTCAAGCTACTTGGAGGATTGATAACAATAACCAGAATGTCCTCAGAATCTATTTGTGATGAACAAGGAGGCCTCAAACATTTGAATCCTGTTCTTGTCCTGCCAGCATTGTGCCACTGATATTTGGGCATCCATTAGAATCCTCTGGGATGTGCTTAAAATTACCTGTCACTTTCAGCCCCTTGTCATGCCCAACTATCTTTGCTGCTATGAGTTAATACCATGTAGAACTTTTGCTAAACTGCACCTTTATTTTGGTTACTTTCTTAGGTCACTGCAAATCATGTCAGGATTGTGGTGATTTGTGATCATTTTATCTAGATTTCAGTACCCAGAAAAATATTTATTTTTTAATAATTTGAAATTTATGGGATAATACAATGTCACATATCTCCTATCAATATAAATATTAGCTCTTTTATCTTTCATCAGTTGAAAGGTCTGAGCAATGACTATTGAACCAAAGGGACTGAGTTACTTTTTATAAAAGCTTTTTGTCTCAAGGGTAAGGTGATAATGTGCCCTAAAGGTAGCTTCTGTTTTCCTTTTAAGTGTGTACTATCAGTGTCCACAAGTCAGGGCTTCCAAGAAGAACATATACCCAGAAGTGGCTCATGGAACAGGATACCTCCTAGTAGAGTTTAAGCTATCATGGGGTTTACTTTCTTTAGGTAAAGGAAGAGTATGGCTGGATTTAAAGTTTTGCATCAATGAACAAAGGAAACAAAATAAAACTTGAGTGTAAGTCAGGCACAGAAAGCTTCTTGTCAATAAGAGAGTTGTGCAGTATGGAGAGCTACTCGGGTTCCTAGTGAGCCTAAATCTAATCCGAAGTGTTTGAGTACTTCCTCTCACTGCCACAGCTCTAGGCAAAGTGCGCGTATCTTAACTGGTGTACCTGAAAGAAGGCCAAAGCAAGTGGAATCTGTGTTGCTAAGTCCATGCCACAGTGCCCTGTCCAGAACTTTTTCCAAGGCAGAAACCAAAAAGTGCTTGTGAACCTGAAATCTGGGAAATGAGACTTCTTCGCAGATCATTTAATTATATCCATCTCTGTGCCGCTCACATGCAGCTCTCCAATTTGAACCCCAAGAGTGCTGCACTGTGTGGTGTGCATGCCTCGATATCCCTTGCCCTTGAGTGTGGATGGGCCTGATCTAATTAGTTGAACACCTTTGGAAAAAATCTGGCAGCCAAAGTGAGAAAGTACAAAAGGGTCTATAGAGGAGTCCAGTAGGAACCTTGAAGTCCCCAACTGACAGTTTTCAAGAAAGCATTTCATGTTCCATTATACTGTTGATAAATATCAATTAAAATTACTCATAGACGCCAGTATTTTGTATCTGTTCCTCATTAATAAAATGCTTAGGTGTTCAAAGATTATTAATTGAAGCATTAGTCTAAGTTCCAAAAGTTATTAAGCAACTCAAATTTGCAATGTGACAAATGCATTAAATCTTAATGATTTTTCACATTCTGAGAAAAATACAAAATTAAAATCCTCAAAAAATATATATCTTAATATTTCATTTTATTAAACACAATTTTGTAATGCAATGTTTACTTTTAAACAAATTCTGAAAAGAATAATATTTACCTTTTAATAACAGTAGAACTATTAGGCACTTATAAGTCTGGAAACAATTTAACCAGTCTTACATAAATGATAATATTGTGAAAATATTATTTTTTCTATGGCAAACTGATATTTTAAATTTTTGAATTAGGCCTAGCTTTTGTCTTTTATCTTGGAACTACTTTGTAGCTATGGTAACTAAGGCTATTTTATAAATGTACTTTTAAGGGTCCATGAAAAGAAACACAGTTTAGTAATAAAAAGAAATACAGTTTAGTAACTTTTTCTTTCATCTAGATATATTCACAAGAAATTCACAGAGTACACAATTAAGAAGTGAATTATTTATGATCAATCTTTAGAAATTCCCAAAAAGGTGAAATCAAAGAGTTATAGAAAATAAAGTAAAAAGGAGCTAAACATAAAAGAATCATTGTAAAAGACTAATTATATTTTGGGAAAGAACATTCAGAAATGGCAAAAAGAAATTCTGATATAAACACACTGAAAAGAGAGTGGCATACTACTGGTTGTGATAGTATTCAAGTTCTTGACAAACTTTATCAAACCATGTAATTAAAAAGCCCAGCACAACTAATCCTCCAAGTACAAAAACATGGAAGTGCTTTCTGCATTAAGCCACATGTGTTTCTTTTAGTCTAACAATCTCAGGTGATTCTTTCATTTTTTCTAAGCCACTTCTCAGTTACATGAATGTATCCATGCCTGAACTCCCAGGGTTTATTTTGCAAATTGAAATACCTCCTGCTGAAATCATATCAATGAGACAGGAGTGTATAGGTGAGCACTATATTAAGAAAATAGGAAAAGGAAAATTGGGGATTGGAAGAAACACAGTTTTAGAAGGACAGGGTTGTTGTTAGTTAGCACCAGTCCTCACTTCAATGATAACAGGAATTAAAACTAGAGCAACAGTATGAGTTTACAGGAAGATGTTTTAACTAAAGGATAAGAGAAGCTAAGGAAAGAGTGAACTCCAGTTTGAGTAGTTGCTGGAGGGGTAGGTAAATTAAAAGCTATTAAACTTTGCCCTGCCAGCTTCCAGGCAGACACTCCCTACATGACTTACATGCCTCTATACCGAGCTGAAAAGAACTTGATCCAGAGCTTCACAAAATGAAGATCAAGCTTGTTCTACTTTTAGTTGTTGGTTGGGCATTCCTTTACCTAAACAAAGAGCCACGGGTGTTAGTAAATCTACTATATTAGTCGAGTTTCTTGTCACTGGGAAACAACTTGCAACATCTACAATTTAAAGGAGGAGAGCTTAAATTTGGTTCATCATTTCAGGTGATTCAGTCCATGGACAGCTGGCTTCAAGACAAGACCATCATGGTGGAAAGATATGGCAGAACAAAGTAGCTAAGAATCAGAGAAGAGGAACAGCATCAAAGAAGTGAGTGACCAGATCTAGATCCCAAGGTTGCACATCCATGATCAACCCAGACACATCCAAAATTATGCTGCACCATTATCCTGGACTACTCCAAACTCAATCCAGTTAACACAATCAAGATTAACCCTTGCAACTTAAGTACTTGATTGACTCAGAACAGACATAAACTGTGCTTTTAGTAACAGGTAGAGTGGTCAGGATTTTGCACATCCTTTGTCTCTGTAGTGGTCTCTATGTCACCAACCATTACAATGGAAGGCTGATGGAGACAGAGCTTTTGTATCTTTGGATCTCCACTGCTTGGTCGAAGGTCATCATCAGACATAAGGGTCTGTACTATGCATTAGTCATCTTTTCCATCTCTAGGATACAACATCTAACACTCAGAATTTATAGAAGGAGAGGTTTAATTTGGGCCAAAATTTCAGGAGATTCAGACCACAGTCTGACTCCAGGCAGGACCATCATGATAGAGGAAACAGCACAATTTAAGTTTCAGGAAGAGGAGGTTGAAAGTGGAGATCAGAGGCCAAATTTGTCCTGGCAGACCTAGCAGATCTGAGCCTTTTCCCAGTCTCCTCCAGTAGAAAAATGACACCCAACACACTAGATGACCAAGCCACTAGATGGCCAAACACCAGGAATGGGAAGCAAGGATGGTTCTGAGGTCAAGTGTCTTAACACATCCTATCTTCAAAGATACAGGAGTGATAACATGGCGAAACTTTGATACCTTAGAAAGCAGTGGCCACTCGCCTTAGCCAGTAAAGGCAGGTGTGTGGCCCTTTTCACATTTGGACAACTGTTGTGCTCCTTTGTGTTCATGCACAACCACAGTGGTCACACAGTGGCCTTGTGCCTGCACCACCTAGAGTGTGGGGTTTTCTCATTTCAGGTATGTCCAATATCTGCCATAAATCATAACTGCCAAATTTGGACTTTATTGACAAGGAAGGGGTGTGGCCTTTTTTACATTTTGATCCCATTAATCAAGATCTGAAATTATTTCTCAGAGTAGAGATAACTTGGATTAGGAAGAGACTGACTTTGTTTTCTTCTTACAAACACGAGGACCCAGAATAACTATGCCATGATAAGGAGGCATAAATCAATTCCATGTTCTCTCCCATCATTTCTTAAAAAGCACATGTTTAAGGTTAAATATTTTATAGCAAAAATCAACACTTCGTAGAAATCATAATGTAACACTCTGGAAGTAATAATTATCCGTTAATAAAACATATAGGATTTAAATAGTGAATAGAAACAGTAAGGCTTTCTGGAAATTATAGTGGCTTTAAGAAGAGAGATTCTTCAGCACAGTTCCCTTGAGAAGCCCAAATCTGTAGCATTCAATGTATTTAAAATTTTGAAAATTTCCTTTCAGTTCACCAGGTGCATTTCCATCTTTGTTCCATGCAGGCTCATCAATCATGCTCAGCTGAAGTGAGTTTTTATTTGGCTATGATTGGTATCACCTGTGGGTCATCTGTGCCCACATTATGGGGCTCAGGTACACAGCACCCCTAGAGTGATCTCAAGTCCTTCCCACCTCTCAAAAGATGGGATTTTGCTGACTCAGAGTGCTAACATATAAGGGTTCACTTTTAAACTAATGGTGCTGAGTAAGTCATCGCAGTTGGTCTTCTGGTATTTCCTTAAATAATATTTTAGCTCATGTTGGGTTGTACCAGGTTTTATATTTCAGCAGCCACAGTAATGAAAATTTTTGTTCAGTAAATTTGATTTTTCCTTCCTCCAATAATTCTGCAAATTCATGTTGCTCTAAGGGACATTCGTACAAGGATATGATTGAATAGTAATACATAACCAATTGCCCCTGGGACATCATGTATTCCAGAGACATCCAAACCCTAAAGTTAAAAGTATTAAGTATAAGGCTGAGGATAGGGTAAAAAATTCCATAAGGATGACGTTTGCTGGCATGAAATTGACTGTGGAAATCTTACCTAAATCAGCATAATTTCAGTCAAAGCCAGAAAGTCTTACTTGAGTGCAGAAGGAGCAGGACGCCCAGTGATCCTGAAAACGAGCATGACCCTTGACTCCAGATGGCTGGGGCTCTGGAAGCAGATTTTTGTGGCATTGTCCCATGATTCCACGTTCCTTCTGGAACATCACTGACCACTGGAGCGAGAACTGTATACCAGATTGAAGACTGTTCATCTCGTCTCGATAAAAACTAGAATTAACATCCGAATCTTGAAATTGAAAATTCACATTGCTTTATTTTCCTGGACCACTTACGAAATTGCATGTGGATTGTGGATGTTGCTTTGTAGAATGCCAGAGTGCATATGATACCTTTCTTTCCTGAGTCACTGCAACCTGGACACCGATTTTCTAATTTGGAAACAGGACCATCATGTGTGACGAAGAGTCCTGAGAAGCACATGCAGAGGAAGGAGACCCACAGCCTCGCCTGGCCTCTGCTGCCACAGTTTCCTGGAAAAGCAAGAGAGGCACCCACCAAGGAGCAAAAGCTCAGGAGTCAGTCATTTCATTAAGTAAAGAATTATGAATAGTTATACTAAAAACAGAAACCTAAGAGCCAAAGTTTCTCAGTGCAACTGTGAGGAAAAGTTGATCTAAACTTAGTTGTCTATTCAAAAGCCCATCTTCTAGGAATGTGATTTTTTTTTTTTTGCAGATTTCCAGGCTGTAACATGTCTTCCTTTCACAGTGTTACACGCAATCGCCTTTTTCTTGTCCTTTTGACCATTTCTTGATCTCTGTGATTAACCATTCATCACTGTTTCTTCCTGAATTCCACAAATACATTTAGACAGATAATGTTTGTCCCTTATTAGAAATCATGATTCATTTGGCACATTTCATTTCTGATGAACAAACAGGATGACTCTGTCTCACACTCAGTGGCCTCCGTTATTACTGGGGTTGCACTGCATAGACGCTCAATCAGAGTGTACCTGGGGTGAAGCCACTTTTATAACAAGAAGACATCAGGGGTGCTTATACAGATTTTTCTTCCTTTTTTTCTTAAAGAATATTGAGAAATCTAAAAAATCCTACGAGTACTGAATACTGCACTGAGATTTTACATTCTACCAAGATACAACAAAGGTAGCAATATTAACTTTTCTTTCAGGGGAGAGAAGAGAATGTTGTAGTGGCAAATTGGTACAGAAATCTTAGTGGCAGCATTCTGAAAGTTTGTTTTGCGCTCATGCTATATGTCTGATGCAGAGTGGAAGAAGATGTTCTCCCGCTTCCCTGCTTAGGGACTGAGATAAATGGAGTGTGCTCAAGCTCTTCCTGTCACCACCTGCATGTGTAGTTCTATACAGCAGACCCTCAAGTTACAAACAGCCTGACATAGGGACAGCTTGAGTTAATTGGATTAATGGAAGATTCACCTGCCTCTTGTAGCGTGTACCCAGGTAAACATCCAGATCTCAGTTATATTGACTTGCAACCAACTTGAGCTAAAACTGGCCGTTGGCTACCCATAAGTCACGTTCCCACTGTATATGGCAACAAAGGAAGAAGATGGAAGAAAACATCTCACTTCTGCTTTTAGTTACCTCTAGATATGAATGACACAAGTCTCTTTAAGCCAGAGCCTTTTTGATAGGACTAGAAAAATTGTTCTCACTGAATGTCAAGGGGGCTGGGACATCATCCTGTGTCGCCAGGAGGAGAGGAACACTGAGTAGGGTGAGCCCATGCTATTATTTTCCCTGCATAGTTAAAAGGAAGTGAGCTATGGAGGCACAGGATGGAAGTATGTAGCAATTATGACAGAACCATGTCATTAAGTCTTCGATACAGGAGCAACATGATTTTATAAAATTATCTCTAAAACACTTTATTCACCGAGCATCTGGAAAGACCAGTATGATCCTTTCAAGCTAGAATTCATGGGTTTCCCTTGCCCCAAAAGACATCATTTGTTGACATAACTTTAACGCCTACCCACAGCCATGTGGAGATGTGTCACCTTGGAGACATCCTTTTCTGGCCTCTTGGACTTCTCTGCAGTCTTCCAGATTGTTTACTTTATCTCATCTTGATGCTTTCATTTTTGTGATGTCCTTTATTTGACAGCCTCTGCCCTTCTTCCCATCCATGGAGTCTGCTACCACTTACCGACAGCCATCCTGGAAGAGCTGCATCCAGGCACGGTGCTGGGCCCACCTCAGAGATACTGCTCCTGAGTCAGATGCATCAGATTCAGCAGTGCTGCAAGCTGGGGCCAGGGTCACTCTGATGCCTAGAAAGCAGCAGGCCCGCTTGGCCCTCTATTTCTAGGTCTACACGGGGTGCTGTGGTCATAAAATGTTTAGTATTTGTGTAATTGTTCAGAAAAGCTTTGCAACTAGATGGCTAAGAGAATGCTGAATGCTATGTTGGTTGTATCTTTAATCATGATGCAAATTTATTTTATAAAGTTAATGTGAGTTCCTAATAGAAAAAAGACACCCATCAGAACACAGCCATAACCCTCTATCCAAAGGCTAAAACATCAATGAAGTTTTGATGTGTTTCCCTTTAGTATTTTTATTATATATCAATTTCCTCATGCAATTTAGAAAATTGTACCCATAATTTATATGTGTTTCAATTAACATGTTAGCTATTAATTTTTCTGGTCACTTGATCTTCTTTTTAATCATTATTTTCCCTAAATTTGTAATATTCAATGAACGATTAATAATTTTAATTTATTTCTTCATACATTTCAGGGATTTACTGACTACATATCATAAATATTCCTATGCTGAATTTCTTGGGGATAAATCTGTTTACATTTTTATTGTTTATTTAGGAGAAAAACTCTAATAATGAAATTATAAAGTAGAATCATATGAATTATTTTTATTTGTGAAATATGATGTAAAATTTCTATCTCTATAGCTTTCATTAAATTCTAACCCACATCCAAAACAATAAACTTGAACATATGTATTCTCATAATTTTCCTCTGATGTAATTCATATGCATCCAATTTTGACTGTGACAGTGGCTGAATTAATTTTTACATGTTAATAGTCAAAGGAGTTTCTTTTTTTTTTTTCTTCTGTGGATTTGAGAACTGAGAACTGGAGGAAGACAGAGGTCAAAGACAGAGGTCAAAGACAAGAGTCAAAAGGTGTTGGTGGCCTTGGAGATGCATGGGCCACACTCCTCTGGGCACAGGGGCACAAACAAGGCCACCACTGACCTCAGTGTCTCAGTGGCATAAAATGGCATGGCCTTTGGTATCCCCTCCCAGGGTACTCACGCCAAACAATTTCCTTCTCTTTAGAGGTTTTCACTGAAGGTTTACTTACCCAGCCATTCTAGTCTTTAACATTCCCACTTGAGTGTTCTAGAGATAGTATATAAGGCCCACTTACTACAGATAATAGCAAATTCTGGGTCTGCACATGTGGAGATTTCCTTACCCAAAATGGGCACAACTAGGTTAAAAACCTGGCCCAGCATTTACCAGAGAAGTGGGTTACATTATTCAAGACTTTCTTAAGTGTATAATTGAGATACAAATCACTCATTGTACTCTAGTGAACCTCAAATACCACCAGTATCAAATGACTACCAAAAGGTGCTATTAACAAAAGCCCCAAGGAAGCGTCTAATGCTGCC
Organism: Fukomys damarensis; assembly: GCF_012274545.1. Classification (NCBI taxonomy): domain Eukaryota; kingdom Metazoa; phylum Chordata; class Mammalia; order Rodentia; family Bathyergidae; genus Fukomys; species Fukomys damarensis. The sequence continues at coordinate 27,739,200 of NW_022900929.1, forward strand.
CTATCTCCGATCCATTTATGCTCAATCAGCAGCTGTCCAGGTGTCACCCTTTAGGGTGAAGCCAGATGTGGCACTCAGAGAGGCGCACACGGAGACGTGAAAGGCTGGCGTGTAGGGCAGTTCCACTGCCCAGCATGGCTTCACCTCTGAGAGCTCAAGAACAAAGATGTGAGGAACCGTTTCCTGCTCCCACCACGTCAGGAGGTGAAAGGAGAGGTCCTGTAGGGGAAGCGAAGACAAAGGAGGGCAAAGAATGGGACCAGGTAAAATTGTGTCTGGGTATTTTTTGAAAGAACATGATTTCATGTTGAAATAATGATACTAATTTTCCAGAAATGAATCTTTCCTCCACCTTAGATTATGAATACTGATTAAGGCCGAAGAACTCTGAGGCTCATTCCAGGAAAAAGAAATGACAATAATCAAAGAAAGGACTGATGGCATAGAATTTTGCAGCAAAAATACAATAAAAATTACAGTAAAAGGAGGTACAATTTGCCTTTCATTCATTCTAAAAGGTTTTATTCCGCTTTGGGGAAAATAGCTAGAGGAAGATACAAGATAAAGGAGAAGAAATACCATGGTTTTCGTTTTATCATATTCTTTCTCAGTTTATAATATGGCAACATGTTACCTTTTCAAGCATCCTCAGGTAACTAAAGAATGATAGCTGTCTTGGAAGTTCAAAAGAAAGACATACTTCCAATTTTCGATTTCAAAGAATGCAATAACACAAATTTCCCAGGCAATAGAATAAGGAAATCAGAAAATTGGCAAGATAGCTTTAAAATGACACATTAGAATAGTTGAAATCATAGAAATTTTTGTACTTATGGATTAGACCCAGGACCTTGTGCTGAGCTACATCCCCAACTCATTTTATTTTATTATTTTATTTTGAGACAGTAAGTTACACAGATTGGGCTTGAATTTATGAACCTCCTTTCTTAGCCTCCTGGAACACTGGAATTATAAGCATGTCTGAAATCATAAATTTTAGTCCAGAAAGTACTTTGACTCCCTGTAGTCAAACCTGCTATGTGGAACAAGTTCTAGAGACACAAACATGGTGCATATCCCACATTAATTGCACCCTGACTAATAAATAGATGCTTTCGCTGTTGGTTAGTTGAAAAGATGAACACAAATTGGCCTAGAGAGCCAGTGAGTTTTCTGAGTTTGAGACAAGTTCGACACAAGTGATTTTATTCTTTCCTCTTAATCTAAATACCTAACTGTTGTACAGAACTCTGATATCTGTGACAGCATCACTCAGCATGCCCTGCCATTGGCCCACTGTGTCTTTAACCATGTCGGGGAAGATAAGGACCATCTTATTTTTGGGAGCCAACCCTGTGGCTACAACGGAGGCATCAGGAAACAGGCACTGCCGTCATCAGAGACCAAGCCACTTTTCACATGCAGAGCTTCAGGCTAGGCTGGGAGCTCCTGACCTGGAGCCTTCCACATCCCACCTTCTAGGTCCAGTGCCTTAAGACAGGCGGATGGCTCCCACCTGTCCACCCCTTTGACAACTTCAGATGAATCCCTCTCACTGGCACAATTTTCACTGCATGCAAAATCCCCAAAAGGGATTTGGGGAAAGTGTTTTTTATCTTTCTAAAGACTTTTATGCATTCATGTGCAAAGACAGGGCCAGAATGGGTGCAGAAGGCTGGAAACATTGTCTGGCACATTTTGTGAGAGGAATTGGAAATGCTTTCAAAATTTGGAGTGAATTTCTTCTTCCTTCAGTTTGTTCACATTTTAGGTGGGCAGAGAGGCCTGGATGGGCATTATTTTGCCTTGGTACAAGAAAAATACCACTACATTAATCTTCAGCATCGAGTGCCTTTGGCAAGAATACAAGTGTCTCTCTCTCTCTCTCTCTTCTCTCTCTCTCTCTCTCTCTCTCTCTCTCTCTCTCTCTCTCTCTCTCTCTCTCTCTCCCTGCATTTGTGATTTGTGTACCGTGCTACACCGATTCACTTCAGTTTGGTTTGAGGTTGTGCTGTTCACTTTTACAGGCCATCTGCATAGGCAGATGCTTCCTCACCCTAAAAAGCAGCTCCAACGGCCACAGCTTTGCACGACCACTGGTTTTCTGTGCTGTTTCTGTCTGTAGATGACTTTTTCCTTCAAGATTAACTGGTTTGCTTCAGACTTACGGTTCATGATTTCTCTGTCTCATAAAATCAGTTAATGAACATCACCCGTCTTTTTCATTCGTTTTCTCTCCCTCTGAAACTCTCGTTTTATGTTTTGGCAGAGTACTTGTTAAGCTTTGTAGAGACGGAGGCTCCTGTGTCTTGTCTTCTCACTCACTGTGGTACTAAAACTTACACCAGCATGTAAGCTTGTTACTGCCAGGGCAGGCCAGATCCTCTTGGCACCTCGGCCTTCTGCTCCTCCTTGGGCTCCATTTCTGTAAACATTGCCATGATCACATTATACTCACAGTTGCTCCATGTGAACATGGAGAGTTCTACTTAGTTAGTCCCCCTTATTAACAGAAATGGAAGTGTTTTTCATTTTTTACCTTTGTTTTATTATTACTTCTCAAAATACCTTCACTCTGGCCCTGTGGTGATCGTTCATGATTCGATGAAGATATTTTTTGGATGGCTTTATATACATAATCTAAGAAAAATGCAAGGAAGTTACTTTATCCATGAGCTTCTTGGATGTCTCGCTAAAGAGCCCCAGCATCTTGGAAAACTCCTTGCTAATAACACTTATGTCCCCATCCACGCTATGTAAGCAGGTGTGCAGCCATCCACACTAGGTAAACAGGTGTGCATAAGGCAGATGAAGTGTGTCAGCACTGTGTCAGCACTTCCCTCTCCATCTCGTCTGCCTCGTTAACCACAGACGCAAGAGCTACCCTTGACGCCCACTTCTTTGCCAAGCGGCCAGCTGCCAGCTTGCTTCCCTGACAGGTCCCCGATGACAGACTGCCTCATCTAACCCTGCCTTCCCCTCTAACATGTGTCCAGCAATACCCGGTTCACTCCGCGTTGGTTTCCAAAGTAGGGATGGCCCTTTGGTTACAGAGGCTGCACACATCACTTTTATGGGCCACCTACAGAGTGCTATCCCCTCAGCTTCCTCACCCTAACAAGCAGTTTCAGATGCCATGGCTTTTCACAACCTCTTCTAATCACTGACTCAAGCATGTTGCTCTTTCTCCTTCTCTTACTGAACTTGAAAATTTTTTCCTGCTTTTCCATCATCTTCACTGCTGTCAGCTTCACATACAGTGGGAAATGAATCAATTTTATGATTTTAAATTTTAACAGGAAATGTCATTTGTTTTGGCTCCCAAAGCCAATTTTCTGGATAATATTTAGGTGTGGTTAGAGAGGAGGTGACCCAGGAAAGAAACTGAGCCTCTTTTTCTTTCACTGTTTATTTTTTATTAGTACTTGTTTGCAGTACGTGATGGTTGTTTATCATGGGGAGTTGGTGTATGAACGTACTGCATCCCAAACTTTTTTTGATCCCCTTCCCTGCCTGTCCCGTCCTCCTTCTTCCATCTCTTGGTCCCCTTCCCCTATATGAGAAAGACCTGTCTCCCTACTTCCTAGTATCTATCTTTTGAGCTTACAGGCTTGACACAGGCTCAGCTGGCCAGTGAAAAGACTCCCTGTGCTTTGCAGTCAGATCCATATGGGCCAGACTTTGGAAACCCTTAAGTTGAGTTCCTTTCATCACCCCCTGATAGGAACAGCCTGTGTCTGAGGACCTGCAGCCTCCTGGGTTTGGCTACCACTGCTGTCTCCACCAGAGGCAGGAATGACGGGTAGCACATTTCAACAGAAAGATCACATGGATGTGACTGTCCCTCCCAAGTCTCAGGCTGAGAGGTGGCTTCTACTCTCCTAAGAAATCCCCTGCTGAGGAACTTGGGCTTTCCAGTCCAGAACAAGGAGCTCAGGGCTTCACACATAGCTTGGACTGCTTATTAGCAATGTCTGTAGGAGGAAGCAGAGGTTTCGTGGTGGAACAACAGTTGGGTTGAAGACTTCTCTTCAAAATGTCCTCCTGAAGTTTTCAAGATGGTGTTGTCACGGCATACATCTGTAACCCCAGTGCTCTGGGAAGCTAAGGCAGGAAGATTGCAAATGTGAGCCCCACCTAGGCAATTTAAAATTTAGTGTCTCAAGACACAAATTAATAATAGGACGAGATGTAGCTCAGTATGAAGGCCTGTATTCAATCCCCAGTACTACAAAAACAGATAAAGAAGAAAAATGTCCTGTGTGGATCTAAAAATGTAGAAATGCTTCTTCATTTATTTTCAAAGGGAAATGTTCTTCATATAAGGCAGGCATAAGAAAGCCCTAAAACTCCCTGACGGTCCGCCCTCCCAGAAGGCTGTGCCGTATTCAGGGATTCACATCTCTCTGCTTTCTTTTCCTATTAGTTATTCAAGAAAAGCTTGGGACCATCATTTTTGCGAGGATCTCACTCTAGGGAATAGGAGAAAGGAGAAATGTTTGGCAATGAAACAGGAGAATAAAAATCAACAGTATGATTGATGGAGGAAAAGCTTGAGGCTTCAAAGGGAAAGCCTCTTTTTATATCTCTCCTGCTCTGAGATAGCTTCACCTGCTGGATTTTGGCATTTTCCAGGAACTCATCTAACACAGGGGGAGATTTCAAAAGGAAATTCTTAACTTCTCTGCAATGAGCTTGGGGAGCAGCAGGAAGGAAAAGAGTCTTCAGAGTGTGAGTTGGGAAAATGCACTTCCAAAAATATCAGTCGCAAAAGACAATGGATCATAAATTGGGGTCAAATTTATTTATTTATAATTGGAAATAAGATTTTGTTTTGTTTTGCTTTCATAACTCATTCTTGTGAAAAAAATTTTTTTCATCAGAAAGACAAATACTGAAATTTATCCACCAACCCCTCTACATTGATACTAAGTTACCTCTGGAAGAAAGTGGTTTTAAAATTTTACATGGCTTTTCCCCTCTTTTGACCTTTAAAATTTTTAATAATATATATTGGCTTAGAACTGCAACCAAAAATTATTTTTTCAACATGAAATCAATGTGAAGAAATTAATGTGATAGTTTACATGCTTTGCTGCATGCTGTCTTCATAATTCCAAGTGTATGTCACAGTTAGGCAACATCTGTGTCAATTTATTATCTTATTTTATTTATTTTTTATTATTTAATTTTTATTAGTGCCTGTGTGTATCACATACTGACCACACTCATTATGGGCAGGTGATATGGGCATACACGCCATTTTTCTTAGGTGTAGACTCACAAGAAGATGCAAATATAGTACTAAGGGGTCCCATGAGCATAACCCTAAGGTAATATTTTATATAATGGTAGTACCATACCCACACCAGGAAAGGGCCGCATAGTGCAGTTTACTGCATGACACACCTTAATCAGATGTTACCATGGTTTCTGCTCTCACTTTTTGTTTGTGTGTGTGTGTGTGTGTGTGTGTGTGCGTGTGTGAGACAGAGTATATAGTTCCATGAAAATTTATCTCAAATGTAGATTCAGGAAAAAGCCATCACAGTCAAGACTCAAAACTGTTTGATGACCACAAATGAACATTCCCTGCTGCCCTTTCTGATTCCAGTCTTTCTCTTCTCCCATCCCTAATCTGTGAGAAAACCACTGGTCTGTTCTCTACCTGTATTCTGCTGTTTCAGGGCTGCTGGATAAATTGAATTGGATGGAAGGTAACCTTTCAGTGTTGGCTTTTCTCACTCAGAACAATGCCCTGGAGGTCCAGAAAAGTGGCAGAGTGTATCAATAATTTGTTTTCCTTTCATTGGTGAGTGGAATTCCATTGTATGAAGGCCCTGTGATTCGTTCATCCATTCACCAACCGAAGGACATCCAGGTTCCTCCCAGAGTTTGACTATTAGAAATAAATGTGCTGTGCACATTTGGATAGGGGTTTTTAAGTGAGCTAAGTTTTCATTTTGGTCTGACAAATGCCCAGGAGTGTGACTGCTGTGTCACTGAATAAGCTTACGTTAGCTTCACTTTATGAGAAAGCAACCATTTCCCAGAGAATTTACACCATTTGACAATCCCCTCAGTAGTGCACCGTGAGGCCCAGCTCCTCCTCATCTCCCTCAGTGACCTGTGTTTTCCTTCTCCCTTCCCATGGTCTACCTGCTCCTGATGCCAAGTTGCTCTTTCCTCATGCATAACCATGTTGAATACCTTGGCATGAGCTCATTTTCTGTCTGTCATTGTCTGACTGTCCCTCTGTGTTCTTGGTAGTAGTTTCACTTCAAGTTTTACATGGCCTTCTAAGTGGATTGCTGAGTGTTTGTTTTAGAGTTAAGAGTACTTCTATGTTCTGGATAATTCCCTTGTCCAATTGGCAACTTCTGAGTCATTTCTCCCAGTCTATGACTTACACTTCAATTTCCAATTTTATTAAATGTGGGAAAATAAACAGACTCTGCAGAGTGAGTTTGGGCTAAGCAACAGTAGGAGAGGAAGCGCACAGGACAGTGTGAGGACAGCCACCGTGCAAGAGCAAACACAATGGCCGCCTTTTTATTTTCTTAGTAGGCTCTGAGACGGTGTTTTTTGTTTTACTTGATGAAATGAAAGTTTATAATTTTTTTCTTCAACAGATTATATAATTTGGAAGGTCACACCTAAGGACTGAATTTGGCTTACAAATATCGCCTAGATTGCCTTGTAAAGGTTTTATAGAATTACAATTATAGTTTTATAGCTTTGTGTGGGTTCAGCTGGGGGTGTAGCCCTATGCTACAATGGACGGGAAGGGAGGAATGTGGAACACAGGGAACTGCTCTAACACTGGGTCATGCCGGTGGTTACCCACTTGTTGCATACTTGTATCTACTGCAGTAGCAGGGCTGTCCATTCACAACGGATAAATCTGATGGATGACTTCACTGTACCTCCATAAACCTCAAAAGAATGCATCGCCAATACCCTAAGAACACCAAAGTGTCCATTCTGGTCTCATTCAGCTCCGTGCAGCTGTTTCTTGTCCCAGTGGGTTTGAGGTCAGCCATCTACTTCCTTGGAGCACCTCTGCCACTGCCCGGAAATCCTGACTGGCATTTTCCCACCATTGTTTGAGCAACTTAAATTTAGATTGCCTTGTTCTAGTGTCTGTTCATTGAAGACCCAATCCTTCCGAGTCCCTCACAGACCCATTCATTCCTGTGGGTTCTGAGCTGTCTTTGGCTTAAATCTCAGATTCCAGCTTGTAGCACACAGTAATATCTTGGAGCAAGCATTTCAAGAAATCAGAAATCTGTAGGCCAAATACCATCAATTTATTATATCCATCCATAATATAGCAGGAGAGTAAGGCTGTGCACAGAGTACAGCACTACAGTGTAGAACTCTTCAACTGGGATTGTTTCTGCTCTAATAATAAGGACATCCTGGAGGGAGCAAGGCAGCAAACAAATCCCCAGGGTTTTCCTATAAAGCATAAAACTATACTAAACAAAATAATTACACAAACTCGGCAGTTTTTAAAACATATGTGGTAGTAGATTTTTAGGCATCTACCACAAAGCTATGTAAATGAGTCTACTTTCTTGAAAACTTCTACAATTTTGAAAACTTTCTTAAATTGCCTTCTTCTAGTTATTTTTCATATTCCAGAGCAAAATATTACTCTTTGAGACAAATCTGCTTCCCCCTTGTTAGTGAAAAGCAAAAGCTGACCCCTCATGTAGTGTATAAAATTGTATTTCTCTGTCACAGTCATCCTAGCTATCTTCTCCAAGGACACAACGCATGAAGGTGGAGCTGGTGACAGCAACAATGTAAGGAAGGGTGCAGCTGTACAGAAACATGTCTCACATCCTGCAGAATCGCAGCTACTGCTGACTGAAACTGGGTTGCATACATTTGAGATGTTAAATGCAATCTGCCAGGTAAACACATGGAAAATAAATTTTTTAAAACAATAAAAGAAATAAGAACAGAGTCAAAATGGTACTTTAGAAGCAAATATTTTTTAAAAAAGAAGGCAAAAATGAACTAATAGTGGAACAAAAATACGTACAGGAGAAAACAAAATATAGCAAAACTTCAGAGTGTCCCACATCAGTAATTACATTGAATATAATTCATATAATCATTGAAAAAACATAAATGGGCAGGATGGTATTTTTACAAGTATCTAGCTGTATACTACTTGCAAGGGACCCCAGAGATAACAAATAAGTTGGAAATACAAATATAATAAAAGGAGAGAAATATCAATATAAGGACAGAAAAAATATACTCCATGTAAATAATAGCCAGAAGAGATCAGGAGTAACTATATTAATACCAGAAAAATAGACTTTGTGGCAAAATTCGTTTGATAAAAATGGTCAATCTGTCAAATATATAATAACTATATAATATATAATAAATATATAATAATCATGCTCTCTAAAATATAAGAAACAAAGATTGGCAGGCTGAAATAGACAGGTCTAGAATAATTGCTTCCCGTATTAATAGTCTGCTTTCAACAGTATCTAGAGCATCTGTACAGAACATCCATAAAGAAATACAAGATTGGACAATGCTGTAAGCCAGTGAACCCTAACATATATAGAACATTTTGGCCAGAAACAATAGGGCGCACAGTCTGCCTCAAGAGTATGTGTCAGTCCTTTCAAGTTTGCTCTTCTATCTAAAATATTCTCTGTGCTGATCAAAATAATTACACACATGTAACCCCCCCAAAATGTGAAGCTGGGGGAGAGAGAGGCAGGAGGATGATGGGAGGAAAGGCTAAAGTATGTTATGTGCATGCACAGATCTGCCCAAATGAAACCCGTTTATCTGACCAATTAATATGGCTAGCAAGAAATGCTGGGATAAAGAAGAGAAAATGAATTCTCTAGGAGGTGAATATTCCATTTTAAGTTAAATAAAATGTAAAATACACTCTCAGTGCTTTTTCTTCCTCTGCCCTGCCACCTCCTCCTGAGCACAGTAGGACGAACTCCTCCGGTTCTCACAGTCTTGCGGACACGGTGGGAATGAAGGCTAATTTCCTGTTTGCAGTTTACTGGCTGCCACTGCAGTCACTAGCTTGACCCTCGGACGTGCACGGGCCGATTTCTGTAATAACAAAGCAGGCTTCACATCTGTTCCCAGGTGTGGCCAATATTTGAGGACTGGGACTGCAATTACATTGAGGAGGATGACCAAGTGTGGGCTCACAGACCAATTTTCTTTTCTGATGGACTGTCTTCCTTAGAGCTCATACTCTACACACCTAAGAGGTGACCGTGCCATGTGTACCATCCACTCAGCTTCTACTGTACAGTGCATGCATTGCTATCTCTGAGTAAGAACCGTCTGAGACTTTGGCAGTTTAAAACAACATATGCAGCTGGAATGGGTGATAAATGTGGGCAAAACTTAATTGTGTCTCCTCCTCTCTCTCTCTCAAGAATGCAGTCAAGGTGTCATCCACCTGTTTTTCTTTCTAGGGCTCAGGATCTCTCCCGAGTTCACGATGCTGGTGGCAATTCTGGCTCCTTGAGATGCTCAGACAAATCTCCTGTTTTTGTTTGTTTTTGTTTTTGCCCTTGGACCAAGATGCTCTCAGCTCCCAAGTTCTCTGCAATTCGACTTCTTGAAGACGCCCTCAAAACAGGGCACCTTACTACCTCAGTGCCAACAAGGAAATCTTCAGTTCAGGCTCCCAAGATGGAGTCTTATATAAGGAAACATAATCATAAGAATAACTGTGGCATTCCCATATCCTGCTGTTGGGAAAATAAGAAGCAGGCTCACTGAAGTTCATCACAGGCTTCTATCCCTCTACAAAGCCTCTCATAAGACTCCTGGACACAGGGCCCATTTCACAGATAACCTGAGGTCGTCTGCATGCTTCCTGGAGCCACACTGAACTATATGTGGCCATTCTTAAGGGTCTGTCTCTTCTAGCAAGCCAATCTAGGTTCTTGCCTGTGCTCTGCCCTCTCTGGTTTGGTTCAGGAAGAACTTGTGCAACTCTGTGTTGCATCCAAGCAGAGTTCTGTGCAGGAAGATGTGATTCTGATGCATAAGTATCATCATTTGGCCCTTCAAAAAAGTTTCCTCCTTCTCCCCCAGACTTCCTAAGGGTAGAACTTGGGGGTTTGTTCCCAACTTCTCTCTGTATATGAGGGGAATTTCTCCAAGTGCTTTGTACCTCCCGAAGTGGCTTTTCTTTTCCATATTATCTTTATTCTCAGTGAAGAGAGCAATAAAAGAAAATGCTCTCCAATAATCAAAAATTCACAAATGTTCCCCTTTGTCTACATTTTCTGTTTTTACCCTACTGTCTCTTAAACTTGGGTTTTTTTCCTGTAGTCGCTCGATCTTATAGCCTCTTAATAGTTTCCTTGCCTTCCCTGTACTGCATGATCTTTCTAAATGTGCAGTCTGGCTTTTCTGAGTTCCTGTATGCAGAAACCTGTGATTTGCCTCGATATCATATCAAGAAATAATACCAGCTCTTTTATCTCACAATGTAGGTTTCAAAAGCCCCTAGTATATTTATAAGCTGTATGTTATTGTACCAGTTATTTAAATCTGTCTGCTTTGGTTAATTGCTAATAGAAGCATTCATTCAGAATGCTTCGTGTACATTTTTCTTTGTAAAATAAAATAATAGTATACATTTCAAATCATGTTTGTGGAGAATAATTGTGTGCATGTGTGTGTGTAATGTAACAAAATAACCTGCTATAATCAAATTTCTTCCTAAAGAGAGAGTTTAAATTTAATGTTCTTTGTGAAAGGCATTTCACAAGTATTTTATTCTAACATCTCACACATTAGAACAAACGGAACTATAAATAATAAATTCTCTGTTAGGCTAGGTATCTAAAATACCTATATAGGCCCAAAAGTTCCTGTATTCAAATTTCAGTCACAACAAGAAATACACTTTTTGTGTTCATCTCATATGATTTAGAATTTATGTGTTAGGTCTACATCTATCTAACCTAGCCAGATTGTGCCAAACTTAATTAAAAAAATAATTAAAATTCTATGTCATATGGAGAGCTGTTCAGCTTTAAGTAAGTGATTATTATACAGTTGATTTCTTCGGTCTTTTTTTGTATTAGTGTAGAATTCTTTACATAAACACATTCAATATCTTTCTTGTCCTTCTGAATGCCTGGAATTTTCAAGCAAATACGTTTCTGAAAATAAAGAAAAATTGTCCTTGTTTTATGCCCCAAAGAAGATAAGCACATAACACAGGAAACAGAAATGCACCATTTTCTTACCCCAAACACGACTGCCATTGTCCGCTCAATTTTAACTTTCTGGGGTTGGCCAAGTTTGAACCAATGGCCAATGGACCAAGGATAATAATCAGAGCTTCCCAGCTTTTGAATTTGCTATTTCCGTGTGCACCCAAAACTGGAGGAGTCAGTGTATCAAAACATACTAAAGACCCATGTCTGAGGGTCCTGGGCTGATGTCCAGTTTGGAAATGTCTAAGTCTACAGAGATGACAAGTCATGCCTTGCCCCATCGAAACAGCACAGACGTATGCACACACCACTGCCACAATCAACACGATCATGTTCTCTCTTCATCGGGAAATCTGACTCTGAGTTTCCTCCCTCAACCTGCTTTGTGTGCTGCGTTCCAGAAGGGAACTCTGGAGGGTGACTTGGAAAGAAGCCTGTGTACTGGCACATAGAGTTTGTCTTACAGAGAGATCGTTCCTAATTGATATAAACTTGTTTAAAAGCTACATATCGCCTCTTAATTAGTGGTGTATTTTGAGATTTTTTTTTAAATTTTTAATTTTGGGGAATCCTGTAAGCAGGACATTCAAGTCATGGCCTATAGATAGGAAAGAAGAGAGAAAGCCATTTTTTTTTCTAGGTATCCTTTCAGGCTAGAATTTTATGAGAGTGCCTTTAAATATGATGGATCTATCATCTGAATTCAGCTATTTTCAAGTCAATTTAAGTCGTTCAGTGCAGGTTATACACGTTTCAGTCCTTTCATGGGACAGTAGCTTTACAGCAACCTCAGCATAGTTCCCTCTATGTCCATTCTCTAGCTCGCAAGTGGAGAGCAGCATTCACCCCGTGCTGAGACCCACGGCCCAGGAGTGGCTACAGAGCGACCATTGTTCTCAGACTCTAAGAGCGCCCATTAATAGCAATTTTCAGCCAGATGAAGAGTAAACATTACTTCAAAATACGTCTTCTACCTTTACCAAGAGCTGCATTACCCTTTTTACACATAACAGCCTTAGTGGGTAATTATAAGCACCGCACAATAACAGAAAACATGAAGTTACTGAAGCAACAAATAAACCAAAAGACCAAAGAGAAAAGCTCTGGTTCGATAGCTTTCTTGGCCACCACTTCTTGTCTCATCTTCTAAGTTTGTACTGATAGGTACATGCTTTTCCTACTGTTGATCATGAAAGCTCATTTAATATTTCTCTACCATCTGCTGTCTCAAGTCGGTGTTAGGGTTCTCTAGACGAACAGGATCATTAAAAAATGCAAGTACAATACAGTTATGCCACGGTATTTACTAGGTGGGCTCACAGGATCAGAGGATGCAGAGCTCACATGGCTGTCTGCATGCTGGAAAGCTGCGGGACCCAGCAGCTGCTCAGTCCAAGAAGCTGGAAGCCGAAGAACAAGAGAGACCAAGGATGCAGCTGTAGTCCAAGGTCAAGGGATGGGAAGCTCAGTGCAGCACTAGTGAGTGCGAGTTTGTGTTAAGGTTGAAGAAACTGGACACCACTGCCCAAGGGTAAAAGCAAAGTGTGTACAAAACAGGAGGACTTCCTTTCTCCTTCCCTGTTTGTTCCATTCACACTATGAGCCTCTGAGCTGGTGGCACCCACATCTAGGGTAGGTCTTCTCCCCTCAGTCTACAGCCTACGTGTCAGTCATACACACACACCCAGGACTTCACTGATCTGCTGGGCAGTTCCTACACCGGTCAAGTTGGCACATGGCAATGAACAATCACATTAACCAATCTTGGTCACCATTTCCACTCTCTTCTTAGTCATTTATACAGATCTCTGTGTACTTTTCCTACTCTCGATCATGAAAGCTCACTTAAACACTCTTTCATGACCTGCTGTCTTCAAATTTCTCCTTCTAGGTAGCTCTGAATTTAAGTTTTTGTCCTGATCAAGGATATGAAAGCACTTCATTTTAACAGTGGGACTGGAGACTAAGTGATTCTCAGCAATGTGCTGTGATGATTCACACAAAGAAAGTAAGCATCGTGCACTGCAAACATGAACCAATAGGAAAAATGATGTTCAGAGAAAGGAAGGTGTACTCTGCACCGGTAGCTGTTAGCTACCCGTTTTCCCTAAGAAAGCAAGCTGAATCTCTCTGAGCAACATCTCAGGGTCCTCACAAAGCCCGTTCTCTGAGATACCTACGTGAACAAAAAAACAATATCAAGAGAAACTGTCCCCACTCACACCTGTGCCCTTCTATTTCCCTCCACGAGGTTAGCAGCAACTGTGAGCAAGCAAGAGTGTGGAGGGAGCTTGCGATGTGTCCGTGGCAGGGAGCATTCCCTCGCCCTCCTGCCCTTCTGTCAACTGCTCCTCTCTCCAGTCCGCACGTCTGGTGACTTCTATTTGTGGGTATTGCCTCCAGGATTAAGGTTGCTCTCTATTTAGCATACTGCTCCTTGCAGGCAACCCACACACTCTTGAGAGAGGCACACATCCAATGCTCCAGGCCAATCAGGAAGCCTGGGGTCACAGAGTAGCTAAAACATCCTGAGCTCTTGGGAGGCATCATCTTCCACTGGCCCACACATGCAGAAGCCTCATTCTCCAGTCCAAGCAAAGGATGTGAAGCTCCCTGGACAACTCCCAGCTGACCCTGAAGAGTCACACAGCTCCCTTCCAAGCACACTGACCACAACCCTTCTTCAGACTCCAGGTGATCACATCTGAAAACAAAAAGCATGTTTATCAGCAAGGTCACATCACTGATGGGAAGTTCACTTTTAAATGCAACAAACACGTTTTCCTGTACATGTTAAGATGTAGACTGAAAGAGCATTTGTAAGCTTCAAGCTACTAGTAACATAACCCAGCCCAGCCTGTCTCAGTTTTAAATGCTTTTATTTTGCTCTCTGAGGACTGCTCTTTGGTTTACTGTGATAAAGGAGCAGTGGGTTGTGCAGCTAAGAAAGCACTGAAGGACATCCAGCTGTGGACATACGACTTTGAACTGATAGCGGATAAGCAAACTGCAGACCACCTGTACAACAGGGGGCTGCTCAGGAGCAGAGAAGGAGGAAGCACCAATCCAACCAAATCATGGGTAGACCCTGGAAATACTATGCTAAGCTTTAAAAGCTGATCCCCGAAGGTCACCAACTGTGTGACCCCATTTACATTAAATATCTACAGTGAGCAAATACATGGAGTCGGGGAGCCAAGCAGAGTCTGCCCAGGAAGAAGCGAAGGGAAAGACTGCTGTGCACAGCAGAGGGGGATCAGAAGTGGCTGTTAACAGGTAGCTCTTTGGGGGATGATAAAAAATTTCCTAAAGTTCGTTTGCCAGGAAGGTTGTAGATCACAAATACACTTAAGATCGTAGAACTATTTGTTTTAAACAAGTAAACTTTGGATTCACTGACGATACGTCCATAGTGGTGTTACAGTGCCTCTTTAGTTGACAATTCCTGTTAGATACATTCCCTTTTCAATCTATATTAGTAATGACTCCTGTGGACCGCCCCACAGTGCATGTTTCCCATCTACAGGATTTACAAGTTGTCTCTCTCTGTGGGTCATAATCACTAAAGTGCCACTGTACCTAAGGGGATGATAGATGCATATGTGTAACGCACCATATGGAAATGACCCCAGCTGGTCCACTCCTTCCAATAATCCGTAGCAAGAGAGGAAGTGACTCCAAACATTGTGTTATGTTTCTGGCTTTGCCAGGGAATCGTCCACCATCCAGTGTGACTATGTTGTAGTGCCCACTACAGGCATCTCCAGGAGCTTCTCCAGTTGATGGCCTCTGATACTAGCCTCACTGTGTAAATGTTTACCTCCAGGGCATTCCCTCTGAGCTATATTCCCAGTCCTTTATTTTTTATTTTGCCACAGGGTCTCACTAAGTCACTCTGTAGCCCTGATGAGGCTCGAACTTGCAACCATCTGGCCTCAGCCTTCCAGAATGCTGGGATGATAGGCCTGTGCCATGAAATATGGCTACAAACATTATTTTCAAGCTGTGAACTCCACCACTTGAATTACACATTTTTTCACTCTATCCACGCCTATTGGTAATCGACTTCTTGAGTTCACCAGCTTGGTGGCATTGCAGGTGTGTGCAACATTCCTTTTGTACAAAGGTTACAAACATCATATAATTGCTGTATGTGATTTATTGCTCTGGTATCTAAACCCTTGAAGTGATGAGCACAGTTCACTGTTCAACTCGCCCTAGCTGCCACATAAATTAATGCTCATCATCAATGTCACTGCACTTTCTCTGAGGCCTTAGCCTTTCCTAGCTACCACTGTCACCATCCCCTATGGTAAGGCCCCAAGATTTTAGTGCTGTCCTTTGCAACTGACTCTTCTGAAGAAGACAGTGTCTAATTCTGTCTCTGCGTGATCAGTGAGATCTCTTTTTGCATGGGCTTGGGAACAACCTGTTGTTTGACTAATGCCCTACAGATGCACAATCAAGCTCTGATTCACAGCCCTCAGCTCTTTTCTCCTAAATGTTACTGCTATTAGCAATAATTTAGTTTTCTGTCTCATCCTAATGCTGTGGGATCAATGAGATTCCAACCTTTGGTCCATGTAGTATTTATGTGGATTTTAATATAATTCCACATATCATTTAGGACAGTAGCTATCCTTGAATTTCTAAAATTCTCTTTCTAACTGTAGGATTTTATTTTGAGAGATGCAAATGAAAAAAGTCAGATCAATACTATCACAATGTTTTTACTATTTGTAACCATTGCTATATTGCATTATGTTTATTTTGTGAGAAAGCAACAAATACATTTTTGGATGGCCTTCAGAGGAGGTATTAATAATATTTTGGTTTTTACCATACTCTGTATTCTTGTGATGCTTAGTTCCATCCTCAGAAGAGTTGCTCCTTCAGTTAGAAACCTGGATATCTTTAGACTGTATATTTTGATGTGTGGGTTTTTTTTCAGATCTCTAATTTTACCACCCCAAATTATGTTTCAAAACTAATTCTAAGACATTTAGTGTAGATCTATAATTGATTACACTTACTTTTAGTATACGGTATCCATTCTTCTACATTAACATTATTTTAGAAATTTTAGCTCAATATATATGATTCATTTATTGTATGGCTAAATGCAGCGTGCAGGATTCCATCACCAGCCTGACACTTCAGCTTTGCAAACATAGATATTTTGCAACCCCTAAATCTAAGTTGTGCAATTGCGCCCTTAAATTCAAGTTTGGTTTGAACGTATCTATGCACTGCCGAAACATTTTTCCACCCTCAGACTGGATTCTACCTCCCATCATCCCCCAATAGCCTTTTCCCTCAGCCCTTGGCAACAGTTGATCCACATTTTGTATCTAACGCACTATGACCCAGCAGCTTCACCCAGAACTAAGCAAGAGAACTGAAAACAGATATTTAAGTATGTGTGCATAAACATCCATACGTACACTCTTCTCAATTACCAAACAGTAGGAAGAGGCCACGTGTTATCAACAGATGAATGGACAAACAAAACACCTTGCATCTTAACCCTATGACATATTGGGAAGCCACGAAAACAAATGAAAGACACAGGTGAACCTCTTAGTTCTCTCTGTGACCCACTGAATGGTGGTGGGGGTCTTCTGGGATGAGTCCTTTACAGGCGTGTGTGGGACTACGGTCCAGACTGGCAGGAATTCTCCCTGGGACGTGACAGATGTAGCTGTGTGTGTGTGAGAACTGGGTCTCGTCTTTCCAACCCTCAGCACAGTTCACATGACAGAGTATTTCTCTTTCCACTGGCTTCCCTGTGTCTCATAAGAAGGGTGCACCTGGCTTCGTCCTGCTTCTTGTAAACCAGCAACCATGTTCCTTTCCCCTCCCATACTTGCCTTTCTTCATGCATTATGTTTCAGGATTATGGATGTTTCCTAAAACTGTTGAAGCTAAAGTTTAAATTCTTTCTCTCTGTTCTTCCTGGACTTGAATGATGCTCTAGAGGCAGAGGTGACAGCACCATTTTTATTCAAATACTTTTTCTGAGTGTGGCTGCAAAGTGTTTCAAAAGCACTTTCGTATGAATAATTACCTCCTATCTCAGTGATCCTCTGTGTGGTTGGGATTTATCTCCAGGGTTATAAATCACCCTGCATTGATGGCGGCAAATGGCAGCAGCTTGATGAGAACCAACTTCTTCTGAGATACTTCGGTTTCTCTCCAACATGCTGCAACATGAGTTTTTGGACTCGGAGAAAGTTAGGTAAGATACCTGAGCCTGCCTTCTTCATCTATCAGAATAAGACTATCAGCTCATTAGGGAGATTGATGGGTTGGTATAGCAGGTATTCATCACAGACTATGTGCCCCATGAATGCTGCATTGAGCTGAACTGAACAAAATGGATGTTGCTGTGTGTGATTTTCAAATTGTTGTGACAAAGATCCTCTTAAAGAGCATCAGTTGGACCAATACATCTTATGTGGTCTGATGAGCTGAAAAGGAAAGAATTGTATTGGTAGGGGTCTTATAGAATTAGAGTGTCCATAATACCTGTGCTAGTTAATCTTGACTGTCAACTGGCTGGAAGGTGAACCTCAGCAGTGGATGAATGAATTCATAGTTGAATGGGCTATGAGGAGGTGGTGTCTATTTGCAGGAAGAAGGCCATGAAGCTGCAGCCTTTGGAACATATATATTGTCCTCAGGTGCTTCCTCTCTGGAAGGAGAGCACCTTTCTCCCTGTGAGGATTGTTCCTCCCCCATGCCCACCCACCATGATGTTTCTGCCTTAGAGCCAGCCTGCCATGGACTGAACCATCTGAAACTGTGAGTTCAACTAAATCTCCCCTCCTTTACATTGTAATCTCCAGACATTTTGTCCTAGCAAGAGAAAAGCTGACCAATATATTACCTATATGTCAATTTGCATGTTTTCTAAGGATTAAGAGAGCAGGCTGACCCCAAGTTACTGGGGTCGCATTGTAATGTCGCCACTCAGTAGCTATGTCACCATGGCTGATAAAAACCTCTGTTTGGTCTCTGACTATCAGTGATAATAGCAGTATCTACCTTATAGGTTGTTGAATTTGATATGTAATGTTTATACCATACCTAGAACATGGTCTTCACTCAATAAACCTTTGCTGTGATTCTGTGTTCTACTTTCCACCAATTTAGCTCTTTTAGGAGCAAAAGTGGCCCTGGATTGAGAGACACAGCACCCTGGTCACTGGGAAAGGGTATCTCCCACTGTAATGGGACCGATTGGCTTTCATAAGCCCAGGGTGCTTGCTCCACATTTGTTATCTTTATGCATCTGACCAACACTGGATGCCTTTAAAACTGTAAATTGCTGAAACTGCAAAGCTGGCAACAAGAATCCAGATCACGGGGATCCTATAAATGGCACAGCCTAAGAAGACAGCTGGCCTCCTTAGATGACACTCATGCACCCGCATAACCCAGATTCTGGCGGGAGGGGTTCCTGTAGAAACCGCACCGCTTGCAATGCTCTGAGTGCGTGCCTGGGTCCTATGATCTGAAGTCCTCCTCCTCCGCAGTGATCAACTCTCTCTTTTGCTTCAGCTCACACTGTTTATTGAATGCCACCACAACCCCCACCAACTCAGAGGAAGTACTTTGCATTTGCAAATCATCTGGGAAGCCAAATGAATTGGCTGTTTCTAAGCTTTTTTTAAAAAATGCCTTAAAGATGCTTATCAACTTACATCCTGAAACAGATCCAAATCTTTACTCATCACATTTAAGAAACAGCATAACACAGAATTCTCCCATTCAAAGGAAATAAGTTGTTCCTCTACTGACTTGTACAAAAGCCAAATAAATATCTTACAGACTCAGATTAGGACATCTGAGAGCCAGCCACATGCGTGAGGGGGTCACTTTCAACACGAGGATGTGGTGGAGGCTTTGCCTCACAACCCAGGCATAGGAGTCACTACTGTCTGTCCATTCAGGAAGAGGACAAAAGGCCAACACTTCCTCCTCGGAACAGCTCCATGGAACTCACAATGAGCCCGAAGAGCTGTATTATGAGCAAACATCCAAAAGAAATGCATATAAATGAGGGCAAGTTTCTTCTTGTTTTCAGCAGCTTCTGCATTCCATGTAGAACTCTCCTACTTTTAAAACACACCCCACAGCAGTATTGGGAAGTAATGCAACTAGAGAAAGGAAATCTCAAATACTTGGCAATGAAAGCCTGCTTACGATCTGATGTTACTTTCAAAGCCAAATGAGCTACAGCAAATCAAATCACTCCTGTGTTTTTTATGTTGCCTTTAGCAGATTATACCACCCAAGGGTATCCCCCATGATCATTAGAGCATCTTCCCTCATCCCCAACAGGGAACCTTTTGATCTATTTCTTCCATGTTTCTGATTCTTGATTCCATTTTCATTTACAGTTCTGCCTTTAAACACAACCCTCCTGATCCTCTTGCAGGCCCTGATTCCAGCTGAAGCACAAAAATCTCAAATCAGCTGCTTATGTTTCAAAATCTCTCTCTCTCTTAGATTACCCCAGAGAGCTCCACCTCCTGAAAGACCCTTGGGGGATCCCTGGCTCCCTGTGAGTCCTCCAAACTACTTATTTTCATAAGAGGAAGGTTGTGCTGAATCTCAGCTTCGTGGAGCAGGTTAACAAACCCCACAGATCATCAAGATGGAGACAATCCTGAATTTTGCAAAGAGCTGTGAGAATGTAAGAATGTGGCATATGTCCTCTTACTGCTGCTTGGAACACTGGGAAGGTGTAGATAGTTTACGAAGGCTTACATTTCATACCAGCTTAATAAACCCTGTCCACTCAGAAACTACAGACAGCTGCTAAGAAAATCCTCCTGACACACTAGAAGAACTGTAGGTTATAGAAACGGATCTGTTGTTTACTTATAAATCAGGCTCACAAATTCCCTTTGGCAGTTCCTCTAGTATAAGACCAAGCCCCCATTCCAGAAGAGCCAGAATGACCATCTACCCTCAGATACTGATGCCCCTCTACACCCATGGTCACTCCCTGTTTCCATAATATTTAACAGAATGACCCTTCATTTTTGTAATATCTTTGGACAGCCCCTCACTGAAGAACTTGAAAAGCTAAAATATGAACTCTCCGGCCTTCAATTTTGAAAAAACTGCTATCGTGAAAGGCCATGAGCAAATTGGCATTTTGACCAGGTTGATACATATTTTCCTTGCAAGTGGCATGAGTCTCTGTGAGAGGTGGTCCTGTTCAGTGATGTGTAATTTCCACTTGGGGACAGATAATGCAGCACCTAGGACTGTAGTTCATTTCTCCGGGGTCCGAGGGATTCCTTCTAGAAAATGAACATAAGCACATTATACATTTCGTCATTACATCACAGATTTCTCCACAAAATCCATCATTACTTACATTGGCACACTGATGGTTTACATTCCAACAACTTCATGTTTGACGCACTTTGCTTGTTAATATAAAAATTATTCTCAAGGTTCATAAAAATGTCACAAGAAGCGAACAAACTCCAGACTTCTGTGGCTCAGTCAAGCCTGGGGTGACTCTTCAAGAATGGCACTTGCTACCTGTGGTGGCCCAGCCTATGCTCCCAAGGTGACCCATACTTACTCTATAATGTAACTAGAGCCCCCTAGTGTTGACTGGGTGCCATAACATGCTCTCCCCAGTCCACACAACTGTATACGGCAGGCCTTCGTTAAGAAAAATTTTGAGACAAAACAGATTCATATTGTCATAGAAGAGTCACACAAATCTTAGATCTTCTTGGCATCATTTTTTAAAACTTTCAGCATATGGATCTCTGTATCCTTATCGTATAGGACATAATCTGGTCCATATTCACATACAAGGGCTTTAGAAAATGCATGTAGCCACTTTCTCACAGAAAGAGGTCTGATCATGAAACACTTTTCATTTATTCTGAAAGTTTGTGACGTTTTCTAGGTTTCATTCCTGACTTACCTATGTCACAAGCTTTCCAAACACCCTGTGTTAGGACCTCCTGCTTACAGTTTCCCATTGGTAGCAACTCTGCTGTGCCCAGTGAGCGCATACCTGTGTTTTTCATGTGAGTTAGGCAAATGCTGAGAGGCAAGGACTTCACAAAGATGTCAGAGTCCTCTGGCACGAAACTGAGGCCAAGAACAAAGCATGTGTGGTACAAGTCATGCTTTCACAGGACATTGGACAGCGCTGTGCAAAGCAGCTGGTGTTTTAGGTGGAGGTCAGTCATCTCCTAAGGAGTGGAAGAAGGTCATTGAGGACTGTGGGTTAGCCAGATCTAGTCTCAAGCTGTGCCGTGCCATCCTAACTCCAGGGTGTCTCACTCGTTTCTGAGCTGTAGTTCCCACACCAGCAGATGTGACCTCACAGTGCTCCCTGTGTGAGGAGAAGCAAATGAGGTGCAGTATGTGGACTTCTCAGAAGTTCCTGGGGTAAGGAAAGTTTCCTCTTCCCTGTGCTTTCCTCGGCGTCTTCCTCCTTGTTCAGACTTCTGAGCCAAACAAACCTACCAAAATAGCCCCCAAAAAACTAGGGAATCAGAAATAGACAAAAGAAATGACTAGGAATTCCTTTACTGCATCATTGGTGTTGACTGTCTAGTGAGTGGGCTCTTTTACAACTCCGCAGGGGTTGAAGATAAGTTAGTGATTTTTATACAAAAGACCCACAGATGATTCCTGCACAATGGAACATACAATTCCAAACAGCATGGTTGATGGCCCTGGTGTACAGAAACCAGCATGTTGTTCAACCTAACCTTCTACCAAATGGTTCATGTCTACCTTGGATCTCAAATGGCTTTGGACAGGTATTAATAATATGTCCCCTAATTAATTCACAATTTTAATAAAATGTTTGACATTGAAATATATGTGAACTTCATATTTACATGAAAGTCGTGGAGTGTTTTTATTTGTTTTACTTTTGTGGCACTGGGTACTAAATCCAGGACCTCTGCACTGAGCTGCACCACCATCCTTTTCTTCACAAATATTTTTCTTTTATTATTTTGAGTAAGGGTCTTGCTAAGTTGCTTTGTTGCCCAGGTTGGGATGGAACTTGTGAACCTCCTGCCTCAGCCTCCCAGAGTGCTGGATTACATGCCTGCACCACTAGGCCTGACTGGCATTTCATCTATTTGAACATAACAAAACTTACCCAGTAGCTGATAGTGGCCAGGCTACACTGTGCTCTTCATGCCACGTCAGTCAGGGCCTGAGAGAACACAGAGACTTGAAGTGCCGCATGGTAGAGTGAGAGTGGGGAGCGGGGCTCCTGAGCCCAGGGTCTGTCCCCTGAGGCCTCCATCCGCTTTAGCAGCCTCTTTCTTTCTCTCCTCTGAGAGTGCTTGATGTGGGGGCTGAGCCAGCTTAATGGGCTCCAGCGAACCTGAGAGTTGCGGTAGGCACAGACACGCGCTCTGCACCAGGCCCCAGGGATCCGCCTGGTCTCCCCGTCCCACCATCCTTTCCACCAAGTCTCTTCCTTCCACCCATCATGGCAGGACTGGGTGTGGGCTTAGGACCAGAGAGGCTCAAAGTCTCTGCACTTCCCATCAACCACACTGTGACGTGTCAGAGAGTCACCAGCGAGGCAAAATCACTTCCCACACTGTCTAGGATTAATCCCCGGAATTGAGGGCCAAAGAAAAAGCACAGTGTGCAGACTTGGTCCTCTATGTCTAGGTTATCCTGCAGGACCATACTAAAGTTAGACCGCACAGAGTGCTTAGGTAAAGAGAGTCATCACGTGTGATACCAAGGACCCAGCCGAGGATGACTAAATCACAATACTTGTTTGGGATGAAAGTTTATCTAATTTATTTTCATAAGAATTTGTCCACACATTTCCTACTACTTCAGGGTTATTCTCCTTGTATTTTCTACGCATTCTATCTCTAGTTGACTCCTCACTTGTCCCTAAGATTTTTAATCCAGGCCATTGCCTCTGAGCTCCATAAAAGCCAGATATTCTCTTTGTCTTTCCTTTAACTCCCAAAACACTTTTGTTCTGTGGTCATTGTGGCCTCAGGGAAGAGAGCCAGAGTTGCATGGTGCTGGATCCACGGAATAAAGTGAATGAGGACACACCTCAGTCTTTTTTACGAGCCTGCCTTTCAGTTGCGCCTCTTACCACTTGCTGTATTTCTGATCACACCTTGTGGAGATACTCAGGAAAGGAGGCTTCCAGAACTCCTGCAGAAAACGGCAAGACTGATGGGATCAATGTGTTCCCAGTGAGAGGAAGACTAATGGTAACGGGTCTTTTACTATATGACATTTTTTATAATTTCAACATTCAGCACATATTTTGATCCCACCTCATAGGCAATTTTTAAGTAAGCTGTTTCTAATTTATATCACCTGATGGTGTTATCTCAAATAAGGAAGCCTTACTTTTCGGCATCTTTAGCTCTGAGATCACTGCAGCAGGTGGAATTTCTCCAAGCTTCTCTGTCCTCCTGCATCTCATCTCAGCTTTGACCTTGGAAGGGGCTAACATCCCTCTCTTGCTCTTTTCTTGTCTGCCTTTCACACTAAGCCCTGTACATGCAAAGGCAGATGCAGGGCACAGCAGCGGATCATGCCTTCCCTGTGTGTGCAGAGGCGTGGCATCGTGCACGTGTTGAAGGATTTGCAAAGCTGTATGCAGTTATTTTTATTCCAAAGAAACTGCTCCATGCTATAGTAAATGCATGAGGATGCAATTATTTTCTTAGACTTTCAGGGTAATTCTTTTAGCGTCTCTCAAAATGCACTGTAGAAGCAGAAATCACATTTCCAATAATGACTGTGTCCTGGATGAGTTATGTTACTTAACTTCCCTTCCTGCTGGCTCTGGGACTTGATTGCTTAAATACCTTAGAGATCTTATGACTCATTCTGTATTTGGTTGGTGTTTATGTTAACATCATCCCAAAATCAGGGCTTATATTCATTTAACTACAGTGATTGAATTAGTTGATTTTCAGCTGAATCATCCAGTACAGATTAAAACATAAAAATAACCTATGCTTCCTAAATGTTTAGTCAGGTTGTTAGGAGGTTTGAAGGGGTTAATTAGGGAAAAGGCTAGATAATTATATTGTCCAATATTGTGAGTGCTGAGGCCTGTGTCTGCTGATTTTGTTCAATTCCCAAAGCGATTCTTCAAGCACATGGTCAGCTCATTGTTTTATCACTGACATCCCAAAGGAGGCCAGACATTAAAGTATGCCCAAAGTTGACACCTTGGGCAGGAACTTTTCATACCTTGGGTAGGGGCTTTTAGTGCTCCAAAAAATTTTTTTAAAATTCTTCTTTATAAATCTGTGGATTTGATAATTGCTTCTGAGCTTTTCATCTGCCATGCAAGGGAACAGCTACATTTGTGAAAATTCCTGGACACACCTGAAGGGAAACTATAGTCACTGCAAGATGGAAAGTTAATGGAGCAAGGAAAATGTAATGGGATATGGTGTTATATTAGAAAGGTAGGGGGCACTGAACTTTAAAAAGTAGAGACTTTAACTAGTTATAGTCATGATTAAAGATTTCTAGAAAGGAGACATTTACATGGAGACTTGTCCATTGTGAGCTTACCCACAGGAAGGGCTCATCAGAAAAGGAGAATCACACGTAGAGGGCAAGAAGCAAAGTTACACAGGCCACGGGCAACAAGCATCTCAGCAGTCCTCTTGAGGGTTTTAGACAACCCTGCTATGTGGAATTATTGATATGTGCACATGCATGTATGCACTTGTGTGTAATTTGTTGGAATCAGATAGGTAACTATGATGTAAAAGTACTACTTTAATTGTAAGGATTGGAGTGAAGAGGGATTGCTTTCAGCCAAAATTAAATAATAGAGATAATATCTAATACTTCTCTTGATACATCCAGAAAAGTGGGCAAAATATAACCAACAATGGTCTCGAAACCCTGGACATGGAGTAACAAATCCCAGCAACTGTAAGGAGCAAACACTAAAGTGAGGACTGGGGTTACTGCTCAGGCAGGAAATGCAGCCAGAGACCAAAACAAGCAGATGGGAGTCTGCAAAGACAGGGAGGGAGATGGAGCATTGGAGGAAAGAGCTGGGGAAACAGAGCACTGCACGCACTGGAGGTCTCATCGAAGTGCCCATCAGAGCACCAATCCCATGTGTCTCCTCTGGGAGCCATGGTAGGTGGGGAAACAGCACCTGAAAGGACTGCAGGTAAGAGCAGTTGGAGCAATCATAGGCCAGGAAAGAGTGTCTGTTCCTTCCAGAAGGAGCAGAGAGCGCATGATTCGTGGGACTTGAGAGAGTGTATCCAGCTCTATCTTGATTTACTGGTGGAGAACAATTAGCTGTAGCCTCGTCACATCTAAAAATTATTAAAAACTCGACCTGAGAAGCTCACACTATTTCAAAGTCATGTAAACACATCTTGGAACTAAATTAGAAACAGTGATTTCTGTAGATACAAGATCTTCCAGGATTTTCGTTTTGGAATTCTGCCCTCCAGAACTGTGGTAATTAAATGCCTACAGTTTAAGTGGTGTGGTCTGGTAAAAGGTTTTTATTGCAGCCCAAACCAAATTAGATAAAGTTTGTTGTGACAGTTGGTTGCTGATCTAACAAATACCGACTGTACAGAGGCAGTACTGGAACCACCGAAGTTGGAACTTGGTCATAGGTGGAGATGAGAAGAGCTTCAAGGTGCGTGTGCGGTAGAAATAAAAGCTTTTTTAGACAAACAAGAACTGAGGAACTCCGTGGCCAGCTGAACTTCCTGAGATAAATGGTTCTTCACTCACAGAGAACATGGTGCAGCGCAGGAGCATGAACCATTAGAAAGGAAGGAAGAATGGAGTGAACTTCCAGGAGGGGTGGAAATTCTTGGTCTGACTTGAAGCTTTCAACACCTTTTGTAATTCACGTATGAGTAGGACAGAAAATCAGGAAGACCATAGAGGATCCGAACAGTGAACTTCATCTTTAGCTAGTTGATGTCTAGGAGGGTCCGTTCCACAAGAGCACAGTGTGCGTTTTCTTAATCTCATGTGGAACATTCACCAAGATAAAACACAATCCAGAGTGCGGATGGGAATGGAAATGGAGACAGCAGGACAGGCCTTGCTCCTCGCGTTAGGGTGGAGGCCTCAGGTCCTTCAATGTCAAACCCAGTGCCAGCCTAGTGCTTTGTATGTGCCCCTTCTCGGGTGAAAGAAAAAATGCTCAATTCCTACTTTGGGGAGTGTTTGTGCTTTTTGTTTAAGAGAGCAGCTCAATTTTCCAATTTTGCTAATAATTTTCCTGTATCTACTGA
This sequence comes from Fukomys damarensis, assembly GCF_012274545.1. NCBI lineage: Eukaryota > Metazoa > Chordata > Mammalia > Rodentia > Bathyergidae > Fukomys > Fukomys damarensis. Next base: position 27,765,742 of record NW_022900929.1, read on the forward strand.
AATGATCACACCGCCCCTTTGCAGCTATGACTAAGGGCCTTGCCTTTACTTTGCATAACACAGGACTCTGGGGATGAGGCTGGGACCGACTAACCTACACAGGGGTGTCTGTTCAAAGGCTTACAGAAAATAAATTAGCTGTTGCAGCTTGGAGGAGGAAGAATTTATGCAGAAGACAACAGGCAGTTGTTACTATGGTAGTTTAAATTTATTAATTTGGAAGACTTAAAATTGGTTTTCTGGAATTAATCTCAGGTGTGATGAACTAAACTCACGTATTGCTGGATGGAGCTGGCTAGCATTGTTGAAGAACAAATTAACTTCGATGGGTGTCATGTAATTTATATCTGCTTGTCAATATTCTTATGGTAAGACATCATTTACCTGGCTTTTTAAAATATTCTCTATCTTTGGTTTATTTTAGTTCTTAAAGAAGATATAAGAAGTTAAGTCTTTCTCTAGTAAATCAATGCCTGAGCAGCTTCTATTGATTTATTGGTCATAATTTTTTTCTTTGAATATCTCAAAAAGTGATGTTGAAAAGAAGACATTTTGGACGTTTTGAATGTTCATAATGCATCTATCCTAGAAATCAGATTGTCCCTCCAAGTGGGGTGTGTTTCTACTTGTTGCAGTAGTTATTCTGTTTATTGACTTTTCTAAACTGACTTTGCAATATCTGGATTAATTTCTCAGCTATAGCTTGAGGTCTCTGTTCCATTATGTTAAGTGTGAGTGATTTAAAAGAGATTTCTATGAACACCTAGAAATGATACATAAAGAAACAAAATCCCAGGCTGTGTATTCACTCTGCCCGTGTGCCTTCCACACAAGTGTGGCAATTTACGGCTGTGCTTTAGCTTTCACTTCCTGTTTGCAAGGAACCTGATGGTCAGCCTGCTGAGGACATTCTTAGACCTATCAGTGCATGTTCTGAACCTAGACTGCTTTTCATTTTCTTGATTCTCAAGAATATGTGGAAATTTTTCAAAGCCTTTATTATCCAAAGCTGCTTATTCCCAGCTTTTCTCCCATACTTTCCAGTTAACCTGTTGTTTTCTGCATAAATTCTTCCTGCTCCAAAAGGCAACAGCTAATTTATTTTCTGTAAGCTTTTGAACAGACACCCCTGCGTGGGTTAGTCGGTCCCAGCCTCATCCCCAGAGTCCTGCATTATGCAAAATAAAGGCAAGGCCCTTAGTCAGTGCTTCAAAGACTGCCTCCCTCCAAACAAACAGCATTCTGCTCCATCCATACTGATCCCATACCAGGAACAAAGGCTATGGTCCTAAAGGCCTGCTTTCTTTCGCTGGGTTTTGTCATCGCTGTTGTTTTAATTAAATGCTGCTTTGGATTTTATAAGCTTTTTATTTCATTTCCTAGCTCTCAGAAAGGGCATTCGAACAGATTTTTTTTCCCACTTATAGGAACAGGTTTTTTTGTGGGGGGGAGGGTACCAGGTATTGAACTTGGGACCTTGTGTTTGAGAGGCAGGCGGCAGCACCACTGAGTTAAATCCCCAGCCCTGGGATATATGTTCTGAGAGAATGGAGAAACAAAGACAGAAAGAGAGAAAAGGGAGGGGAGAGAAGGAGGATGGAAAAGAATTGAGAAAGAAAAATAAATGCAAACAGAGCTTTTGAAAATGAGAAGGGGCTCAAAAGCTGGAAGGAACCAGGAGAAGGGAGAGGGGTAGAAGACCAAAAAGAGAAAGAATTAAGATGTACATGTACCAACTCCCTCTGATAAATGTAGTCATTTGTACCAATCAAAAATTAAAAATGGGAAAGGGGAATAAGGGAAAA
>NW_022900929.1:27768335-27810424 GCF_012274545.1 Fukomys damarensis
GTGAACAGCGCATGCCAGGGATCTGCCTTCCTTGCTCCTTTGCATCATTTCAGACCATCCCATCCACGCCCAGCCCACTGAAGAGTTCCCTTCCACAAACCAGTCCCTGGAGCCAAAAAGGCTGTGGGCCCTGGACTAAAAGTCAACAGGTAAGTCTGCAAATTCTCAGGTAATATAATTTTTAATGTAGGATTCTTCAGCTAGATAAATTAAAACCAATTTTTAACTGAAGAGAAACATACTTTAAATATAAAATAACTCAGTGCATTTTACTCAGCACACCTTTTCCTAGGTAGCGATTTGACATGATAAAAAAAAAAAAAAAAAAAAAAAAAAAAAAAAAAAAAAAAAATGCCAGATAACAAAAAGTGAGGGATACTTTTAAAAATAACACTTGAGCCACGCATGGTGCCTCATGCCTGTAATGCCAGCACTAGGGAGGCTGAGGCAGGAGGATCACTGTGAGTTTGAGACCAGCGTGGGCTATAGTGAGTTTTTTGAGACCAGCGTGGGCTACATAGTGAGTTCCAGGTCAGTCTCAACTACATAGTGAGACCCTGTCTCAAATAAATAAATAAATAAATAAATAAACTTTAAAAAACTAACACTTGGAGACATCTGGGAAATAAACTAATGCAGAATAAGGCAAGATAAAACTAAATTCTAAGATTTTTTAAAAGAATTAAAATATGAGAAATAGAGAAAAACTTGCGCATATAGTGAAGGTATTTAATAATGTTTTAAAAAGGAATTAGTGTCAACTGTACATCAGGCATTTTTCTACTGCGTGAATGTTATAGACACACATAGCTTACAGTTTCATCCACTATTAGATTTTTATCAGCAGAAAAATGTAAATAGTTGTTCAAACTTTCCCTAAAGTATTAGGAACAAGAGCAGAATACTAACATCATTATCTTATTTAATGGGCACTAAAAGTCCAGTCAGTTGAATTAGGCAAGAAAAATTAGAAAAGAAGTATTGAAAATGAAATAATAAAACTGCCATTTCACTTAGGTGACTTCAATTATACATTTAAATATTATGAAAAACAATTAAACACAAATAAATCTAACTGAAGCTCCATGTCATTTACACATAAATCTATAAGAATGGCACACCACGTTCACAAATTGAGGGTACTGGTATTGTAAAAGTGATCCTTCTTACACATTAATATATGCAATTAGTGTAATCACAAATTGCCATGTTTCTTTTTAAGTCAAAATTGACAATGCAATTTTAATTTATACCAAAGCTTATAAGGCCAGTATAGCAAAATAAACTATAAAAGGAATTACCTACCAGACTGGCATAATCTAGCCAATATAAAATTTATTATACAGCTATTAAAACTAGGTTTAACATTATTTTTCTGTAGCAATAAACAGGGGCATAGAGTGGAGATTAAAGAATGATGAGACTTCACACAGATGGGACTCTCGATTCACAACTAAATCAGTACTGCAGGGTAATCAAGACAAGATTTATAATTTAATTTAATGTTGTTGGATCATTTGGGTATCAGTCTCAAAATCAGTAAAAATTTATTCCTATTTTATATCATGGGAAGTTAAATTCTGGTGGATTTTAAATTCAAATGTGAATTTTAAAAATAAAGATCTTAGAAACATGTTAGCAGCATCTCTATATTTTTTCCTAATAAAAAATATTCTTCAGGTATGGCCAAAACACATAGTTCTAATAAAGATATTGATAAATTAGGCTCATTAAATTAAGAACTTTAGTTCTCAAAGACCTTATTTAGGATGGAAATATCAAGCCACAGAATGAGAGGATATGTTTCTCAGCTAGAACCATGGTAAGGTTTGTGTTCCTCTCTTGTGGATCCATTTCTAAAACAACAAAGTATTGAACAAAAGTCAATAAGGTCAACAGAGAGGAAATAAAGAAATGCTGAGTGGGCACATCACAGAGATTGTAGATGACTGGCAGAAGAACATGGCAAAGACATTCAAATTTGTGAGTAATAACAGAAAGAATACAAAGAGATGTCCATAGCTGCCTTTCATACAGTGCATCAGAGAGAGGCCAAAGCATCCAGGGTAGAGGACTAGGAACCCAGCAGAAACAAAGTCTTCTCCAAGCTGTTCAGCCCATTGGTCATGTGCCCAGCTAAGACAGTATGTTAGCCTTGTGTAGACTCCTGATGGTACTAGGCGGAGATGATGTAAGAAACACAAAAAGCTGGTAAGCAACACAATCTTTATAAAACAACTGGGCAGGAAGATTTACCCTGCCACCAGAGGGCAGTGCCTGTCATAAAGGTAGTGACTAAGAACTAAAATGGGTCAAAGGATAGACACATGGAAGGATGAAACAGAATAGAGAAGCAGAACCTTGAGAGGTCACTGGATTTATGGCAATGATAAAACTGTATAATGATGGACTCCTCTCGAATATTAACAATGGATCAATTTCACAGATTTAGAAAAAAGCAATTTTGACTGATTAGGCAAAAACCTACATTAGGCAAATTTAATTATTGAGCCTAGTTATAAAGGTAAAATCATTAAGACTTTAAAAGAAAGCACAGCACATCTGCATGACATTGGTCCAGATGAGATTTATATAGAATGATGCAAAGCAGTAACCACACCAAAAAGTGAATACATTAAGTGAAACTGAAATTATGAATATGCAGATGTTTATGAAAAACAGCCAAGATAGTGAAAAGCCTTGATTGAAGACATTATTTGTAACACATAGTCATTGAAATTGTTTTTAATAGCTATTTATACAATATTACAAGCATACTGAATAATGAAAGAAAATAGAGACATTAATTCACTCATAAGTATGTTTCTCTGTCCAGGAGACTTTTATGTATTTTATATTGATTTTCTAGAGCCTATGAATACACATTTATTTCCTCTTGTACAATATCCTTATGTTTGTGTGTAACCAATCCTTAGGTAACTCACTAGTTCAGCTTAACTATTTGCTGTATACTCTTAAGTACAAATCTAGTTTTAATTTTATTTTGTTAGCATATCCAGTCCAATTTTCATTTTTTGAAATTATTAAGTTATCTTTTCAGAAATATTATTAATAAAGCCATCATGTATTTCTTACATTTGCCTAAAAGAAAACATTATTTTATTTTGTTAACCAAAATTTATTATATTCATTATACAAATTAATTCTATATTTCATGATAATTATTCAGTTTTTCTCTAAGTGTTGTTGTAATTTTAATTCTGTTTGTATCTGTAAAAATGTATATATTATATTGGTTGAGGCTCAGTTATCCTGAACTCATACTTTTCTTGTGATAACTTTTTCTGCTTATTAAAATAAACTCTTGGTATAATTCAGTGCTTGCTATCTTTGACTTTGTCTCCCTCCACTCTTTCTCTGGAACTTTTCCTAAAATAAGGTACACCATATACATCCCCTTGATTGTCTTTCCAGAACTCTACCCCAGATGAAGAATTTTGTTCCTCCAACCTATATGCATGCTTGTTGAGAAACAATTCACAGATCTACCTTGTTTCTGTACACCCCATAGCAGCATCTGCTCTGGGATTGCTTGGTAAATGTTTGAGTTGTACACATGCTTGGAAAGGAGAAATAAGCTTTGCCTCCAGTGGATTGAGCATACTCATTTGCCATATGGGATGACTGAAATGTCTTCCTCCAGAGCAAAGCTGAACAGATGAGCTGGCTTCCTCATCTGTCTTTTGCACAGCAACCTTTGGGGCCACACTGGCAGAGGGGAACAAAGCCAACAGGAACTCCAAAACTGCCATGCACAGTGCTTTGAGAATCAAAAATTCAGGAATGCACCTCACAGCACAGGTGCAAGCCTGATACTCTGAAAACTACAAAATATTCTCAAAAGAAAATAAACAAATAAATATAAAAGCAGCCCGTGTTCATGGATCATCAGTCTTAATACTCATCAGAAGTAATACTCCCCATACTGAGCTTCAGACTGAACAACATTCCAGCTTTCTTTGTAGAAATTGGTCAAACTGATTCTAAATTCATGTGGCACTCAAAAGAAAGTCGACAAAATAATCTTGACAAAAAAGAATAAACTAGCGAACATAAATGAGCAAGGTAAAACTTCAAAACATATTTAAAATATGAAAAAACTTCAATCTGGAATTTGGTGATGGATTCTTAAATATGATGTAAAAGTTCTAAGCAATGATATAAAAAGAAATAGAGAAATTTGACTCCATCAAAATTTAAACCTTGGATCCTTAAAATAATGAAAAGTAAAAACATTTTTTCAAAGAAAGTGAAAATACAAGCTACAAAAGGAAAGAAAGCATTTGCAAATCCAATACCTGATATGGAATTTGTGCCTATAACATATAAACTTTTATAAACCAATTAGAAGAAAAAGAACTGAATATAAATATTGGAAAAACTTAAATACTCAAGTTTCCAATGAAGAATAACAAAAAGGCTAATTTTTCTATGAAAAGATGGTTCAAATCACTGGTTTTTAGAAATATATCTCTTAAAACCATGAGATACTGTGTCATATGACCCAGATGGACAAGATTAAAAAGTCAAATCATAGAAAGTGTTGGCGAGGGTGTGGACAAATTGAAACACACAAGGTTTGTGGAAATATAAATGGCGTACATACTGTCATAAATAGCCTGACAGTCATTCAGTAATTAAGCACAGACTTCTTACATGACCTGGGAATACCACTCCTAAGCAGCGTGGAACTTCTAGGAGCAATGAACATTTCACATATAACTACAGAGCCATTACCTGAGTTTCATCCCACTACTGCCAACATGGACACCATGTCCTCACATGATAAATGAGCTGCACTGACGTTGAGTTGTATAGTTCTGTTTCCTTTTTTTCCAAATTTAAAGTTCAAACTCATGATGCATTGCATTTAGCTCTGTTTTGTTCAGCCTCTTCTAACCTAGAAGGATGGTCAAGTCACTTGCTCTTTTCTCTTGTCTTTGACCACAATGACCCAGGGGAAGCCTGTGAATGATCACCCATGTCTTTGCGCTCCATCAGATCAGAGAACTGGGTAGCCCTCCACATTCTCACCCAGTGTCCTCTCCATCTTGGAGCTCCTGCTCCTGACCCTGGACCTCCCTCCCTCCGACATTCCCAGCTTGCCTGGAATGCTCAACTGTGCTCCTCTACAAGACTCACTGATTCCTCCAGGCTCAACTCGAGCCTGCTCTTAGTTGCTTTTGAGTTTCCTGGGATACAGATTATGGTTCCCATACTTTGGAACACTTATTTTGCCTTAGCAAGAGATAATACACAGGAATGAATAACAACTTGCAGGAGTCTGGCTTCCTTGAGCTTTGTCTCCTGACCAGCAGCATGCTACTGAGAAGCTGGACACCAGTGGATTTGCACTGGGAAATCGATAGCACCCTCCTTTTTCTATTTTCCTTCTCATACTCCCCAGCCCATTCCCAATTCTATTTTGCATAATTAGTAAATGTTATCATGATTTTATGGGGTTGTAAGAGGAAAGGGGAAATTCATATGTTTATGTTATCCTCTTTAACAGAAATTTGGCACATAACTTCACCATAATTCTCTATGTCATATTTTTGTCATATGCAATCATGAGCCACATGATGTCATTTAGACCAGTGGCAGGCTACAAATACGATGGTGACCTCATAAGATTATATTACCTCTGATGTCATTAATGTCTTAGTTCCTGAAAAATTACTGTGGTCACAGAAGAACAGAATCACCTACAGATGCACTTCTCAAAACACATCTCTCTCACTAAGCAAAGCATCATCCCATTTCCTTTTAGAAAAAAAATATGCTTCAGTTTGTTTGGGTGTCTTGTCACCACGATGTCGCGAATAAAGCATTTATTGTTACACCCATCATCCCATACTTAGCTGGTGTTAGGCTAGTGTGCTGGTTCTTTTGTATCTGCTGTATTATTTATTGTAAATGTTTAAAACATACTATAATCTTGACCGTGAAATTTGTGAATGATATCATCACTATCATGACCCAGTGGGCTTAGTTTCCTCTGGCTGCCAAAATACCAGAATTCCAAGATCAAGGTGACAGCAACCTGGTCCCTGACGAAGCTCTCTTCCTGGCTGTGGAAACACCTTCTCTCTTAACCCAGCATGGCCTTTCTTCTTTTCACATGTGGAGAGAGAACCAGAGCTTGGGATCCCGTGTCTCATCTCACAGACAACGGTCCAATCAAGTTAAGGCTCCACCCTTAGGAACTCACTGAAACTTATATACCACTTAACAGCTGTATCTCCAAATACAGTCACACTGAAGGCAGGAGCTTGAAACATGGTAATATAAATATAAACTTGGAGAGGACATGATTTAGCCCATCATAGTAACTGTATACGTTACAGTCACACTGAAGGCAGGAGCTTGAAACATGGTAATATAAATATAAACTTGGAGAGGACATGATTTAGTCCATCATAGTAACTGTATACGTAAAAAATGACATACAGCTCTATTTCTTCTATCAATATCATAAACTTTGTCAAGGCATTGTCTTTATTTCAATATTTATTTAAAAAAAGAGGGGCAACCCACACTCTGGGACCCCTTCTGTCTCTTTCAGACAGAAGCTATCTTTCTCTCAATAATACTTAACTCTTAAAAAATTTTTAATATTCACAGCATAGTCTAAACATAGTCATTTTATTCAAATTTATTATCAGAGTTGGAAATAAAAGATAATGTCACCTACTTAACTATTGTGAATTATTGTGGTATTCTATTTTAATCTTGAGTATTTCAAACATGAATTATTGCTTTGTATTCATTCTTTGAAACCTAAATGTGTTAAACTACACATCAAAGCCAGCTCCTCAGAAAGAAAACATGGAAAGCACTGTCTTTTAACCTTGGTGTGCTGTCCAAACCCCTTGTTCTAGCATCTAATTCTAGCATCATTATTCAGGGATGTCCCATCATTCAGCCATTCAACACAAAACACTAACCTAATTCCCATTTTTGATTATCAAGAAATTCAATGTGTTGATAACAATAAAAATTTTCCAGCCAATTTCCTAGTCCGAGGTAAGCACTCTACTTACCATGGCATCAGGTTAAAAGAGAGAAGGCTGAAGCATCACTGAGCCCTTAGGAACCTATTCACAGACAGTCTCCTCCTCTCAGTTCACAGAGCCTCTGATTTCTCAAAAGCAGTCAAGAGGCACAGACTTTGGTACACTGGAACACACTTTAAAACATCAGCCTTGATTACAGTTATGATACTTGGAATTCAGCGTGAGATCATTTTCCTCTCCGTAGTGTTTGGTCTAAAATATTTCATTAAATTAAATTTTTTAAAAAACTGTATTTTTTAAATGTGCTTCACAAAAGATGCAAATTACGTGCGTTTTATTTGGATTAAATATGAACGAAGAAAGGTTGCACTACCTGGAAATGCTAGGCGGGGAAACTTCTCTTAAGATGTAATTATAGGCTCTAGGCACAGTTTTTTCCCCTCCAACCCCGGAACGCACATTTTTGGTGCAGTGCAATGCTGTTGGATTAGCCAACTTCATTTTCACACCTCTGCACATAGCCTGTAGGGTTGTTACCTGGAAAGATTTCTTTTAAACCTTATTAAAGGTTTATTCCTTTTTAAACTTTATTATTAAAATTTATTCATGGAAAAGAAATTGAGTATATCTAAAGACTGCTTTTTAATGAAAACCACTCGGAAGAAAATAGGTGTGCTCCTACTTCAAATGAACTTGCTGAGCTTCCGTTCTCTGCTAGACAGTAGGCAGGGAGGCAAGGAGCCTGGAGGGCCCAGCAATTACACTGTTACTGTGGATTCCTGCTAATCAGCTATTTTGTGTTCGTGTATTTGTTTTTGTTTAGTTTTCTCATCGCTTAAATCTTTGTCTGAGTACATACAGCTTTAAATGTTTTTCACACATGGTACAAAGAACTAAACATCTACAACCAGATGACGAATGTTCAGGCCACTCTTCTGACATTTTCTTCATGATGCCTTCAGTGCTACATGTAGTGTTCGGAACCTGGTTTTCTAATATATAAAAGAAGCAGGCTAGACAGCTAATGTGGCAACTGAAAGAATAAAATTGTAAAACAAACATAATGGTGCATATTTAAAAAGCACAGTGCAACACAGTGAATAGTTAATAAGCTGTGGAATCTGACAAAATGCACACTTGATTCTCTATTAATTAGTAAGTGACTTGCATGAGTTTGGGGCCTTTTCTGAGCTTCATTTTCTGATACATAAAATGTGTCCACCTTTCTGCCTGGCACTGAGGAAGCAGAGAATAATACACCATTTCCTGGGCCCAGCACCAGCCTCCTCATGGTCAGCTCAACACAGTGTCTGTGATCAGAATAAACTGTTTCTGTGAAGATGGAAATTTTAATTGCAGCAACTGCTATACAAATATTGTAATTCAGGGTAGACTAAATAGGAAGTGAAATTCAAAGTATTTCTAGGCTAAAATTTTCCTTAAATATATTTGTTAAAACCGTGCACGTGAGCTTGAATGTGTGTATCTGCACCTGTGTGTGCCTCACACCAGGGATTCATCATTTCTACTTTTTCTGGGGGGTGGGGACCAAAAAAAAATAACTAAAGTATTACAAGGCAGTGTACAATTTTGTATCATTAGACAGATACAGTTTGAAAAAAAAAACAAAAAACATAGTGATTAGCTTAGTTAAGTGGCCTGTCCTGGAGATGATTCCAATCTACTTTCCACTTGATTCTCAGATGGTCTTCTTTGAGGGGAAAGCATTTTGGCCCTGGTGCGTCCTGGGAAGGTGGAATTGCTGAAATGGCTCCCCTCGCCTCTCCTAGGGTGCCTGATATACAGGTCACGCCGGGCCCAAGGAAATCTGCAGTCACCTTGGTGCACAAAGAGGAACTGGGACTTTTTGCTGGTTGTTAGAAAGTGCTGTGCCTGAAGTCACAAGGGAAGCTTGGACCCAGCTCCTCGAAGTTCTTCTTCAGCCTCCCTCTCAGTGTTAACACAAAGCTTGAATCAAAACTGTCTAAACACTGCAAGAAAGGTCAAAAATAAGAACTGAAGTTCCTCTCATTGGAATCAAAGACGAACAGATGACCTCATTCCATTCCCATTTACATCTAGTTATTATGAAATACATAAAAGGGATGGACAAATTTACTTTGAGAAACTTGGCTTCTAAACAAAAAGTATTTTAAAATATTAAAATGAATGTTAGAGTTATACTGCTTATCTTCTACAATTTTACATTTTCAAATAAATAATTCAGTAGTTTGAATGCCATCCATAAAATTTGTTTCTATAGAAAGTAATATTTCAAAGCTTGACTTTATTAAAATATCTTTTAAATATGGTTACAAGTGGGTATTGGAGTCTTCCATCATCCAGATTATCTACGTGTCATGATCGAGTGTGTGGTTTATTTTTCTAAAAGAAAAAGAAAGTATAACCCTCACTAAGAATATTTGTATAATGAAGTAAAAGCCTAGTAATCAAATACATTTTCAATATTTCATGTTCCTTACAGTAGTTATGATTTGTTCTTTGCCTGTGTTGAAAGTTTTAATTAATTCATGAAGATGGCAACTGTTGCCAGTACATGGGTAACAAATGACACAACACACACAACAGTGAAAGACGGTCAGAGAATCTGGTGGCTCAGTAGGAAGCCACTGTCGCTCTAGAATTTTCTCTCTTTCAAAAGTCTGCTCAATCAATCCTTATCATATGTAGAAGATTTAACCATGCAGTCAAAGTTGTAGTGGAGATGGAAGATATCATCGTATCCTGCAAACCTGGGAAGCTTTATATCATTGTCCATTAAGCTTTTCCCAAGTAAGCACCATAAGCAATATTTTCAATCAATTTGTGAAGGCCACAGGATCACCTATGATTTATACAGCATTTTTCAGTCAAACAGTTCCACACAAATTTCGTGTGACAATTCTCAGATGTAATTATGGTTGCCTACATTTGTATTATATTTGAGAACACTAGAGCTCAAATAATTTACATGACTGGTTCAAACTGAGTGATAAAATTATAATATAACATGCAAATGCCCAGATTCCCAGCTCTCTGGGTTCTCATTTCCACAATTTCTAGGAATGTATGAAACTTACGACATTCCCTCCGTTTTCTTGACTTGCAAATTAGAAGGCGCTTGAGAGGCTATCACCTCTCAGTGGCCCAGTTTCCTGTCCCAATTCACTTTTCCTTTGCTTTGGACGAACTGAACACAAAATTCTCTTAGACTATCAAATCCTTGAGTCACATTTTTGTTGAAAGGCTAATTGACAGAACGCACAGTGGTGCTGACTATGATAAATGCTATCGGGAAAAGTCCCAAGTACCTTCCCATCCTCATGTCAATAGCGTGACAGACAGGACACGTCTGCTGGTCCATGCTATGCAGGCTTTTCATACATGGCAGGAGCAGGAGGTCTAGATTATTGGGAAGGGTAAAATTGAATGTCTTTTGTTGTTCCTTTTTCATAGGATGTAAGAGTGAGGTACTCAGCTTACGCAATAAAGTAACATGTATAAAGGCCCCCAAAGTATCATGCGGATGGGTGTCCATGTGTGTGTTTCTATAGCTCTGGCAATTAAGCTTTTGTGTTCTGGTAAAAATAAATCAAAATAAATACATAACCTCTTCACCTCCATGTACATGCAAGCAAACAGCACTGCTCAGGACTTGGAAATTGAGCTTAACATGTACCTCCACTGTTCTAAAGTCGGGTCAAGGGAGTATCAGTGTCCTCTTTGTACAAGGTATGTCAAGCTCTCCCTTTTCTGACTCATGGCTATGAAGTGCATAATTCTCTTTATGCACTTCAACAAAAACAAAAAGTCATTGCAGATTGAGAACAGGACAATTCTTGTCATTGACAATAAACTAAAAAATCAATATAGGTTTCTTTCTTTAGATAGACAACTGTGACCCACCATTTCAGAGCCACTATGATGTTTTGGGTGCACTTATTTATTAAGTACAGATCAAGTCAGAATATTTACATTGTCTAGCATCTCAAACATTATCAATTCTTTGTGAATGGGACATTCAAAATACTCTCTTCCAGCTACTGTGAATTATGCAATATTTTTATTACAATTGCCCTACTGTTTAGTAGAACTGAGAGTTTGTTTCTGCTATTTAGATGTGACTTTGTATCTGATTACCAGTATTCCTTCCTCCTCTTCTCTCCTCTACTCTCGCCAGCCTCTGATAATCATTTGTTTTCTCCTTCTATAAACTAAGCTTCTTTAGATTTCACCTAAGGGAAATCATAAATATTTACCTCTCTGTGATCTGTTGGCCCACGGATGCTGCTACAATTGATAAAATTCCATCATTTGTGTGGGTCAATACCTTATCATTGTGAGTGTGCACTGTTTTCTTTATTCATTTGTCCTTTACTGGACATGCCTGTTGATTCAGTATCTTGGTAATTGTGAATAGTGCTGTGATAAACATGAAAATGCAGGTAGCTCTTTGATATGCTGATTTTATATTCTTTTGATATATATTTATCCACTAGTGGGATTACTGAGTATACAGTCAATCTGTTTTCAATTTTTTTGAGGAAACTCTGTACTGATTTTCCATACTGGATATTAATCTACATATATCAGCAACATATGAGTTCCTCTTTGTCCACATCCACGAGAGTATTTATGAATTTTGCCTTTTTTATAGCCATTCTGAGTTGGAATAATACCTTGTTCTGGTTTCAATTTGCATTTCCCTGAAGATTAGCGCCATTTTGTTCAGATACTTGTTGGCCATTTGTGCAGCTTCTTCCTATAAATATCTACTCAGATCATTGGCTCATTTTTCACTGAATTATTTGGAGTTTTGCTGTTGAATATTTTGGCTTCTTTATACACTCAAGATACTAATTTCCTATGAGATGAACAGTTTAAAAATATTTTCTCCCATTCTCACGTTCTTCTTTCCATTATTTCCTTTGCTGTGCAGAAAGCTTGCACTCTGATGTAATTCTACTTGTCTGTATTTTTCCTTTTGCTTCCTGTGCTTTTATGTATTTATCCAAAAAAAAAAAAAGTCCTTAGTCAGACCAATGTCATGAGGTGTTTCCCTGTTTTCTCACAGGAGTGACAATTTGAGTTACACGCTGATGTTTTTAAACCACTTTGAGCTGATTTTTGTATGCGGTGAGGTAGGACCTACTTCACTCTTCCACGTGGACATCCAGCATTCTCAGCACCGTTTATTGGAAAGAATGTACTTCCCAGTTCTGTGTTCTTGACACCTATGTCAACACTCATTTAGTTGTTAAGTGTGTAGTTTATTTCTGGACTCTCTCTTATGTTTCATTGGTCTTTATGGCCACTTTAATAGGATAAATAATAAGGAATGCAATGAGCAAAAAAGCCCCCTAGATCTTCACTAATTTTGAAGGCTTTAAAAATTCACGCAAATTAAAAGACTAAGGACTACTGATATAAATGAATTTTACACCAGCTATATTGACAATAAGTTTCTCAATATTTCTCTAATGAGCATGTTATATCTCTACTTTTATTCAAGGAATATTTTATATTTAAAGTTTTTCCAAGCAGTTGTGTGCACTTTCATAGATTTGTTTCTTAATTATTAATATTTTGTCCCTGTTATAAATAATACATTAAAATGATGTATTTTCTGTTTACTATGTATGTATAGAAATATATATCTTGTGAAATTTAAGTAATATTTTTTAGCACATCTCCTAAGCTTAACTATTAATCCTAATAATGATTTTTACATTCTTTTAGAGTGTGTGTGTCCTCAGACAGTAACTAAAGGTCATAAACAGAAATAGCATTTTTCTACCTTTTAAATCCTTGCAAATTTATTTCTTATTAATGCCTCATTTTATGTTTTCAGATTTATTAGAATATTGAACAAACATAATGAGAGAAGATTGCAGATGGTCTTTAATATTTCCAAGTACCTACATTAATTATAGTATAGACAGCAGGCATTTTTGCAAGGTTTACATTTTTAAGTCAATAAAGCTGTCTTATACCTGTTTTCTATAATTTTTTAAACCAAACACTAATGCTGAATCTCACCAAATGATTTTTGTGACTATAGCCAATTAGTGATTAGTTTATTCCCATATTACAAATAAGTTCCCATTATCATTGAAATTTCACAATAAATAATTATACCTTATATCACATCAAAATTTGATTTAAAAATGGAAAATCTCAACAGTTCTGTACCTGTGGAAAATTTCCTATCATTTGAAACCTCTGCACAATGACAATTCCTATTTGGGAAGGTTCTGTCATGAATTCTTAAAATTCAAATTTGAATTCCTCCAAATTCTTCCCCATGAATGTAAAAGCAAAGACAACCCAACATGCTTTTTGAAGCTTGTATAACCTTGATATTAAATATGGAGAAGGACATTATGAGAAAGGAAAAGATTGGAGCTTGTCTGTCATTAACCTAGCTATGAAAGTGATAAGTTTGGTAAAACTAGTCCATTAATGCATAAAACTAAACTATGTTGCAAAAAAATTGGACTCTATTCAAATTATATTTTAGTATTAAAAACATAAATCGGTATAATTCACATTAAAAACTAAAGATAAAAAGATTACCTCAACAGATGCCAAATAAAGGATATGGCAAAATTGAAACTTAGATACAAAATTTAGAAAGCTAGAAATGGAAGGGAACTTTCTTAATCTGTTCAAATTAAAGCCACGAAGTGCACAACTATAATCCCAGCACTTGGGAGGCCAAGGCAGGAGGATTGCTGTGAGTTCGAGACCAGCCTGGGCTACACAGTGAGTTCCAGGTCAGTCTCACTACATAAGTGAGAAACAGTTTCAAAAAACAAAACAAAACAACAAACAAAGAAAGAGTACTATGAACAACTATATACCATCAGATTCAATAATCTGCAGAGATGTGGAATTTCTACTTTTGCTAGTACACACTTGCAGTACATAATGATTACACTTATTGTGGGGAGTTGGTACATGTACATCACACATATTGATTCTTTTTTCATCCCCTACCCTTTCCATTCTTCCCTGCTTCTTTCAATTTTTGGTTCCCTTCCCATTTGTAAAATCTCTAATTCCATTTTGTTTTCTCCAGTTCTTTTTTCCATTCCCTTTTCCTTCTACTCCATCTCCTTTTGCTCCATCTCTTACTCCCATTCCCATTTGCAAAAGATTTCTTTACTTTCCTAACTTTTCGGAGTATACCACCTACACAGACAATCCGATATCACCAAGTGTCCAGCAAAACTACAACAGAAGAGTTGATAGTTATAATCTTACTCCAGAATATTCTTAAGAATGAATGGACTACAATACTATGGCAGTCAAAAATAAATGCGAGTCACAAGCAACACAGCCAGGCAAAGTGAGTGCATTTGGTAAAACAAGAAAGTCTTATTCATGGTGCTAAAAGCTGGGGTTGTGGTTATCTCTGTGGAGGGTAGTTCACTTGAGAGGTGCATGGGGTGAATGACTGGGCTATAATAATATCCCCTTTGATAATGTATCTTTTCAGTTTTGGAAACATGTTCAAACATTTCAGTCCAGCTTTCTGAAATTTTACTTGAAGTTGAAATAATTAATCGATGTAATCCATTTCTAGCCCATGTCATTTTTATCTGGCTCCTGTTTCATATATCTCTCTACATACTCAATAGTTCTAATGGGTATCAAATAGAAATATGAAAAATAATCTTGAAAAAAATGCACATTTTGCTCCCATTTCAGCTAATGGTGAGTCCATGCTTCCATGGGTCAGGATGAAATTCGCATCATCGTTGCCTCCTCTATTTTTCATTGCTCTTGATCCTTTCTGCTAAGGCAATCTTGTGAGCTATACTTCCAAAGTATATCCAGATTCCCACCAGCTCTGTCCCCTTCCAGTATTTATACCCTGGTCCAACCAGTGCAGTTCCTTGTGTAGGTGGCTGTGACCATCCAGTACCCCTCTGGCTTGCTAGCAGCACAATGAATGTGACTCCTCCAAGTGAGAGTTCTGTCAAGTCACTTCTCTGGATCTCACATCGGACAGGCCTTTCTTTTAGTGGCTCACAGAAATCTAACTTCTGCTGCCTTTCTTCATAGCTGCCCACTGTGTAACAGCTGCATGTGCCCCTTTGTCCTTCTCTTCATCTCTAGCTGCGACAGTCCACCCCTTGGTGAAGTGGCTTCTCCAGTCATTGCTGTGCAGCTAAGGGTCAGTTAGATGAGACACCTCCCTTTACTGTCTCGCTGATTTTATGTCCTAAATCTGCTGAAATGGGTCAAATTATTAAATTGTTTCTGAACTATGTACCTGAAAAATGTACTAATATTAAGGGGGAAAAAAGGAATCCTAATTGAACTTTTCATCATGAATCTGACTCACTTTACAACACAAGACTATATAACATGTGGGAAATGATAGTATTATCAGGACAATAGGGTTTCATTGAACTAAATTTTCCAAAACTTTATTCTTCTAAATTTTCCATAAACAAACTATAAGTTTATGAAAAAAGTTCTAAAAGATAATTAGTATCATGTGGGTAGATGATTAATAGATTCTCTGAAATGTGGACAACAAATTAAAACCCTAAGCTTTTACTCTGCCCAAGAGAGAAAAAGAGAGAGAAGTGGGGGGAGAAATCATTCTATTCAAAATAAAGCATTAGCTTCAACTCTAGGAGTGAGACATCAAGTCTAGAAATCCAGATGAACCCTGTCAATAGAATCTAGAAAAACCCCATTTGTCTAGGTGAGACAGACGTTAACTCCTATCTCAGAATCTCTTTTTTGTCTTTCTAACATGTGGAGAGGACATATGTTGTGTGACGAAAGGTTCTTTCTTACCCACCAGCTCAGAAACTGAAGAAATGAGAAGACTCTAGAAAAGATTAACAAAAAGGGAGTGTGGTGAAAGTCACGACATGGGGCACGCTGTCCTAACTGACTGACTCCCGTGGAGGTTTCCTTGCAGTCCATCTTGAAGTTTGCATCCTCAATGAGATAGGGCACTATGAACATCCTTTGATTTATGGGAGTTCATCCTAAATTGCTACAGTAAAATCTTCACATGACAAAGGGCAGGATGGAGGCAGGTGAACCAGCAGGATTCAAGTCTGTCTAGTGGAGTGGCAGCAACTTGAAAGCCTTGGTCACATGTAGGCTTCACCCTCCTTCCTGTTGCTGATGCAGATCCATCCTCACAACCTGAGGGATGTAGGAGGAGATAATCTGACTTCCGCAACTCTCAGATACTAAGAAGGCAATGGCCCTTCCGATCAGTCTTGTGTCTGCCACTCTGTTTCAGTTACACCTGCCCACTGTGTCCCTTACAACAGAGGCAATGTGTTTTCTCTTCTTCAAACAGTGTCCTTGAAACCCTGAGCAAAGGGGACTCACAGCACACTCACAAATTTCTTCAAAGAAGCCCTTCCTTATGATCCTGAGAGCTGCTACATTTGTTCATTCCAGAGGGTATGAAGTTGAGGGTTGCTAAAGTCTTTTTTGACCACAGCCTTTGCAAAATATTGGAGCGGTGGCTCTGTAAGAGGAGAAGGAGGGTACTTACCTCACTTGTCAGCCTGGTCGGTGGCATGAGTGTCTCCATTAGTTGGACACACTGTGTGAACAAGTCAGGTCAACCTGCAGATGCACGGCTGGGCTGCACACTTTCTTCCACACTCATTCAGTCTCGTACCCTCTTGTGTAGAGGAGGGTCTCTGAAACCCCTCCATGAATCTGGACATATCTGTACAGCTCTGCCTTTATATATGTAAATGATGGTTTATTAGGATTGTTAGAATGTCTGTCTATTTAATGGAACAACAAGCATTAATAATTTTCACATTCTGTGAGGCTCTGATGACATACATTCCATATATTGATCATGGTGCTAGTAGATGCAAAGTATTAAAAAAAAGTCTAAGTATACATCATTATTAACTCATTAGAAATTTCTAATATATTTATTGGTGTCAGGAATAAATCAAATATATGTGTATATATGTATTTAGTTTCCAGGTTAAAAAAAATAGCAGTTCACCCTTGCCCTTAAAAATAACAGCCCCATAAAGATCACTGATTTCTATAGAGTGGCCCCAGAGTCCCCTCTCCAAATTCCCTATCAGGGAAAATCATTGCTCCCTTTTAGGT
The DNA here is from genome assembly GCF_012274545.1 of Fukomys damarensis. Classification (NCBI taxonomy): domain Eukaryota; kingdom Metazoa; phylum Chordata; class Mammalia; order Rodentia; family Bathyergidae; genus Fukomys; species Fukomys damarensis. The sequence continues at coordinate 27,785,495 of NW_022900929.1, forward strand.
CATAGCTCCTGCTACAAATTTTCTGCCTGATGTCAGTGGACAGGAACATGGATGAAGCCTGGCAAATCTGACTCCTGGCAAAGCAATTCAGTATTTCCAATGCCCAGTTCCAGCCTCTCCCCATTCTGAGACAATACTTTGTCTAGATTTCCCTTAATCTAAATATAGGTCTTCTCAGCCTGCGAATGGCACTGAATATTTTTCTCCCTGGTTAAGCGTTAGAAATGAAAATTCTCCTTTTAACAAAATGACAATCTGATGCCTATGTGAGGGGCTGTCGCCACAGGTGGAGATGACATTAAGCAGACTCTTAGTTATCATTGAAGCTTCAGCTTGGTGTTTTCAACAATGTTCCCCTCTTTTTTCAGAGAGCTTTTTTGGAGAGCCATTCTATGCATATATTAAAACGCTCTTGGTGGTACTGAGTTATTGTTGGACAGAAAGTAGTTCTTGTGTTCTACTGAAAACCGAGTAACAATAGACAATGATTACCTGTTGTATATTTTTTCCACTTTGGTTAAAGTTTTAACTTGAGATCTTCATTATACAGGCTCTTACAGTGTTAAGATTCTTAGATCTTGTTTACCTGTGGTCTGTGGGATGAACGCAGGAGAGAAATGTGGTCTCCCACATCTGATTCAGGAAAAGGAATATGATGCAAAAACCTGGAAACTCTGCCCCTGAGCGACACCTCAGCCCCTCTTTTATTTCTCTGATGACTGGGAATGTAGATTTCTAGAGAAACAAAGACAATGTAAAGGGTTTAAACCAGTCCTTAATTTTTCATCATATTATTACTTTAAATTAAATCAGGTGTGTCTTGCATTGTGCATGTTTTCCTTTATTTCTCCACTAAGTATTTATTAAGCTCATCATTTTATGTAGGGCGCTAGACACCAGCTGTCCTTTATGCTGTTCACAGACTGCCCCCCCTTAGGCTTCTCTGCTAGTTTGTAGTGGATTCAGGACTTCACCCAAACTTGTCTGTATTCAGATAACACAGGTATGACTTGGGCCCCTGTGAACTGTCGGAACTTCCAGAGTAGGCAACTCTGCATTTAGCATCTGAGAGGATTAAGTAGCAAAGCACTCCCAGCCCTGTCAGTTCCTGCCCATGTAATTGTGTCCCACAGCTCATCCGTTCTCTTTGGTTTCTTTTACAAAGTGGAGATGACAGCCCTAGACCCCTCCAAAGTTAGGGCAAAGGCTTCAGAAATCCCTGAGGAAGCACATCTGACTTTGCAGCAACTACTTACCAAGCAGCTGTTCTGTGAATATATGCCGCACCGTGCCTAGCCCAGATTGAATTTTAGAAACTATCTGATGAACAATCAACCAAAATCAATGAATTAAACATACCAATAAAGACACAGACAGGGCTGGGCATATTGACTCACTACTGGAATCCCAGTACTTGGAAGGCAGAGGCAGGGGACTGCCATGAGTCTAAGGCCATTAGAAACTACATAGTAAGACCTTGTTTCAAAAAAGAAAGCGGGCTGGGGATTTAGCTCAGTGGTTCCAGCGCCTGCTTCAAAAAAGAAAGAGCTGGTGGGGATACAGATAAGTGGCACCATGCCTGCCTGACAAGGATCCTGAGTTCAATTCCTGGTACCAACTGACAGACAGGGAGGAAAGGAGGGAGGGAGGGAGGGAGGGAGGATAAATAAAGGGGAGAAGAAAAAGTAATGAGTCATAAAACATACACAGGCAGGATTGAGGGACCATAAGAAATACTAATGAGCTACACGTCTCTAATGCTAACACAGCCACGTTTGAGTTTATTTCCTGCTCTGAACCACATTCTGAATTTTGTATTCATTTACTTAAAATGGTTCCACATTATATAAGCATCAGGAATCACGAAACCTGGACCTAGCCTTCCTGGCACCATCTGTTAAAGAACTGACATTTCTTGAATTTGTTCTTTTCTTGAATTTGTTAAATAATTCATTTCTTGAGTTTGTTCCGTGTGCTTCCATTTTATAAACACACAAGAATAGCTCTTCCATGATTTTTTGTGTTTTGAGATTACCTGAGTACCGTTCGTTGTTACGTTTTGGAGGAAAGCCTCAAAGGAAAGGTGTCCGCGATGCATTGAATCCGTGTCCAGCAGAATGGCCGACGCCCCTTGGCTATGGTGTCAGAATGGAGTATCGCGCCACACACGCAAGGGGCTGTACCTGAAGGCGAGGTGGGCTCCAGCCAGGCCACAGGACTTGGTTTCACGACTGGAATCCACTAAACAAAGCCGCAGCCTCGTCAGACTTCTACTCAGGGTTGCACCGAAAGCTACATCGCCTGCCGACGCCTTCCTTACCCCCAACATACAGCAATCCGTGAAAATTAAAACCAACACAGCCTAAGTTTTCTGGGCAAAATCAATCTGTCTGTTCCACCAACCACCTTTGTTCCCACCTATAGCCGTTATAGAGAAGATGTGGGAGGAGCAAGTTACGGCATCAGAGTCGTAAGATGGCATCGCGGGCTTGTGTTCACTGGGCTTTCTCCCATGGCCAAATACAAACAGTTTTTCATGTATGGATTGTCCATGTTTCCTCCTGCTGAGGAATGTCTGTTCATCTCAATTGCCCATTTTTTAAAATTAATTTATTTCTTCGTATATTCTAGATGTTAGTTCTCAGATCAAGAATTTGCAGGCAAAACTTCTTGCTATGTTGTAGGCTGTCTCTTCCCTTCGTTGCTTCTTTCCTTTGCTGTGCTGAAGCTTTTTAATTTGATACACTCGCATTTGTGGGTTGTGGATGTTTTTCTCTTTTAAACCTTCCATTTAGAAAGTTCTACCTATGACTTTGTTTTCAAAAGTTTTTCGTATATTATCTTTACACACATTAAGTGTTTGCATTCTAATATGCAAGTCTCTGATGGATTTTAATTTTATTTTGGGTCTGAACTCAGTCATTTGCATGTGGATAGTCAGTGTTCCCAGAACCATTGTCAACAAGGCTATGTTCCTTCCGGCATATATTTTAGCCTAGAAAGAATGGCTTTTTTAAAAGAAGTCAAATAGTAACGAATGGTGCTGAAACTGCAGGAAAAAAGAAACCTCTCTTGTCAGTGGGATGTGAACTAGTACAGTCAATATGGAGATTCCCCAAAGAAGCAAAACTTCTGTCTGGCCCAGATATTCCTCCTTCAGGTATCTTTCCAAAAGAATTAAAGATATCATATTACAGTAACATGTCATACCCATGTTTATAGCAGAGCAACTCATAAAAGCTAAGTCTTGGAAATGATCTATAGGACAGGTTCATCAACACATGAATAGATAAGAAAATGTGTAATACATACACAGTGGAGTACTACTGTGTCATAAAGAAGGACAGATTTGAGTCATTGTAGTAATGGAAATGGATGTAGTGTATGTTAAGTGAAGTAAATCAGATACATAAGCATAAATATCATATGGTTTCTCTTATATGAGAAGCCCAAAGTATGAATAATTGGATGAGCAAAATAAAAAAATAGTAAGAGATAGGGAGATAGAGCCTTTGCATATGGGACTGAATCTAGGGATTAGGTACGTTATGGTTTCTCTTATATGAGAAGCCCAAAGTATGAATAATTGGATGAGCAAAATAAAAAAATAGATAGTAAGAGATAGAGAGATAGAGCCTTTGCATATGGGACTGAATCTAGGGATTAGGTACAGTGAAGGGAGTGGAGGAGCAGGTGAAGTTAAAATAATTAGATGTATTGCATATATGTTCCTGCTCCTCTTGCTGAATGTAAATATGCACAGCAAACATGTGCTAATAAATATTTTAAAAAGCAAAAATAAAATAATAAAATAAAATATCAGAGTCATAATCCAACCCAGGACCAATGTTTCCATGAAATAGGGAGCAAAAGTGAAGTGCTGGGTGTGCTGGGAGATGGAGCAGGAGGGAGGGAAGTGGAGGGGACCCCGAACTTGAGAGGGGTCTCCCAGAAATAACCATTGCTATTCACTGCCAGAGAAACAGTAGGGGACATTCTGGAATACAATTTTTTGAAGACTAATTTGGGTACCTATGTGGACACATTTATTTGGAAAAAGGAAATCATACTATAATACACAGTTTTAAAAGCCAGAAAATGCTGCCAACATCACAGATGTAGAAAATTCTTCTTGTTCACTAATTAGCTGATCCGCATCTCCAACTGGTTTTTGAGATTTTACATACATGTCTTTTTGCTGGATTATTTCATTTGTTCTTTATAACACTAAAACATCTTTATGTACTTCCACAAGAGAACACCCAAAGGCAGTACAAGCTTTGCCGTAGCACTGTGATGTCAATGTTTGTAATACTGATGCTTTCTGTTTTGTCTTTACAGCACTGCCATTTGCTGCTGATGGTCTGTAGACCTTTGAGTCACTTTGCCAAATTTGGAAAAATGCCTATTAAGTTTCTTTTATGAATAAGTTGTAAGATTTGTGGCATTTGAAGATCTAGTGATAAGTAATGCTCACAGTAAATTTAACTCTTTATGTGAATTACTATTCACTCCTCTTCATTAATTTGATTATCAAACAACCTAAGAAACTATCTGCAGCTTCTGTTTGAGGGATATATTTTCCTTTGAGTAAGTTAGATTTCCCAGTATAATCTAAAAATCATTATTCTTCATTTCTCAAAAGGAAACTAATTTCCACTTCCCTCATTATTTATCTTTCCAATTTAAATTTAAGGTTTTAAAGTTCGGTCTGGATTTTCTGTCAGGACTTGAATAAATAAATTTAAAGGCGTCAAAAGAAGATATCTGCATACATGTTCAGATCTGGCTATATTTTCAATTTCTAAGTTTTTTGTGAAATAGTCCAAATGATCTGTGCATACTGCAGTTAAAATGAAGCAGTAGTGTTTTATCAACTTCTTGCACACATTTCATCTTGTGTTTAGAGTTTTGTGTCAGGTCTTTGATTATGCATATTGAGTCCTTAAAATTTAATTTTAGCAATGTTATGAGTCAACAATTTTCCTCTTTGTCGGACTTTCTATTACCCACAGGGCTCCATGATAGTTAATCGTGATGTGCGGACTGTCTAGCAGATTAGCATATTCTGGGTGTGGCTGTGGTTGACTGACATGTAGGCCAGCAAACTGAGGGAACCCCCAGCCCGGATGTGGGTGTCATCTGCCAATGGGCACGTAGGTTGTACAGGATAAAAAAAGAAAGGGAATGTTTCCTTTTTCTTCAGAGGAGCTGCCGTTTTCATCATTACCTTCCAGCTTTCTGCAGGAAGCTTAGAGGCCTTTGATTTTCATGGCTACTGGATCCTCCAGCTCTCCAGGGCACAGACTGCCCTTGTGAATTCTCTGCCTGGTCCTACAGACAGCCATTTTGATTCCTCAACTTCTGGTCCTGTAAGCCTACTTCATCTGTCCCCTGTATTATTAAATCTGTTCCTGCAGAGAGCTCAGCTAACACCGCCTCTGATGCTGATTGCCACACAGCACAGTTGTATGGTGTTAAAATCTCTGGATCGTCACTATTTTTCCTGGTTATTTCATCTTCATGTGGTATAATTAACAAAAATTTTACAAATTCAAAGTGCACAATGTGATATTTTGACATACATATATATTGTAAAATCACCACTACAATCAAGCCAATTAACATATCCATCATCTCACATGATTAACGTGTGGGGTGTGTGTGTGTGTGTGTGTGTGCGTGCGTGTGTGTGGTAAGAACCCTTAAGATCAGTGCACTAGCAACTTTCTCGCGTTAATCATATTTTTATGAACTACAGTTGCCAGGCAAGATAGTGAGTCTCCAAAAGGATGTATATTTGGCCAACATCTTCTCCTCCTCTTCCCTGATAACCATCTCCTTCTGCTCTCTGTTTCTCTGAATTTATCTTAAGATAAGTGAGATGGTGCTGTATTTGTCTTTCTCTGATCATATCAGCACAGTGATCTTTGAGTCCATGCATGTTGTTGCAATGCAGGATTTCTTTCCCTTTATGACCAGATAACACCCCATTGTAACACAACATCACTATATATTTGTCTGTTGACAGAAACAGGCTTCTCTGTATATTGGTTATGCTGGATAACTCTGTTATTAACGCCGGAGTGCAGACATTACTTCCACTTACCATCTGTAGCTCTTCTGGATATATACCTAAGAGAAGGATTGCTGGATCATGTGGTGGGTTATTTTTAATTTTTAAAGAGTCACCATACTGTTTTCCATGAGTGTACTAATGTACACTCCCACCAAAAATGTATAAAAAGTGTCTGTTGCTGTGTTGTTTCCTCCACATTCTAGCTTTTTTTTTTTTTTCGCTATGCAATTAAACTCAGGGAGTATTTTGAGAAAAGTTTCTTACATTGAGATGTCTCACAACACTAAACTAACTGTACAGTGTGTGACTGAAAACTGTGTAAGTGTGTATTAAAGTCCAATATAAGTGCATCTCTCTCAGCTTCTCTTAGCTGGATCTCACAAATACCCTCTGCAGCACTGGGAGGGATTACAAAGGATGACCAGAGAAGTCCTGTGCTGTAGAACTGCATTTGTGATAGCTCTAAGCAGCAAGAATGTCTAGAGCTAAATATACACACTTACAGAAATGAGTACATGTAAAGCTAGGGAAACGCAAGTTAAATCCACTGGATTGGAATGATGTCGATACTTGTTGTGATATTATATTATAGTTTTCCTAACATAACCATGTGTTTACATAGGCTGAGAGTAGTGATGTAGGCCTATAATCACAGCACTCTGGGAGGCTAAGGCAGGCAGATCTCAAGATCAGCAAAGTAATGACGTAACATGACCCTGCCTCACTGTGATACTAAGTACGGATTCACTTATAGTGTGGTTACACTGGTCAAACAGATGATTCATATCCCAGGCAGAATGGAGTCAATGGTGCCAAGTTGCCTCCTGCTATTTGCCATGCAATGTAAAACATATTAATCTCTGAAACTTTTATTTAATGTGCTCAGACCACAGTTTATCACAGGTAACTGAAACTTCACGAAGCAAAATGACAATTACAAAATAACAGTAAGGGAGGACCATTGCATAACACAACATAACAAGTCACATCATCGTGTGGTAACCCTTTCCCAGTGCAGAGCCTGTACTTAGTGGTCTTGTCAGTAGAGTCATCAGTGACCATGAAGCCTAAGGTCACATGTGTTTGGATTTTTCACCCATGCTGTGACTCTGTGCCTTCAGGGTTTAAATAAAATATTCACCAAGGCCACCCACATTCACCTCCCTTTCAAGACATCCTACTCATCTCCCTGCCTCGATAATTCCACTTTCAACAGAATTTACAGTGCTCCAATATCCTGAAGACCTGCTGCCCTGTTCCTGACCCCTTGGCCCATGCATCTGGTATAGGTTTCCATAGAAACACTGTGAAACTGAAGCTGTCACAGCCCCTTCACTCCAGTCTCAGCCCTTCACCACCCCATTCTGTATGCTGCGCCTGTTCCGTTTTCCTCCCTTCTCTCAATCTCTGAGACCTCTTCATTCACTTCTCTGGTACTCTTCAATTCTTACATTCACACACTAATATATCTAGCTTACATGAATTAAGTGTCTGCCACCTACCAGGTACTGTACTGTATATTTTAATGGTCATAATCCTACAATCATTATGCTAAATATGTTTAAATTCCCAAGTTATGTGGCTAATACTGAGATCGAGAATATTTTATAGACACTTTCTGCCATATATACAAATCTGCAATGAGATGAAGTGCACATTCTTTCATTCAAACCCAGTGGCATGAGACACTTTCCAGCTGGACCCGGTGGCTCATGCTCTGCAATCACAGAACTCAGGTGGATGAGGCAGGAGGATCCCCGTGGGTTCAAGGCCAGCCTGGGCTACAGAGTGAGTTCAAGGCCAACCTGAATGATGTAGTGAGGCCCTGTCTCACTCTGCACCCCCAAAAGAGATGCTTCCTAATCAGTCCAATCTATTCGCAAGATTCTAGCAGAAAAAAACAAATATACAAGGAACTCATAAACTTCATGGAGACATACATGAGGTAGTTAGTTGGTAAGAAAAGTTACTGCTGGTAGTAACCTGCTGAACTGTGTCTCTCTCTGCACACACACAGGTTAAATCCTAGTTTTAACTTTCTGTACCTGTGAATGTGACTTGACTTCAAAACAGGATCTTCACAAATGTAATTAATCGAGGATCTCAGGATGAAAGCATACTGGATTTAAGTTAGACTCTAAATCCAATACTGATCTACTCTAGGAGAAGGAAAAGGGAGACCTCCAAAGCTGTGGAAGAATTAATTTCTGTTGCCTTAAATCCCCATTTGTGGTCATTGGTCAAAGAAATAAATAAACACCAGAGCAGAAAATATCTTGCACCCCCTGTTGAAAGGTTGTTCCTGGCAAACAGGGATGGTTGAGTTCGTAGAAGAATATACCTCGGGAAGTAAGAGAACCCTCTACCCTGGGTTGCAAGGTGAGGCATGATATTCTTGACCAAGAGATTATCCAGGTAGCTCTACTGCAAAGCCAATTGGGAGGGTTGGTTTTTGTTTTTGTGGCACCACACTGGGGTTTGGACCCAGGGCCTCTGCACTGAGTTACTTCTTGGCCCTTTTTATTTTTATTTCTTTTTAGACAGGATTATGCTAAATTACTGAATTTCCCAGACTGAGCTCCAATTTGAGAGCGTCCTGCCTCAGTTTCTCAGATGCTATGATCTACAGAATGTGCCCCAGGCCTATCTCCCAATTTTCCCATAAGTGGTTTTATTTGGTAGTGAAAGCATCCAATAAATACAACTTCTCTTTCCTCATTGAGTATTCTGCAAACTGAAACCTGATTAATTATAAACTAGAAAATAAAATGAAATCTTTACTCTGAAGTCTAAATCAGGGTGGGAGCATATGGTTAGCATGGAAACGAATGGGCCTGTGGACAGGACTGCAGAGCTCAGTAGATCCGGCCCCACAGTCCCCACACTGTACAGCAGATGCAGAAACAGACACCCTCTTTCCACCCCTATGAATACTTCCTGGAGAGAAATGAGGCACCAACACAAGTGTGCATACTCTCATGTCTCCAAATCCTCCAATTAGAACATGGTACACTTCTTCTAGGTCAAAAAAAGAGAAAGGACTGTGTTATAGTTTAGATAAAAAATGTCTCCTGAAAGTCTCATGTGTGATTGAATCACAGGGCTCTGTGCTCATTGTTGGATTCATCATGGATGAGTCCACTCTAAATGTACTGGTAGGAGGTGAGACTGGTTGGCGGTGTCTCTGGGGCGTGGCCTGGAAGGGTGCCTTCTTGTCCTTGGCCCCTCCCTTCTCTCTCCTTCCCAGCTGCCATGAGGTGAGCAGCTTTCCTCTGCCGGCCCCTTTCACTAGGATGTTTCTGCCTAGTGTCCAGCTGACCACACGTGGACTGAACCCCCTGAACCATGAGCCAAATTAAATCATCTCTCCTCCTTGACCTCACAAGTGTTGGATATTTTGTCCCAACTACAGAAAGACTGGCTGATAGAGGCAGTGAGATGTCAGACAGGCCTCACCACTGACAAAGGATGGATTTCCAGCTGTGAAGTTGACACTACACTTGAGAAGAAACACCAATAGAGGACCCTAATGCTCGATCCCAAGACAGCTATACCTGCAATTACAGTATGGGGGCCAGGTATAATCCAGCACTCTGAGAGAATGAGGCAGAAGGATTGCAAGTTCCAGCCCATCTTGGACAACTTAGTGACTTGTGGAGACTATCTCAAAAGAATTAAAAAGAAAAAAAAAAAACCTGAGTATGTAGGTCAGTGCAAAGACCACTACATTCAATCCCCAGTACCACAGTCAGTCAGTCACTCAACCTGCGAAGGTTCGAAGAGAACGAGCGATCCACTTGGCCATTCTTTTCTTCATTTCCCATATTGCTTATATTTTTATAGTAGAATTTCACACGTGGCATTATACATGCTAATTTTCAAGTCTGACTTCTTCCTTAGAATGAAAGAGCAAGGACATACTGGATAGATCCCTGTGTTCTTAAAGACATATATGACTTAGCAGTCTTTGTGCAAGCCTGAGCTCTCCTTCTGGACTATTAGTTCCATGGGACTGGGGCTGCAGCACCTGGAACTTGCAGTTCGGTCATCAAAAGGGGCAATTGATGTCTTGTCCTCTGATGCCTTCTTCTCTTTCATACATGGTGCCTGCCTTCATTGATCATGTATTTCTTTTCTTTTCCTCATTGAGTTTATTGGTACATTTTAGGTATACAGTATAGTTACACTCATCATTGGGACCTTATGCCTTTACATGACAGGTCTTGGTTCTCATTTTTCCCCTTATCCCTGCCCTTGATCATGTATTTCTTATTTTCACATCATGCTTTTCCAAAAGGGAAAGCAGATGCCTGGAAATTCAAGAGCAATGCGAGGTAGGTGGTTGAACCTGTTGTTTAAATTGTAAACTATAGAAAACAAACATAGAAATGTGCTTTATGATAGAAGCAATTATCAAATGCTATATGTATATAATGAAGACTGAGAAAAGGGTGGACAAGAGCTGAAGAAGAGATGTGAGAACATTGTGGAAAATGATGAAACTCAGAAATGTTCTGCCTGTGGTTTATTAATTCTGTAGAATCGTGTGGCTGTCAGGTATTTTAGAACAGCAGGAGTGGAGGGAAAAAGGCATGTTGAGTGTGGGAGGACTGGGCTGCTGTTAAGGAGCTCCAGATCCATGTACAGAAGTGCTGTGGACTGTCCGTCTTTCCCTCATTCATCCAGTCAAACAGTATGGTAGACCTTTGAGTTATGATGGGCCTGACATAGGAACAACTTGGGTTAGTTAGGCTAATGGAAGATTTATCTGCCTCTTCTTATCTGTAGCGTGTAACAGGTAAACATCTAGATCTCTTCTGTATTGGTTTACTACCAACTTGACTCACCACCAGCCCTCGGGAACCCACAAAATTTATAAGTCAAAGGCCCACAGTATTTTATGGAGCACCCAACACACACCTGATACTGAAATTACGTGAACTTGGGAGGAAACGTGGCAGAGGAGTTCACAGGTTTTGTTCTTCATGCAGCCCTTTATGACTGCTTCCTCTTGCTTTAGCCTCTAGTACTCTACAGCTTCTCTCCTCCACAAAGAGCTGAGACGGGGGCTACATTCGATCCCCTGCGGTTCCAGCTGGTTTATGTGGCTGATAGGTCAGAGGGTCGAACTAAATTGCTTTGGGATCCACGTGGTAACTGGAGGAGGACACTTCTCCGTGTGTCTGCGTGGGTCATGGAGTATGACCTTGGGGTCTGTATCTGGTCCCTCACCCCTTCCTCTCTGCCACTGTCCATTGCTAGGCTTCCCATTCCCCATGAGTGAAGCAGCTTTGCTCTATGACACCTTTCAACCACGATGTTTCTGTGTTGGAGCAGCCAACCACAGGCTGAGTCCACTGAAACTGTGAGTCAGGTTAAACCGCTCCTCTTTTACGGGTGTCAAGTGTTCTGTCCGAGTGATGGGAAAGCTCTCCAGGATTGTTGAGCATTCTCAGTAACAAAAATGTTTTCTTCTGATTCTTTGACTTCTTTTTAAAATTGGTTTTCAGTAAATTGTAAAATAAATTATTTTTTTAAATGCCCTTAAGTTTTGTGGTTTCGTAGTATATGCTTCTTGTAAATAAATGAATGTGAGATTCCTACGTTTATATTATGTCATGTTTGCCATTTGAAGTAACCACTAAATGGTATTTTTTTGTTTTTTTGAGACAGGGTCTCACTATGTAGTTGAAGCTGACCTGGAACTCACTATGTAGCCCAGGCTGGTCTGGAACTCACAACGATCCTCCTGCCTCAGCCTCCTGAGTGCTGGGATTACACGTGTACTCCACCACGCCCGGCCTCCTAAATGGTATTTTTGACATTTTGAGAGATTTGACACAAATTAAATGTAACAATGCATTCCAAAGTAGTAGTATTCATTAAATTCACTTTAACTAGAACTTTAATATATGTGAATGAAATCTTGAAATATATATTGTTGCATTTCTATTTTTCACAGTTTTACTGTATTTGCTTCCCCGTGAGAGAATCCAAAGTTTTGATTTTAAAATTCGCAAATAATTTCCTGGTGATAGTTGGAAACTCATTGTAGACATTGTTAATATTTGAATATAACTCTTTAAGTTGGTAAAATCTCAGCTGTCAGGAAGAGTGTTTTTCCCAGAATTTATTTCCCTTTCAAAATCTGATAGGGTAACTCTTACCAACTGAAGGGTTAATTAAGACTTTGTTGTGTGGTAGGAGAAAATGTGGTAAAAACAGCAAAGGCCTCATCATGGAGGAGTGGGCTGCACAGGAGATACCCCATGTGCTACTACGGAATGTGCTTGCCATTTGCCCCATTGCTCCTCCTCCCATGATGTTCCCAACCCCAGCTCAGTGGGACTCTTCCTGCGCATGATCGGATACCTGGGGTTCAACTTTCACACACATTTTCTTGGGTTGTTCTTTTTTGCCAAAGTTTGTATAAAGCTGTTTGAAGTAACACTAGTAAAGAAGAGTGCAACAATCGTGACTGCCTTGCTTTGTGGATGCCATGGTTTGGGTCTAGGACACCCCACAAAGGCTGGAGTGCTGAGGGCTGGGTCCTGAGCCCATGGTGCTATTGGGCAGTGGTGGAAGGCTGGGCCTAGCAAAAGGCAGTAAGTGCCCAGGAGCGCAGCCTCAAAGGGGACACTGGGACCCCAGCACCTTCCTCTCTTTGCTTTCCACTTACCACGAGATAACAGACATCCTCCACCACACTCTCCATGTGACAGCTCTGCCCAAAGCATCAGGGCCAAGGGACCATGGACTGAACCCCCAAAATCATGAACCATAATAAACCTTCCCTCTCTCTGAAGTCAGTTTAGCTCAGGCATTTGTTGCAGTGAAGGGAAGCTGACTAAAACAATGAATTGTTGCAAAGTGAACACAAGAGTATAAAACAACTACCAAAATGAAGAAATACAATCTTAACACCACCAGTTAATTTTGTATTATTACAAACATCTGGATATTGGGGAAATTTTACAGCATGACTGCTTTTATTCTATTTTATTTACTACTCAAGTAAGACACAAATGAACAGAAGTATCTTCTGATTGAAGACACATTAAAAAGGGGGAACAGAAAGTGTCTGAGCTACATTTTATAACCAAATCTGATCCAATTATTACTTTAATGAAACCCATCAGTTGTGTCTGCACTGTGGTGCCAGAGGTTCACGTGCTGGACTTTTGGTTCCCAGCATGATGGTATCGAGGTGGGGAACCTCTAAGAGTGGAGCCTAATGGGAGATGATGAGGCAGCAGGGCTCCTTAGAAGGGATTAATGATAGTCTTGAGTTAGGAGTTAGTTCCCATCAGAGTGGTATTCTTTATTTCCTTTTCTCTTTCCTTTCCTTTCCTTCCTTTTCTTTTAAGTACTAGAAATTGAACTCAGGGTCTTCGCACTGATCTACATCCCAGCCTTTTTTTTTTTTTTTTTTTTTTTTTTGAGCCAGGGATATAGTTTCCCAGACTGTTCTTGAACTTTCAATCCTCATGCCTCCATCTGCTAAATAACTGGGATTATAAATATGTTGCATCATGCTCAGCCTTACACTGTTTTTATAAATAATCTTGTTTGTGCTTTTATTTGGAATTTGCATGGCCTGTCGGCTTATTGCATTTCCATTACTTCTGTAAGTAGGCTTGGAGTGTTACAGTCATAAGCATTTTGTAAGTTTAGATAACTGGAGCGGTAAAACCAGAACAGAGCCCACCAGCTGACTGGGAGATCAAGGAGCTCCGTGCCAGAATCAGACTGATATTTCTCATCATCCTTCCATTTTCCCTATCCCAGTACAGCGTGTGTGAGCAGGACCACATTGTAGTTATCCTTTCTGCTTCCCTAATAACTGGCACTGATGAAGTTGCAGGCATTGGTCAGGTGTCTACTCACCCTTTAGTCCATTTTTACTACATGTATACATGTTTGAAAGTAGTTACTAGGATTTGCAGCTTCACCATCTTACTATTTCCTGTGGATGCACTAAAGTCCCTAATTTTAATGTAAAGCAAAGTGCTTTATATGCCTTTTATGAAATCTTTTCTTATGCTTTCTAAGTATTTCATATTTACATCTGTTATCCATCTGGGTGGAATCGTGTGTGTGTAAGGGGGTCAAGTCAAGCTTCAATTTCTTTGCATGATTACTTGGTTGACCAAGCATAGTATCACAGAGCACCATTTTCCACACCGCCTTTATCATGTGCCTGCACTGACGAATGTTTTCCTGAGCCCTCTCTTGAGAGACCCTTAGCACACTTGTCTTTCTGCCAGTATCGCAACATCTTAAACACTGTCCCTTTGAGAACTGTGTCATTGTCTCCCAAGGGTGGCTCCTCAGTGTGGAGGTGCAGAAAATGACAAGTGTTGCCGGAGCTGTGGAGAAAGTGAAGCATTTATGGTCGGATTGTAAAATAGTTCAAACACTGTAGAAAACAATATGGAGGTTCGTCAACAAATGACAGACAGAGACACTATATGGTCCAGCAGTCTCATTCCCGGAGTATATCCAACAGAATGGAAAGCATAAAAATTGAAGAGCTGAACCATCTCTTTCAGAGAGATGTTTACACCTACGCTCGTACCGGCACTACTCCTACATCATAGCCAAGAGGAGTAGATAATGCAGTGTCTGCCTACTGAGAAATGTCAACAAAGTGGAGGAGCATACGTGGAAAATACCCCACCTCACACAGGAAGCCATTCTTGCCATGTGTCCCCACATTGCAGAGCTTTGAGGACATTGTGCAAAGTGAAATAAGTTAATCACAAGAAGACAAATGCTGCATCGTTCTATGGCAGGATTCAAATCCAGGCAAGTAGAAAGGAAGTTACTGGGGCTGGGAGCTAAGGGAGGCGGGGTGGGAATTCAAGTGTACACTGTCCCATATTTGCAAGATGAGCTCTCTGGGGCTCTGCTGTACACCGTGTGAGGTCACAGAACACTACCAAATTACACACATTAAGATGATAAAGTTTGTTAATACTTTTACCACAATAAAAACTTTACATACGTGATATGTTAAGTCTCCGTATTTTCAGAGTGAAGATGTTACACTCATACATTTATGTATTATTTGTTTAATCTCTGTGCTACAGACGTAGCTTACAGGGTAGAAGTTCCAAATATATTAATTTACGACATGGGTATGTAAGTATTCGAGGTATATTTTATTTGCTGCTAATGTCTAGAAATACTAATGGTTTAATGCTGACATCATCTCTAGCAACTCTGCTGAGCTCATTTAGAAACCTTACCTCTTGCTTAGTATTTTGCATTTTGTTTGTATTCAGTTATGTTATCTAAAAATATAATTACTATTTCTCCTAACATTTTATCTTCTCCTTCTTTCTTTGTTTTCATTACTTCTCACTAGAAATTTAAAGCACAAATTTTAGTTTAAGTGTTAATGATAGACATACTGTTCTGTACCGAATTTGTGTGCAATGAAATTAATTAATTATTAATTAATTTAGTTTGAATATTTTGATTGAACTGTGTTCCACTTCTCTACTATTATCTTTTGTATGGTCTAGAAATAGTCCATCAATTAAATTCTTATAGTAATAAAATATTTTTTCAGTGCTATAATTTTATTGTTTAGATATATGCCAATATTGTAATAAAGCTCTCCATTTTCAGATACTTTATTCACCTTTCCTATATTCACTTTGCAATTATAGCTTTTTATTTTCTATTTTTTTTATGAGTAGATATTTGAAGTGCATAAATTCCTGGCGGGGAGTTGGTATTTGTACCTAAAATATTTTAGTTGTTTTTTATCCCCTTTCCTCTCCACCCCACTTTCATCTTTTGGTCTCTTTCCCTTTTGCAGAAGACCTATCTCCCTATTTCCTATTATCTATCTTTTATTTTGCTCTTTATTTACAATTTGGGATTCTCATAAAAGAGAAACTATTGCATATTTAAGTTTGTGTCTTATTTATTCCACTTAACACTATGTCCTCAAGGTGCATCTAGTTTCCTACAAATTACTCAGTTTTATA
Organism: Fukomys damarensis; assembly: GCF_012274545.1. Taxonomy (NCBI): domain Eukaryota; kingdom Metazoa; phylum Chordata; class Mammalia; order Rodentia; family Bathyergidae; genus Fukomys; species Fukomys damarensis. Next base: position 27,801,575 of record NW_022900929.1, read on the forward strand.
CCTCTTTATAGCAAGGTAGTAATTCATTCTGGATAAACAAAACATTTTCTGTCCCTATTCACCTGCTTCTGGACAAATGGGCCATTTCCAAGATTTAGCTGCTATGAATTGTGCTGCTATAAAGTGAATATCCATGGATCACTGTAATATAATCCTTATCTCCTTCAGGAAGATATTTAGAAGGGTAACACCTGGGCCAAATGGAATTTCTAGTGTCAGGTTTTTGAGAAATCTCCATGCTGATTTCCATGTTAGTTGTACTAGTTTACATACCCACCTACAATGTAGCAGCTTTCCGTTTTCATCACCACCTTGTCAGCATTTGTTATTATTTGATTTCTTGATGATAGCCATTCTTCGTGGAGTAAGATGGAATCTCTGTGTTTTAACTTACGTTTTTTTTTTAGTGGCCAGAAATGTTGAATACCATTTCATGTATTGGCAATTTGTAGTTCTTTTGAAAAGTGTCTGTTCATTTCAGTTGCCCAAATTTTTATTTCTCTTTCATTTTGCAGGTCTAACTTTTTGAGTTCTTTCTATATTCTAGATATTAGTCCTCTGTCCAAAGAAGAGCTGGCAATTTTTTTTTCTCAGTCTATAGGTTTTCTCTACACTCAGTTGTTTCTTTTGCCACGCATAAGCTTTTAAATTTATTATCCTTTTTGTTGATTCTTGCTAATATTTCCTGTGTAACAGGGTTTCTGTTCAGAAAGTCTTTTCCAACCCCTATGTCTTCAAGAGTTGTACCTATTTTGTCTTCCAGCAGGGTAAGTGTTTCTGCTTAAACACTTAAATCTTTGATTTTAGTTTACGACATGGTGAGAAATATGAATCTGGATTCAGTCTTCTGCATGGAGACAGCCAGTTTTCCCAGAATCATTTGTTAAAGAAGCTGTCTTTGCTCCACAGTTTTTGGTCCCTTTTTCAAAGATCAGACAGCTGAATGTGCCTGGGGCTGTTTCTACAACCTTTATTCTGCTCCATTGATCCACATATCTGTTTTGATGTCAGTATCATGCTCTTTTTATCACTGTTATAACTATAAAAAATCATTTTTTCATAGCTACTAATCATGTCTAAATTTGTTTCTGTACAGTATTTTTTTTTATTTTGGGGTGATATAATTATGTACCTTGGTGTCCCTAGTGATATATGTTTTAATGCTAGATAGTTACAAAACTTATGCATACATGTATGTGTGATCAGAGAACAATCATATGAGATCATTTATAGCATCAAACTTTATAAATGGAAAAACTAGATACATTATAATACTATCCAATATAAGATGACTAAGTTATATTTCTTTCATATATGTGAATGCTGTGCATAAATTAACTACACGTTACCAGAAAAATAAATCTCATAAAACAAGCCTTAGCCAAAAATGTAAATAGAATAACACTTACTAAATAATTTCATCTATTAATAGTATAAATATAGGCAAATCAAATTTGAGATTTCAGGAGTTAACATAGTATTTACTTTGGGGTAGATAGAGTACATCTATAGGGCTCTTCTGTTGCTAGCAGTGTTCTAATCATTAAACGGCTGATTATGACTGTATGCTTACTTGTGACAAGTCATCACTTGCCATTTGTCTAAATGTACGGCAAGCTTATACATTTTGAGGAAAACCCTACAATCAACGATTCCCTTGTGTCAAGTTGGCCAAAATCCAACTACTGAACAACATAATCTGGTGGCCAGATGATAGGAAAACAGAAACTATCATAAAAAATGTTAACTCACAAAAGTGACTGTCTCACTGCCCAGCCACCTTCCATCTCAATCAACTTTGAACTTAAAAATTCCCCTCCTGGCTATGCAACCCACGGGCAAATTGGCAAATATATGCGATGATAAATTTCTAGCGTGAAACACTGAATGTTGAAGCTAAAGATTGGAAATGAGCCAAACATCTTCCACTGGGGAGCAGGATGAAAATGCAGGAAACATTCCTTTCCCAAGGTGAGATATTAAGAACTGTAAAAAGGAAATGAAGGGGGGAAAAAAAGCTGGGTGTGGTGGTGCATGCCTGTAATCCCAGCACTTGGGAGGCTGAGGCAGGAGGATCGCTGTGAGTTCGAGACCAGCGTGGGCTACATAATGAGTTCCAGGTCAGCCTCAACTACATAGTGAGACCCTGCCTCAAAAAAAAATTGAAAAAAAAAAGGAAATGAGGGGAATCTCTCTATAGCTGAAAAGGGGCATCCGAGATACAGTTTTTAAACTAGCAAAAATTGACAGCATTTTATTGACAGTATTTAATTTATTTATTTATGTTTTCCAAAAAGAGCCAAACTGGAGGATAAACCACAAATTAGTACTTCACTTCTTGGGGGTGGTGAGATGGAGGGATGAGCAGAGAGTGGGGGAAAGCGACCCTTTCCTGAAAGCATGCTTCTCGGGATGACCCTCCAGTCACCTGTCAGTGCTTTACACAAACATAACAGCAAACCAAATCGGACAGAAATATCTGACCTCTGAGAAACAAACACTGAGTCATTCATGAAGAGAACTGCTTGTCCGCAGCCCTCCAGGACTTGGGGGACCGAGTGGAGCAGGCGGCAAAGTCGAGTGGCTGAAGCTGAAGGACAAGAACGTGAACAGCCGTGACGTGGGCTTCTTACTGCCTGAAAGCTTCCATGACACAGAAAACCCATGGCAGGAAAAAGGAGAAAAAAGGACGATGCACAAAAAATCGCATTTCTTACCTGAGTCTGCTATATTTTTGTGGTGAAGTATTCCACTTTTGTGGCAAATGTGTATCTCTTATAAATAAGAAATAATTGGAATAATGAACTAAATATCAGAGCAGAATGTCAAGATTTTCTTTTAACCCATCATAACTAAACTCTAAAATAATATATGCATTTATACTGATAAAAGCAGGACATTCTTCTCCTGAGAATTGACTCTGGTATCCTAGTTTACCTAAATGTCTTATTTCTATAAGAAAATCATGGTTAATTTTTAATTTTTGCCTTCATTTGCATTATGCATGAATTATGCTCCTATTTGTATATTCAAATTGCAGATTTATTTTTACTGTACAACACAGAGAACACACAGTTGCACGTGACTTTAAGTGACTCCATTACCATAAACATATTTTAAAGACATAAATTACAGTTGAGAAAAATGCATGTTAGCTTATAATTTTATTCAGCTTGATTGAAAATTCTCATGATACAACCACATTACAACGCAGAAAACATAAACCAAAAATCATTAACGGTGGTAATAGGGATGAAGGCTCATGGCAAAGGAAAGAAATTGAAAGACTGCCAGTATGTTTTTATGTGTGTGTGGCAGAGTGATGAATTACCAAATATCTTATTAAAATCATTTGACATCTGTTTATGGAGATTTTTACCTCTGCAGTTATAATTACGTTGTGTTTAATTGAAATTTTCATAAGTACAAAATCAGAGGGAAATTTTTCCTAGACAGCTGTTGAACGGTAACTAGATAATAAGTTCCCCATCGTTGTTTAATTTTTCCCCAAATATAAAATTTATTGAGGCTGTTATTTTGTCTATGGTTGAGAAGGGTTTTGAGGGTGTTAAATGTGCCCTGATACTTTTTCCTGTTTCATTATTTTTCTGTTGTATTTTTTTCACTAAATTTTATGTTTGTTACATTAACCAGGTGTTTAATTGTTGATCTGATCTCAGGACTCTGTCAGAATTTACTGTTTGTAAATATAGCCCATGGGTAAAGGAGCCAAAGCAACTCAGAGGCAAAAGCCTTGTGAAGGGCTGTGAGGCAACGGTGCAGTGTAGCGACCAGATCCTGGCGGGAAACCAGGGGGGACAGCATCCAAACCGCCCCCCCAACCCGCCCCCCCCCGTAAACGTTCCATCCCACTGCAGAGTGCCACCTGTCTAGGCTGCCTAGGGCTCCACCGCACCTCCCGGTGAGCTACCCAGGAGCTGTAAGTGACCTCAGTCAATTCCTCAAGCGTCGGCTTAGTTTGGGTGGTTACTTTCTCTGTAATACGTAAATGATGGTGCCATTGGTGAGTAATACCGAAGGAATCAACAGACAAATTAGTACTGTATTTGCCACTTTCCTGTGCCTGGGAAAAAATGCCTGATACCCACGTCTTACTTGGAGGAGAGATTAACTCTGGTTCATATTTCCAATTCGTGGTCAGCTGGCTCCCAGGCAGAAAAAGTGTGGCAGAGGAAAAAGTGCTAAACCATGGTGGTTTGGAAGCAGAAAGAGAAGGGAGGACCCAGGGACAAGAATGCACCCTTCCAGGACACCCAGTGACCCCTGCAGCCAGGCCCCGCCACCTAACAGCAGCCATCAAGAACTCACCCATGATGGATCCACTGGTGAGCACAGCGCCTTGTGATCCATCACCTTCCAAATACAGGAGAGTTTGGTAAGACATTCAGATCCAAACCATGATAAACATATTCCCATATAGCACTTTAAAAAAGCACTCAGTGTGCAATCTCGGAACATTTTTATAACAGTTAATGACATGTTACCTCTACATTAAGTAGTGTATGAGAGTAACGAGTACAAATAACATGATTACTGTAACAAGTACACATCTCTTAAATTAGGCCATTTTTTGAGTACCCATTGAAACTTCTGCTTCTTGTATTTTTCTTTCTCTGAGGATCTAAAGCACAGTTTTCTCTACCATATTCATTATTTTCTTCCTAACTCACATCATTAATCAAACAGTGCTTCGTTATCATCTGTGTGTCAAGTACTTATGTGCGCAGACTTTTCCTTTCTGTCAGAAGAGTTTTCTTCATACTTTTCAACTTCAATTCCCAGGGCATTCTTCAAACTCAGAATTAGTCAGATGACTTGAACTGTTGCAAAGCCTCTAACCTAGTGTAAAAGTCTGTGAAACAAAAAAAAAGACGGTTGGAACAATTTGTGTGCTAACCAGGAGCTCCAGACGTGCTTTCCAGAAGGTCATTAGTGGCCTAGGAAGAACTGGGAGGTCATCTCTAGTTTTACTTCACCCTCTATTTTCACAGTGGAACACTGCTCTGCTACCTTGCACACAGAAAGACACCACGACCAACTGAAAGAAGACTATAACAGTAGAGAAAGGATTGATAAAGACGAGCTATTACTGAATCTGGGGAAGTGGTGATCTAGCGGGTCCTTGATCTCCTCAAAGCAATATGACACAAGGCTAGAGAAAGACACAGAAACAAGACTTAAACGGATAGCAGCACCCTGGGGTGGGCTGCCCTGAACTTGTGGCCAAGAGGCCAAGCATGTGTCAAAGATCACAAGCAACCAGGTTTGTTGGTATTTACTGATCATACAGGTGTGGGTAAGAATAGGACAGAAGGACTCGTGTGGCATCTGGTGACATCCGCTCACACAGGCAAGGCTTGTAGGAGGAGGATCAGAAGTACTTGTGGAACTGGTTAACTACCAAGTTTCTGAAAACAATGTGAGGGGTGGGCAGCTCGGGGGATGGGAAGTGGACTGGAGTGTGGTCCTCAGCTGCGCTATCATCTCACTAGGAGCCCACCCGCCTCACAGACGAAGACTTGGCTCTCTGGCAGCTGTTGGAATGGAGGCTGTACTGGCCCTTGGCCCCAATCCACACGCTCCTAGGAGTCACACAGGTGTCAGACCAGCTCTAAGTATGTTACAGTCAGTCATGAGGGGACATGACTGCTCCATGTTGCAGTCTGCTCTGCTTCGGTCATGGCTATCTGCCACCGCAACCTGAAGACCAGATTGCTCCATTCACAATGAATAGGTCAGTCTTCAGATTTGGAAGCATGCCGCCCAGTAGACCCAGAGGGTGAGCCCAATGGATGCGGCACATAGAGCAGCTGTCCTTGTGTGGCCAAAGGTGAGTCAATCTTAATGCCAAGTGTTCTATCCATAAGAAAGTAGAAAATGGGAGAAAGTGTGAGAAATAATGAGTTCAAACATTTGCTAACAGGCATGCAGGACTCCAGTAATCTGAGAGAGAAGAAGCAAATGATGTAAGCCTCATGATTTCCTCAGTGCTGCCCAGAGGCAGCAAGATGGCAGCCCAGGAGGGGGAGACCCAGCAAGGGTGATGAGCTGAGAAGGCTGAATGGAGTCTGCAGCTACCAAAGGAGCTGGGATTCGCAACAGGCGTCAGATTCCTAGATAAAGGCCACTTCTAGAATTGAGCTATGAATATTCAGAGTGCCCAAAGTGGGTGGAAAAAATGGGCCAAAGAAAGTGCAACTACTCAGATGCTGTGGACAGAAAAATGATCAGAACATAGGTAAGACAAGGCTTGTGCTCCAAGCAGACAGATGGTACACATTTTACTAACCACCATGATTATCCAAGACAGAATCCAGAAAGTCCATGTGCAGGATTAAGGTCAATCTAGCTCCTGACCAAAGACAACTACATTTTTTTAAGGCTTTGGAACACTGAAGCTTATTTACAATAAATTAAAAATCTGAAAGAAAAAATGAAAACACAAAAGAATTAGAAAGTAAAATGTACAATGTCCAATGTATAATGGAAAAGTCTCAACTATTTGAAGAAACAGGAAGATGTAATCCACACAGAGAACAATTACAACTCTTCAGAAATGGGCCTGAAAATTCTAGGCATGAAGGGATTAGCAGAGAAATGCATTGTAGAGTGGTTACAATTATGTTAAAAGATTCCAAGATAAACGCAAATATACATAAAAAGAGGCTCATAAAAGACATAAAAAATACTCAAATGCAAATTCTGGAGACAAGACTCTGTGTAAAATAAAATTTCACTGATCCATGAACTAAGAAACAGGGCAATATAATCTCTCCAAGTAGAGAAGAAAAAGAAAACTAAGGAGGACAATGAATAAACACAGTTTCTGTGAACCGTGAGACCAGATGGAGTACAAATGCATACAAAATTAACACAAGAAGAAAAGGAGCTGAAGATAGGGGCAGAAAAATCATTTGAAGAAATAATGGCCACAAATTTTCCAACTCTGGTGCTCCAGGAAGCTCAGTTGACCTGAGGCACTATACCCTGAAATTGTAATATGTCACCGACAAATTCCAGAAATTCGGAGATAAAGATAAGATAAAATATAGAAGAGCAACGATAAGAATCACCACCACAGCTTTTTTGTTTTCTCTTTGGTTAGTTTTTATTTTTGCTTAAAATTCAGGAGACAACAGAGAAAACATAATTTTGCTGCTAAAAGAGTCCGTCAACCCAGAATTCAATATCTATTGAAAGTATCCTTCAAAAATAGTAGTAAGCCTTCCAGTTTCATCTTGGAAATGCAGACAGTTGAAAATGCTATCAATCTTATGGTTATGATAAAATAAGACCCTAGGGAAACATGCAAATCCATGACTTTTCTTGAACCAGCAGAGAATGCAGATCTCCAGGCAGACAGTGAATCTGAAACTGAGGGAGACACACACACCAGAAGTGAGAAACAAGGTGTGAGCCTTTATTTCCTAGGATGGATGCCACCAAGTTCCCCAAAAGTCAATATATTTCACTCAGTTAATGTTTTTTTCAGGAACTGTGAACCACTGGTGTGGGTCACCAGGAGAGTGCTACTGCTGGAGGTGTCAGGTCTAGGAAGTTCAGGCTGTGCTGGAGGAACTTCTGCCAGGAACCCCTTCAAACCTGCAGGAGTCACTTCCCAGTCCTGGGACAAAATCCATGACCCCCACAGCTCAGAGGTTTACTTGGCTCACAGTTGCAGAAGGAGCAGTTATAGCTGGCTGGCTCATACTTCCAAAGCAACAACAGAAAAGTGTAATTGGAGTCAGTAAATGAGTTTTGAAAAAATTAGGCCCCAAAATTTTCCAAAAGTACTAATAGTGCTGAACTACAGTTTAAGAATCTCATAGACTAGCGAGGGGAATAAATGTCAAATGCAAAGATGCAGCACAGACTTACACACTCAGTCTGTCCTATTCGTGCTGCTAAACAGGCAAGGCCACATGCTCCCTTGCAGCACGGATGCTAAAAAGTGCAAGATACAAGGAAGACCAGTGAGGCCTCTGCACAGGTTAACAGAGAAGTTTGAAAACCTAGATATAGTGAAAAGAGTAAATTTTGTGTTAAGTGATTATACTACAATTTAAAATTGTAAAAATTAAGAGTGGTGTGATGGTTCACATCTGTAATCTCAGCACTCTGGGAGGCTGAGGCAGGAGGATCACAAGTTGAAGCCCAACATGGGCAATTTAGCGACTTAGGGAGGCCCTGTTGCAAAACTTTGTAAGACAAAAGCTGGGGCTGCAGCTTAGTGCAAAGACTCTGGGTTTGATCCTGGTACCATGAAACAATTAAAACTTTAAAACCAAAACACAAAGAAATCTTCAAGAAGACAAAGAAAGAGCCACACTACTTAGAAACTATTCATTTTCAACAGTGATGTTACAGAGGCCCTCTCAATCATGACCTTTCATCAGGGAACCAAATGTTATTTACTGATATTTAATTTTAGTTTTAAAGGAAAATTTAATTGAGTTTTCCTCCGGTAGGGAAACAGGAAACGGTAATTACAAGAAGGTCAATCACAGCCACTTGCTGGCAGCCGAAGACCAGGTGAGAATTACCTCCACCGTATCACCAGAATCCATGGAGGACGAAGGACATCGGTGAGCTGAGGAGCAGCAGTCGTTTTTTAGAGTAAGCAATCCTCCAGTGAGAGGCACAAATACTGTCCCAGGAAAAACCCCAGGGAATTCTCTGTCGTTAGGAGATTCTACGAAACAGGTGACAGGAGATTGAGGGGGCGCTGGAGAGATATGATGAAGTCAGAACATTGGATCTAAAAGGAGTAATAAAGGTTAATGGAAAGAGAATAAATGATGATGAAGATTTTTTTTTTTTTTTTTTTTT
>NW_022900929.1:27810541-27836301 GCF_012274545.1 Fukomys damarensis
TTTTTTTTTTTTTTTTTTTTTTGCTCTGAAAGAACAGAATTTTCCTCTCAGTCAAGAGGGACAAAGGGCATGAGGGGAAGGGGTGCAGATTTGTTTTGTGAGAGGCTTGCTGGATCAGCCAGGGGAAGGGACCGAGGCTGGTGAGTTGGTGGTGGGAGGGGCTGAACTTCATCACAGACATCTGAGTCCCCCCAGGTCAGTGTGGAGCGCAGAAACCAAACCCAGGGACATGTAGTGCGCACCTCTCTTCCTCCTTCGTCTGGGCTGTTCCAGTCGCCCGGTCCTTCTGCTGATGCGAGGAAGTGTGCAGTGCTGAAATGACCCTCGGCCCAAACTAGGTGGAGACCAGCGTTACTGACAATAGTCCCTCTAGGACGGGGTCGCTCATCACCAGGGGTCAAATGCAGATGCTGTCAGGAAACTCATTTCTCTGTTTCACATGCTGCAGTCCCATGATTCCTTTGCATCTTAAATGTTGCCAGTGGGAAGAAATATGTCAGTGCATGGTGTGATCGTACAGGCCCTGAGTATCTCCATGAGCGTTCTTCATGGTGCTCTGGGGTTGATCTATACTGACAGCCTTTGCTGTACCAAATGCCAGGGGCAGCGCCATGGTGCTGGCCCCTTCCAGCAGAAGTGTCTACAGCCCAGGCATGGGGCGTGTCAGCAAGCCAGCCAGGAAGCCCCTGCCCTCCCTGCTGCCTGGTAGGCTCCCCTCCAGGGTGTGAGAAAGGCTTGTCACACAGCTATTTGTGACCCTCACCTCAGGAAGCTGATGTTGGGGTCCACAGTTCCTGAAGCCTATGATGTCATCAAGACAGAGTCTAAAGCCGATCAGCTTTTAACTAGTCTCTTACTGCTTCTCCTTCAATGCATATAAGCATTTACCATGCCCTCTCAAATCCAGGGATATCAAGACGAATGCACCATGGCCTTCACATGTGACTAAGGAAGTGGTGGAGGGCTGGCCTTGTTGTCATAGCCAGTGTGTCTGGGTTTCCTTTCCACAGTCCTCGAGAAGCTTGTGGTTGATTTTAATAATCAGCTGTCACATTTTATCTGTTTCGAGTCACAATTCCCAAGAATATTTTATAGTACAGACTCTCTGAAGCTATAAGTAATGAGCAACCTCAAGAATTAGCAGGAAAATATTGTGAAGAATATTTCTGAAAGGATTCCATTTTGGCCCTTGGTTAGGACAAACCTAGCAGCATTTTGGTCAAGGAAAGTGGTAGTAAATATTCCACAGAATGATGCTAAATTACCTCATTAGAATTAACCTTGTAGTTTTCCTTCTTGCTTACATCAATATCAAGGAGTTCTTTTCTTCATACTTCTAGCAAAACTGCAAATCAATAGGACCAGATAATCTTAGCACAGAAAGAGACAGGAGCAAAGGGAAAATATTCATGGCTTTGGAGCTCAGGAGTGGAATGGGGTAGAGTCTTCTGGCCACCCCTCAAAATATCAACCTGCTAAATCAATGCACCCTATTAAGGAACATTGCCGTTATTCTAGGTGTACTGATTTGTGGTCATGTGTTTTCCAAAGAGCTCTAATCATTTGGCAATGCCCTGAGATGCAGATAAAATCATGTCTTACCAGGTTGGAGGGGAGGGGAGATGGGAGGGGCTGTAGGCGAAAGGCTGGCCATGATTGATAAGTGCTGATGCCTGTAATATGTGTGCAAAGTGACTGTCTGCCCCCAACAGAAATTTACAGAGGTAGAAAAATCGGATAGTGATCTGAAACCATTAAGAGATGGGCCCATGAGGTTTATAGACTGTGCGTGATGGAAGTTGGATTCTAAGAAACAAACTTCCCTTAGTTGTCAAGGCAGGGGCTGGCTTTGGCCATCACTGGACACAAAATCTCGGATGAAGAATCAGAGATTCATTCTTTGTCAGTATTGTGGAATAATTTTCCTCCCCAATAACCATATCTTTAAACAAGCTCTTTCCATGAGACAGAAATCATAGCCACAGGCCATTGTGGCCTCACCCTTTTCACAGGTAAGAGCCTCAGTACCAAGAGTAACCCCCACGCGCCTAACAGTGTCTGCATGAAACTCCCTGCTGCCTCTGTTGTCTCCTGCTGGCCTGTGTTGTCCCCCCTGGAAGAGGGAGGAGGGCTGGGCAGGGAGGTCTTCTCTGCCAGCTCAGGGATGGTGCAAGGTCCTAAGATGGGAGACCAGTCCTTAGAGCAGCCCAAAAGGCCCTGTGCTGGTCAAATGAGTTCACCTCCTACTGCAAGCTCTGTACCAGCTGTGCCCTGCTGCCTCCCTCCCAGTCCTCCACTTCCCAAGCTGCTTCCTCACCGGAAGACCAAGGGTGGGGCAGCCAGGTGCTGCCCTCAGCGTGGCTGCAGGTACTTTGCTATTCTTCTTCCAGACTGCGCTTGGAACACTTGAATGCCACCTTCTCCTACTCCACTCCTCTTGTTCACAGCTCTTGACACCTTCTAAAGTGCTTTTGCTGATTTTCCTCTGCCTCCCCTAAGAGTTCAAAAGAAACAAAGAGCTCCATGAGGGCACGAATTATTTTGTATCCTAAGCTGCTATTTGCTGATCTGAATCCTTGAATAGAGCCTGGTAGGTGCTGTGTAAATATTTAAATATGAATGAATGAATAAAGCTAACCAAAATTGTGAGCACTGGAGTTGAAGAGCATACCTTCTCTCTCTGTCTCTCTCTCTCTGTCTCTCTGTCTCTCTGTCTCTCTCTCTCTCTCTCTCTCTCTCAAATGATTCTGGCACCTGGGGAATGCTTGAGTTTCTAGGGTGCAGACAAGCAGAATCCAACATCCCGACCCTACAGGTAGCCCTCACTCTGCCCTCCTGAAAGCCTGCTTGGAGGAAGATCCCTCTCAGAAGCAGTCAGAACAGTGAGCTGCAGAAGCACGGTAGGCAGAAGAGTGTGTGATGGTGTCCGGGAGAGTTCAGCAGGGCCGCAGAGACTCTGCGAGTGTCAGTGTCTTCCTGGAGTTTGACCAGGGACGGGGCTGGAGCGGCAGCAAGTCCGAGCTCGGGGAAAAGAAACGGCTAGGGTAACGAGGACAGACATCAGCCCTCAGGCAGCATGAAGCTGCTGGTGTTTGACAAATGGAAGTGACATAATTGGGTTCATTTGAAAAACTGTTCTCTCTGTCAGCAGGATGAACATTGGACCCAGAGAGACCCCGAAGGTAGGTGGAAAGTTCCCTGGGAAGCAATGGCCTGGGGGAGAGGACCAGGGTGAGGGCACGGCAGACCTTCTCAAGCTGTATGTGGCACTTGCCATTTGAAGATCTTCCCAAAACTGTCACTGTACTTCATCTTGGATACGTATGCAACACTGACTATGGAGGTTTATGTGTAATTTTATAACACAATTTTGGAAAATTTTGGTTATGTCTCAAAATTCCAAATGTAAAGACCCTTTCCAGATCTAATAATACATCGATATCAGGTGCACTGTATTGTAATTGAGAGCAAAACAAACAAGAGTCACAGCTTGGAACATCTCAGTTAAGCAGCATCTGAAGTCCAGCTTCTAAATATAAACATATTTAGAGCACCATGTGAAGAAGAGGCTAAACACCAGCATTTCACTGCTGCCCCCCACCCGGCCAGGCCTCCACACTGAAAGCAAACTGACCACCTTAAGGACATGTGCTAAGTCTATTACTTCCACGCTTCGCTTCGTTTTATTTTGCAAAAGTCAAACTTATGCATGGGACCTCAGAGAACTCCTCATCTCCTGAAGTTCTAGGAAAATGTAGATCAATTTCTGACTTTTAGGATTAAAGGTGGCAACATGTTTCAGTGGGATTGGGAAGAGGCAGCTGTCAGAAGGAGCTGCGGGGAACAAAATAAAGGAGGAGGAGAAATATCCAAGGCTGGTTTCTGAAGACACAGCCCTTGTGAAAGCTGGTGTGATTATTTTTACCTAGACCACTCTGGACCGGACTTGTACTTATTTGAAATGGGAAAAGACATAGAAAAATTGGAATTACATGCGAGATGAGGTGACAGAGCCTGAAGACCACTGACCTGGGAGCTGTACAGCTGATTTTGTGACCACAGGCAAGGTACAATATACCCAGCTTTCCCCACCTAAAAGTCGATGGCTCTGTTATCCATGCTTTAATAGTTTGTTCTTTAGTTCTAGATTTACAGAAAAGTTTCAACAATGTGCAGCACCTGCCCAGTTTCCTCTATTACTTGCTCTATTACATCTGTTAGAATTCATGAACCAATCTTGATAATTACTATGGTTTAAATCTAAAATGTCCCGTGAAAGTCTTTCTGTGTTCTTTGGAAGCTGACTGGGTCCTGGGGTGCTGCGCTCATCAGTGGATTCTTCAGGGATGAGTTTGTCACTGAATGAGCTGTTAGGAGGCGGGGCCTGGGTGGAGGTGGACCTGGGGGGTGTGACCTGGAGGGTGCCTTCCGGTCCCCAGCTCCTCCCTTCTCTTCCTGCTTCGTGTCTGCCGTAGGTTGAGCAGTTTTTTTCTCTTGTGCCCTTCCATCCCTTCCACCATACTGTTTCTTCCTTGGAGCCAATTGACCATGGACTGAAACTTCTGAAACTATGAGGCAAACAAACCCCGCTTCCTTTAAGTTGTGGGTATCAGTGTTTTATCCAAGTGATGGGGATGTAAAAAATACAATAATTATTAACTAAAGTACACACCTTTATCAGATAGCCTCGCTTTTCCCGGTTTCCCTTTTTCTGGTCCAGGGTTCCATCCAGGAAGCCACATTACGTGTCACGATTATGTGTTTTTGATGCACTGGTTTGGTATGCATTTCGCAGACTTGCTTGGGGTTCAGTGATTTTCAGTTTTGTGGAGTGCTGGCCAAGGGTTTTGCAGAAGGCCTCTCAACTTGGATTCATCTAATGATTTTCTGGAGTTTACGCTGACACTGTGGATTTGACGGAGAAAGGCCACAGAGGTGAAAGGTAATTCTCACCTCATCGTAGTAAGAGTATGTTCCACCAACCAGCAACATGTCCCTGTTACACGTGACTGCCTGCCAGGGACTGTTTCCAATTTCTCCACTGTCAAGCCACTCCTTTTCGTCTCCTTTCCATGGTGTACTCTCTGAAGGAAGTCACTATGTGAAGCCCCCTCTTAAGGAATTGGGGATTATGCTCAAATTCATCAATGACCCTTAAAAATGCAGAGGAAAAGTATCAGGTTTCCATTTAATGTATCTTGCCCCGTTTTTATTACTATCTACAAAAAAAGTTATACAAAGAAACAATCCTGCATGGATAAATTCAGTATACAGTTTCAAAATAAAATGAATCATTAAATTCTTTGGAACTTTTTCTACATGAAAAATTTGTTTCTTCTATGTTTATTTATTCAGTAATTTATCTTAATTTGGACTCATGGGCATGTATTGTAACCTTTAGGTTATAATACAGTACCTTTGGCAGGGGTACTGAGGATTATTGAGTCCAGGGCCTTCATGCTGAGCTACATTTCCAGCCTTTTTTGATTGTCTTATTGTGAGACAGGGTCTCCCTAAGGTGCTAAATTGCCCGGGCTGGGCTCAAACTCGGGATCCTCCTGTCTCACTCTCCCAGAGTGTTGAGACAACAACTAGTTGTCCCCATGCACAGCTCCAATATTACTTTTGTGTTGTGATCATTACTGTTGTTCAGGTTCTTCTAGCCTTGGGAATCTTGAATCTTGTTAGATCCTGTGTCTCTCTGACATAATCACACATTGTTGGAGTTTTATTTAAGCACTTCTGCCCCTACAGGATGCCCTGGCACTCTCTTACCAATGTGTTTCCCCACTCTTGGAGTTGGCCATTCCTCCAAGAACCCTGGCTCCTTTTACTGGCACCAGATGTCTTCACTGCTACTCGACTACCCTTCCTTCTCTATTGCTCTCTGGTGGCAAAGCAGGGAAGTATTTTTGAGCAGCAGCTCCTGCAGATGTGCGTACCTGTAGATATTTCCATGTTTGCACAGCAATAGCTGTATTAGGGCTACATACAATTTCATATGATGTCTCCAACTGTAATGTAATATCACATACGTTACACAGCCATCGCCTCTAGAGACTCTATAAACAGCCCTCAGTAGTGGGACACCTGGCCCATATGCTGTGAAGACATTTTGATGGTGTTAAGTCCAATGAAAATGTAGACACACTCTTGACTTTTACTAGCAGAGTCATCCACGGTGTAGGGGGTGGGGAAGAGGATGGTATTAGAAGAATTCGTCCAGTTACTGAAGTTGTTCCCTGGGGTATACATGCATGTGTGTACACACGTGTGTGTACTTTTCTACACGTGTGTGCTCCCTGGAGTATATATGTATGTATCCATCCATGCTGTCCTCGCACACTTGGGCATGTTCATTTCTTCTCCAAAGTAGCTTCAGTCACACACCCCTCCCACTTCTTTCAGTAATATATTTTTAATAGTTAAACTACTCTGTCACATTATGAATTCTGCCCTGGATTCTGTCCAAATGTATTTTAATATGTTCTTTTTAAACTTAATTTCTTATTACTCTAAGGTTTACTTCATACACCATAAATTTCTGTGTATTTTCACAAATGCCTAGTATCATGTGTCTATCATGACAATATAGTGCAGCATAGCCCTAAAAATGACTCTTCTTACCTATTCACCCTTCCCTCCGACCTAATCTGTGTTAACCATGCACATTTTTAACTATCACTGTAGTTCTCCTTTTCCAGAATAGGGATTGTAGAGGATGTAGCTTTCCCATAGTGGCTTCTACCAATTAGTAACATGCACTAAAGTTTCATCCATGCATTTGGAAGTTGGGTTGGCTTTTATTTTTATCACTGAATGATATTCTACTGCAAGGATTCACCGCAGTATGTCTCTTAATCACCCATTACAGGACTTCTTAGTTGCTTCTACATCTTACAATGATTAATAAAATTGCTGTAAACATTTGCGTGCAAGCTTTCCTATGGACATAATTTTTCAAGTTGTATCTAGGAGCATGTAAGTGGTATCTAGGTGGATGAGTATTGGATCTCAAGACTATTATTTATTTATTTATTTATTTATTTATTTATTTATTTAAAAAAACACCACCACCAAATCATTTTCCAAAATGGCTGTCCCATTTTTTATTCCCACCAGCAATAAACAAAAGTCCCAGTTGCCATACATCCTCCCTACCATCTGGATATTCTAATAGGTGTGGAGCTCATTGGTAGGTCATTTGCAATCTCCAATGAAATACGATCTTGAGCACCCTTTTATATATTTATTTGCTATCTCTACATGTTTTTGTGAAGTTACCTTGAAAGATCTTTAGTGGTTTTTATAAAATGCATTGTTGCATTTAAAATGATTACACTTAATTGTCAACTTGATAGCTTAGGAGACACCGGATCAGTAAAGCACACATCTGACTATATCTGGGTGGGTCATGGAAACTTGACCTTGGGGGCTGTTTCTGGTCACCAACCCTTTCTCTTTGGCACTGTTCCCCTGCTTCACTTCCTGGCCACCATGAACTAAGCAGCTTTGCTCCTCCATACCCTTCTGCTATAATGTTTTTGCCTTGGAGCCAGGTGACCATGGACTGGATCCCTTGAAATCATGAGCCAAATAAACTTCTTATTTTAAGTGTGTCAGGTGTTTTCATGTATTTTGGACATAAGTTATTACCTATGAACCAAGAAAAAATTTTCCCTTTGTATGTGATTTATGTTTTGTTTTTGTAATAATGTCTTCAACAGAGCAGGTTTCTTTGTTTTGTTTGTTTTTGCTTTTGTGGTATTGGGAATTGAACGAAGGGCTTCCACATTGAGCTACATCCACAACCTATTTTTTATTTATTTATTTTGAGAAAGGGTCTTACTAAGTAGCTACTGTAAGTTGCCCAGGCTGATCCTGCTTTCACCTTTCAGAGTGCTGGAATTATAGACATGTACCACCACACCAGTCTTTCAATTTTAGTAAATACAGTTTTTTCATTGGATTATCCTTTGATGTTGCAGTAAAAAAATACACTGCCAAACGCAAGACATCTAGATTTTCTGCAATGTTTTCTTCTAGTAGTTTTAGAATTTTGCATTTTACATTTAAGTCTATGATAACTTTTGAATTAATTTTGTGAAGGTGTAAGATCTATCTCTAGGTTCATGATTTTTTTTTGCATTTATGTGTTCAGCATCATTTATTGAGTAAATTGTCTTTTCTTGGTTGAATTATCCTTGCTCCATTTGTAGTATGAGTGTGGATCTTTCACGGTTTTAGTATAACACTTACAATGGCCTCATAGAATTGAAATAGGAAATATTTCCTTGCTTATATATTTATTTTTGGTTTTATAAAGGATTGTAGATTTTTTCATTATTTTTTCCTTAAGTATTTGGTAGAATTGACCAATGAAGACATTTTTGATTTGGTTGTGGTTTAGGAGGCTAATAATTTCTCTCTCTTTTTTTTACAGTTTCACAATTTTTCTTTTTATTTTATGAAAAATAAAAGAAATTTTCATAACCAAATAAGAGAATAACAATAGTTTTTAAACTGTGTACCATTATCTCCAAAGTAGGTAATGTAAGATGTAAACCAAAAATATTCTTGCAAAAAAGAAAACCTATGTTAGTCTTAATAGATATAGCCCTGTTCTGATTATCCATTTGTCCTTATGTGATGTTTAGAAATCTGTGTATGTCAGGGAGTTGGTTTAGTTCATCTGACTTATCTTACTTGTCTGTGGGAAATTCTTCATAGTATTTCATTGTTATCCTTACAGCACTTAGGCTCACTAGTGAAGACCTTTCTTTCCTTCCTAATAATAGTTTGTATCTTCTCTGCTTCTTCTTAGCTTGGCTATAAATTTATCAATTTTATTTATCTTTCCAAGGAACCAGTTATTAGACTTATGTACTTCCTGCATTGTTCTCTGGTTTGTATTTTCATTGATTTCTTTTCCATGTCATTTCTTCTCTTTTCCTTGTTTTACTTTAAATTGTTATTTTTTTGTATTTCCTAAGGTAAAAACTTTGATCATCAGTGTTAGAAATTGTTTCTCTTCTAATATATGTATTTAATGCAGTAAATTTCTCCCTAATAATAGCTTTTACTGTATCTCATAAATTCCAATTAACTTGTGTTTTCATTTAGCTCTATATTTTTAATTTTTCTTGAGACTTCTTTGATTCATACACTGTTTAAAAGGTTAGTTACTTAAATCTCTATTGAAAGATGTTTGCTAATGTTTTCATTTCTATTTTTAGAACATTGATTTCTAGTTTCATTACACCGTTAACTGAAAATCTATTTTCTTTTATTTTCATTTCTTCAGAATTGGTTAGAATATGCTAGAATTTTCCAGAATTTGTTGAAACATGAGTGGCTCAGAGTGCGGTATGTTCTGGTGACTAATCCCAATCAACTTTCTGGAGTACACATTGTGTGGTTGACTGCATCACTCTGTAAATATCAATTAGGTCTATTCGATTGATAAGCTGTTCAGGCCAACTGTACCCTTATTGATTATCGCTCTGCTTGATTTATCAATTACTGAAAAGGAATGTGGAAGTTTCCAACTGGTATTGGCTTTGTTTCTCTTTACTTGCAATCCTATTAGTTATTCACATTTTATTGTTAGGTGAACACACATGTAGGATTAATCGGTCTTAGAGAATTGGTTCCTGAATTGTAACAAAATGGCCCTTTATCCTTGATAATTTTCATTTTGCTGAAATGCGCTCTGTTTGAAATTTGGGTAGCCACTCCAGCTCTCTTTGATTTATCTTATCAGCTCATAAACTCTTCTTTCACTTTTCATTTACCCTGTGTGAGTCCATCTGTCCCAAGCTGCTTGTGTGCAGTCAACATGAAGGGCCATGCATCCTGTCCAGACCCATTTGCCATCATGGGCCCCGGATGCAAGGATGGTCCCAGTAAACTCTGTTACTCAGTGGCTCGTGACAGTCTCTGTTCTGTGTAAGGAAGGAATCACCTGAGGACACATTCTGAACAGACCACATTGTCAGCAAAGCCTGGCTGTGAGCCGCCATTCCTTTCCATTGGTGTATTTAGAATATTCACATATAAAATGAGCACAGAGATGGGTCAATATTTACCTCCCATTCCTTTCTAGTCATCACTCTCACTGTTTGTTCCTTTTCCCTACTTTCTTTGTTTCGCTATTTTCTGCTTGCAATTAAGTAATTTATAGGATTCTGTATCATCTTCTCTTGGGGTATCAATAATGTTTTATTTCAACTTTTAGTGGTTTCCTTAGAGTTTAAAATATACATTTTTAACTGACATAATCCTGCATTCAAATAATACGGTTCCACATCACATCTCCTGCTCTTTCTTTGTAATGCAACATTCACAGCTGCTTTCAACCTTAGCCTACACATCCCCACTTACCCATGCGCCTTTAGCAATCAACCCATTCTTATTACTATTACTTTAAATTTATTTATTTGTTTGTCTGTTTTGCAGCACTGGGAATTGAATCCAGCGCTTTTGCATTGAGCTACACCTTCAGCCCCTCCTCTTTTTACATTTTTGAGAAAAGTTCTCACTAAGCTACAAAGTTGTCCAAATTGGACTTAAAGTTGTGATCTTCCTGCCTCAGCCTGCAAGAGCAGTGGGATTGGAGGTGTATGCCAACACATCTGGCTAAATACTTACCTTAGCTGATTTTAAATCAATTAGGAATAAGAAAACTAAACATTTACTTTCATCAAAAGATTTGGTGAAATCTTTTGTAAACCAAAGATTTACTTTTGTTTTCTTCTCTGCACTTTTTCTTTCCTTGTGTAATGTGAATTCATGACCCATAGAAGATTTTCTTCTCACTAAAAATTTTCTGTTAAGATTTGTTGTAGATCTGCTGAGTTGGGGCTGAATTTGGCTCACGCTTGTTTGAGGAATTCTTCATTTTCCCTTCACTTAAAGGATGATTTTATTGGATAGAGAAGTCTAGTTTGATAGTATATTTTTGATCCATTTTAAAATTTCACCCCACTCTCTTCTTGCTTGCATGAGCACTGATAAGTGTACAGTGATTCTCACTCTTGCTCTTTACATAATGTTCTTCTCCTTCTTCTTTTTCTGATAATTCACCTATTTTTTCTTTCACATTGAATATGGTAAACCTCAATGTACAGCTTTTACTGAGCTTCCTGTCTGTGCTTTAGTGTCTATCATTAGCACTGGAAAGTTCTTAGCCCTTATCACTTCCAATTTATTTAGCATTTTTCTCTCTAATTCCCCTCTGACATTCCAGTGTCACACATTACACCTTATTAAATTATCCTCTGGTTCTTGCACTCTCTTTTCTTTTATGGCTTCCACATACAATATGTCTACTGATTCACCCCCTAAAAACACCCTCCCTTTCTGTTACAGTTATCTGGTTTCTTAGTATTTCCCTCCGAGTCTTTCCTCGAATTTGTCTCTCCCCTTACACGACCTGTGCATTCTTTCAGGCCACCTACATTGTACATTACAGCCGTTAACACAACAATAACAGCCATGCTAAATTCCAGTCTAATGCTCCCAACATCAGTGCTGTGACTCTGTGTGCTTCTGATGCTTGCTCCAGCTCTTCCAGTCATGGTTTTTCTTCTCTTTCTGTGTTCCCTGTCCTCACTCATTCCAAGCCGAAGCAGGTGTCCCTCTTCCTGTCTCTGCCAAGCTCCTCAGCAGTACCTGTGGCTTAGAGCTCTTTCAGCTGCAATCCTGTGCTACACAGGAGCCTTGTCACGGTGGTGGCAAGGAGTGGATGAGGAGGAACATTCTATAATCTTTAAATTACACCCCAGTGTTATAGAAGCCAGTATCTCTGGACTCCAGCCTCTACCCTACAAGTTTCTTTTTTCTTTTTTTTTTTTTCTTTGATGAGACAAGGAAATAGATGGGGCTAGTATGGGAGAAATATTCCTGCTCAAGGTAGAATACACTTCTGGAAAAAATATTCTTCCCAGTGTCAAGACCTGTGTTGTAGAGAAGGCTGTGGGGATACTGTGTGATATAATTTTAGTCAGGAACCTTCTGGAGTTCCTGGAGGTAAACACCAGGCAGTGTGTAAATCCAGGAGTTTCTCCCTCATGTCTGGCTACATTCAGGCTCCTGATAACCAAATCCCCACTTAAACATTCCCCTAAGTGCATGGATCTAGGTAGGCACACCTCAGCTGTGATGTCTGGATTTACTTGTCCCTGAAATTTTGCAGTGTTTTCCCTGCAGTCTCAGCTCTCTTGTGGGTCCAAAAATATAATCTGTGATTTTCATTTTGTTCAGTCTGTCTTTGTGAAAACCAGAATGACCATTTCCAAGATCTTTATCTGTTGGAACTACTTTCAAGGTCCTGAACATTTCCCAAAGGAGTGGATCCCTTTTCCCACCTCTATGGCCCTAAGGAAAGCCAGCCCAGTGTCTTTTGTGGAATTCTGTAAAAATTCCCTCACTCATCTCCCACTGCCACACTCACGCCCTGACTCCACTCTACTCTAAACACCAGCGTGGGGGAACAATTTTTTTTTTTTTTACTTTTTTTCAGTTATGATATTGTTTATTTTTTTTTCCTCATTGAGTTTATTGGTACATTTTAGGTACACAATACAGGTACATTCATTATTGGGATCTTGTACCTTTATATGGCAGGTCTTCGTTCTCATTTTTTCCCCTCGTCCCTGCTCTCCCTTCACCCTTCCTCCCCTCCCCCTTTACAAATACTTCATTTCCATTTGCCCATCAGTTGGAAACTGGATAAAGAGGATGTGGTTTTTCTATAAAATGGAATATTAGTCAGCCATAAAGAATGAAGAATTAGATTCATTTATAGGAAAATGGACACATATTGAGGATGTACTCCCAAGTGAAATAAATAAGTCACACGTGTAAATACCGAATAGTTTCTCTGGTGTGAATAAACTATAATAGTACATAAGATCCTAATGATATAACGGACAACGTGAAATAGGAAGAAAGGGGCTAAAGGTGTAGGGAAAGTGGGAAGGGTAGGGGAAAGCTAATAAATGGAAAAGAAAAAAGTATGAGAAAAGGAAAAACTGAGAGAACATTTTAAAAGGTTCATCACATTGGTTCCTCCTGGCCTCAAAGTCATCAGTCTAGCCAGAGAGAGTGAAGGGAATGCTCCTGTGCATAGACCTTCACCATCTCACAGAGGCAGAGCACCGTGAGATGAGAGCTCAGGAATATGAGGTCCTGTGGAAGTGAGCATCACTATTTGGGGAGATCACCACAGAGTGGAGAGATCATGAAGAGCCACGTGGGAAACAGAGGGGTGAGAGTCAGTAGCCAGAAAGAGAAGGGAATGCTGAAAAATAAGTTTGGGGGTGTAAAAGCATGTGGAATTCATTTCAGGTGATAAATTAAGGCAAAGATACTTCTGACTGCTAATCCTGATTTGTCAGCTCCCGTGGACTAAGGAACCGATCATGGATCAGTGGACTACACACCTCGGTGCGTCTGGGGCACCGCGGAGCTGTGACCTTGGTGCCAAGTGTGGTCTCCAGCCCATCCTGTCCTCCCTCTCCCTGCTCTGCTTCCCCACTGCCATCAGCCTCCCAGCTCCGCTTCACCACACCCTTCCATCACGATGCTCCCCCAGCTGACCACCGAACTCAGCTCCAGCAACTTGAGCCAGATTAAACCTCTCCTCCTTTAATCGTGGGTGCTGATCCTTGTATTTCATCAGCCAGAAAGCTGACTGGTACCAGCGCTGATCGCTCTTCAGAGCTCTGGGAATTGCTGTGAAACAGGAGACACCAGACACTCTAATGGCTCATGCCAGGGGAACAGATGGGGAGGAAGACAGAAAGTTGAGCTGAAACCTCTCAAAGGGAAGGCAGATACTTAGATACCCACTGCCATATTTCAGCAGCTGGAATAAACTTAATTCCCTACAAAGGTTGAGCAAGAGAAACTGAACATGTGACATACCTGTCAGAGCCGAGGGTAGGAATAAGCTAGCACAGCGAAACAAGGGCAGGTGGGAGAAAATGTGGACACTCAGTTATTGTCTTGATGTTATGGTACTTAATGAATACAGGTGTGAATGAATGAGTGAATGAATGAATGAAAATGAATGAATGTGCTCCAGCCCGTTGGCTTCCAAATACTCATGGCTTTATGGTTTTAGGATTATACAGAATAGGCAAATATTTTCCTGGGAAGAACAATCAATCTCAAAGACTAGGTGTGAATTCGAGGAGCAGTGATGCAAAAAGGCAATAAAAGATGAGACGTGAGGGCCTCTGACCCTCTTGAGAAGACGGTGTGCCTGTGCGCACTCACCTTGGAGACGGGCAGCGGCCAACCTCCCCGGCATGACGGTGAGTGAAAACCACAGCAAGACTCTCCTGTAGAAGCAGAAATCAAAGATGATTTTAACTTAAAAACAGCCAGTGGTTTTTTGCAGACCTTTCCCAAGCCCAGAAATCATAATTCAAATTATATTCAATAGTTCAAGAAGTACGCCACCACGTATGTTAGGATTCTCACGGCCGGCGAGAGGAGGCAGAAATCACCTCCATAAGTCACTCGAATTAATAAAGACCGCAGCCACGTCTTAGTCATTTACATTTATCTGCGTCAGACTTCTTTTGAGTGCACTAAATGTAAATCAGAACGAATAAAACCGTATAAAGAACACACAGTTCAAGAAAGACCAATGTTACTTATCATGCTGGATACAAAACTCTATACCTAAAGTTAGCAGATCAGCTAGAACAATGTATACAAAGGGGAATGAATGCTGACAGAGTCTGGCTCATTTGACATTTTTTAAAATCAATATTATTGATTTACAACATAAGGTATCAAATTTACTGGTCATCTTGATAGACACAAGCAAACTAATGATTCTTTGCAAATTAAATTAAAAACTAAAGAACAACTTCCACCTGTTAAAGGATAGCAATACAAAAAGGAACTTCCTTGGGATTAAGGAATAAGAGGGAGATATCTGATAAGCACTACTGTTCAAAATGAAGCAAATGTTTTAGCTAGTATCATAAGACCAAAAAAAAAATTTAAATCTAACATAAATCAAAAGGAACAAAAACAAAATTCTGTCTTTTATAGAAGATTTGGTTACATAATACAAAATAACCATGTGTACACATAAAATGTTTTAGAATGAATAAAAATAAATAACAAAGAAGCTGGTTACAAAAACAATATTCAAAACTCCTTGCATATTTACATATGAAATAAAAGAGACTTAAAAGAGGCAAAAATTATGATGATATCCAAACTATAAAATATCTAAAATAAATGAAACCAAATATTTACAAAACTATTACGGAGACCTTTATGGCTACTATGAACAGCACAAAGTAGAAAAGTGTAAATACAGATATGAAGAAAGTTGCACGACTGAAGTAGAAAAACACATCCATGGGTTGGAAGGTTCAATGTGGTAAAAACGTCATCTTTCCAAGGTTCAACTGAGGAATTGTTGTCATCCTCATTACACTTCAGTATGTTCCTTTTTCTTTTTTCTTTTCCTTATTTATTTATTGTTTGTGTGCAGGGATAGCCAGATGATCCAAAAAGTTCCTCTAATTCAAAACCTTAATACAGTTGCAAAAAAAAAAAAAAGAGAGAGAAAAAGAAGAAGAGAAAAAAGTGGAGATGGCAGCCTTATGATGTGATGTTTAAATGAAAAATAACAGAAAGGAAGGAGGAAGAGTCCATTTCTCAGAACAGATGAGCAGCACGGATTGTGGGCTCATCCAGGAAGAACGCTGGACTCACCAAGTAATTGTGTGGAAACAAAAGCATCTGTTTCTGGACAAAACCTAAGTCCAATCGCTTAGTATACTACATAGCTACTCAGTTCCAGCTAAATTAAAATCTAAATTTTAGCGGCAATATTTTGAAGTTTACAGTTTTATCAAGGCTGTAGATGACTGCTTTCTTAAGATAAAGGAAACATCGTCAGGGTAAATGTTGGTACACTTGACTCGGATACAAAATAAGTTGCATAGAAATATATCATAAAGATGTAAAAACATAAGCAATTTATTTATTAAAATTACAAATAAACCTATGAATTAACAATAAAAACCAGAAGTTATCCAGTTAGAAGTGAGCAAAAAGACTTCAACAGCCACCACAGGGAACAAAAGAAATACTTGATTAAATAGCCAACAAATACATGAAAATGTGGTCAGGACCATTGGCACTCAGGGAAAAAGGAAATTAAAGCTACAATGCAAACCTGAAAGTTTGACAACTATTGAAACATTGTGTTAATTGGGGTTTTTCAGAGAGATTCATTCAATATAATTGACTGTGATCAATAAATCAATTGATAAGTAAAAGGAGATTTACTAGCAAATTGGCTCACAGGATGGTGGAGACCACAAACTGGAGACCCAAAGATATTGGTAGCTTGTCTCCATCTAAGTGTGAAAGCATCAGAACCAGAGAATGACACCATGTGGCTCTTGGTGACAGCGGGGGCACCAGGGCCTTCAGGAGCAAGTCCTGGCATCCAAGCTCTGGATCGTGGAGGTGTGCAGTCCAAAGGCAGGAGAAGGGTGTGCCAGCTCCGAGCGAGCACTCAGCTACCATTTGTTCCCTTCTGGGACTCCCAATCAACTGGATGGCGTCCCCCTCTTTGATGGTGGGTTTTCCTCACCTGGTCCAGGACTCACAGCCAGTCTCTCCTGGAAAGACCCCCCCCCAGAAGACCCAGAAGCAATGCCTCACCAGTTACCTCAGCATTCCTTCAGTGCAGGGCACACCTAAAATTCACCATCTGGGCACCTCACACAAGAAAGAGCTAGGATGTGGAGCTGTGGCCTTTGTCACACACAGCAGGTAAGTGTGCAGATTCTAAGTGGATAAATTGCCTTTGCTAATTTTGTGTTGCGACAACAGAGTACTCAGTGCTGAGTGATTTATAGTGTATCACTTTACATCTCTGGGGGCTGGGAAGTGCCAGATCAAGGGCTTCCGGCTTTAGCACCCACTGGCAGAGAGCAAGAGGGAGCAAGAGTGAAGCAAAGGAGGGAGAGAGGCACCCTTTCAGGAGATACTCACTGCTGCAGAAGGAGCTCAGTGGAAGTGATTCACTTCTGACCACCCAGGCCTAGGCACCTCTCAAAGGCCCCCCTCTTAATGCAATATTACAGGGACAAGGTTACAATGTCACAGTCACTGTTACGTCCCCACATGGGTTTCGGAGGGGACATTCAAACAAACACTATTCTACATGCCATTTTTGGCAGAAGCCAACACCTATACATTTATCATTCATCCTTAGGTATAGATGTTAAAGCAACTGTCCTAGGCATCCTGTACAAGAATGTACCAAAACAGCACTCTTTCTTGTAGCAGCCAAACCCTGGAAACAGCTTAAATTTCCATCAACGGTAGAATAGATAAATTGCAGCACATTTACAATGAAATGTTGCAAAGCAAAAAAAGAAAAAAATGGTAATACAGCCATGGGCAACAACATAGATAAATCTTAGACATGTAATTTTGAGCAAAATAACCAGGTCACAGAAGAGAATCAATGGTATAATTCTATTCATGTGAATTTCAAAACTAGGCAAAATCCAACATCTCATTCTTTAAATATTCATGCACTGGCGATAAAAATCATATTTACAAAAGACAAGAGAATACTATTACAAACATCAAAAATAGCTCAAGGGAAAGGGTGGAAAGAACATACTGGGGTTGTACTTGTAGGGACAAAATCTTATTTTTTATCTCAGTAGTGATAACATTATTTACATTATCATCACTCCTTAAACCCTTCCTGTAGTATTTCTAGCCTTTCTTGTTTCCTGTTGTTTTGATTACTAGGATTCTTATCAGACAATAAAATAAGAAGTAACATTGTATGTTATTAAGGCATACACTGTGCTGGTGATCCATGCACTAATTAGGATAATTAGAGTGAGTAGTGAGAGTGGACGGCTGGGTGGGGAGTCAGTTTTGGAAAGGGAGACTCAACAATGTGACAGGCAGCCCTCCTTAGCTATCCAAGAAAATGAAATCACTGGATGGGCAGGTAAGATATTTTGAAAGTTTTAAATGTATTCATATAATGGGGGTGGCACAACAATGCACATGGATCTACAAATCCTTAGAATGAGTATACACACCCACACACACACCCACACCCACACATACACAGGAAGCTATGGGAAGACAGCATTGCAATACCCAGGTGGCTGGCTCACTTGGTGAAGAGTGTTCAAGCACTAAGCCATCTGCTTATTGGGAAAATGAAATAAGCTTTTCCTCAGGTATTTCTGTTCATTTTTGAAGGTGCTACCTCAGAAGTGCATGAAGGTTTGGCTATAACTGAAACTGAGGCATCCAGGCAAAATCCCAGCCAAAAGTTATACTTGTGAGACACAGGAAAGGAGAACCTATTCAGAAGCCAGAGAAAGAGATGTGCAAATGGTGTGAAAATAATGAAAATAGACTTAAATAGGTCTCCTCTCTTGGGATGTTGCCCTGTTTGTCAGCCCCAGTGATGAATCCTGACAGGAAAAGAACCTTTCCTCTCCACCTGGGCTGCACCAACCCTCAGCTTGGCCTGCATCTCCAAATCTGAACTCAGTCTTATTCCACTTATTTTTAGTGTCAGTAGGACCAACCATGTGGTTCTCATGAGTAGAATTTGGCTACTCAGGAGAACTCATGGCTACTCATGAGTAGAATTCGTGATATTGTGACCTGTCTTGCCAGAACACCACCACCTTCCTTGCTAATTTTTAAGATTCAAGCTGCCTTCTTGAAAAGTGTCCTAAGGAGGGGGACACACAGTAAGAGCCCCAAGCAAGAAACAGGGAGGAACTCAAGCCCTGGGGATTACAACAGACAAGGGACTAGCAACAGGAATTCCACATCTGCTCAGGATGGATTGTTGGCCATTTGTGTTTTGAGATGAAACCATGGCCCTGTTCAGCACATTCTTGCACCTTAGAGGAGATACTGAGCAGAGGTTCATCTAAGTCAGACCTAAACACTGAAACTCAAAGACTGAGTCATCAGAAATGGATGTGGTGTCCAACACCAAGTCCATGGTGTTTAGGACCTGAGTACATAAGGAACACACCAGCCACATAAACCCAAATCACTTGGTAATGAAGGGTCCTTGGAACATCTCAAACCAGGACACAATCAGTCACGTCAAATACAGTTGAAGTGAAGACAACAATTGTCTTTTTAAAGACAATCTTTAGGAAATTAAATTCTAAAGAAAATAAAGGGAAAAAAAGCTAAAAGGAGTGGATCATTGCACTTCTAGAATGACAAAATAAGAATCTCAGGAGACCAACTTCTCAGTGAAATATGTAAAATGCATAGGAAATACAACCATGGTTGAACTGGTCCTGAGGGCATGCAGTAAATAAGTGATTTTTTCGGAAAGCTACTAAAATTCACTAAGAACACGACAGCCTGTGGTTTTGAATTATAGTATCCTCCTTGTCTCATCCTTATAGAAGAAACTCTGTCCCAGACTGGTTCAGCCAAGCACTGCTGGCTTACATTTCCCCAACTGTGGCCCAAGGGTTGTGATATCGCCCCCAAAGAAAAGGACAACAGCAAGAATCCTCAAGGCAGAGGCTGTGTGCCGTCTCCTCCTCTGCTATCCCTGGTGACTGTGAGATCTCTCCCAGGTGAGTAACACTGAGAATCTTGTGGTTCCCTGCAGCCTTGTTAGTGGTTTCCACTCTGGAAGACCAGAGGCTACGGAACCATGCTCAGCACTCCGATCCCAAAGCACAGGGTCACTGGGAAAGGAATAGACCCCTGCCTGCTCCCACTCCCCAGTGCAAGGGAGAGAGAGCATGGCTCAGGGATTCTCCAAAGGCAGCCAGCAGGCTACAAACGAGAGCCAGGAAAAGAGACATCAAAGACCAGCCTTTGCTGGGTCACAACAAACCACATTGCTGACTTCCACAGCATGCGTGTGAAGGAGCCTGAGAGCCATCAGATGGGATTGTGGAGTTACGTGTGCTCAAAGCATCAAGGAGCCAGTGATCAGTGAGCTTCACACTCTAGTGTGTTGTGCAAATGAGACAGAAGGAAGCCTGACACAGCCATTGTCCTCCGGGAGAGATGGTGCAGCTCTGGAGAGCTGTCAGAGGTGTCACACAAGGAGCGCATCCTGAGGACCGCTCGGCCAGTCAATACACAGGTGAACAAATAGGATGGTAACCGCACACAGCAGGGTAAGCTCAGTGCCCAGAGTTGCCCTAACATGTCGCCTGATGTGTCCAGTTTCTAACAATAAATCATGAAATCTGAAAAGAAACAGAATGTATACAACATGGAGTAAAAATGCAGCAGAATTTGCCTATAAGAGTAACTAAAAGTTGTTTTAACAATTTCAGAGTAGCCATATGTGTATGTTTTCAAACAAATAAAGGATAGCATAAATCCATGAATTAAGTAAAGCAAGTTATGCATGTTCAAAGAAATAAGAGAAACTACAAATTGAGTAAAGCAAGTTATAATGTCAGTGTCTGACTAAGTAGTCTGTATCAATAAAGATAAATTATAAATATGAAATCATCTGGAAATTCTGTTGTTGAGAAGTATATTAACTGTAATGAAAAATTCTGTAGAGTGGTTAAACAGTAGACACACTAGCAGAAGAAAGAAATGGCAACCTCCCAGGTAGAGCAATAAAAATTATATAATCTGAAGAAAAGAGAGGATAAATGGGTAAGAAAATAAGCAGTCCCAGATGACTGTGCGACACCAGTAAATGAAAACTCTGAAGAAAACATTAGAAGAAATACGGCTCATTCCATATTTGATGACAAACAGGAGTTGGTAAGCCTGGAAGCTCAGCAGGCTCCAGGTACACTAAATGCAGAAAGATGTGTGCATGCGCACACACACACACACACACACACACACACACACACACACCATAGTAAAAACACTGAAAACCAAACATAGGAGAACACTGTGCAAACCACAGAGATAAGTGAATCGTCCTTTCTCAGGGAATCCCAATATGATGAAGAGCTGGACTCTTATCACAAACAATAGGAGGCAAAAGGCAGTGGGTGGCAGCCAGTTTTGTGCCACTGTAGCAGGAAATACCAACCAAGTAATTTATAGAGAACAGAAATTTGGTCTCTTAATCTGGAAGCTGGAGAGAGCAAGATCCACCCACTGGCATCTTTGAGGGGCAGCTTTCTCACATGTTCTCACCCTATAGAAGCAGAGGCCTGGCAGCAAACTCTCCCACCAGGCCCCTCTGAGAAACCCGGGTCTCATGTACGCAGGAGGCACCCCATGCCCTAATCACCCTGGAGGCCAGGTCTCTGCCTCTGCTCTGGAGTTTGGAGCAGACTCATTCAAGCCATAACATAGTGAGCAATACTTCAAAATGTGCAAATGAATACAAAACACAACAAAAATATTTGAGCTTTCATATTTGGGGTCTCTGTTTCTTTTGGCACCTCCTCCTTCCTGGCTGCTCTGAGAGGAGACCACACACGGACCACCACATTGTGCTCTCTCTGTGTGAGCACATGACAGCTAGGAAGCACAGACCGGGAGCTCTGGGAAACCAGAGGCAAGAGACACCTCTCTCCATGTAGGTCATTTTCCCAGGTATTTTGTCTCAGCAGGGAAAAGCTAACAAAGCTCTGACTCTTATTCCTCCCCCACAAACAAATCATTCAAAATGGAGAAATAAAGACATCCCTAAATTAACACAAACCATAAGTAAATTGCTTTGCAAGCAATTCTAAAAAAGGTTTTCATGACGGAAGAAAATGACCCCAGGTTGTAATTCCAATCTATATGAAAGGCCAAAGAGCACTAAGAAGAAGAATTGTGTAGTATAAAAGGCACTGTATGTTTATTTCTCTTTCTTTTTTTCTCTTAACAGACTTTTCTCTAAATTGTATTAAAATATATATGCAACAGTACTTATAGGCTTATAACATACAGAATTTTAATGAATATGCCAAATATAGCACAGATACTATGTATAGGGGAACACAGCAACAAAGAGCTGGCATTTTTAGGAACTTGAATCTAAATGAAAAATTAGGAAAACCAGAGAAGGTAAATATAAAAACTAATATAAGAAATCCTGTAAGTATGTACGTGTTCTTTCTTTTCTCAGCCTGTATAAAATGTTAACTTAGAGAAAGTAATAAATATAATAATGTACTGCTGGGCTTATAATGTCTATAAAATTAATAGTATAAGAAAGACAAAAAGGAATTCAGCAATCTAAGAGTAATATCTCCATATCACACTAGAGTTTAGTTACTATAAACCTAAGGTGGGTTCAGATAAACTGAAATAAGTATTATGAGCCATAGGAAACTACTACAAAAATAACTCAAAACATAGTTTAAAAAAAGCCTAAAGTTATTAAGTTTTATAATAGAAAATAATGTAAAGATGAAATAGAGAAAGAAATATATGATATATAAAAAATGAAATGTAAAAAAGACAAATTCATATAGTAGGTCTATAAGTCTATAATAGCATTAATATGTACATGCATCCTAGTATGTATCACATTGTAGCCATTAAGGATATACCCCCAAAATATAGCTGTAGTGGCTATACTGTCAGAGAAAAAACAATTTTTGAAACACATAAAATAATGCTATTAAGAAATAAAAAATTAAAATAATGCATGTATCAATACCCTCTCTGGAGAAAGATGGTCTCCTTAATAAATGGGGCTGGAAAAATTGGGTTTCAACTTGCCAAAGATTAAAAATAGGCCAATAACTCTCACCATCCACTAAACTAAAATCGAAATGGATTGAAGATTTAAATATTAAGACAGAAACACTAAACTGGGAGGAAGAGAGGTTAGGTAGCACTCTGGAAAACATTGGCATAGGAAAAGGTTTCATGCACAAAAACCTCAGTTGCCCATGATCTAGCACAAACAAGCATAAATGGTATCTCGTCTTATTAAAAAGTTCCTGCACAGCAAGAGAAGCCACCAACAGTGTGAAGAGACAACCCACAATGTGGGAAAAATATTTACCAGCTGTTTCTCAGACAAAGTTCTACTATCTAGAATATACAAAGAACTTAAAAAAATCAGACCTCCAAATTTAAAGACCCAGTCCAAAAATGGGCATCTGAAATGAACAAACATTTCTCAGAGAAAGATGTAGAAATAGTGAATAAACATATGGAAAAAAATATTCAGCATCACTGGTCATTTGAGAGATGAAAATGAAAACAACACTGAGATTTCACTTCACCCCGGAAAGAATGGCTATCAAGAAATCAATAACAAATGCTGGCGAGGCATTGGGGAGAGAGGAACCCTTCTCCATCGTTGGCAGGAGTGCAGACTGGGGCAACCACTGTGAAAGTCAGTATGGAGATTCCTTAAACAACTAGGATTAGAAGTCCCATTTGACCCAGCTATTCCCCTACTGGATATCTTTCCAAAGGAATTAAAAGATTCATACCACAGTGATATATGCACACCCATGGTTATAGAGGCACAGTTTGTTAATAGCTAAAGCGTGGAAACAGCCCAATTGCCCATCAACTGGAGACTGAATAAAGAAGATGTAGATTTTTTATAAAATGAAGTACCACTCAGCCATAAAGAATGAGAAACTAGAGACATTTACAGCTAAGTGGATGCTCATTAAAGTCATACTCAAGTGAAATAAATAGGACTCATATGTGTAAATACTTAATAATTTCTCTGGTGTGAGTAACTGAAAGTGCAAATAAGGATCAAAATGTATAATAGATAATGTGAAATAGGAAGAAAAAGTTCAAAAGGGTAGGGAAATTGAATATGAAGGGAACAAATATAAGAAAAGATAAAAATGGCAACAAAGTCTTTGCAAATAGGGAGGGGTGGAGGGGTTGAAAGGAGGGCACGGGAAAGAGGAAAATACTAAAAATCAAGACATATTATGTAAAGGTACAAATTTCCAGCTATGAACAACATATTGTATACTTAAAATGTACCAATAAAGTTAATGAATTTTTTAATGAATAAATAATAAAAATATCAATATTCCAGTTATAAAAACATATGTACCTAACAATGGAGCAAAAATACATGAAGCAAAACTTGAAACCATTAAAGGGAAAGTTTAAGCACATTTCTTAAAATGAATATAACAGCTAAATAAATTGACTTACTGGGTAGAATAGTTAAATGGATGGAATGACTACAGAATGAGTAAATGGATAAAATACCAAAAATATGAACAAAATAGCTGGCGATTTACCTCAGTGGCACCATACCTGCCTCACAAGCTCAAGGACCTGAGTTCAATCTCTGGTATCAAAACGAAGAACAAAATGACAAACTAAAGAGATCTAAGAGACAATGATATAGCACTCTACCCCACTAGAAAATACACACAACTTGTCGAGTGCTAATGAAACATTGTCCAACATAGAAACAAAATGCCAATAAATGAGCTTAGAAGAATGGAATTCATATGAAGAATGCTCTCCAATCCCAATTAAATATTAAAGAAATTTAGAGAACTCACACATATGAAAATTAAACAACAAACTCCTAAACTTTAAAGAATAAAGCAAAAGGAAAAGTAGCAAATACTTTGAAAATGATTGAAAATCAAATCGCAACTGTAAAAGTCTATATTTACAAAAATAAGAAGACCCCCAAATCAACAACCTAAATGTGTAAGCAGAAAATAAGCAGAAAGAGGGAGGGAAATAATATAGGTTCGAGAATAAATTAACAACATAGTGAACTGAAATATAGAGAGCACTGATAAAATTTGTCAAAGGTTTAGTTAAGGTGAACAAGACAAAGAGAGAAGACAAAATAAATAAAATCAAAAATGAAAGGGGAGGCATGACTGTCAAATTTGAAGAAAAAAGCAAGATTATTCAAAAATTATAAAAATTATATACAACTAAATTATATTTTTAGATGAAATAGAAAAATACCTTGAAATATGCAAACTAACTAAAGAAACAGATTCAAGAAAAATTAGAAAATCTCTGGGGGTTATAACAAGTAGAAGTTAGGTAAGTAATTAAAACACTACCCCAGTATAAGCCCAGCTTCACATGGCTTTACTGGTGAATTCTAACAGCTAAAGAAGAATTAATATCAATTCCTCCAAACTCTCAAAATGCAGAAGAGAAAAAAATAGAAGCAGATGGAAATGGCTATCATCACCTCCTGTGATTATATTACCTGCATAGTATTACCCTTGTACTGAAACCAGAAACAGAAACCAAAAGAAAAGAAAACTAGAGATAAGTGACAAAATACTGAAAAATCAAATGCATCAACACATAAAAAAGATTATATACCACGAATAATTGAAATGTATCCCAGTAACACATGCTTGGTTTCATGTCCAAAACCCAGTTAACGCAATACATAAACCGTATCAGTAGAATAAAGCACACAGTCCACAAGCATCTCGGTAGGTGTAGGACAATCACTTGACAAATTCAACATTCTTTCATAATTAAAAAAACAGAGAATAAACTAGAACTAGAAAAGAACTCATTGAACCCGATTAGGGACATATACCAAATATCCAGCATTCTATATAACAGTGGATGACTGGATTCTAAGCCTATAAATGTAAGATCAGGATCAAGGATGCATGTCCACTCTTAGTATCTCTAAGTTATATTAGAATGAGAGCAAAGACAACTGATTTAAAAACATATAATAATGAGCCAGGTGTGGTGGTGCATGCCTGTAATCCAGCTCTTGGGAGGCTGAGGCAGTAGGATTGCTGTGAGTTCAAGACCAGCCGGGTACACAGTGA
>NW_022900929.1:27836478-27897164 GCF_012274545.1 Fukomys damarensis
AGCATCTAAAAGGGTATAGAAGTAAAACTATATGCACTACTATATTTTCTTGTACATAGAAAATTAAATTATAATCTACAGAAAAAGTCAGTAGAACTCATTCAAGTTGAGCTTGGTAGGCTGAAGGACCCCCGTTCAGCAATGAATTGTACAGCCCTGCACTGGATAGCGATGTTTTGTTCAATGAAAAACCACATATATGACACAGTCTTCCTATCTTTCATGTGTCCCATGTCTCCTGATGGTGTCAGTTTCTCTTGTACTTGATTTGATCTCAAGTTGATTTGTCCATAGCCACTCCTAAGTGTACAAAACCCACTGCTAATCATTCCAGTTAGGGGCCCCATTGACACCAATTAAACTGGATATAAAATTAGAAGTGATGAAGGATGATCAAGATAAAAAAGTAGTGATGTTCATGGCTTACTGCTCAGAAGCATCCCATTTTACCCTATGATCTTCAGTAATAAGAGAGTGCTGGAAACTGTTAAGTCGTCTGCTTCACAGAAGGCAATGAGACTCGCAAAGGTTTAAGAAGGACCAGTCTCCAACTTGAAGAACCTGCAACTGACCCTGTCCCTCTGCCGTGATGATTCTCACAAGGGCAAAAACTTGTATGCAATGTGGAAAGGGTCTAGAACCAATTACTGCCAGCTCTGGGTGGTGTCAGTAACTAAGTAGGCACTGTCCATGGCCCAGTGTGAAAGCGATTATGAGTCAGTGACTGCTGACTTGAAGGCAGCTGGCTATGTTTTGGAAACTATAGTCCACTGTGGAAAAAAAATCCTTTCCAGAGAGTGTCCTCAGCAACCCTCAATTCATGGAAGCAGTCTCTGTGAAGGCCACATGAGGCTCTATCATCTAAAGAGGACTCCTCAGCAGGTGAGATCATTGAGGCACACACTGCTCTGAGTCCATGTGCTTGTGTGTTAGTCCACCCTTGCTGCTGTACAAAATTTCCATAAGTTGTGTGGTTTATATATAATAAAAATCAATGTCTTGAGCTGTCAAGTCTGCCTGGGAAGGGAAGATGAGGGCACCAGGTGATTTGTGTAGCTCATGGGGACTGTGTCACCATGGACTGCACTTTCCCATGGTAAGGTGGAAAATGCTAATTCTATTCATGTGGGAAGAGCCTCAGAAAGGAACTACCTCCCAAACAGCCAACCTCCTAATACCACCATCTTGGAGTTAGCATGTCAACACACAAATTTTGGAAGGATGCAAACATGAAAACCACAGCCGCCTGCACTAAATAATGCATAAATAAAATTAAGAAAATTTCAATTACAAAAGCATCAAAGAAAATGAAATGCTGAATTACAAACAACAAGAAAGTGCAAGACTTACATTCTAAAAACTACAAAATACTGTTAAAATAACTAAGAATTTCAATATACAGAAAAGCACCCATGTTCATGACGCAAAGGATTTAATATTAAGATATTAATACCCCCAATTCTGATGTACAGATTCAATGCAATCTGTATCAAAATCTAGCCGACTTCTTTGTAGACCTTGACAGGCTGATTCAAAACTTCATATCCAATTGAACAGGACCTATCATAATGAAAATAATGACAAAAAGAAAAAAGTAGAAGATTCATACTTTGCAATTTCAAATCTTACTATGCAGTGGCAATAAACAAGACAGTGTGGTACTGGCATAAAGAAAGGTATATAATAAAGATCAATGATGTAGAATGGAAATTACATAAATAAACCTATGTGTATGTGGTCCACTGATTTTCAACAAGGGTTTCAAGATCATCAAAAGGAGAAAAACGTCTTTCTTGTCAGTGTAGGAGCAGCTGGGTAGATTGATAGAAGACTGAAGGTCAACCCCACTTCAAAACATACTTAAAAACTAACTCACAGATGTAAGTATGAGTTAAGCCCATAAAACATTTAGGATGAAATTTAAGGGTAACTTGCTATGATGGTCCTGGTATTTCTGTCCTAGATATGACACCAAAACAGAAACAACCAAAACTTTACGCAAATTTTGCTTTTGCAAAGTTAAAAATTTTTTGTGCCGCCAAGAACATATCTGCGAAAGTGAAAAGGTAGATTGTAAAATGAGAC
This sequence comes from Fukomys damarensis, assembly GCF_012274545.1. NCBI lineage: Eukaryota > Metazoa > Chordata > Mammalia > Rodentia > Bathyergidae > Fukomys > Fukomys damarensis. Next base: position 27,838,564 of record NW_022900929.1, read on the forward strand.
AAAATGTTTGAAAAAGCATTTATCTCTTAAGAGAACCCGGATTGAGCATACACAAATGACTCTTACAAATCAATAATACGAAGAAAAATAACCCACTTTCTAATGTGTATAAACACTCTAGGTATGTCTCCAGAGATGACATGCAAGTGAACTTACGCATGAGAAAAACGTTCAACACCGTGGGTCCTCAAGAAAACGCAAACCCAAGTTCCTATGCAGAGCTACTTCACACCCACCAGCAGGACGATACGAAAAACAAGTCCGACGGTAAGGATTGTAGCAGAGGATGTTGAGAAGGCAGATCTCTTGTGTGTGTGGTGCTTCTGGCACTGTAAAATGGTACATGTGCTTTGCGACTTGTCTGGCGTGCCCTCAGATTATTCGAAATAGTTACCGTGTGACTCACAGTTCCATTCTTGAGTCAGAGATGCAAGAGGAAAAAAAAAACATAACCGCACAAAAATATGGACACAAATGCTCCTGGCAGCAGCATTCAGAAGAGCCCCAAATGGAATAGTTCCACGGCCACTATCACATAAACACACAGAGGATGAAGTACCAAGGCTCTACAGATCACTCGGGGGGAGACTTTGAAATCACTGCGCTACCGGAAAGAAGCGAGCCACAAGACTACATGTTACACGATTTCGTTTTTATGCAATGCCGGGGACAGGGAACTTTCAAGACAGAAAAGAGCTCGGGGGTTGCCTAGGGTTGAGAAGAGAGTGAGACTGAGTGGCAGTGAATAAATGGTGTGAGGTTCCCTTGGCAGATGATGAAAAATGTTCTAAAATTCATTGTGTTCATAGCGGTACAATTCCGCGAATGTGCTAAAACCACTGAAGTATGCAAAGAACAGCAGAGGCCAGTGGAAATTTAACAGGGAAAGGACATCAAATAAGGATTTAATATGTTTTCCTAGCAGTAATGAAGACCAACTGAAGCACAAAGCTTTTCTTTTCAAACTGAATCATTTCCTTGTATCAAGAAAAAAATAGCATTCTTTTTTATTTTTAATCCCTCTGGACTCATTGTCTTTCTTCTTCCTGTTTTTTTTTTCTCTTCCTTTTTCTTACATAGACAACAAGGAGAGATAAAAGTAATAGCATTCTTTTTTATTTTTAATCCCTCTGGACTCATTGTCTTTCTTCTTCCTGTTTTTTTTCTCTTCCTTTTTCTTACATAGACAACAAGTCTCAGAAAAGGAGAGATAAAATGAAAAAATGGAAATAAAGTGTTTGTAAATGGGGAGGGGAGGAGGGAGCGAAGGGAGGGCAGGGACAAAGGAAAAAATGAGAACCAAGACCTGTCATGTAAAGGTACAAGATCCCAATAATGAATGTAACTGTAGGTCTACCTAAAATGTACCAATAAACTCAATGAGGAAAAAGAAAAAAGAAAAGAAGAGATAACTGTGGCTATTTAATCATCTCCATTTACAACAACAGGTTATCACGTTATTCAAAATTCTGTGGAATCCGTGCCAGATTCTGAGCCTATATCTATCTCTACAGTAGTATAGACAAAGCTGAAATCATTATTCCCCCTGTAGTGCACAGGGGTGACACACTTATAAACTGTAACGTTCGTCCCAGCCACTCCCCTTTTCCGCCCATTACCTTAGTCGACACATGGTCACTGGAGCATGCGTATCACACTGAGAAGTAAAAAAATAGCATTCTTTTTTATTTTTAATCCCTCTGGACTCATTGTCTTTCTTCTTCCTGTTTTTTTTTTCTCTTCCTTTTTCTTACATAGACAACAAGGAGAGATAAAAGGAAAAAATGGAAATAAAGTGTTTGTAAATGGGGAGGGGAGGAGGGAGCGAAGGGAGGGCAGGGACAAAGGAAAAAATGAGAACCAAGACCTGTCATGTAAAGGTACAAGATCCCAATAATGAATGTAACTGTACGTCTACCTAAAATGTACCAATAAACTCAATGAGGAAAAAAAAAGAAAAGAAGAGATAACTGTGGCTATTTAATCATCTCCATTTACAACAACAGGTTATCACGTTATTCAAAATTCTGTGGAATCCGTGCCAGATTCTGAGCCTATATCTATCTCTACAGTAGTATAGACAAAGCTGAAATCATTATTCCCCCTGTAGTGCACAGGGGTGACACACTTAAAAACTATAACGTTCGTCCCAGCCACTCCCCTTTTCCGCCCATTACCTTAGTGGACACATGGTCACCGGAGCATGCGTATCACACTGAGAACACGCAGTTCTCTCGCCGAGCTCTGTTCCAAAAGTCACCACTGGAAAATAGAGATGTAGGTGCTCCAGGACACACTGAGATTCAGTCTCAGTGCGGCCATCGGATCTTCATTGCACTGAGTTGTTCTAGTCTCAATTTGTTGTCTCCCTAGAACTAGAAACCAGTGAGTCATCAGTGTTCTCCTCTCTCCAACCCCAAAAGGAGAATTTCACTGCCTTGGGCTCCCTGACCTGTCATCACTGCCCCTGAGGCCCCTATGATATCCAAGCCCTGGCTGGAACCTCTCCTACATCTTGGCAATGGCCACCATGCTTGGGCTTCGACAACACTGGTCTCGGGGTTTCCAGAGCACTCCTGTCTGTCTGCTGCACCCTTCCACTCTGTCCCCACTGTCCTCTTCTGTGCCCCCAGCTCTATCCACCATGTGCCTGGGACAGTCCTCTTCCATCATCAGAAGTCACGCAGTCTCAAACTCCACACCTCATTTCTTTTCTGAACTTCAGAGGCCAGCACACTCCATTGCTCACCCAATTCTGCTCACTGCACATTTAATTATTTGAGTAAACTCATACACTTCTCTTTAAAATTAAATCCAGTATAGATTTAACTCATTAGGAGCACTCAATATAACTACTATGGTAGCAAGTAACCTTAAACTCTCAAAATCAGTAGATAATTGAATACATATGAATAATCTCCTTTACTTTAAAAAGTGTTCTCTCCATCATCAGAAGTCACGCAGTCTCAAACTCCACACCTCATTTCTTTTCTGAACTTCAGAGGCCAGCACACTCCATTGCTCACCCAATTCTGCTCACTGCACATTTAATTATTTGAGTAAACTCATACACTTCTCTTTAAAATTAAATCCAGTATAGATTTAACTCATTAGGAGCACTCAGTATAACTACTATGGTAGCAAGTAACCTTAAACTCTCAAAAACCAGTAGATAATTGAATACATATGAATAATCTCCTTTACTTTAAAAAGTGTTTTGGCATGTGCACATATAAAAAATTGGGAAAGAGCTCAAGTTATGGAATTTATCAGGAATTTGTGTATTCCTTATATTTTTGATAACTAACAATTTCTGAAATGAATATAAATTATCGTTTTTATACATTATAAAACTATTCTGATTTTGGAAAGGAAGAAATGATTGGTCCTGGCAATTTAAAGTTTACTTTAAAAACAGGCCTAGTAGAGTTTGAAGGCTTTTTATTGTATTAAATTTCAGGGAAAATAGAGCATCTACTCCGCCAGCCACTGACCTTCGGGTTTGCATAGCAGTGAATGGAATGTTCTTCCTTCCATTTCATGGATGAAGAAATCGAAGAAAGGAGAGTTAAGCAAACTTGCTCAGTGTCACCAAGCGAGCAGGTTGAAAAGTCAGGATATGTGCTCAGGAAGCTAGGATTTTTTCAGTAATCAACTAATAATATCAGTGTCTCTAGAGTCATTCTGCTATGTTTCCAGATCTAAAGCCCAAATAAATAGGTAAGTAGATCAATGGACCATTCAGTCATGGCTGCATGTATAGTTTCAAGGTAAAATATGTCAGGAGATATGTGCCCGAGAGAATGGTTCAAATTAAAGTCAGTTTCAATTAAAATAAAACCATTTCTGACAATTGCCTGCATATGAAATTTCTATAATGAAGCAAATATGCTGTTAAAGAAAAACACAGTAATGTCAGATTATCATTAATTTATCTGCCATCTGCACAGATTATGCCTTCACCTTAAAGAATGTTTATAATTGTGGATGAATGAAAATTGGCTTTTCCAGTCATCTGGAAAATTTGCCCACATGATGTATATTTAAACTAGTGCTTGAAAGTCAGTGGGTTGCTTCTCTGTGTCTAATCGAAGTGAACAGTTCATAACAAAAGTAAAGAAATGAGTAAGTAGTGATGATCACACATGGCCAAATACTACATGCACTAAATTATTACTTATCCAGATAAGCCTAGAGAGTAGGACAGAAAACTCTGCGTCACAGATGGAAAAGGAACCAGCTGGGAGAAAGGGGATTTCCAGAACTTCTACAGAAAGGAGCAATAGAAATGGGACAAGTGTGTTGAAATAAAGGGCAGGATTTCAAGGGGAGTGAATGGCCATGTGTCTCTCACTGTGGGAAAGGTTTTGTTTACACATTCACCATAGGTTCTGATCATGTTTCATGTATGTTTATGTCAATATACACACATACCTGCAGGTTAATTCTTTAGGACCAGTTATGTTTTGAAAAATATTTTAAGATGCATGTCTAATACATGCAAACGCCTGTTTTCAGAGGCTATATTTGCATCTCCCTTAACTCTCCAAGTACCAAGAAAATTTTTGTCAATGGCTGATTCGCTTGGAGATGATTTAGGCTGCTGATAAATTGTTAAATATTTTAGTATTATTTTGCTTGGAGTTGCACTGTCTAAATACGATTCATTTTGGTTTTACAGGTATTACAGAAAATTGCTAATGAGCTAAACTGGGACCAAAGAGAGTCCCTTCAACAGTAACCACCAGTAACAGACTGAGGTTCACCCTTGCACAACTGCATGGCTTGGTGAGCAGTTATGATCCAACGTGCATTTTGATTTTATGATCATATTTTTGAATAGCAAAAGTTATCTTCTAGGTGTGATAACCCCACTGCTATGTTTACACATAATGTGCAGTGTGGATGTTTTTCTTACACAAATTATTTGTGCCCATTCTGATAGCAGATTTTTGTTCATTTCATCACATTTTAACCTATTAATCAAACGAATGTTAATAGGAACTGCCAAATCCATGGAACCAAATTAGTATGCCCTGCAGTCCTTAGATATGACTTTGATACATTGTGTATTATTAGTCTCATTCACAGATGGATTTTATATTGTTATAAATAGATACAAGATTGGATGCCTTCAGGCAAACAGGGATGAGAAAAGTAACTGTTGGGTTGTTAATTTGGGAACCAACCCAGGAAATCCTCAAAGGAAGTTCAGACTGTAACAGGGTCACTGGGTGCTTTTGTCAGCCTCCTACCTTTGCCTGGGGCAGGACTGTCCCACCCACATAGAGTATGAGTCTCCTCTCCTACCCTCAGAGAACCCCATTTGCAATCACATCTGTACTGAGGTCACCTGAGAAGTCATCGGTTTCCCCAGAGGGTGTGGGAGCCATGAGGGGCTGTGCAGCAGTCCTACAATGGGTTCAATACATTCCTGACTCTTAGGCTCCACTAAAGGAGTGAAGCTCCTCCTGGGCAGACCTTCAGAATGATATTTTTTAGTTTTGATGGGATTTCGGAGAAGAGACTTTCTACCTCTCTGCGTAATAATCTGAGTCTAAGTAATGTTTTCCATCCTGCCCATGCCCATTGTCTTGACTGTATTGGTCTGCTTTTCCCTGTTGGGAACAAATACCTGACAACACAACTCAAAAGAGGAGAGATTGAATTTGGCTCACAGTTTCAGAGGATTCAGTCCATGGTTAGTTGCTCCAAGGCAGGAAAACTATGGCAGAAGGATGTGGTGGAGGAAAGACATTTAGTTCATGGCAACCAGGAAACAGAGCAGGAGAACAGTGCCAGGGAGGGAAGGTGAGGGATCAGATATATATGGTGCCCAAGTTCACACCTCCATGACCACCCAGACATAGCCAGAGTTGTGCTTCCCTAATCCCATAGGTGTCTCCAAAGCCAATCAATTTGGCAACTCAGCTTAATCACCACAGCCACCATTCCCTTACTGAGTGCCCCTGTATGGCCAACAATGTATCTCTTGGTGTGCTCTCCTGTTCAGATGTTTCTCTTCCCATTCCAGAGGGTGTTAGGTTTATTAGTCCATAAACAGGCATGTTAACTCTGAATTAAATGACATTTTGGTTACTTTGAGAGTCCCTAGCTCCCTGGAGTGGGCGACTAGGGAGGAAATTTTCATTCACGACAGAAAATGTTGTCAGCCCAGATTAATGGTGTGGCAGTGTGAGTCAGGAAACCAGCAGAGCCCGTGACACTGACAGAGGCCTTGGAACACACTCTCAAGGAAGGAGCTGTGGCCAGAGGCATCTGCCTGTGAGACAGGTGGTCCATCCACAGGTCAACAGGTACAGCAAATGGGCAGTGTATTCCATGTCTCTGGACCAGGCATCCCCACCACAGACTCACGGCCCAAGCCCTGCCTTAGAACTCACTAGGACGTAATGGGAGTGGCGCCCAAGATGAGAGTCATTCAAACCGCAAATCTGTTCTAACAAATAAAATAAAGAAAAAAAGAAACACAATATTTTCATTGCAATGCTTCAAATAAAGAGCATACTAAGGCAATAATATAAATATTGCTCAAAAATAAAAGATGAGATGAAGAGCGGTGGCCTGCAGAGTCCAAGGCCCAGAGTCCCCAACAAAGGAGACCCAACCAAGGGCCAGCATGCTCGGGCAGTCATTGTCCGGTGAGCCCTGGGGTCACACCACATTCTGCGCCCACACATTCAGCACCCATGACCTCATTGCCTCCCAAAAGTCCCTCCTCTGAACGCTTGCGCCTTTTCAGAGATTTTTTTTTTTCTTTTGGTACTTAAAATTGATACCCATGACCTCATCGCCTCCCAAAAGTTCCTCCTCTGAACGCTTGCGCCTTTTCAGAGATTTTTTTTTTTTCTTTTGGTACTTAAAATTGAACTCAGGCCCTCAGCATGGAGCTACTTCCAGGCCCTTGTTTTTTTAAAAAAATTTTTTTTTTAATTTTGAGACAGGTCTTTAAATTGCTCAAGCTGGGTTCAAATTTGCAACTCTCCCTCGTCAGCCTCCCAGAGTACTGAAGGCGCAGGCACGCACCGCTACACCCTACACCGGGGACATTTTTTATCCAACCATAACAAGCAGCCAGAACAGAGAGGAGTTGAGCCAGCACCAGGGAAGCAGCGGAACTGTTATTAGTGTCCTGCCAATGCACTTCCACTCTGGCACTCTGTACACCTCAGGATGCCAACCCCGTACCCCAAGTAGTGCTTAGGATTCTTCCCAGCCCTGGATCACGCCTGCAGCCTTCTCCCGGCAAATGTGTGTCGAAAATCACCCATTTGTGCATACGTGCCTTGTCATCTCTCCACAGAACCAGAAACAAAAAGAAAAAGCCTCCACCTCTTCCACTATGGACAGCGGGCCTATCTGTGGTCCGCGAGCCTGGACATAGGCGTCCGTCCAAAGGCTAAGAAAGCACTGGCAGCAGACGGGAGACAGATTGGACAAACTAAAAAGGGCAGCAAACCCCGAGTGGGATGAGAGGCTCAGGAGCAGATGGAGGCTGGGCGGGAGGAGGAGTCCAGGGAAGGCAAGCTCCTGGGGCCTGGGAGAAAGAGGCCACAGCAGGATCTATGCCTCTGGAGCTCACTGAGACCCTGGCTCTCTGAGCCGCGCCTCCGCAGTAGGGTGAGGCCTCCCCTGAGTCAGCGACCCTGCTTCCCGCACAAGGCCTTGAGGCGACCGCTGCTGCCTCTCCCGTACCTAGGTCCCCGTCCTCAGTCAGCGTCAGAGCTGCGACAGGGTCCCACATCCCTCCCCCCGCCCGGCCGCGCCCACCGCCCCAGGGTCCCACCCATCTCTGCAGGGCCCCACCCATCTCTCCCTGACCCAGCGCGTGCTGCAGGCGCCCCTCGCTGCTGCCAGGCCTCTGCTGCTGCCCAGCAACCCCAGCGCTCTTGCTGGAGCAGCACGGGTCTTCCAAGGACAAAGTGCCTGGCTCCGTGGAGCGGCCCGAATGAGCAGTCTGGGTGTGAATTTAACGTTCCCGGATGCAAGGCGGGCAGGTTAAATAGCCTCTCTTACTTGCCCTGCAGAGTGGAGCAAATTAGTAATTCAAGGTGGGAGGGATCTGTCTCCAGGTAAGGGATGAAGAGGAGAGGTTGTTAGGCTCATTGCCAGCCAGTTTTCCCGAAGATTGACTTTTTATCCTCTCTGCAAACACAGATTTTTGCTGGGGCTGTGCTTTGATTTTGGAACTCTCTGGTCCGAGAGGAATTTTTCTTCATACAGCACCTTAGACCTACTTCATACAGCCACGCAGGGAGCCCCTTACACCCACATCCCTGGACAAAGACCTACGCACATGCAGGTCTCCTTCCATAGCCAAAGCGGCCACACCCTTCTCACCACCCTGGAAGAGCCCCTGTTCCTGCCTGCAGCCTGTGGTCCTCACCCTACCCAATCCCAGCAGCCAAGAAGCTGCTCATCGTCCAACACCACAAACCCCTAAAGCCATTATGAGGTTTCATAAAAACTATCATCTAGCCGAGCACTTGGCTGGAAGCATTAAAATGAATACAGTCCATAAGAAATTATTATCTGGAAGGCAGAGGCTAAAGCTTCCACTTTTTGTTAAACCCGTAGAGCTCCATAATTCACAAACGCTTCATAGGAATGTGTTATTTGCTTTTAAAATTTCATAACATCGCAGCCGCTTGTATTCATTTATTTTTGACAAAGATAAATAGAAAAGAGCATGTTTGAAAGTCAGACAGACCTGCCATTGAATCTCAGTTTCTTTGCATCCTAATTATTTGGCTTTTGTGATCCTGTTTCCTCATCTAGAAAATGGAACTGATAATAGCTGCTTCACAGGAGGCTGTGGCCAAAAATTGAGATCATGTATATGCAATTACCCGCACTGTTCTGGAACAGAAGAGACACATATTACACTAATGTCTCCCTCTTTCCTTCCTATAGGACCAAAAAGGCATAAGAACATTCAAGTTTAGCCTCTCTCTTCAAACAGTATGTTCTTCCCTGTATAGTCTCTTAAAAACTAGATGTGTCATAATTAAATGAGAATCGGAACAACTCATAATTTTTCTTTGGAGAGGAATTAGTGCAGTCAGATTTCCTAGGCAACAAATGGAAACTGTACCATAGAAGAGGAATTTAATTATTAAATGAAAGTCTTTCTCCAGATACCAGCCTATGAAAGAAGAAAATTTATGTGGGAAAGAGGGTGCACAGGAGAGAGAATCCAAGAAAAGAAAGTAATTTGAGAAATAAAAGGACCCCGAAGAAATGTTACCAGTGCCATGGGCCAGCTTGCACTGGAAAGCACACATTTTCCCCTGCAGTGACTGGCTGTGTGCAGTTGTGGCTTGCTGCTGCCTCTGGCAGATGAGGGCGGAGGTCTGTGACTGCTGTCCCGAAGTGAACCCCTGCCAGGGGACAAGCCACCTGCAGCAGAACAGAGTGTTTAAAGGCACATCCTGTTGCCTTATTTTGACTCTGATACATACCTCAGATTATATGGAACCCTCATTCTAGAGAAAGGAAATCTTCCATGGCAGGCAGGTGTTCAAACTGGTACATGCAGTAATGACAGACCACCGGGCTCCCAGGAGCAGGGATCAGCACTGAGCTTTCAGAAAAAGTGGACTTGCCCAGGAAATGTGAGACCAAGACCAGCATGTCCAAACACCTTTGAAATCATAGCAACAAGAGTGGACCTCAGGATGGTCAGTCATAAATACAGTGGTGGACACTGCCGTGGACTGGATGTCACCACCTTAACCCATAGGTTGAATCCCTAACCTCAAAGTATAGGAGATGGACGTTAGGGAGTAATTAGGGTGAATGAGGTCATGAGGGTGAGGCCTTCATCCTGGGATTAGTGCCCTTATAAGAAGAAACCAGAAACCCCATTGCTTCTTTGCTCTCTCTACCAGGTGACAATACAAGAATGTGGCTGTCTATAAGCAGAGAAAAGATTCTTTCCTGTGGAACCCAATCAGGCACCTTCAATTTCCCAGCTGGTCCCCGGGACTGTGAGAGTTGGAGTCCTGCTCTCTCAGCTCCCAAGTCTGGTGGCTCATTAGGAGCTCAGGCTGAATAAGCCAGATACGAACTAGTAGCTTACAAGCATCTCACACCCATTTGGCACACACTGAGTGCTGAAGAATATGGAGATTGCAGGATGGAAGAAACATGAGTAGGGTAGCCATGTAAGGAAGCAACTATCCCTGTCCTCCCTCAGGTCACTGTCATCAGAAAGGTCAGCTCAGAGCTAAATTATCCAAACAGCCTATCTCCAAAGCAATGCTCACTTTACTTTCCAAGAGAGACAACTTCTGAGTCACCGGCAAGGGCTGGGCACATGGCAGCTTGGAGATGTCAAGTTCAAGCCCCACCTGAGCAGCCCAGCAAGACCCTATATCAAAATAAATAGTAAAATAGGGCTGGGGATGCAGCTTGATGTGAAGCCCCTGAGTTTGATCCCTAGTACTAAGAAAAGAAAAAGAAAGCGAATGATTTGAGGAGTTGTGATCATGCTCATGAGGGGACACGGTGGATATCCCAGGACAGTGCCGGTGATGTAGTTCCAGGTGGGTGTGCTTTCCTACACCGGCAAAGTGTTAGCCGAACACCTACTTTCAAGACCGCATCCTGCACTGCTACAGGAAGTGGCTCATGTCTCAGCTCCTGCCCTGACAATCCAAGAGTCACTACCTTACTTTGTTTGGCTGCTTCTTGGAGTTTTCCACTCATTTTGTATGGGATGCGTGCCCACAAGACACACTGTTGACAGGCTGTTATTAATAATTCCAACCGTTACTCCTCTCCATTGATCTCCTGTCCACAGCTTTCTTAATTATAACTTTCACTAGGTAAGACTCTCCAAGAAATGCAAAAGGGAACAGTTTCAACTTGTCCCAGTCAGTGCCATGTTGGCAGCAGTGACTTATTGTGGAAATTTCCAGTGGAAATATCTCCTATCTGTGTCATGTTCTTCAAGTGTGGGCCAATTGATTTCTGCAGGTAAAAATAATTAACAGTTGTAAGAGACACCCCGGCAGGCTCCCTGTGCACAGATGGAGTATTCCTGTGCTGGGCGCAGAAGATGGAGAATGGCTATGACCCAACTTGCAGTCAACAAGTGTCTGTGGAGGCCTTGGGATGGGCTAGTGATTAGTGATGTTCTGTGAGCACAGGATCCTACTGAGGATTCAAAAGAACTGCATGATATAAATATTACCAGTTTCATTTCATCACTCAAACCATGAAAGAATGGCAAGAGTGTACCCTTCCTGCTCCTTGCCATAATTTTTCCAAGGGCATATACCTGCAAACACTGGTGAAGACAAGATGACCCAGAGGCTGGTCTCCACTCCTGTTTGACACTGGATACATCCTTATGTGGCCTTGTGGATAGAGAACGTAACTCAAACACTTTGCTGTGAATTTTCTCTCACAAGCACACAGATGTAACCTAACCATCTGTAATCACGGATGAGGGTCTGAAACATTCAGTTTGTCCTTCCTCCAGCTGCCCCTGCTGGAGTCTTGGATGAAGTCAAACCACCAGAGGGTGGCATGGTTGGAACACAAGGAACTGTGTGCCTGTAATCTAAGCACTCAGGGAGGTTGAGGCAGGAAGATTGCTATTTCAAACCCTGGACTACAGACATGTTCTTGTGGCCCATGTTGTCTGGAGGCACTGTAGACCACTTAGTATCAGCAGAGAACTCGCATGACCTACATTGTGTCAGGAGGTTGTTGATGACCTCACAGGGGTCCCTTTTGTGCATTCACAGCAGCCATGGAAGATGCATCTAACAGCATGTGGTGAGACAGAGCAGTACATGCACAGAGGTTGGGTTATCTCTTTACAGCTGTTGGACAGGACAGGGGTGATGTCAGCTGGGACCATAGTTTAGGAGGAACACAGATACTTGAGAGAAGTCAAGGTTTGCAATGAGTCACAGACAGAAATAGAAGGACTTGGGCCCTAAATGGAGGTCTTGCTGCGAGTCTTACCTGTAGCCTGACCTGCTGCTATGGTCCAGAGGTGGGAGTCTGAACCAGGAAGCTGGGAGGTGGGGGACACCGTCTGAGTCCCATGGCTCTTGTCTTCTTCTGAGCTTCCTCATGGTCAGCACTCTTGACTTTATTCCCAGAGATGGACACTGGGAGCTCTGATTCCCATGAGCCTGACTTGACAATCACATCTTGTGTGGCTCCCGAGCAGAAACAAAAACTACAGAAATTCTCAAAATAGTTAGCCAGTTGCTCCGTTGTGTTCTGTAGCTGCTGAGGACATCGATTTCATTTTTTTTTTTTCATTTTTCTGCTTTGTAGGTTTTGTCTCTAGGTTCTCTGGGAGGAGGAGAGGTTGAGCCAGGGAGTGGGCATGCCCTATTGAAGCTGGGGACTCCCTGGTGGCTTAGTGACTTCCATAATTTTCCTTCTGCTGGGTGATAGTCACAGTACATTGTAAATAAAAGCAGAGTTGGTCACTTTCAGCAGCAGCATTTTTTTACTGGACAAAAACCAGGAATTCGAGTGGAAATAAGGGAGCCCAGCAATGAGCCACGGCTCCAGGAAACTTCTTGAGCTAGAAGACTTAGCAGTGAAGAGCCCTCTGGAGGCACAGTGCACACAGAGAAGAAGCCAGAAACAAGAAGCTGGGGAAGTGAGTACAGGGTGAGGACAAAAACATGAGCAGTCCTGGAAGGACAGACTCCTTGGTGTTTCTGGGTTCCTCGTTTCTCACTCTCCTTTGTGAGTTTTGCTCTCCCGGGAGTCCCTGAGGTACACTAGTGCTCAGAGCACCCAGCTAGTGAGGTGCGTGGCAGGGAGCTTCTGTGGGACCCAAGGCTGGGCAAGGGGTCGCCCTTGCACGGGTCTGCTTTTGTCCCTGCGCCACCCCATCTCCCTAGGGTACCGCAACGAGCACACCTGCAAAGCCTATGAGGTGTGTCAATATTTCACTTTAGAAAATAAAGTCCAGCTCTTTCCCAGAGAAGCTGCACCAAGACCCAACCTACCAGGAGTAATCTGGCCAGGGCACTTTGTGCAAGAAAGCACACATGCAGACCTTTATGAGGGCAGACTGAAAAATCTATGAAATACCAACTTGTTGTCTTCTCGGTTTCCTTTTCTTTTGTAATATTGTGGTTGTGACACATAACAAACACATTCTGTGTTCCTGTAGTCATGAGCTGCATACTCCTGGTGAAAGACTGCAGTGCTATTCAGAGGCCTTATATGTACACCAATGTCCATGCACATATAAGGTTGTTTTAAGTATATTGTTCATTTTAAGTGACCTATACTACTTCTACATATTTATAGGGTACTGTGTGACATTTCAGTATGCAAGGACTCATTAGTAATGATCAAACCCAGGTAATCAGCACACTCAGCCTCGCAGAGGTTTGTATTCTCTGTACTATGGTCACTCAAAATTGTTTCTACTCGCAAAGGCCTGATGTCTGAAGACACAGGTGTTGACATTTTCTGTCTCAGCCAGGGCCCACTCGGGACCTTGGTGTGGCTAAACATTCACGGAGAAGGATCGGGATTTGGCTCAATGGTTCTGCAGCCTGCCTTACAAGTGCAAGGGCCTGAGTTTGATCCCCAGTACCACAAAAACAAAAATCAAAACAAAATGTGAACTTCCTGCTAGGGATTTAGCTTAGTGGTTCTACCGCCTGCCTCACAAGCACAAGGAACGAGTTCGATCCCCGTTACCAAAACAAACAAACAAACAAACAAAGAACTTCGGGGAGACACTACAGAAGAGAAAAAGAGTGGATTTCAATGAATGTTTGCACTTGGTATTTTCCAAGCGCCTGATGATTTTCAGGAAACGGAGCCAAATAAGACACAGCACCTGCTCTCAGGGTGCTTAATGATATTAACATGAACTTAACTACCCTGAACACTTTACATGCTCAGCCGGTCATTGGCGACTGGCAGCTTCACCGAATTAAGGGAAGCCTAGCAGTTAGTTGAGCGCACTTCTGGCCGTGTCCATGTGCGTTTTCCAGGGATGACTGGCATGAGGGCCAACAAACTGAAGGGAAGTCCCACCCTGATGTGGGTGGCACCAGCCAATGGTCTCCTGGAACTGGAATGAAAAGGGACGGAGGTCGACGCCTCTGAAAATCCTCGTCCTGCTGGAGCTGCTTGCTTCGCTGCTGCCTTCCTTGAGGATGGCAGACTCCAGCTCCTTCAGCCTTTGCACTGGCGACTCCGGGAGTTCCTGGGCCTTCAGCCGTGGGCTGGCTGCGTACTAGGTCCCTCTTGCTCTGCGGCGTCCGGCTTCCCGGTTCCTGTGCTGTCCGCTGTGCAAACAGCAGTGTGGGCCCTGCAGCCTCTGACCTGGTGAGCTACCTGATAAATCCTCTTGCACAGTTATATTTTTTCTATTGATTTTGTTTTGCTAGAGAACCCTGACCAATATGCATGGGCTTTCTCATTTAATCCTATAAAGTCCATATTAAAGTTGGTATTTTCCCCATTTTTTCAGTGAAAACTTTGAGTCTTAGATCCCCAACACACAGAAGTTGTTTGAAGAGATCAAAATGCTAACTATGCTGGTTGATCATAATACCTCGAATACATGTATAAATTATTATGCTGAGCCTCCATAACTATGCACAAATATGTGCTGGCTAAAAAATAATATTTAAAATACATACATACACATGAGAAATTTCCCCTAAGGTCACTTGGAGAATCAGGAAAGGAGAAAGAATTTGAACCTCAGCAGTCAGACTGTAGTCCACATGCTTCACCACCCTAGTGGATTTTCCCAAACTTCCCCTTTATCAGAGAAGGGAAAGCTTCTACAGCCTCCTCACGAGGTAACCTGTTGTATTGTAATGTTAAACATTAAAAGATGTAAGTCTGCAGGATGTAGTGGCACAAGCCCATATGTAATCTCAACACTCACAAGGCTGAAGCCTTTTCAGGAGGATCTTGATTCTGAGACTGGCCTGGGTTACAGACTGAGACCTTGTCTCAAAAAAAAAACAGATTCTCAAAAACAAACAGAAAGGGCTGGGGATTTAGCTCAGTGGCACCACACCTGCCTCACAAGTGCAAGGGTCTGTGTTTGATCCCCTTACCAAGAAAGAAAAAAAAAAACACATAACAGTGATTGCAAAGTCCTTTAGCTGTCATGCACATACAATGTGGAAGACATCTACAGATAGTAGACAACTCCTAGGGCCAATAGAAGTTGAATTAAAATAGTACATGAATGGTGAATGAGGCAGAGTGTGGTTTTCTGATATGATTCACCCTGGCCGCCCAGCTCCCTTTCTGCTATGGGAGTGCCTAAATTTCATTAGGACCACACAGTAGGTGCATCCAGCCTCCACAAGGTGAAGGCACATCATTTATGGCTTAATACACCCCAGGATTTTTCCCACTAGAGTGGGACAGTGACAGAAATGTTTCCTGGTGCCAATGCAACTGTAAACACAAATGTGTGAATGCTAAGATCCCTGGTTGTGCTCAAGTGGAAGTGGGAGGCCACCTGAGAATGACAGGCCTAAGTCTGGGCCATAGCTTGGTCTTCAGCTCCCTCTAACACCCTCTAAGCTCCCTGTGGGATTAAAAGTCAATGCTGAAAAACACAGGGGCTGTGGGACTGGAGGGGGCTCCCATTCTTCCACAGGAGCAGAAGAAAGCTTTCCTGACAGTGGGATTGCTGGGCTGATTCTGTGGGAAGCTGGTCTTGCAGAGGAAAAGAAGGTGAAAGAAATGATATTTAAAAAGGCAAAGGGGATCCAAGAGCCTGGTGCACAAAGAAACAGTGCAGAATGAAGATTGCATGAGGAATAAGACTGGAGAAGCAGGCAAAAGGCAGATCATGGGGCATTTATATGTCCATGTACAGAGATCTATAATGCCCAGGACTTCAGACCTGGATTGATGTTACACACCTAGGTATCTACATCTGTGTCATCTACACCAGTGGTCCCCAGTGTTTTGGCCCCTGGTCCAGTTTCATGGAAGACATTTTTTCCATGACTGGGAGGAGGTAGTTTCAGAATGATTCAAAGGCATTATGTTTATTGTACACTTTGCTTTTCTTATTATTGCATTGTGTACTTTACTTCTATTATTGTTACACAAACTGAGATCCCGGCCATGCACAGGTCACAGTAGGGCTTGCGTTCCTATGAGCAACTGATGGCCCACTGACCTGACAGGGGTAGAGCTCAGTGTAGACACAGGTGGCCCCTGCACTTCTGGAAGGAACACAATAATTTGCATCTTCCATGTTTGATTCTTAGTTTTCAGAAAGCTGGGAAATCCTTTTATTCTCTCCATCACTATTGGTTTTACTGAAGCTCCGCTGATCCCTGCAAAGCCTGATTTGAAATCTTTAGTATCTTTATAGAGATTCAAACACAAAAATCTCGAAGTGGAGAAATGAGTCTATTAATTTAGCAGGTATGTCTTCTTTCTCTCTAATGCACTAAAACTCATTACTTCAACAGAGATGAAGTATCCAGCGTAGAAAAAATAAATAAAAGTCACAATATGGAAATGTGTCTAAAATATTTCCAATCATAATACCCTTGCTGCATCAATACAAAAATCAATATAGACTCTGATTCAACAAGTATTTACCGAGGAGAGAGACTATTTTACACACTGGAGAACTGGCACTGAGACTAGATGTTACTTCAGTCATTCCTCCAAACAATTTTAGCAGTCTGCACCACTGTGCAGAGTTCTGTGGGAAAGGGACCGAGAGAAGCAAAGAGTCCACGCCGCTTCCCAAGATCACTCAGGAGCCAGGCCGGGGACCACAAGGCCCTCTGCACTCACATGAGGTGTTGCCTTCAGTATTTGGCATGGGTAGCTCCTCTTCTGTTAGACTTTCTCTGCACCTCCACTTCATTCTCCTTACAGCATCTTTTGCTACTGTTAGTATTCCTCCTACAGTGTGACACTGCTGCACACAAACACATATATACACTGAGATTAGTGCAATTCTCTTTGTTTGTTGATCTGGTAATCTGGCCCCCACCCCATGACACACTTCCCAAAAATGCCCAGATCGTTATCCTCAGAACCTGTGAGCATAGTACATTGTCTTGGGCTCCTGAAACCCCTTGGGTCCAAAGTCCATGGAGCTCAAGTCCCTTACATAAAACAGCCTCATGTTTGCATGTAGCCCATACACATTTTCCCATGTACTTCAAACATCTCTAGATGATTCCTCAAACCTAACACTCATATCATAGTAATAGTTGTTACTCTGCACTGTTCAGGGAATAATAACCAAAAAAAAATCATATTCTGAACAAGTTCAATAAAGTAATATTTTTTCTTAATATTTTCAACCTTGGTTGGGGTGACTTCTGGGAAGAGGAACTTGTGCACATTGAGGCCCAGCTGCGTGTTACTTGGAAACAGGGAATGAAGGTTGCAAGTGGAGTTAAGACCAATAATCAGCTGATTTTAGGATAAGGAAAGAATACAGTATTACCAAGCAGGGCCAGGTGATCTAAAGGTGAGATGAAGGGACAGAGCCACCACTTAATAGGCAATAGAGGAAGGGTGCCACGCCCAGGGCTAGGGCTGCAAGAGTGAGTGGGAAGACTCATAAGCTTCTCTCGAGCCAATTTCTCTTGGGTCCCTTTCAGCTGTCCATCAGGTGCCTCCCTTGAACTCAGTTACCCATGCCCTCCTACTCCCTCACATGTACAATACCTCCCTGTCTCTCTGTCTCTCTCTCCCTCTCTTCTTCTTCCACTTCTTCCTCTTACTCTTCTTCCTCCTCTTCCTCCTCCTCTCCCTTCTCCTATCTCTGTCACACAACTCCCTGAGGACAGAGAGCCCTGCCCTCCCCTACTCAGTGCAAACTCCTCCCCCGAGTGAGGACCATTGAACCTCCTCCCCCTAGTGGTGGATCGGGCTCGAATCCTCCCTCTGAAGAACAGGGACTGCTCCAACCTCCGTGTCTCCTGAAACCATGGGGACAGCACCGGACAGGCTCCCAGCCCCAGAGCCATGATCTGCCAGCACAAACTGGACATTTGTCAGACAAGTGAGAAGGGGCCCGTAGTATAATCAACAGGTTCTGCTGAGGGACCTAGGTCTCAGGAAGCCAATGAGGAAATCACTGTCTTCAGAAAACATGCATCCCAGGAAAGACATGCTGCAAATGTCTCAGCAGCTCTTTCACTTGCATGAGAGCAGGGATGACAGCCTGTCTGGAGCCCTAATTTAGCTGTGGCTCCCAAAACACCTAAGTGTCCTTTAAATGTGAAGAGAAAGACGGAGGCATCAGTGTTCTTTTGATGTGACAAAGCCACTATTGCTGGTTTTGATGGGGAGAGAGGGGCCAGAATCAGCAACATGGGTAGCTTTTAGAGCAAAAGACAAGGCTGCAAGTTCTCCTCAGCCCTCCACAAGGACGTGGCCCCACCAGCACCTTGAGTTTGGTCCACTGAGAGCTATGCAAGCTTCTGACCTCCAGAACAGTAGGAAATGCATCTGTGCTGTTTTTATCCCCAGGATTATGGTCAGTTTTCACAGCAGCAGGAGAAAGCTGAGACTGCATGAGCTGCCTAAAGTCAGCACTGTTTCTCCTCCACTGCCAGCAGCTGGGGTTTGCGAGGTGAACAGCAGATGAGAACCCTAGCCACCTCTTCAGACCATGCCCACTGCACTCACTAAGCTGGGCTTCTTTCCTGCCTCACCTACCACACTTCTGGAGCATCTAAGCCCATGGTCTCTGCTTCTGCTAAGCATGTGGATTTTGCAAAGTTTAGGCCATGCAATTTAACTTTTCTTCTCAGAATTTATCCATGATCATTCACACCCCTTTCTACAGCCTTCAGTCTGGGCTGCAACATTAGGCCCTTGTATTTCCTTATAATGAAGGTAGGGTAGAGAGTAACTGGAATGGTTTTGAGATCTGCTTGTGGAGCATACTTCTAGGTGTACCTGGATGGGATAAGGATGTCTATTTTTGGGGTCTATATCAGGTGCATCTGCCTTTCACTCTGCCATTGTTTCACTGCTCTGCTTCTGGCCACCATGAACTGAGCATCTCTGCTCCTCCACACCCTTCTACTATGATGTTTGTGCCTTGGAGACAGCTGACCATGGATTGAATCCCCTCCAGACATTGCTTAAAAGAGGAGCATTGGGTATTCTGTCCCAGAGACAAGTGACTAATACACTGATTTTTCTATAATTTGCAGTTACATGGACCCAAATCAAGCCGTCAGCTATTGGCTAGAAATGCCCTTGAGCTCTCTGCTTCCATGTTCTGCCCCTCTTTCCTTATGCCCAGGCCCTGTACATAATCCTGATTAGCCAGAGTCATGCACTGTCTGTTTCATGACCCAGACACTGCCTTACCCCAGAAAAGGGCATCTCAAGTGAATCACCACATTTTTAACGTGGAGAAGTTCCACCATTTCAGCCAAGTTTAGAATGACAGGTCCAGTGATCACTTCCCCAGATACTTCCTAGAATTTCCCAGGAAGACATCTTCCAATACACGAAAAATATACAAATGCTTCCTCCTTTGAAATATGTCATTTTAGCTGCGTTTCTAAATACTGGGACTTTATGGAGTTTTTTTTTTTTTTCTTTTATTGGAATCGCTTTCTGCAGTCAGAGTCCCAGAGAGCAGGGACCATGCACACATCCTCAGGACAACCCTCACAGGCACAAGTACCTGTTCTGAGGTTTACAGGCTCCTCTTTCACTGTGCCGGACTTGAATCCACTCAAAGAGGCTTTTCAATGAGTGACCACACAGGAGTCTCCCTGAGTTTGTCTGGCATAAATCCCGACACTTACTGATCCCAGAGCCTGAGTCAGGTGGACGTGACAGCTGCTTCATTTTATAGCCCATGAAATTATCTGCACCAGGTCCGGAGCAGGATGCAAGCTTGAGTTCTCTGGTGCCCACACAATGTAGTCTTGATGCTTTAGCCCGGTCCCCGGCACCAGGAGGGAGCAGCAGCCAGGCTGGTCTATCATGATCCCTGCCCTGCCCAAGGACAAGCAGGTAGATATTCAGGAAGTCCTCTTGCTCCACCTCTGCCCCTCAGATCTGGCATCCTGAAGCTCACATTTCTCTCACTTCCCCGCATCCTTATACTGCCAAGCCCCCTTGGCCCCAACCATCCTTCCCTGGAAAGCCTCCCTGCTCAGAACTGTGCTGCTCCCATGGGGTCTCTGATCCACAAGCATTTGATGCCCCCAGAGCTCACCAGGTGGCTCCGACCCCACCCTGGTGTGAGCATGGAACTTTATCCTCGGAGGAGCCCAGGACAGCTCCTTTCACAGGATGGCAAGCCATTCCTTCACCTGGTAAGGGTTGAAATAAAACACGGGGCCCACAGGCAGGGCGGACAAGGTAAGGAGCCTTCCTCATCCCCTCCTGTCACTTACCATGAGGCCAGGTCCATAGATTCAACTGCAAGGCTGGAAAATAGAGGTGGTTATGGTCACAAGGGTTACTGCTGGGTATTAAATTATCTGTTGGAATTATACCGTGACAAATCTGGGAGGAAAATAAATGAAATAAATATCAAGACAAGAAGTGAGTAACAGGGCAGGGGGTTTAGCTCAGTGGCTCTGCTGCCTGCCTTGCAAGTGAAAGGACCCGAGTTCAATCCCCAGTACCAAAAAAAAAAAAAAAAAAAAAAAAAAAAAAAAAAAAAAAAACAAAGAAGTGAGTAACAGCCAGGCCTGGGCAAGAAGCAGGTTCAGCGTCACTCCTGGAACCCCCACCTCTGTTCTCTGCTTCCTGCTTAAAATGCAACAGTGACAAAGTGCACAGCTTACTCAGCACCTACGTCCTCTGCTTCCTGGGAATCATCTGTGCCATACAGTCATTAGCTTCGAAATGCACCCTTCTGGGGAACAGCTTCCCACAGCTCCAGCTGAAAAAGGAAGGCTGCAGGCAAACTTCCCCACAGTAAGCCAACGTAATCATCCACTGAAGTCGTCCTGTTGCTCTGTGTTGCTCTTGCTATTGTTCATCCTCCTGCAATGAATCCCTTCATTCATTCCATTCGTTAATTCACTGAGCATTCTCAACTTGCTGAGCATTTGCTCTGCTCCAGTGCCACGGTACCTGAAGGAGACTGAAGTGAATCAAGTGTATGTCTGAAAGATACTCCTGCCTGTGGTTTAGAAGGAAGAGGAGCAAAGAAAGAGGGTTCTGGTAGCTGATCCCAGTGGGCACAGTGGGGATCTGGACAGGCGTCCCAGAGAATGGCCAGGCATCCACAGCCTCTGCACAGCGGGCTGAGGCTCCAAGGGTGGAGCCTCACCACAGTGCTGCACCACCGTGCCCCCCTGCACAGATGTGGGCTGTGAAACTCATGTGGAGGACCCAGGCCACCTGCTCCTGCAGACCCCCATTTGTGTGGGCCTTCGCTGTGCCTTGGAGCCCTGTCATTTTGGGATGGTGTCTGGCGACAGGGGAACCCTGTGACCCGTGCCGACATCTCTGCAGCCTACTGGACTCAGGGGACCTGCCCAGTATAGCAGGACAAATCCAAGAGGGAGCTGAGATATCGGGCTCCACAACCATGAGCAGAGGTTTCTTACAAACTCAAGTCTGGGCATGTTGTCTCTGGCCATCTGCAAACAGGAAGAGGAGTTAGGTGAGCTATTGAGAAATACACATCCAGAATGTTGTTACGGTTTGGGTCTGGATGCCCCCCACCAAGCCTCATGCTGTCATAGGTGGGTGGATCTAGAGTGTGTGATGCTAAGATTAAGGGTGTGTGGTTACTAAACCACTACCTGTGAGTGATTGGTTTGGCTCCACCCTGATCCCAGTAGTCTGAATAAGATAAAAGGAGCAAAAAGCCAGGCGTGATGGAGCACCCCTGTAATCCCAGCACTCAGGAGGCTGAGGCAGGAGGATCACTGTGAGTTTGAGATCAGCCTGGGCTACATAGTGAGTTCCAGGTCAGTCTCAACTACACAGTGAGACCCTGTGTCAAAAAAAAAAAAAGAGCAGAAAGACACTGTTACTCTCCCTGGTTACCGTTGGTAGTGTGCACACCGTGTTTTCTCCTGTGAGGCCTGCTTCCCATCCCAGCCCAGGAACCAGCTGATTATGGACTAAACCTCTATGAACTGTGAGCCAAATAAACCTTTTCCCCTTTAACTTTGGTTGTCAGTTATTTTGTCTCAGCAACAACAGAAAAGTAACTAACAGAGGTATCATGCAGCCCTTGAAAGATATAAGAAATAGGAGATACACCCCAAATCTCAAGTTTTCAGGGAAGAGGGAGAAGTAGCAATGAAAAATATCACTAAGGTCCTGCAAAACAGAAAAGGCTACTTCCAATTCTAATTGTGGCCCAACTGAATTAAACTCTTCAGTGAACCATGCCTGTAAAAGCACAGAGAGGCACCTGGGAACCATCCACACATGTAAAGGCTGGCTGCCATTGTCGTTATTTTTTTAAATATTTAAGCACAGTGCCCTTTATTTGGTATAAGATAAAATGAAAAAAAATACATATATTTTAGGACAAATGACAAGGAAAAAATATAAAGCAAAGAACAACCTTCATAAAGCTCCGTGCTTTTCTGATTGGCTAAGGCTGATGAAAAGGGAATGTTTAAGGGTCTTAGTAAAGGAGTTTCCCTGTTTCAACACAGTACGCATCACAGGGAATGGATGGCTAAAGACAGAAAAAATAAGAAACGATCCATATCCTGGGAGGGTTTCCTCACATGCTCCCTTTTTTTTTTTTTTAATTTGTTTTGATTTGCCCTTACCAGATACCAGATACCAGAAGGTATTTGAATTCTGGTCCAGATCTCCCAGGACCAGAGGGTCAGGGGCAGCTATTCGGTGGCTGGAAGTTATGGTCTTAGTGTCTAAACTCCTCTTCTTTCATCCCCAGGAACATGACAATGTGTGATATAACACTGGAAAATAAATGTGTCTAAGCAACCTGAGCATATTCCCTCGGGTTCTGCTGCTAAAGGCTAGAGAAAATTACAGAACACATTACATTTCTTCACTGCTGGAAAGTTACAGTGATGTGGCTGGTTCCTATTTTATTATTAAAATGAATTAAATACTCTAGAAGTTTGTTTTCAGCCTCAGTTGATCTTCACCTATGTATCAGTTTTGGAATTTCACTTTCTTTCATTGTCAGCAATATGACCCTGCATAATTTGGTTTTGAGCCAGATCAAGAAAGTTTTATGATCTACAGAGAATGCCTTACTTGTAAAGTCTGCTGAGATTTTGCTAATATACTTTATCCTGATGCAATAGCTTCTGGTCATGAGTTATAAATTAAACTTGAGCTACAAAAATTACAGTTTTATTCTAATACCTGCACCATAAACCTGACAAAATCTATGACCCAATTACCTGTGTAGCAAAGTTTGATTCAGTACAACGTACTTTCTGGAAGTCACATGCCAAGAGGCATTTAGATTTACCTTTGGTCATGCAGAAAGGAAAAATTTCTTTGGGTTGTCAGTGGAACGTAAAAGTTACAAGATCAAACTGGGGTGCATGTTGAATTTAAGCCTCCTGGAAGGGCTGGGCCTTCCTGATCCTGATGTGAAGATTTGAGCAGAACCTGGGTGGCCAAAATCAGAAATGAACAGCAGGAGTACCGGATTCCACCGAGAAGCAGGAGGGACTATGGAGAAGCCCATTTGTCCCTGTTGTTCACAGTCCAAAGCAGGGATGCTACAGACAGCTACTGTGCCTATGACTCAGAGACCCTTCCCTTGAAGGATAGACAGGGGCTGGCTTTCAGCCTGCCTGTGTTTACGAAGCTGTTGTTAAGGTTTAGTTCTGAAATGTCCCCCAAAGCCTCACATGCGGGGTAGGTGAATGAATCTTGGGGATGCTATATCCACTGGTGAATCCAGAGCTGAATGTGCTGCTAGGAAGTGGGGTTGGTAGGAAGAGGCAGTCACTGGGAGAGAAGCATCCCCCGTCCAGCTCCTTCCTTCTCTCCCTGCTGCCTGACTGCCATGGCCTCCCACCGTGCCATTTCTGCCTCAGATCCAGCTGAGCACAGATTGTAACCATGAACCAGAAAATCCCTCTCCTCCTTTCAGTTGCAGGTGTCAGATATTTTTGTCCCAGCAACAGAGAGGTGACTAATACACTTGATTTCTGATGTCTTGTCATACGCCTTACTTTTCCATATGCTATAAACACATGATGCCCTCATGGTATATTGGTTTTACACAGCTATTTCTATTTCAGAGCAATTAAAGTAAAATAATTTAATATTTTCTTTCATTTATGTCACTCTCTGTGCTCTTTATTTCTTTGCATGGATCCACATTTCTGTGTGACACTCTATTCCTTTATTCTGAATAACTTATTTTGTGCCAGTAACAAGGGAGGCAACCAAGACAGCTGTCAACCAGCCTGACACCATCTTGCATGCACGAATAGGAATAATTCTGACTCACACAGAATTAATTAGCCTTCACCAGGGAGTCCTCATATATTACAAAATCAATCAATCAATAATTGCACAAATAAATATTTATCAGATAATTGTCTCCCAGAAGAATCTGTAAAAGCAGAGCTAACCAGATGGCTCATATTTTTGAAAGAGGGCATAAAAAGAGGAACCAGGCAAGGGCTGCTTGTACTATATTATAAACTGGTGCATAAACCAGTCGATCGATGGCTTTATTTGAATTGCGAAATTCCAGAAAGATTGTTTTAGGAGTTTCTTGTAACAATTCCAGAACAACATACACAGCCTGAGTCCTTGCTAATCGCAAATGCGTTCAATGTGACCAGGCCATCGCCAGCTCAGGGGGCTGCCACCCGCTGTCTAGGGACCAGCCAGGTCCTCGGGCACAGGGAGGCAGTCCAGGCTGGAAAGGGGAGTGTCCAGGTCACCCGCTCCCAAAGGTGTGCCCTTGCCAATGGGTCCATTCAGAACAAAGGACGTTTTATCATACACTTCTTACTTTTGGAATTGAGGGGAAGTTGTTCATTCAAATTATCATGTGGCTAGGATGCGGAAGAGAGTTCATGGAGCCAGGTCAGACTACCCAGAAAGAGCACAGTAGATCCCTACCCTGACAGAGCCTCATTTGTGTGTGTTTAATTCAAACTAATTGAATGATCAAAAGATTTTTTTTCCTTAGTTTTAACAACAGGATCTCTCAAGATACATAGTGAAACTGTGTTCTTGGTAAAAACACTTTTTGGTAAAATAGACAAAGTGAGGGTCTGGAAGTAGAGAACAGAGCAAAGTCTTTGAACAATGATAAACGAGGCTACAGAAAATATCCCAAGGGGTGGATGGTGTGGTTTAAGGCAGTAAATCTCTAAATTGCTTCTTTATTTGTGCGTCTGTCAATCTAGCCCTGAAACTTTTTGAACAAAAGCAGTGTGATATGAGTTAGAACATTCAACTGTGCAAATAATGTTCAGCTGCTCAAAGAACTTGGGAAGGACCAACCAAGAAAGACCTAAGAAATTAATCAATTTGGAGCTAAATGGGCTGACTACTTTCTCCCCAATAAGACTATTGTATGCATTTATCACAGCATTCATTCTTCCATTTACCAAATACCCATGAGTGTTTACACTGGCCTGACCAGAGTTGGGCATTTTAGAGTGGTAAGAAGGCAAAATAAATTAGAAAAGACAAAAAGCCACCATATAAAATAGAAATGAGGTCCAGAGAAGGTCTCATGAAAAAAAAAATGTAAAGGATGGTTCAATTTACCTTTTATCACTGTATGATTGATTACATTATGGAATATTTTATGTCTCCCTACCACAACAGGCAAGCATTAGGAACTTTCCAGAAAAAAGTGCCATCTACTATCTGTGAAGTACCCCTGAATACTTAACTGGTAGACAAATAGTTTTATATTCTCTACTCCCTGGAAGCAGGAAGCCTGCATCACTCCCAGCAAACCCGTCTTCGGATCAGCTTTGTCTGAAGAATGACTACTTTGACCTTGAGTGTACCCAAGGTCACCAGTCACCCTGGCTCACCCTGCCCCTGGGAGTCCCCTCAAGAACCCCCCTGCACTATGGTCAGAAAGTCAAGCCTGAGAATCAATTGTATGAAACCACAGAAATCAAAAAATAAATAAATTGAAAATTTTGCAGACCCTGTTCTAAATACAAACTTGGTGATATTTTTCTGGAATGAAACTTTGAAGTGTCTTTCAAGAAACTTAAAATTAAAACACCCTGTCACACAGTAATTTTGTTTTGTTTTGTTTTCTTTCCTAGCCAAAAAAATGTAACCAATTGATCAGAATTATATATCCATCACATTTTTGGAAATAAAAGAATGGACTTCTAATATAGAATAATGTTAAATCAATTACCCACACTTGCAATCGTGAAATGCAATTAACAATATTTTTAAAGCAAATAATGCAGTTCTTTCAAGAACTGTAGAATCAAAACACCCTGTCACACAATAATTTCTTTTTTTCTAGCAAAAAAAAAAATGTAAGAAATTGATCAGATGCATACATCCACCGCATTTGGGGAAATAAAATGGATTTCTAATATAGTATAATATAAAATCAATTACCCATAGTTGCAGTCACAAAATGAAATTAACAATATTTTTTAAAGCAGATAATGCTATAGAGAGCAGAGAGCAGCAGTGCAGGACTGTAATCCTAGCACTCTGGGAGGCTGAGGCAGGAGGTCTGAGAGTTCAAGCTCATACTAGATAACTTGGCAAGATCTTGGTCTCAGAATTTAAAAAAAGAAATCAAAAGGGGTAGGATATGGCTCAGTGTGAAGGTCCTGGGTTCTCTCCCCCATAACACACACATCTCTCCCCCACAACACACACACACACACACACACACACACACACACACACACACACATGATGGGACATTCAGTGAAAAGAAAATCATGATAAGAATTAAATATTCAATATTTTCCACTTCATGAAAATAAATCATTCATAGCTCTTTATCTCTGAGAAATTGGAATGTGATACTCCTACTTTAATTTATGTAGTTTTAAAATTGTATAGAAGGGGAATGTGACTCACCAATGGCCAGAGGAATTCTCTCTTTCTGAATTTTTGCTTAGCTAAACCACATACTTACTTATTCACTCAGCTTTATAGGGAAAGGAAATTTCCTGTTTCTCCCTGGTCCGACCCTGGTCACAGCTTCCAGGAGGCGAGAAGCATCAAGTTTCCTTGATGCTCTTTATTTGAAGTGTCAGTTTGATGTAAATCTTGGCCCAGTGTGCTTTCCAGGCAACATGCCTGCTTTAAAATCCATGCTAGGATAAAACTGCTTCCTACTTTTTTTTTGCAAAAGAAAAAAAAAATATGGCTCCCAAGTATAGTACAACTGCTAATAATGTGCACCATCTCCAAACAACTGTCAAATTGGCAAGCACCAAGTCTGCAGCTGCTACAGCTCTTTTTGGCTTCCCGAACTTATATCTTTTATGAATAAGAAGACCCCCAGCCATAAAATCAGCTCTGGTTTCTGTTTGCAAAAGTGTTATTGAATTATGTTTACATTTGCCTTTTGTGGGTTGTAAAAGAATTTACCCCGAGCCTTATAAAGAGTTGCCACTTATCAAAAATTCTACAGTCGTTCTGTTCATGTGGCCAAGGATCAGATCATTGCCTTTCAAATTAGGAAGGAAATTCTTTTTATTGTTGGAATGCAATGTCAGCTATGTCAGCCCAAGAATCTGATGCCGACCTCTGGTTCCTTGCCTGACAAACCCCTATCTCTGTGATGATCAAATGAGGAAACTGAGATACAAAGGAGTTGCATGATTTTTCCAGGGTTACACATTGCATTATGGCTGGCTCTAGCATTCAAATCTTCCTAGCACTAGCTGAGTGTTTTCAGTAATCTAACATCTGTTTGGAGAAATCTACAAGCAGAGAAAAGTGAATGAGAAAATAAGCTTTAATAATAGGTAATAATATTAGCACAAGCCATTTATGAAGGGTGTTATTATTACAAATCCTAAACTATTCTCACACATGAATATTTCATGCTCCAAAAACCTGAAATCTTTTGGTCATAAATATAGCGGGACTTCATGAAAATAAAATAAATCTTTGTGTCTGCTTCCTCCCTTCAGTAGTATGTACATGTGCTTGGTCCATATTTTCTTAGGGTTAATTCTTTCATATCCATCGCTTTGTGAGCTCATGTTGTGTGAATATATCGCAATTCCCTTTATTTAAGTGTTAAAATCACCATGTTTCTTACTTATGCATGAATTTTTGCATACATTCAGGACTTTGTCATTTCTGTTATGCAATTCTGGAGGTTTATTTCTGGATAATTTTCTTCTAATTCACCATTCATACTATATTTTTATTTTCTTCTATGTATTTATGAGGAGTTTCTTTTCTAGGATGTTTCACATTATTTTCTATTTCCACAAATTTTCTCAAATTGCTCTGGTCAACTCTTTGTTTCTCTCCTCTTTCTTTCTTCTTTCTTTCCCCTCCCTTTCCTTCTTGCTTTCTTTCTTTCTTCCTTTATTCATTTTGTGGTGCTGGGGGGTGAACCCAGGGCCTTCATACTGAGCTACATTCCCAGCCTTTTTGCTGTAGTTGTCATTGTTCCCTTTGAGACAAGGTCTTGCTAAATTTGTAAGCCACCTATGCTGGGCTGAAACGTGTATTCCTCCTGCCTCAGCCTCCTGGAGTGCTGGTGTTACAGGCATGTACCACTGCACCTAATTCTGTTTTTTAAATTTTATTTCAGGTATCACTGATTAACTTTTCTGCAAGCTTCACTTCATCTTTGATTGGATTCAAATCCAATTATTTTAGTTAATTAAAGTTTTCTTTTCAGTGCATCCTGAGTCTACACATTTGCTCAGTATGTGAAATACTGTTTAATCAAACTGACAAGACATAAGAATCACTGCTTAGTCTTATTTTATGAAATAAATATTTTCAAGGGAGATTCTCCTCCTGTCTCTGAATATTATTATTCAATTATTTCACACCACTGTCTCCACATCTATTGATACATTTGGTATTTCACTATTACAATGACCACAAATTGCTAGGAATGGCCATTAAAGTCTGTCAGAATAGCTGGCTGCAGCAGAGAACTTGGTAGGCTCCAAGGAGAAACCCAGAAGTAAACCATTCTAGTGCTCTTTGTACCAAACAAGAGTCCCGGGGCTCCACGAGATGGTGCTGTGTACAGCCAAACTCACCTGTGTGAGACTGAAGGAGAAAAGAGAAACCACAAAGACTCAAAATGTTGGGATATATAAATGCACAGTGTATGGATACGGTAAATTACTAAAAGTGAGAAGTTCAATTAGTTCATGTAGAAAAGTAAGTATTCCTTCCATTCTTGCTGGTGCCAGGACTACCACAGCAAATTTTCTTCCCCTTCACCCTTTCTTTCTTTCTTTCTTGCTTTCTTGCTTTCTTGCTTTCTTGCTTTCTTGCTTGCTTCCTTTTTTCATGCTTTCTTTCTTTTTTCTTTCTTTCTTTCTGTCTCTTTTTTATGGTTTCTTGAAACAAGGCCTCTGCACATAGTCCATGCTGGCCCTGAAGTGCCTTTGTAGCCCAACCTGGCCTCTAACTCAAGATCTTCCTACCTCAGTTTCCCCAGTGCTGGAATTACCAGCATGCACCACCACACCACTCTCTCTTTGAATGTTTCTGATGAAATAAGTGTGATCTCTGACTTCTGCACCCTCAGGAGGGTGTTTTCACTAGAGTTCCAGCCACCCTGCCACTGTCTAGTCATCTGACACACCCTATCACTCAGCTAGTCACCCATCCCTGCTCCCAGATGATAGTCTTCACTGAACTGCTATGGACTTGGGCACTTTCTGTGACTCACAGAATCTCTTAAATAATCATACTGTAAGCTCCAAAAGGTGAAGTCCCAGTGCATTAGCAATATTAGCTAAGTAAAGCTCACGTTAAACCAACAACGAACTATTCTTTTGCACTGCAGAATGTCATTTGTCACTCTCATAGGGACCAATAGCAACAGTTCTGGTTGCATGGAAGCCCTTCCATGTACTCAGCATGCCATAGCCCCACACAGCTGCAAGGAATGCTGGAAAACAGCCCAGCTGTAGGGGGTGGGGAGCAGGGTGCTGAAGCCCTGGAGTCTCCACCAAAGTCCACTTTTCTTATGCCCCTGTATCTGTTCCATTCTTTCTCTCTGACAATGGGACACTTGCTCTTAATCCAAGGAAGGAACCTGAAGTTCCACCTAAGCATAATCAGATCCAGTTTCAAAATAATACAGGAGATCTATTCACCTGCAAGTGCAAATGTTGTTTTCCATGGAATGATGGCCCTATAACCTGAGCTGAGCTATGTCACCATTGCAGATATACATGGAAGAGGATGACAGGGGCACAGGGCTACATACAGCAAACCCTCCCTCTGAATGTGGAGGAACAACTTCATGCTCCTAGGTCCTGAGAGCCGCTACTCTCTCTTGGGCTAAAAGCTTCTCCTTCCTTAGCTCTTGATTTCATCTGGAGGAAGAATCTCCATGGCCTATTATTGTCTACGTCTCTTGATTTCACCTATTTTGGGGTACCCCTTTTTTTCATGCTATAGTGAAACATTTGATTTGGAAATAGAATTACAATTTCCATTTTCTCCAGTGTTTTCCCGGTTTTCATGTTTGATTCATAATTTGTGAAAAGCCTTGAGTTTTTAAATTTCTCACTGTTAAAGGAAGATTTGCATAAGGCAGGCCTCCCATATTTTCCAAGTGGCCAATACACCATACAGCCAGACTCATGAATAGGTAAAAAGTGCATTCACAGTGCAAGACCACCCAGAGGGCATTTATGCAATTATGCAAGTAAAGTTTACTACAATTAGCTTTTAAGAATTTTTTCTCTTGTTTAGTTTTGATGTGAGATCAAAGTATGACTGCATTCAGAGTTAGTATCTTTAATGAACACCATTAAAATGCAGCTCCATTTCCCAAAGATGTGTGGTTATTTTTTAAAAAAACATTCTTCAACCAAAACAAAATATGAAAGCAAACTGGAAATGTCTCATATAAATACATTGTGGATCCAACTATCTTCTATTAATCCAGGCATTAAGGAGAGGGGTAAACATGTAAAAGTGCCACTTTCTCGATTTATTTGGGGCAAAGTATTTATTTTTCATGAAAAATGATATTTTGGTTAACTTGTGTGTTGCACATCATTATTTTAAAATAAATTACATAGTTTAATATATCTGTTTAATTTCTAAAATGGTGAGTTGCAACACAAAGAATATGTACACTGAAGCATTTTTATGATAACCAACAATTATTTTTATTTATTTATTGGTACTGGGGATCGAACTCATGTCCTTGCACTTGTGAGGCAGGCAGAGGCACAACTGAGCTAAATCCCTGGCCCCTAACAATTATGTTTAGCTATAAAGAGACTCTCAGACCAAAAGCTAGAGGACGACTGTTCTAGAATTTACCCCAGAAAGACATAAATGGCTTTTTGGTGACTGCACCATGCACATGCTACATGGATTACAGAATTCATGTTTTCAAATAGAATCCTCTCTTGCAAAAGTTACGAGTACCTGAAGAAAAATGGCAATAAACAACTGTGATATGAGAATAAGGCAACCATAGGTGCTTGTCCTGGTTTATTTTATATAGAAAACATTTGCAAATAAGGAAAACAGGTATCATGAAGGTATGGTTCTTCTCCTTATTTTTTTGTTTTTTCTTTTTTGTTTTTTTTCAGACAGGGTCTCACTATGTAGTTGAGACTGACCTGGAGCTCACTATGTAGCCCAGGCTGATCTCGCACTCACAGCAATCCTCCTGCATCAGCCTCCCGAGTGCTGGGATTACAGGCATGCACCACCATGCCTGGCTTCTTTTCCTTATTTAACTCAATAGAGAGATGTACTTACTGTCTGTGTGCACATCCAGCAACAAATCTGGAGATGGTATACTCAGATGGCAGAGCCTCCTGAAAGTAGGTACTGAGGTTTCCACTCCGCCTCTTCAGCCTGGACATTTTCAGCTTGGCCTTTTAACTGCTTCAAAATTGTATATCTCCATATACAAAGCTGCTTATCTTTAAAATACTTTTAAATGATTGCTTCTTGAGACATACACATAGAAATAACGCATTGCCATTTCAGCTCAGTGTGTGTAAAACAATAATCATTTAACAGTACGTGACATTACTTTCTAATATTGCATACATAGAAAAGCTGGACAGGGTGAACAACACTGTAAACAAAATAGATCTAAAGGAAACTATGAAACATCCTACCCAGAAGCCGAATGCAGATTCTTCTCAAGCACATGAAATGTGGCCCAGCATAGACCATAAGTGAAACCTTAAAGTAAGTTTCAATAAATTTAAAATAACTGAAAACACACAGAGTGTATTTTCCAGCCCTGATGGAATGAGAAATGGATGACAGAAGAAAATTTGAGGAATTCATCAATATGTGCAAATTAAATAACATGCCTAACAATAAATGGGTCAGCAGAAATCGCATGAACAATTGGGAAGGAGTACATGGAATTAGGTGCAAATCATACAGATTGTTAAAAGACTTATCAATCTACCACCCCTGCATCTCCCTTGACATCAGGAGTTGGCCAATCTAGGAAATGTGCAAATGCAGACCCCTTTGTTGTTTTTTCAGATGCTTCTGCAAAGCCTCAATTCAGCCTGAAGAACTTCTCCTAGCTCATGAGTCACTAAACAACTTCAGCCTAGAAAAGAAATAAAAAAATAAATTTATCTATCTCAAATTTTGTATGTCCATAGACAACCTGTAACTGTTATTTGCATATTTTATCCCACATAATATACACTATAAAAAGCATAGCTATACTTAACTTTTTGGCATACCACTTAAAAGCAATCTTCATTGCCATTTAAATTATTAAGACTATTGACAGAGCTTTTAAACATGATTAATGAATAACAAATTAATGAACAAATAATTGACACTTCAGGTGACAGTCACCAAAATGCTTACAGGAAAATGGAAACATCCCCATTGCATGAATGTTTTAAAATAGGCAACAGAGAATTTCCATCACACAAGCAACAATCAAGACATCTAGAGTGTGCTTTTGGGCTGTCAGGGTGTCATGCACAGATCTGGGAAGAATTTTCTTCCTCTTCTCCAGATGTAAAGAAATATGGAAACTTTTATATTCACAGTAGGTGCCATACTCTTAGAAAGGTAAAATGCTTATGTAGTTCAAAGTCAAATAGTAAATGAATGCAATGAGATGTCTCCCTGTCTACCCAAATACGTCTAGCTCACCTCCAACAAGGTAACCCCTATTACTATTTTCTTGTACACCCTGCTGGATATAATTTATGTGCACACTTGTAAAAATCATAATTTTGTCTCTTTTTTCAAGCTTTCTAACAGAAATGGTTGCATGTGACATGGTGTGCTGCATATTGATTTATTAACTATATATCCTGGAGATATTTCCATTTTACCTCATAGAGAGCTCACTTCTCTTTTTGCACTTTCATTGTAGTATACAGAAAACATGAACCAGAATTTAATGTACATTCCTACAATAATAAAATTCAGGACTTTTCCACTTTTGACTGTTCCAAACAATGTTGCAGTGAATAATTCTGCACATATACAATTTTTAAATGTGTTAGCACAACTATAGAATAAATTTCTAAAATTGAACTGATGGGTCAAAGGGTTTATGCATTGATAATTTTGATCAATATGAATAAATTGCTCTTAAATCGGAATTAAACCAATACAATTTTCCACTGACAGAATACGTGAACCCTGTTCCCTACAACTTTACCTACACAGAGTATTAACAAATCTTCAACTTTTCGTAAATTTGTCAAGGGAATTTAATTTTCTTGTCTATTGCTGAAGTTATAGTTAGGTTGATTTTCTCAATAAGTCTATCTTCCCCTCACACACACCTCGATGTGAGAATAACCTTAAGCTAAATTTCCATATGCACACAGGAATATTTTTGAATTATTTTTTGCATTTTCTACTTTGAACTACCTTCCTAATTGTAGACTAATGCTATTGTATTTTATTTACTGAAGCTCTATAAAAGTATCATCTGTTTTGTCTTAAAATTTATTTGTATCATGACTTCAAAAATATTTTCCAATAATATAATTAAATAAAATTATATTATCATAATTATATTTTTCAGAACATCAGTGAGATCATGTGATTATACAGACCATTTCAACCACAGTTAAAAATATATTTGCATGAAATTAAGCAAGATAAATACAACTCTTTTATTTACTCTGTCCCTTATTTTTCTCTACCATTAATATTGAATATTTTCTTGATTATATCAGTTAATAGTTTAATATTTTTATCACAGACCACCTCTAAAATGTCTGTTTAGTAGTTTTTACTCCATAAAGCATTAAAGCTACTATAATGAAGTCTTTTTCTCCAATATTAACTATTTTAAAGGTATGAATGAGCACTACTGTACCCCATGGATACTACTTGCTAGTACTAGAGTTTTATTTACTTGAGTTGACATAGTGACTTTCAGACTGACAAAGGAGCTGTCCAACCTTCTTTCCTATCTCTTACATCCATCACCTTCCTGGCCATTACAGCTTCTCTTACGATAGCTGACAGAAAAGGAGATTCATCCTTCTCAGAACTCTCACCCACATGGAACATTACAGCAGCTCTGTACATATACATCCCCTCCTTCCTTCCAGAGAAGTCAGCATCACACTGTTCTCTGTCTTCAGAGACACTTTGTCTTGGAAATGTGTGATAGATGAATGGATAAAACCTCACTAGGGAGTTAATAATAGTGACAACCTTATGAAACAGAAGATATCTGTATGGGGTGGGTTGTGGAAAGGTTGTCAGCTTTTAACATATTCTCTTTCTCTTGAAAGATATATAGATTGACAGAATGACAGATAGATAGATAGATAGATAGATAGATAGATAGATAGATAGATAGATGATAGAACACTGGATGGATGGATGGGTGGTTAGATGGTAGATAAGATAGATGGAAAGTTGAGAGACAGATAAAAATAGATATAATAGATGATAGATAAATACGACAGACAATGTCATGTAGGTAGAGAGTAGGTAGGTTACACATAGTCATACCATATCTGTGTATTTTGTGATGAAAACATCTATTTGCTTAAGAATCTTTGATGTCACATGACATATTTGGCCTTTTTCCTTCCATGGTTGTCATCTTGTTTCCTGATTTCTGATGGTTTTTCATTTCTGCTCAAATGATCACACTGCAAGTCTTCTCTTCTTATCTTTCCTGTCCTGCTCATAGATCATGAACATCATAAAACACTGGGCCATGTAAAAATTCTATCTAGAATATATCAGTGATGTTGGCCTAGCCATGTATCCTTCTCTCCAGGTATCACTGGTTGTCCACGGTTGCTCCTGGTAAGGGAATTGGCTCCTGTGTCCCTCAGGTCAACACCACCCCTCCTGAGCTGCTGGCCAGGCTGCCGAGGACACCAACAAGACAGGATTGGGATTACACCTGGGACCACTGGCTTCTCCTTTTGGGTAATTTGGACTTGGAGTCTTTAAAACTATATTCACATTTGTCACAGTTTTGCCTTGTAAAACTTCAGTTAATCATTCATACTGAGCAGCTCCACCAATCTGGGCCTGGACTAGCTACACTGCTGACAATGAGAAGGCTCACGAGGACCATGCAGCCATTGTCCAACTTCACTAGAGCTTCAAAGCTCAGGCCATGACTGATCTGTGAGATTGCAGTCACCGTTTCAAGTTTCTTTCTTTTTATTCTGTTTCCTTTTGCTAAATTAATTTCACTGAACTTGCTATTTAGAAAACAGTGGTTCCATAATGGGATTTACACATTTTCTAAAATAAGGCAACATAGAGCCATTCATTAACAATACAATGATAAAAGAAACAGAAACCCTTGAATGAATAAAAGTACTACAGAGATTTAAATTAAAGTTTAGAAAAGATGCTCTATTGTTTGCAGCATTAACCTACATGAAATAACTTATCCGTGCAGGTTCATTAGCCTTCCAGGAATTCTCAGTGAGGCATACTGTGTAGAATAAAACTAAAATAAAATATCACAAACTCCTAAATTTTAACCCCAGGTATGAAAATCACAAAGGTATGCTTCCATAACAGCTTACACATCAAAAATGTTAATCAGATCCTTGAGACCACTCCAAACTGATTAACGCAGATTCACAGACA
The DNA here is from genome assembly GCF_012274545.1 of Fukomys damarensis. Taxonomy (NCBI): domain Eukaryota; kingdom Metazoa; phylum Chordata; class Mammalia; order Rodentia; family Bathyergidae; genus Fukomys; species Fukomys damarensis. The sequence continues at coordinate 27,874,768 of NW_022900929.1, forward strand.
TGGGGCTAAGATGCCATTGTGGCCACCTGGAACCTTCTCAGGGTATTGAATTACTGTTGATTAGAAGCTACTGGAGGCAGCACAGAGAGCAGTCCTAGCACAAATGACTCAGAGGATGTGATTTGAGAAGGAGTTCCACCGTGTGTGAGGCTGGAGACAAGGGTATCAAGCTGTCGGTTTCCCCCTCTATAAAATGCAGGGCATGAATTCCAGGGAACTCTAAAATCACTGTTGTAGCTGGTGTCCTTGAAGTTTTACTCCTTTGCTGGAACAATTCATCCCACACGTAGGCTGCGGCAGGCAAAAGGATAAAGAATGTGAAAGTTAAATATTTGGACTTGGTAAACTTTCAATAATGTACAGTGTTTGCTCAACATGTCCCGCTTTTCAAAATGATAACAGATACCATTTCAGTTGAATTGGGTTTGTCCATAGCAAACCACAAACAGATTCAGCTTGAGCCTTTTACAAATCATGCTGCAATGCTAACAGAAACTATAACATGCTCTCCATAGAACTCGTTCAACAATGTTTCAGAATACAGTGCTGTGTTCTTTAAAACACATTTACAATGAGAGCAATTTCATTATTAAAACTGTAATTAAAACTTTTGTACTGGCCCTGCAAAAACATAAAATAAAATAATAAAATACAGTGCAATACAAAACTTTGCTGAGGACCAAGTGGTGATACTAAATTCCAGTTTTGAGTTGCATGAATTGGACCTTGCTGGGTGTCCACACCAAAAGCTTCTCAATGAAGCCTACGGCAAACCAAAGAACCCAAGCTGGTGCACACACACCTGAGGACAGGCACAGGTTTGCATATGCTTCCTCAAACATGTTTCTTGTGTTTCCTCAAATGCTCAGTGCTGCAAAACCCTCCTGCATTTTTTTTTTCTTCTTTCCCATGTGAAACCTATCTACAAATTTAGAAACTCCAATGTAAGGCAGTCATGGTGGCAGCTGCCTGTAATCCCAGCATTCTGGGGCAGAAGGATCACCATGGTATACCTGGAACTGGAGAATCCAGTGATTCAGCAAGACCTGTCTCGAAGTAAAAATTAAAAAAGGCTAGGCCTGTAACTCAGAATGTAGCACCTGGCTTCCTCAGGGTATAAATCATTAAGAGCAAAATAAAAGAGAGATGATAGAAAACAGGGAGGTAGGCTCTGAGGAGATGGGAAGAGGAATGAGGGAAGAAGGGAGGGAGGAGAGGGAAAGGCGGAGTTAAATGATTAAGGTGCAGTGTGTATGTGCACCCATTTCCCAAAATGACTGCAGTTGTTATGTATCGCACTCACATACAGATACAGACATTATATATACAATGAGGACTTTGAAAACAAGCTGATGTAGCACAAGAAAAAGACTGATAATTTTACTTGCAAAATGGAAAACATAAAAATTGTACAGATTCAAAGTGTCAACATCATGAATGACATGCATACACATTGTATACTGATTACTACAGTCAAGCTAATTAGTGCGCTGTCAATATTGATGGTTTTCATGGGTGGGTAGAACACTTAAAATATGCTTTCATCAACTGCTAGAGAGATAGAACAATATTAAGAATTATAATCACCACACTGTAGGCTGGATCTCCAGAGTTTCCTCATCTTACAGCTGGAAACTTGTGCCTTGTGATTGACATCTCCTCTCAGTTTACTTCTCATTCAAATAGAGCTGCATTGAGCTATTTCTTTTCTTGCTACCGAATTCTTTGAAATTTTTTTATGTTTTGGACACTAACCTTTAGCAAGTGTGTGACTTACAAGTACTTTCTCACAATCTTCAGGGGCTCTCTTCATTTTCTTGATTTTCTCCTGTGCTGTGAAAGAAGCAGTGTTTGTTTGTTTGTTTTCTGGTACCAGGGATCAAATTCAGGACCTTGCACTTGCCAGGCAGACATAGCACCACTGCGCTACATCCCCAGACTGGAAGCAGCTTTATATAAAACTAAATGAAATTTGTTTTCTGTAAACTAATAATATAAGAATTAATTTTATGTAAGCTAAACAATTGGTTTTATGGTTTTACGTAATCCCATTTATGTATGTTTGCTTCCATTGCTAGATTTTGAGATCTCAGTTTAAAAAAACAGCAAAAACAAAAACACATTTGCCAGACCAATGTTGATATTTTTCATGTTTTTCTTCTAGTATTTTTACAGTTTGAAGTTTCATAAAGTCTTTGATCTGTCTTTGGTTACTTTTTTTGAATAGTTTGAAATAAATATGAAATCTGCATGTGGATGTCTCATTTTCCCAAAACACTTTGTTTTAAATTCTGTCATTTTCCATTGTGTAGCCCTGGCACCTTTTTGTTGAAAATCAATTGGCCACAATGCTTAAGTTAATTTCTGGGCTCCATATTCTGTGTCATTTATCTGTGTGCCTATTGCATATGCCAGGATAATGCTGTTTTAATCATTATAGTTTTGTAATATAGTTTGAAATCATACTTTGTGTCCAATTTTGTTCTTTCTGCTATTACCTTGGCTATTTGGAGTTTTGTTGTCCTGTACAAATTCTGTTTCAATTTCTGTGAAATATGACACTGGACCTTTGTTATAGATACAATTAAATCTCTAGATTATTTTGGATAATGCGTATATTTTAATAATATTAAATCTTCCAATTCATGAACATGAGCTGTTTCTCCATTTGTGTATTCTACAATTTCTTTCATCTATATTTTACAGTTTTCAGTATACAGATCTTTCATTTCTTCACTTAATGTATTTTTAATTTATTTTGATTGACATTATAAATGAAAATATTTTCCAGTTTTAATTTTCAGGTAGTTTATTACTAATGCAAACTGCGTAAATAGATATTTCTCCAAAGAAAACACACAAATGCCCCACAGATGTATGAAAAATTCTTAACATCACTAATGAATAGGAACATGCAAATAAAAGCTACAATGAAATAACATCAGAGTGGCTGGAATAAAAAATGAAATATAATCAGTTTTGGGGAAGTTCAAATAGGGGAACACTTATGCACTGCTGGTAGGAATGTGAATTGCTATAGCCAGTGTGGAAATCTATACAGAGGGTCTTCAAAAACCCAAAAGTAGAATTACAAGATCTGAAGTTCCACTTCTGGGTATATGTACAAGGGATTTGAAATCAAATGAGAGACATTTAACTCGCAAGTTCATCACAGCAGTATCAACAATAGCTCAATTATGGTGATATCCATCAGCTGGTGTGTAAAGAAAATGTGGTGTAAATACACAGAAACACACACACACATACACACATACACACACACACAACGGAATACCATTTAGCTCTTCAAAAAAAGCAGGGGGGGAGTGGAAAAGTATGAAAAAAGAATTAAGATGTACTGTGTACATGTGCCAACTCCTCACATGGAATGTGATCATATATGACAAACAGTTACTAAGAAAAATTTTTTAAAATTTAAAAACAGAAATATAATTTAATGGATGTGGAGGTCATTATCACAAGTGAAATAAGTCAGGTACAGAAAGGTGACTACCTCATGGTCTCCGCGATGTGTGGAAGCTGGAACATTTGAACTCACAAAACCAAAAAGTGTGCTTCTTGGAAAAGCAGACTCAGGTTCACAGAAGCTGGGGAATGAGAGAGATGATAAGATTTTCATCAAAAGATGTGAAGTTTCAGTTGAATGGAGTGATGACTGATAAGCTTTCCAGCAATCGCTCTGGAAGACCAATTAATCCCCACTATATACATATTTGCAACAGCACTTCATACTACACAAACATAAACAGCTAAAACTTGTCAAGAGAAAGTAAGCAGAGGTACCAACACCTGTCTTTAATTGTATACCAAAAAATTCATTTAACTTGTCCATAATTCCGTGGGAGTGTAGGACTCACAGATGCATTTTAATTATTTTCCCCATTCAGTATCAACTAAGAGGTTTATGTCAGTGCTTTCCTCTATCAGTCAGATGCCCAAAATGGTGCATTCAATGTGATTCATGAAAATGTGCTGAGATTTAGCAGAAAGCACACTGGGCTGGAAACAGCTATGGAAAAGTCACCTTGCAGTGGGGTTGCTCACCGGGCCCTGAGCATTTCTCCATGTAGACAAGTGTGGTTGTGCAAATTTCTCGTGATTTAATAAAACACAATGAGTTTGGGATTCATTTAGAATTGTTGGGTTTCTCCTTGGAATAAGAATAATATACTTTTAGCCATTCATTAGTGGCTCCTAAACTATTTTTCTTTTAAACACCAGATACATTTTTTCATTAAAAAAAAAATTATGAGTCAAATCTGCAGTATACAAAATAGTGAAAAACAGAGCTGACCTGTTAGAGGAAGGAGGGTGATCACAGGACAAAATGCTCCCCATTAGCTCCAATAATTCCTAAAACACATGCACAACAGAAAGGTAATTGAATGAAAAAGGCTTTCATCCTGGCTGGATTGGAAGTAAAAGTGCAGTTTTTCTCTATAAGAGATTATTGATGGCAGTTAGGTTCTGTTCTCCGAGGAGAGACTCCGTTATTTCCCTGCCTGAATTCTCCCAGCTCTGTTTCTTTTATGGCCGTTCCTCAATCCACAGTGATTTTATGTCAGGTCACATTGGCCAATCCTCACTTGAATCCTAGTGCTGTTCTTCGCTTTTTATATTCAGAATTAATCTTGTTCTGTCTTGATCAAGAGCATCGTGAGGGATGCTTCACTTTCTGCCAACACAGAAACTTAGTATTTTGCAAAACATAACACACAACTCCAAGGAGCCTCACTTTTCCTTGCACTTTATTACCTCCGCCACATTTTATAATGTGAGTATTTTGTGTACTTAATAAAAAATCATGGTTGGTGATAATTCTTTTTGCACTCTTACCAAGACAGGCACATTTCATGGTCAGTGTGGTTGAATCTGTTTCTGATAAGAGTTAAAACTGAAGACAACAGCAATGGTCTGTCCCCCCAAAACCCATGTGGAAATGTGATCTCCAGTGTACCAGTGTGCAGAGGCGGGTGTCCTGGAGAGGAGACTGTGTCTTACCAAGGACTAATACAGTGTTTATAGGACTAGATTAATTCTTACAGGGTGACTGAGTTCTCTCCCACACAAGATTGGCTTGGTCATCGCCAGAGTGGGTTGACATAAAGCATGGCCCCAGAGTGCTTCCTCTCCTCAGCCCTTCCCCCTTCCACCACGATTTGAAGGCCCTCATCAAAGTAGAGCAGATGCTGGCACCACGCTTTGGGATTCTAGCCTCCAGAACCACGAGTCTAAATAAACCTCTGCATAAATTACCCAGTCAGCAAAAGAGCATAGACTAAAACAAAACCTGCCCTAGGGCAGAAGGACAACTTCTGCTTGCTGGGTCAAAATACCCAACACTCAAAACTTAAAAGGAGGAGAGGTTTGTGTTGGTTGTGCTCCGTCTGTAGTTGGCAGGCTGCAAGGCAGGACAGCATAGCAGAGGGGCCTGGCAGAGGAAAAGCAGTGCACAGCACGGCTGATAAGAAGTAGAGAGCCGAGGGACCAACCAGGAAGGAAGATATAACTTACTTGGTCGTGCACACAAGGAACTGTCCTCCAACCAGACAGCCTCTTAACAGCAAGCCAGCTATAAGCTTCATGACGCAGTCACCTCCCAAAAACCCTATGGGCACACGAGCCTTTGAGGGAATATCCAGGTACAGGCCAGAGCACACAGCTCCATGTAAGAGCCTACGAGTCACGAAACCTCTGTGGTGTGGTCATTTGCTTTCTGTGCATTGACCCAGTGTCTGTTGTCTTTGTAGAAGTGCAGTCTAAATATATCAAATAAAACTGGAATAGTTAGGAAGATCCTGTTGGGCTTGTTTTTCAGTTTTAGCTACATATTAAAATCACAAAGCGTAATAAGGGAAAAGAAAAAAATGTGAGATAATGAAAATAAAGGGTTTGTAGATGGGGAGGGGAGGAGGGAGTGAAGGGAGGGCAGGGGTAAGGGGAAAAAATGAGAATCAAGACTTGTCATGTAGAGGTACAAGATCCCAACAATGAATGTAACTGTACTGTATACCTAAAATGAACCAATAAACTCAATTAAAGCTGGAAAAAAAAATCACAAAGGGAGAATTCCTGAGGAATTAAAATATCACTGAAACCCGAGATAAATTGTCCCAGGAAAGTCACAAGGGGTCCCAGGTATCTGTCATCTCAAACCCATCTCTGGTGACTGCAATAGAAGTGGTACTGAGAACTGGCTTGACTAGAGAGCCAAGCCCTTTCTCCCAGAGAAGCGGGCCATGGCTTCCTCTCTGCTTCATTTCTGCTGTGTCACAGCTCTGTCTCTGTCTCATCAGAGCACGAAAATAGGGAAGGCCCTGACAGGAGCATGCCCAGCAGGTCTTGTGGTTCTGCACTTTTTCTGCATGTGAATTCAGGACATATGTAGAAGGAAATCCATCTGCACCTCCTAACCTCCCCAACTTCAACCATACAGTCTGGAAATTCTGATCAGGCCCACCTGGCTCCACATCCTTTTCTCAACTGGCTCAGAACCCATGAGCCAAAAGAATGAGTGAATTCCCTCTAGAACATAAATTCTCACAATGCCGGGTACCTAGGGCAGTGGGAATATGATGAAGACAGAAGCGCAACCCATCCCTGGGTCACCTCTGCCTGTGGAGCTCAGGAAGGGGCAATGACAGAGGCTGGGAGAGGCTTCCCTAGAGGAGAAGCTGAGAGAAATAACACTTCCAGCATGGCAGGTGACATATGGACACTGAACAGAGGATGAACAAAAGCACTACATGTCTGCCTGGCCCAGCACATGGCTCCAGGACAGGAACAAGGCAGGAACAGCACCTGCTATTGGCAGACAACAAAGTCACTGGCTTGAGATCATCCAGCCACCTGTCTTGAGGGGCAGTGGCTTTGTGCCTCTGCCGATCATCTGTATAGCCACTGGTCAAGTGCAGGGTTCAACACAGCAGAGAGCAAATACAAGTAGAGCAGAGGAGTTGGTTCTGGTGTTCTATAGCACCAAAATAGTAAGAGTAGTCTACTAAAATGCATTATATGAATCAAAATAACTAGAAGTGTTCTAAGGTTACCAACATACAGAGATGATAAATGTTTGAGGAGAAGATGTTGATTACCCTAATATATATATATATATATATATATATATCAAACTATCCTACTATACCCCACAAATGTGTACAGATATTATGGGTCAGTTAAAATTTCTAATTCTAAAGAAAATAATAATTAGTCTTAAGCACAGGTTATTACTGAAATCACTTTTATATTTTTTTAATTCCTAAGGTTTTTGACCATTTTTCACTTTTATTTTAGATTCTTTGTTATTTGAAATTTCTAAACTTTAGTAGGAAGGCAAATTACTCATTGATGAAGAAGAATTAAAGTGTAATACTAAAAACATTGTCTTGTGTTTGGTTTTTAATATTTGCTCAGGTGTATTCCAGGTAATCTAACTCCAACTTTTAGTTTTAGTTTAATATTTTGCAATTAAACCACATCATTGCTTAGATGTTAAAATGTTAAATATTTTTGAAAACCAACTATGAGTCCACAATGTACTAGGATTTGAAGTCATTTTGTGAGTAAATTTTCCCTATTTTATGAATAAAAATTTAAAATACTTAATGATTTGTCCTAACTTGCCCACATTTCAAGATTCATTCTGAATACTTTTGTAATTGCTTTGCAGTTGTTTTGGAATTGACAGCATGGTCTTTATTTTGTATAATTTAAGAATTAATTTTTAAAGTATGTATTTACTATCATGAATATTTTAAGAATAATACAAATTCTACTATTCCAAAGTATATTGTATTAATTCATCATTCTCTGCTACAGCATTTTTCACTTATACTTTTTAGCCAGAAGATGGAGTTGGGAATCTTAGGGCCATATTTTAGTACTAGTTTAACTTGGTGGAGGGGACCAGGGATGTAGCTCAGTGGCACAGCACCTTCTTGGCTAGTGTAAGATCCTGAGTTTGATACACAGTATGAAAGAAAGAAAGAAAGAAAGAAAGAAAGAAAGAAAGAAAGAAAGAAAGAAAGAAAGAGAAAGAGAGAGAGAGAGAGAGAGAGAGACAGAGAGAGAGAGAGAGACAGAGAGAGAGACAGAGGAAGGGAGGAAGGAAGAAAGAGAGGAGAAAAGATGACCATAACCTTATGGAGAAGGAATGCTTGGCAAAATTGAAACCAGAAAAATAAGTGAAATTCAACATGGGCCAACCTGGATGTGGTGTTGTCCTCCCTAAGCTCATCTTCTTCATCTAGAGAATGGTGGTTCTATCGCTCTCCTCCAAACATTATTGTGAGGACAAAATGAGGTAGTGGCTATAAATCCTCTTCTTCTGAGACTGGCACATCATAAAAGTAAAATTACTCTTGGTTCCATTTCTCCCCTCTTAATCACACGTACAAATAATTCAAGTTTATGAAGCTAAACCCCTATGCACTTTGACAGTCACCATCCATATGTCTCTGCAATCCCTTGACTCATGTATGACAGATCAGGTTGAAATTTACAACAGCCAAGGATGTCTCAATTCCCCATAATGAGTCCATGCAGCTCAGTGATTGGCTGTCAAGAACTAAAACATGTAAAACAGTTGCTTTCCCTCAGGAATTTCACCCCTCCTAGAGTGAAGGCTGCCACAGGTAGAAGTCAGCAGAGCAAATGCTTTCCTCACAGGAATTCTCTTGTTTCCCCTCTTGTCGAGCATTTCACAAAACACCTGCTACCAGAATTTTAGGGATGTGGATGACAAGTGATCATCTATTTCCAGAAATAAGTCCATACTCAAAATACTCTGTACTGCTGATGTACTGATGTTATGCAGAGATCACTGCAGCTTGCTTCTCCCTACCCCATAGAGTATTTAGCCCCGTTGTGTTACACTAAATTTAACTCCTGCAAATGGCATTCAGCTTCAGGAGGGAGCTCCCACCCATGTTCACACACATGTACAAAGTCCCCAGTGCACATTTCATTCTGGTAACTACATAGACCAAATTTCAACTTGTGTCTGTGTCTAGCTACCAGCTTTTGAAGGTTGTGATGGAAGAGACCATCCTTACAAAGGTTTAATGGATAAAGCCACATTATACAGATCTTTTCCATGCTTCTCTTTATAGTTGAACATTTGGGCTTTCTGTAAATAGTGACTGTGGTAGAAAAGGCTCAGAAGTCCTGATGTGTGCTCACTTCCCGCCCTATTTCCTAAGTCAGTGCTTTAAATTGAACTTAAAATGTCTGAGCTTCACCTCCAGTGGAGAGCAAGAGCAGAGCCAGAAAACAGAGCCAAGAATAGAATCCCACTTTTTCTTCAGGCATAGATCCTGCAACTTCTACTCACCAATCTATTCCTGCCTCTCCTCACTATTATTTTTCTTCACATAACCTCTCCCTCTCCTGGTAACATAACCCTGAATTGCTGTATCATTTTGATCATTTCAGATGGAAAAAACAGTGTAGCAACTCAACTCTCTGGAATCATAAGGGATTTCTATAGGCTCGGTGTCTGATCTGCTTGTAGGTTGGTAGTCTTCCTGACCTATCTATGCAATGTCGTTATTGCTATGGATGCATCACTGTGATTCGCTGGGCTTTCTGTGCATTACCTCAGTGCCCAGGAGGGTGCTGTCTGTAGTACTCAGTTTTCAAGGTCCACATTTGAGGAGAACTCTGTGTCTCTCCCCATAGCTGTATGTGTGTGTGTGTGTGTGTGTGTGTGTGTGTGTGTGTGTCATGAGGATAGAACCCATGGCCTTGTGCATGATAAGCACATATGTTCTACCACTTCCTTACGCTCTTCCGGCAGTGTTTTATAAAAATGTCTTGCACTCCACATAGTTAGAGTCATCTCAAGTCCTGAGCCCTCCTCTACTCCATCACTATAGCTACATCACACGTCACTCTCAGCAGTCAGGACTAAGTGGGGTCTCTCCTGAAATTAGTCATGGGATGCATAACCAGGGCATACAAGGAGAAGGTGGTAGAGGTTTCAGGAAGGCAAATAAAATGTCTACATTGTCTCATCATTCCAAGGTTCCTCCTTCACCAAAATGTTATTGTCCCATCATATTTGCTACGAGGCTCCATGGTTCATATCCAGCAGGACCCCAGGGGCCAGCAACAGAGACTTCCATGGGAAGATCCTACTCCTGGGGAAGGCTACACCGAGTATTCAGGAATATGCAAAATTTGCAAACTTGTTTAAATAAACTAAAATTGGGGAAAGCTTATTATAAACTACATGTGAATGTGAATGTCTTTTGACTGATTCCACAGTAAAACCAGTAGTAAAACTGGACGTGTCTCTAGTGAAGAGAAACTTCTTATTAGAAGAGGGAGAATTATGGAGGAACATCCAATAACAGAAAAATCATCAGACTATGGTTTATGATTGATTCTACTACTGCCTACTAAGAAGGCATCCAAATGCCTCAGATCATGGGATTTATTAATGACTTACATTAAATTGATATATTTTCATATAAAAAGCTTTTTACAACACGTAAAATAAATACAAGCAATACATGTACAAGTAAAACATACAAAATCTTGAAAATATTAGGAGTATTCATCACTGAGATGATGAATGCATTTTTAATAGTGGAAAGGAGAATAAGCATTAGTTTTCAAATTATGGCATACTATCAATATATTACCTAAAGACTCACATTCAAGTGGGCAGGTATAACCTCTCAAGGTGAGTGCTGTATGAGTAAAATCTGTTACATACAATTTTTTTTAAAAAAACCAATATTTCATACCCCTTATATTCAAAATGACTCCTGTAATATTGACCTTGTCTAAGATTGGGTAATATGGTAGTATTTATCATTTTACATACATTTAGATGTTTTATTGAGCTATATTAGGACTCTATGTAAGTGTCAACATAGCCCTGAAATTAATTCTGGGTGTACAGAATCTGTATAATGTATACATAAAAACAACCATGGTGTATGTATTTCCATCATAATTACTTTTAAAGCTTCACAGATAATCACAGTGTAAATAAAACTCTGTTCTCTAGAGCTCTCTTTCTCATCAGGCAGTGAGGTCCCACCCACCAGGACCCTCCATAATTCCATTTTTCCTCATGAAAACTTGGAGCTCTTGCCTTCTCCTTGGCTGAATTCCCAGATGCCGGATGCCTTAGTTTTATTACAAATCTTGCCCATTTTAATCTGCTTCCTTCTTCATGATACATGAGCCTCTCCTTGCAGGGTAAGTTCATCTGAGTACAGTCCTCTCATTTTAAATTAATCAGCTCCCTCAACGTTATCCAGGTTGAAGTTTGGATTGTGTATTATTTATCATCTTAATAACAAAAAATTAATCTGCAAGGGAAAGATCAAAGGAGACACTCTGTTCTCCACCATGAGAGATGAAGTGATCTGATATCTTCACTCAGAGGAGCACTTGCCTCTGTATATTTATTTCTGGGTGACCATTATTTTAATTAAATGAGATTGCTTTCTGGACTTCATATTTTTCACATTATTCCCAGAACACCCATCAGATTCACTTCAGATCTCCCTGAGACTAGAGCAGCTTCCTTTCAAAATTGCGGAAGAGTTACTCCTAATTTCCTCTTTTGTACCATGCCTAACATATCCTTTAGAGCCAGGATGTAATGCCCACACCCAAAGCAAATTCTGTACAATGACAGACCAGCAAAGTAGATCTTGGCTTCTTAAAAGCACATGGCTCAATTCTCATTCCAACTTCCTGCTCTTTCCCATTCTATAGTCAGTCTGTTGTGTGAAGACATGCTTCTTTGTAAAATCTATCCAGAAGCAGAGAGCACATCTACTTCCTGCCCTTAAGAAACTACATCAGATATTCAGTATCTGCTTCTCAAGTGGTCAGCTCTGTGCTTTGCGGTAAAGGAGCAATTTAGATTTATTTCAATATTAGGACAAGACGCAGACAGACCTTATTCATAGCCTTTACTTAGGCATTGGTATTAAGAGAGAGAATAAAGCTAAATAGTTATACAGACTCCAAATATGCCTTTCTGGTGCTACATGCTCATTCATCAATCTGGAAAGAAAGAGGCTTACTAACTACAAAGCAGTCAATTTATGCTTATGGGAATAAATAAAAATGATAGCCATAGTAGAAGTGTCAGTATAGCCCTGGAATTAATCACTAGTGTACATATCATGTCCTCAATGAACTATACAGACCTTCAATATATATGTGCCAAGGACCTATCACATTTCAGGACCCAGGAATGCAGTAATAAACCAGAAAGTCCCAGCTCTGACATCTAGTGACTTTAAAATGAGCATAATCCAGAAGTCCAATGATTACATGAACTATCTGAGAGGATTTCTTAGATGCCAGGCACTGCTCTGAGTATTTATTACTGCCACTGAAATAGCTTATGGAGTTCACCACTCATGTTCCTATTTTGCAGAGGAAGAAACATAGGAATATAAAAAGATGTGTTGCAAAACACATGGCCACCAAGGGCAGAGACAGGATTTAGACTTTAGACAAATGGGAATGAACCCAGAAACTGCTCCAAGCCCTGAGCTGTATCAGTTCCATCCTCAGCACAATGGCATCATGTCTCTATATTTTACATCACTTTTCCTCATTTAAAACTAACCACAGCCATAGATGGTTCCATGCTGGCTGAATAGCTCTGTCCAATATTGTCTGGGCTCCCTTTAAGCAGACAGAGTAAGTATGGACAGCATTGTCTGCATCTTACCTCCAGGTCCTTTTGGCTCTTTTTGTCTTGTTTCCCTATGTCCTTGAGAACCTGTTTGTATACTCAAGTCACCACATCAGAAAGGCTTCCACTTGCAATGCCAGAAGCACCTACATGAAGAGAATTTTCTTTTTTCTTTTCCCTAGGCATGTCTGTCACAGTTAAGTTGTAGCTGGATTTCTGGGGATGTCAGGAAGATCAGAACATACTCTAGGTGTTGGTACCTTTTGAATATAGCTTGGAGTCTCCAGCAGGACAGAGAAGTAGGACAGGCAAGTGAAGGGTGCTCAGGGACAGGGACATGGACCTAGCAGAGAGCCACACATAGGTCCGTGATCCAACAAATTGTCCTCTGCTGACCTGCATGTCTTCACTTTAAAATGGTCATCAAAGCACATAGTCTCTTGGGCCAGGGATTTAGGTCAGTGGTTCAGCTGCCTGCCTCTCAAGTGCAAGGATCCAAGTTCAATCCCTGAATAAAAAAAAAGCATATAGTTTCTAAAAGGAAGTGTCTAAATCCCTTTTCCCCAGAGGTCTCTGCTGAAAAAGCAGAGTTCATACCCTTTACTCAGGCATTGCTATTAGGAAAAGGCAAAAAGGAAACTATTTACACAGACTCCAAATGTGCCTTTCTGGAGATACATGCAAGTCTATACAGCACTCTGGAAAGAAAGGGGCTTACTAAATAATAAGGAATAATCTATAAAACACAAGCAGGAAATTCTACAACTCCTAGAAGCAATCTATCTTCCCAGGCAGATTGCTGTCATTTATTACAAGAGACATGTTTAAAATCTCCTTTAGCAATCAAAAGGCTGCCTACATGACAAGTGCACACAAGGCCTGAGTTTAATTCATGATACAAAAAGAAAAAAAAAGAAAGAAAGAAATCAAAAGGCTGATAGAAAGGAAAGAAGGGCAGCCTTACAGTCCCTCAATATACTAGCTTCATTCTTGCTCCTATGGAACCATCAAGACCAGTCTATCCACAATATGAATAATCTTGCCAGGGCTACAGCTCTCAGGCTTTTGGTAGTCTACTTAATATCCCTCTTCTCCATGCTTACTCCTCCACAGCAGTGCATAAATCCTTAATTGATAGACTGTCATAGTCCACCTTTTAAGACAGATCAGGAAATACTCTGACCTGTGCCCTCTTGTATCTGGGCTCAGCAGCCCCAACCCAAGAGTAAAATTTATCCATTCAAGGTTTCAGATGATGATCCAGACTAGTCATGACTCTCCTCGCAAATCCACCAAGCTTCCTCCCCTTGAGCAGGCAGCTCAACAGTACTTCGCCTATAGGCACAACCTTTTCTCCCACTGTCTTCTGACAGGTTTTTCTTAGATCTCCTGGTAAGCCACAACATTTCAAGACAGTCGGAAAAAACATAATCCCCAGTAGGAAGGACCTATATCCCTTTTCCACTGGAAGTAGCTATATGAAGATAGAGGCTGCCACACCCTCAGCAACCCATAAGGAATGACAGGAGTTTATGTCTCTCAGAGGAAAATGAGGCATGAGGTTAGGGTGTAGCCAGGCAGTTGGGTAAGTGGGTGTAATCTGTCAATCGTGGAGGTCCAGGACACATGTTCCCAAGCCCTGTGCCTGGTACCAATCAGAAAATGCTATCTTCAATGCCTCTGACAGGATTTTGATAGGCTGACTAAGGTCAGACATCAGAATGGAAGATACAAAAGATGGCACTCGTGGGCACTGTAAGCTCTTTCAGTGACCCACTGTGCAGACCGTTCTTTTTTCCCTACCTTTAGTTGGCCCAGTTACTCTGCAGAGCACACTCCTTTTCTTACCTTTAATATCTTTAATAAATGTAACACCTCACCAAAAGTAAAATAAAATAATAAAAGCAAGGGCCTGAAAATTGTAGCTGGGATTATTAGTCAGTGAGATCTAATCTGGCATTGGCCACTTTGGTATTTGAACTTGGTGACAACTTAGACCCTTTGATTTGTTCACTTTCCTACATCCATGATATGCTTTAGACTTCCTAATATGCATGAGATTTGAGATCACACAAACCTACATCTATATTTTCAGGCAGTTGCTCCTGTATTTGGTTCTAGGCAAGTCTCCTCATCTGTACTGGATTCTATTCATAAACAAAACTAATAACACTTCTCAGAGCTCTCCAGGGAAAATGAAAGTTTTACACACTCAAATGCATCTAGAAGACAACAGCCCTTTTTGATAATTCTTGGAAGTAAAGAGCTTGAATTTTCATTTTCCTACCTCAGATGCTTTTCATGGAAGCAGATGTTTTATTTAAATTACTGATGAAGTGATGAACTTATTTTCTCATACCAAAATGATGAGTGTTTCACTTAAGACCATAGTGAATTTGAGAGTACAGATATTCTTTGTACAAATCAAGTAATGGATTCACTAGAAAATATTTTCCTACCAGGTGGAAGCACAAAGTCCTGCTGAGTTCATACAGTCCTTAAGATCTGGCTGTAAATGGCCCATTGCTGGCCAACAGACGTGGTGTGAGGCAATGAGTATTTATGTCTGTAATTACCTGATTTGCATAGCTAATTGCCCTCCACTGCCAGTGCAGCCTGGCGGGTGCCAGAATCCTAGATACAGGGCTGAGAGCCAATAACTGCCTAGTATAAATGCTCCTTCTGCGACTCATTTGGTGAATGGCTTAGACAAATCACTTAGTGCCTCCACATCTCAATTTTCCACTCTCTGTAAGAGTGGCAGTGGTTTATACTTGTTTACCAATTAGCTGACTTCATTAATAAATTTAAATTGCTTTGCAGATAGGTGATACTGAGTGCAAGTAAGTATTAATTATTGTGATTTGTGAACACTTCTCAAATAGTGAGTCTTGTATGCAAATGAGGCAATAAGTAGTCTAATTTGGTAAAAAGAGAAATAAATGCTAAATAGAAGTTGTGTCAGCAAGTGCAAATGTTTACATGAAAGCAAAAAGGAAGAATTAGAAGATGTGTTGGTGGGAAATTGTCCCCGGACTGCCAAATTAATCTGTTGCTTGCAGAGTCTAAAGCAGATTGAAAGTGAATGAGCTGGCGAGAGACCCTGGAAGCCTCATCCCTGAGGGAAGCAGGCAGAAAACTAAATGGCTGGAACTGGGAAAAGTTAGAGGCAGTCCAATAGTTAAAATGCTTTCTTTGGCAGAATTGGTTTCTCTATATACCTGAAATTGATGTGCGCTAAGAGATATCTTACTGGGTGAGTGAGAGGAAAAAAGTATATCAGTCAGCTTCCTGTTGCTGGTCACAATACCTGACACCCATAACTTAAAGAAGGTGAGGTTAACTCGGTTTGTGGTTGTGGAGGTTTCAGTCCATAGTCCACTGGCTCCAAGGCAGAACATCACGGTGGAGGGGTGTGGTGGAGTAAAGCTACTTAGTGCATGGCAGCCAGGAAGCAGAGCAGGGGAACAGTGCCAGAAAGGAAGGGGCCAGGAACCATGTATAGTTCCCAGTACCACACATGACCCACACAGACACACTCAGAAGGATGCTTTGTTAATCCTCTGGTCAACTTCAATGCCAATCAAGTTAAAAATCCACCCTAACCATCATAGGGTGAATGTGATCTAGAAAAGATGAGTACTAGTGAGTAATTTTCAGACTTTGAGTAATTCATAATCTAAGAGAAGGAAAACAATGTCAAGAGAAATCAAGAGAGGTTTCAGAGAAGAGGTGACAGGGTCCTGAAACAATTTATCAGAGAGAAACAAGCATACAGCTCAGCCTTTGGAGCAATAGCATAAGCAGATCTTTCCAGCCATTCTACCGAGTATGGACCAGAGTCAGACACATCAAAAAGTAGCTGCTTTCACAAGAGCAGGTTCCCAGAGAGGGGACAATGTGGCCAAGGGGACCTCTGAGTCCCCCACAATGCATCATCCAAGAAAAATAGACCCTGTACCGTGGAGGGAATTTGAAGTCTGTAAAATCATTGCTTCTCAGTCAATGAAATTTCCCTTTTCAGGGAACTCTAAGAAAGTGGAAGTTAAAAGAAAGTACCAGAGGGGTACAGTACAACAAAGCACACTCAAATTCTGGCAGCAGAGAAGGGAGACTACAAGTTGCCAAGCAGTTAATTGGCTACTTTTTAATTTGTACAACATGACCAGTGTTACATAGGACACAAGCAACCTTTCTTTCTCTTTTTCTTTCTTTCTTTCTTTCTTTCTTTCTTTCTTTCTTTCTTTCTTTCTTTCTTTCTTTCTTTCTTTCTTTCTTTCCTTCCTTCCTTCCTTCTTTCCTTCCTTCCTCCTTCCTTCCATACACAACAGTCCATCCTTCCCCATCTGATCAAGCTCTAGATAGACCTGAGGTAAGTAAGTTTGGTTATCTATGAAAAATGTCATGTAATACCTTCTGAGAAAAGTGGTGCAGTAACCAGGCAAAGAATTAAGAAAAGAGGTATTTATGTTTAGAGTTTGTTATATTAGTAAATGACCCCCAACAGTTTGCAGAAGTAGAAACTGGCCTACTTTTTCTAGTTTTAAGAAAATGAGAAACATTTTAACAAATCAGACATCTGGTAAGAGATTTCTGTCTAGACTATGTAAGAAATCTTGCAACACAGAAACAAATGACCACAAATGCAATTTAAAAAATGGACAAATTATTTGAATAGACATTTCTCCAATATAGATGCAAATGATCAATAATCTCATGAAAGGATACTGAACATCATCAGACATCAAAGAAATGCAAATTTAAACTACAATTTAAACTACAGTGAGACCCTACCTCACAGCCACTAAAGTGTGGAAAGTAAAAACACAGAGAATGATAAAAAAATACTTGTTGGAGAGGGTGTGGAGAAATTAGATTTTCATGCATTGCTGGAAAAAACACAAAATCCATGTTAAAGTATAGATGAGCCACCGATGTTGCGTTAAGTGAAACAAAACAGTGCCAAAGGCCATGTGTGGTACATCCCATTGAAGAAGTGACCAGGGTAAGTGGACCTGTAGAGACAGCACGTTAGCAGTTGCCTAGGCCTATGGACGAGGGGCTGGTGTGCAGTCATGGGTATACCGAGGAGTAACTGGTAGTAAGTACAAGCTTTCTTTCTGGGGTAATGAAAGGGTTCTAAGATTGCATTCTTATGACTATTCTGGCCATGCTAAAAATACAGAATCTGAAAAACAATGAGTACACACTTCAGGAAAAAAAAAAATATTTTAATACTAAATTTATTGAGATATGGGCCAGGGATTTAGCTCAGTGGTTCTGCTGTGTGCCTTGAAAGTGAAAGGTCCTATGTTTGATCCCAGGTATAAATAAATTTATTTATTTATTTATTTATTTATTGAGACATTATGAGATTAACACAAGTTCTTTTGGCCTCTACAACCACAGAGGTGCTCAAGTAGTGGCCATTGGCTTCCAGATATTTATTAGGATGGTGAACTGCTGCTTGGGTAACTTTGATGATTGAGATGGCTGCACATGCATTTTTAATTTCTTCCCTACAGGCCAGAAGTGTAGTGGGATTTCTGCAATGTACAACATCCTTTAAGGTCTCCCATATGAGGGCAGCACCATTGTTGAAAAAAATCATATTATTGTTCTTTTACTGAAGTGTATACATCTTTGTTGGCAGACTTAATGTACTAAAAGCATCACACAATTGATGAACTTTTAGTGGATAGGAGCCTGTGGTGTATAAATTACATCTCAGCAGGGCCGGACATTTAGCTCAGCGGTTCGGTGGCCTGCCTCACAAGCACAAGGACCCGAGTTCGATCTCCGGTACCAAAAACAAAACAAAACAAAACAAAATTACATCTGCAAAGCTGTTCCCCCTTGAAAGGAACACTTTTGATTTGACTGATAATTGTACCACTTCCCATATTTTCTTTCTCTATACCTCAATAAAGTTTAATAACTGTCTTTCTTTGTAGCTAACAAAACTAAGGCTACCGAGGTTAGCTGATTTTTTCCAGGTAGCATAGTGAATGAAAAGCTAATGTTTAAATGGAGTGTTCTAGGGCCACGGATTTAGCTCAGTTGTTCCACCACCTGCCTCACAAACATGAGGTCCTGAGTTTGATCCCCATACCTAAATAGAGTGTTCTATAATGATTTTAATTAAATAAGTATTATCTAATTTAGAACCCAGTTATTTTTTGACATTTACATAAAACTTCAAAATCAGCTTATGATATATATGTTATTATTTCCTTTCCATAGTTGTAAAGGTGAGGCTTAGAGGGAATTTTTAAAAAATACTTGTACATAGTTAATAAGTGAATTGTCCAAATATACATTTCTTTCATTTCAAAAGAGGAACATTTTTATTGTATCTATTATACTTCTTTATCCATAAGTTCAAATCTCTTAAGTCATGACTATGTATTTCAGAGATATCAAAAGCTTACATAAAACAAAGTTGTTTTTTCTTCACCATTTCTACAGAAATACAATATTTGGCAACAAAAGATTGCAGAAAACTTTTAGAGGCACAGACAGTGTATACAATGATTATGTTCTCTCAATCCTAAATCCATTTCCTAAAGTATTTGAGTGATAGTATATTTATTAGAACCTATATTTAATTTAGTCTTCTTTAATTCTTGTGAAATATATTTAATCTTAATTTTTTTTCTTCTTTAGAGAAGAAAGAAAATCAATGCACTAATGGCAAAAATAAAAAGTAAAAATAAAAGACCTCTCCATCCTAGAACAGGTGTTAAATTAGCCACAAGAGGACTCTCGAGTTATTTCCTGAATGTAGTACAATAGAATTACAGGGAATGCATCATTAAAAAGGAGAAAGCTTTTTAAACTCCTATTCTCCGGTATAAATTAATAGCTTCTAGGTTTATTGGCTCCCAGAAGGAAAACAGCTGAATTTGTTTACTCCTACATATGAATAATCATGTCCATCATACCCCAGTGGAACAAAACATACAAAAATGATTAATGTTCCTAGTTATATGAAGTAAACAGAAGACTCAGAGGTAAGCTGGAAGAAAGGCTTGAAATATAAAGCAAAAAAAAAAATGGAGTTTGTTCTAGGAAGCTTAGATGTGCAGACCATAATCCAAGACCAAAATTAATTTCGTACAAGATGTGACCTTACTATGGGCCAACCATCATTAAATAAGAAATACTTTCCTCCCCTTAGATACACAGTATCTAAGATCTCACTCGTCCCCATATAGTACAGAGAGTTCTTATATATACCACAAACGAAATGGATAAGAAACTCCCAAACAACATGACTGTGAAAAAAATGCTTCACTTACTGTCAAACCTTATGAACTTGTTAAAGTTTTAAGACACATGATTTAAATACACATGAACTTCCTAAAACCCTGTGAAACACTTTTTTCCCTCTGTGATGGCTCAGCATCATCGTCAGATTGATTGGTTTGTCAAATTGCCTAGGAGCTAAGAAAGCCCTCTTCTGGGTATGTCTTAGAGAGTCCTGGAGCTTCGACCTTGGGGACCATACCTGGCTGTGGCCCCTTCCTCTCTGAAACTGTTCGCATGTGTTTTGATTCCTGACTTCCATCCATGGGTTGAACAGTTTTCTTTCACTTTGCCCTTCTGCCATGCGATTTCTGTTTTGGAGCCAGTTGACCATAGACTGAGTCCTCTGAAACTGTGGGCAAATAAATCTCTCCTCCTTTAAACTGTTGATGTCGGGTATTTTGTCCCACCAATGAGAAGTCTGATCAATATACCCACATTTTCTAGTACAGAATTCTGGGGTTGGAGCAGTTGTGTGTCCCAAAACTTAAATGGCTAGGTCTATGGAAATCACTACAAGAGATTTGTAGCAGGTTACTGGCTACATAATATATAAGCTCAATGGCACACAAACCTAGGTATTTATTTCTTATTCACCTATTAGTGGGCCAGCCCGGATGTCTGTTCCACGTGATTCAGCTGGCTACAGGAGAATGCTGTTTCACAGCACTCACAGAAGTACAGTTCTACCAACTGTGTGGCACCATGGAAATCCCTCCAGTGCCAAGGCAGCTGTCAGTGGCCAAAACAAGACATAAGTACAGCCCAGAGTTAAGAAGTGAGGAAATACACTTTGCCTCTGAGATAGGGATGAGGAAGCAAAAATCCAGAGCATATGGATACGTGAGAGGAAGAAATGCGACCAAACCTTCCATCTGTATCAACATTTGAGGGAATTTGACTCAGTAGGTAACTTCTGAAGACACTGACAGATTTCATTAGGGAGCTAAAACACTTGGGCCTGGGGGAATCTCTGAAAATTAAATCAGTTCATGGGATGCATGGTTACTGTGGCAGTTAGCATGAAGTATCGACTTGACTTGATGGGGCTTTAGGAAAACCTGGGCGACTGGTGGAGCACACTCCTGGGTGGATCACAGTGACCTGGACTGAGAGTCCATGTCTGGTCGCTGACCCCTTCCTCTGATCCCCTGCTCTGCTTCCTGTATGCAATGAACTAAAGCATAGCTACTCATGGATTATGAAGTCTCTGCCTTGGAACAGGCTGACAATGGACTGAAACTTTGAAAATGTGAGCCAAATTAAATGATGGGTGTTGGATATTGAGTCTAGCAACAAGAAAGCTGTCAAATATAATTCGTAAACAGTTGCCCCATTCTTGGAAAGCAGTGGAATGCAAAGTTTTCATTCCATATGAAAGGATGAATGGATTCACAAACCTGAATCAGACAGATAGATGGCTTCTGGGTTTGGGTGCTAGAGAATTTTGAGACTCTTCCAAAGAAGGTAGTCTATACATTTTCCTATAATTCTCATGTATAATTGTTCAAAGAAACAGAAAGCAAAAAGAAACTTAGATTAGATTTCAAACTTGTTCAGAATTGAGCCATATGTGCACATTGTGAATGTTTTTATTGAGTAGACAAATGTTCATATTACCACCTGATTTTTATCCAATATGTACTTTCCATTCAATAAAAATATAAAATCATATTATGTGCATTTTAAAATTGCCATCAGAATTGTCATATTCTCCATTTACTAAACTACGCACTTGCCTATTTGAAAATGCATCAGCTTCACATATTTGAAATTTGAAGTTGCATAGATTTGCACATTTCACTTTTGTTAGCCTTGTTTTCTTGTTTAAAAAGTAGTAATACTTACATTATTGTTTTCTTTATTGGTCCATTTTAGTTATACCATACAGTTACATTCATTATTGGGATCTTGTACCTTTTTTTTTTTTTAGTACTGGGGCTCGAACTCGGGTCCTTCCATTGCAAGGCAGGCCACCGAACCGCTGAGCTAAATCCCCCACCTGGGATCTTGTGCCTTTACATGATGTATCTCGGTTCTTATTTTTCCCCATGACCTCCCTTCACACTCTCCATCCTTTCCTTTCCTATTATTCCCTTTCCCTTTGTTTCCATTTTTTTCCTTTTCTCTTATTTTTTCTGTTCACTTCATATCTTTCCCCTACTCCTCCCATTTCCCCTACACCTTTAGAACTTTTCTTCCTATTACACAATATGAATTACGCATTTTGATCTTATTTACATTTTTAGTTTATCACACCAGAGATACTATTCAGTATTTACACATCTGTCCTATTAATTTCAATTAAGAGTACATCCTCAATGTGCATCCAGTTAGCTATAAATGTCTGTAGTTTCTCATTCGTTATGGTTAAGTAGTATTCCATCTTATAAAC
>NW_022900929.1:27897250-27902864 GCF_012274545.1 Fukomys damarensis
ACACACACACACACACACACACACACACTCACACACATCTTCTTTATCCAGTCTCCACTGGATGGGTAATTAAGCTGTTTCCAAGCTTTAGCTATTACAAACTGTGCTGCTGTAAACATCAGTAGCATTTCTCACTGTGGTATGATTCTTTTAATTCATTTGAGAAGATACCCAGCAGGGGAATAACGGGGTCAAATGGGACCCGTATTCCATGTTGTTTGAGGTGTCTTCATATTGATTCGCACAGTGGTTGCACCAGTCTGCACTCCCACCAACAATGAAGAAGTGCTCCTTTCTCCCCACAACTCCGCCAAAATTTTTATTGGTTGATTTTTGATAGCAGCCATTCTTTCTGGGGTGAGGAAGAATCTCATTGTTGTTTTCATCTGCATCTCTTGGATTACCAGTGATATTGAACATTTTTTAATGTTTATTTACTGCTTTTACTTCTTTGAGAAATATCTGTTCATTACAGGTCCCCATTTTTTATTGGGTTTTTAAAATTGGATAGGTCTAATTTTTTAGTTTTTTATATATTCTGGATAGTAGACCTTTGTCTGAGGAATAGTTGGTAAAAAAAATTTCCCACATTGTAGGTTGTCTCTCAGCTCTGGTGTTGATTTCTCTTGCAGTGCAGAAGTATTTTAAAAAGATGAGATCCCAGTTTTTGATTCTTTGTGCTAGTTGCTGTGCAACTGAGAATTTGTTCATAAAGTCTTTTCCTGTGCCAATGTCTTCAAGAGTTCTACCTAATTTATTTTCCAGTTAGTTTAGTGTTTCTATTTTAATATTTAGATCTTCAATCCATTTGGATTTTAGTTTAGTGCATGATGAAAGATAGGAGTCTAGTTTTAATATATGGCAAATTGAAATGTAGTTTTCCCAACACCAATTATAAAGAGGCTATCTTTTCTACACTGAGAATGGTTGCTCCTTTGTCAAAGATGAGGTAGCTAAGCATGTCTGGAGTTGTTTCTGCATCTTGAAATCTATTCCATTCATCCTCACATCTGTTTATTTGCCAATACCATGCTGTTTTATCACAGTGGCTTTCTAGTATAGTTTCAAGTTGAGGATTGTGATACTCCTGCCATGTCTCTGTTGCCTAGAATTGCTTTTGATTTTCTGGGTCTCTTCTCATTCCAAATAAATTTTTGCATTGTTTTCGCTAGTTCCGGGAAATGTAATGTTGGGATTTCAATTGGGATTGCATTGAACCTGTGTAGCAGTTTTGGAAGTATGGCCGTTTTCACTATATTGGTTCTTCCTACCCAGGGAAAAGGGACATCTTTTCATTTTCTTATATCCTCTTCAATCTCTTTTTTCAGAGTGCTGTAGTTCTTGATGTAGAGGTCTTTTGCTTCCTTTATTAGACTGATTCCTAGATATCTCATTATCACTGTTTCCCTAATTTCTCTCTCACTGATTCTGTTATTTGTGTACAAGAAGGCTATTGATTTTTCACTGTTCACCTTGTATCCAGCTACTCTACTGAATCTATCACTTAAGTCTAGAAGTCTTTTGGTGGAGTTTTTCGGGTCTTCTAAGTATAGTATCATGTTGTCAGTTTAACTTTTTCCTTTCCTATCTTTATTGCTTTTATTTCTTTCTCTTGTATAATTGCTGTGGCTGTTTCCAAAACTATATTGAACAGGAGTGGTGATAGTGGACATCCTTGTCTTGTTCCTGATTTTAATGTGAAGGTTTCCAGGTTTTGACCACTTAGTATGATGTTGGCAGTTGGTTTTTCATAGATAGCCATTATCAAGTTGAAATAAAGATCATCTAATCCAGTTTTATGCAGGGTTTTAAATCATGAATGGGTGTTGAATTTTGTCAAATGTTTTTTCTGCATCTATTGAGATGACATATAGTTTTTGTCTTCAACTCCACTAATAAGTATATTACATTTATTGATTTACATATGTTGAACCATCCTTGCATCCCTGAGATAAATTCAACTTGGTCAGGGTGTATGATCTTCTTGATGACCCTCTGTATTGTTTGCTAGTACCTCACTGAGGATTTTTGCATATATGTTCATTAGGGAGATTGGACTATAGTTCTCTCTCTTGGTTGGGTCTTTCCCCTGGTTTTGGAATCAAAGTAACACTTTCTTCTAGGATTGAATTTGGAAGTATTGCTTCACTGGAAAATTACAAAAGTAGTGGCAATAGTTAATCTCTAAATATTTTGTAGAACTTAGCAGTGAAGCCATCAGGACCTGGGCTTTTCTTTGTTGGTAAATTTTTAATTACAGTTTCAATTTCACTGACTATAATTGGGGTATTTAGAATTTTTATATCATCTTCATTCAACTTTGGTAATTCATATGCATCTAGAAATCTGTGCATTTCTTCTGTGTTTTCCATTTTATTTGAGTACAGGCTCTCAACATAGGTATTGATGATCCTCTGGATTTCTGCTGAATCTGTTGTAACTTCACCTTTTTCATTCCTAATTGCATAGATTTGAGCCTTTTCTTTCCTTTTTTGATAAGGTTGGCTAAGGGTTTATCGATTTGATTTATTCTTTCAAAAAACCAACTCTTCGATTCATTGATTTTTTTGTATTGTTCTCTTAGTCTCCATTGCATTGATTTCTGCTCTGATCTTTATAATTTCCTCCCATGTATGAGTTTTGGGTTTCTCTTGCTCTTCTTTTTCTAGAACCTTAAGATTCAGCATCAGGTTATTTATTTGAGCTTACTATGTTTTTCTAGTGTGGGCATTCACAGCTATAAATTTCCCTTGTGGAACTGCTTTCATTGTGTCCCATAGATTTCTGTATGTTATATTGGCATTCTCATTTATTTGTAAAAACTGTCTCATTTATTCTTTAATTTCCTCTGTGACCCATTGTTTGTTCAGGAGAATGGTATTCAATTTCCATGTATTTGTGAAGTTCTTGCAATTTCTTTTGCTATTGATCTCCAGCTTAATTGCACTATGGTGTGATAATATACATAGGATAATTTCAATTCTGTTGCATTTATTTAAACTTGTTCTATGAGTTAGAATGTGGTCTATTTTGGAGAATGACCCATGTGCAGCTGAAAAGAATGTATATTCTGATTTGGTGGGATGGAATACTCTGTAGACATATGCTAAGTCCACTTATTCAAAAGCTTAGTTCAGTTCTAGTGTTTTGTTGTTGATTTTTTTGTCTAGATGTTCTTCCTATTTGTTTTCAGTGGGGTACTGAGGTCCCCCACTACAATTGTATTAGTGCTTATTTGCTTTTTCATGTCCCTTAATATTTGTTTTGCATAGTTGGGGGCATTAATATTTGGGCCATATATATCTATGATTGTCATCTCTACCTCTTGGATTATTCCCTTTATAAGGATGTAGTGGCCTTCTTTGTCTCTCTTAATTAGTTTTGGTTTGAAATACTTTGTCTGCAAATAAGGTAGCTACTGTGATTTTTTTCCAGGTTCCTATCACATGGAGAACTGTTTTCCATCCTTTTACTTTCAGTCTATGAGTTTCTTTTTGAAGTAGGTGTGTTTCTTGTATATAGAATATTCTTGGATTTTTGCTTCTTAATCCATTCTGCCAGTCTGTTTCTTTTGATTGGGAAATTGAGTCCATTAACATTAATGATTATAACTGATATGTATTGACTTATCATCATCATATTATTTTCCTGTTGTTGCCTCTTTTTAATTTTTCCCCCTCTCCCTTTAATTTCTTGCCTTGGCTGCTGGATTTGCTCTGTTGGGCCTCCTGGAATTGTGCTCTTCATTGTCTTTTTCTAAGATTTTATTTAGAATTTTCTGAAGTGCTAGATTGGCATTCATGAAGTTTCTCAGGTGTTCTTTGTCGTGGAAGTATCTTATTTCCCCATCATTTTGAAAGATAGTTTTGCAGGATATATCAGTCTAGGTTTGAGGTTGTTTTCTTTTAGGGCTTGAAATACTTCACTCCAGGCTCTCCTTGACTTGAGGGTTTGTGTTGAGAAGTCTGCTGTAATTCTGATGGGCTTTCCTTTGCATGTGACTTGTTTATTTTCTCTAACTGCTTGCAGCATTTTGTTCTTCTGTTGGGTTTCTTGGATCTTGATTATTATATGGCTAGGTGTAGGTTTTTTGTGACCATGGGTAGTTGGAGTCCTATAAGCCTCACTTATCTGTATGTCAAATTCTTTTGCTCTGTTTGGAAAGTTTTCTGCCATTAATTCTGTGAACAGTTTTTTTATGTCACTTGTACTTTCTCCTGCTTTTTCATGGACTCCTACCTATCAGTCTTATGTTATTCTTCTTTGCATCATCTAGTAGCTGTTGAATTTATTTCTCATATCCCCTTACATTTTTTAGGAGCTCCTGCTTTTCATGGTCACTGATCACAATCTAGTCTTTTCTGATATCCTGTCTTCTTATTGGCTCAGTGTATTACAAATACTTCCAATCCAGTTTTTAATCTCCTGGATATCTGATTGAATCTGTTTCATGGATTGCATTTCTTTCCTATGTTGGGCATTCATGGCTTCTATCATGGTCCTGAGCTCATGTATTTTCTTATCTGTTTCTGGTCTAGAGTCTCTAATCATGTCTTTCATTCTCTGTAGTTATCTCAGAAATTATTTCTGTTTTGAATTTTTCTATAGCCTCATTCATCTGTTTTGTTACTTCCTGAGCTATCAGTTCAGGGTGTCCAGGTGGTTGATTATCAGACTTTTCCACCTCATTTCCCCCAGGATTTGCCTTTGAGGAACAAGCAGACTGTGTCTATGCTTATGCCTTGCTTGAATGTCTTCTCATTTCTATTTTTCTTGTTGTTACTGTCCTTGGTTTAATTCCTGGGTTAATACTTCAATCTACCTATTATAGCTTGCTTTAGGTTTTGAGTCTCTAATGACTCTGAGGCAATCTCATTTTCATTATACCAGAAAGGACAACTGATTAAATCAATCACAACACCTTAGCTCAACTAATATAATCAGCAACACAATCACATCAAGCATATCTTAGAAAATAACAATTTGTTATAATTATTAATCTCTCACCTTTAACCATGTGAATTAAATCAAAAGAGAGGCTGCAGCTCAGAACAATACCCTTTACAACTCCCTGTGCCTCTGTGGTTTGAATACAGGTACCAGCCCAGCCAGGAGGCCAGTGGGGCATGGGGTTGCTGCAGGCACCCATGCCGCTGCACCTCTCACTGTTCCTCTGCCGAGGCCCTGTAATACCTACATTAGAGGGAAGTTATAGATATTAACAGAAATGCCGTGTTTCCACAAAAATAATACCTATCTAGAAAATAATCACCTTTGAAATCTAGAGGTCAAAATTTCAGCCCTGATCAGCCTATCCTTGCTTTACCTGCCTTCCAGACTAGCCGCTGAGAAAGAGAATATTGACAATAATCTGCATAACAGTGGCCATCACCACACTTGCATGATTCCCTCCATTAGGGGGCGCTGTGCTCACGATTACTGCCCGGCGTCTCCTGGGCACAAATAGGCACGTGGTTGGTTACAACACATCAAAGGCCTCTCCACTTAAAATCGCACCACTTTAGCTTAGTGGTTCTGCCACCTGCTTCACAAGGGCAAGGTTCCGAATTTGATACCTGGTGTGTATGTGTATGTGTATATATATATATATATA
>NW_022900929.1:27902933-27903804 GCF_012274545.1 Fukomys damarensis
ATATAGCACCTCTTTAATTCTTCAGCAAACAACAATCAAGAAGAAAACTTCTTTCTTAAGAATTAATGACTCAAGAGTAAGTTTTTTTTAAAAAAAACTATGACATTTGTTCCTTTTTGGCCAGTATGAATATAACTCTCCCCTGTGGGACTGAAAGTTATTACTACCTGATGACCTGCAATAAAGAAGGTGAGTGTCTCTATCCAGTGCTGGCCAGACATCTGTCTGGTGCAGCCAGAGGAAAGCCTTTAATTGCACACTTTTCTCACAGATCCTGAGACAGGCTAGGAATCTTCAAGGCATATTGATGTGTGGTCCATGGCCTCTTCTAATGGGACGTGCAGACGGAAGAGGAGGAGGAGAACACAGCCCCCATGCGTCAGCATTTCTGCCTCACTCCTTCCTTTTAAAAGCATAAATTACAGCTCTCCATCCAGAGCAGCACCAGTTTTGATTCACAATGTGCTAAAGGAGAGTCCGTGGTAATTAATGTGGTCCATATTTGACAAAATGTCATCACATACATTTGCTTCTCATGTATGCTAACACAATGGTATTCCTTCCAAATTTAAGGGTAAAATACCTAATAATCTATTAGCCATAACAGGAAGTAATCGATGCATTTGGATTTCATCCTTTTTTTTTTTTATTGAGTTTATTGGTACATTTAGGGATACAGTACAGTTACATTCATTGTTGGGATCATGTACCTTTACATGGCAAGTCTTGATTCTCATTTTTTTCCCCTTACCTCTGCCCTCCCTTCACCCCCTCCTCCCCTCCCCATCTACAAAGACTTTATTTTCATCTTTTCATTCTCTCACATTTTTTTCTTTTCCCTTTTTGTTCTTCCCCTACGTATCACACCTTC
>NW_022900929.1:27905875-27939948 GCF_012274545.1 Fukomys damarensis
TCTCCTCTCTAAATGTCTTGTAAAATTCAGCAGTGATGGATTTCATCCTTTTTTTAGCACAAAAGGATCACATTTTCCCCAATATCTCTTATTAAATGATTAAAAAATTCTATTTAAATTTACTTTGCCCAAAGATAAAAAAATCTTAGTTTGAAGAGTAATGGTAGTAGTTCTTCTCTAAATGTCTTGTAAAATTCAGCAGTGATGGATTTCATCCTTTTTTTAGCACAAAAGGATCACATTTTCCCCAATATCTCTTATTAAATGATTAAAAAATTCTATTTAAATTTACTTTGCCCAAAGATAAAAAAAAATCTGGGATTTTTAAAACTATGTTGAAGAACAACACTGTCTTCTGCCCAGGGTTTACCCCAAATACTCATTTTTGTTGTGGGAAAGTATTGAGACCATGCAGTCAACATTTTTTGAAGTGGACAAAAGCTGGAAAGATGAGCAGGTTGACTGGATGCCAGCATGTCAGCCCTCTCAGAAAAGCAATGACAAAGCCAACAAGATGAAAATCAACAGTGAAAAGCAGGTAACTAGGTTTTTATTTACACCTATTTGGGAAACAAAAGAAATAGCTATGATGTACCTTACACTTCACCCTGAAATATAGGAACCAAGAAAGGGACAGGAATGATCCAGGCCGGGACCACTGAGGCTACCTGTGAGGTGCTCTGCTGGGGAGCTTAGAGAATCAGACCAAGGAGGATTAATCCATAGCTGCTCAAGAAATACCCAAAAAGAGCCAGGGATTTAGCTCAGTGGTTCTGCCACCTGCTTCACAAGTGCAAGGTCCTGAGTTAAATCCCCGGTACCGAAAAAAAAAAAAAGAAAGAAAGAAAGAAAGAAAGAAAGAAATGCCCAACAATGGCCAATGATGAATCAGCAAGTGCAGTGAAAAGTCAGCAGGTGTGACAGGAGTCCTCAGGTAATACAGTAAGTCAACCCCAAGGACACCTATGGACCATGCAACCCAACCTGGAGATAGAGGTGAAGCTACAGAGAAAACAGTGGTGAAGGCAGAACTTAGCCAGGCACAGGAAGACCACCAGGGAGGCCTGGGTGGCTCCAGGGCAAATGTAGGTATCACACAGCTGTGCCCATATTTGAAGACCACACCAGACTGAGGCCAGACACTGAAGGTGCACTCTGCTCTATTGATTGGTGGTGAACAGCCATCAGTTAGGCACCAGCATCTAAGCGAATCAAAGACTATCCTAAAGATAGTCAGGACACTCTCACCAACAGTGGTCATGGAAGTGACAGCTCCTTTGCCTCGTTCTGTTGACTCTAGGCCAGTCCCAGACAAGACCCACACTCAAGGATGTGAATCTGGGGTGTTGGTGCTGAGAGCGATCTCTGAGTCTCCCACCCTGGGCTTTCTCACCAGGGGCAAAATAAGAGAAGGAAATAAACACCACAACAAACACTCAAACTAGGAACATCAAGGCTTTTTGGTGGGCCATGGTCAGACACTGACTTTGGGGAGGCCAAAATGCATGCATGTCACCCTTGACCACCCCTATTTGGCCCCCTGCACTCATTGAGATAAAAAAATCTTCCTCCTATAAGCCTAGAACTGACAGCCCCAATGTCAGGGAATTACTCCTCACTGCTGGATTAGAGCAAAGAATGGCTGGATGGTTAGGATACTGGAAGATAATGAAGCATTTACACTCTGTCATTTTTGATATCCCATTTTTAATACAGGGAATTAAAAAGAGCATCAGCATGGATGGAGCACTCCTTTTATCCAGATTTTATTATGGATTCTTGAAAACACAACTCCAGAGCATTTTTCTATTTTATAGAAAAAGGACAGGGGACATGAAGAGAAAAGGGATTTGTCTGAGATTGCAGATTTAGAGAATGTCAGAGCTGGCACATAAGTAGGGCTGGTCAAGATTGTTATTTAATTTCAGAGGGGGATTTGTTTGGCTTCATTACACAGTACTACCGTACAACCCTAATCCACAAGAAATAACTCTGCATGACCAGAAAGTGAATTTGATTTACTCTGGCCATTCTCACTAGTGACTAATTACTTCATCCTCATGGTGAGTCAGAAAGGAGTGCAAAGGGGACTGCTGTTTCTGAGGACTTATCTTGTCTGGTGGCTTCACTAGAGGAGAATGAAGAGTGCAAAATCTGAAGGAACACGTTTGAAGTCAGAAACAAAATACACTCATCCTAAAAATAACCAGCGCCTTGTACTGGCTCCCAGCTCTTCTTAAGAAAATAGAGTCATGGCACGGTTTGAGAGGGGAAGCATGAAAAATAAATGCTTTACCTGTGGCAGCGTTGGAGAGTACAGAGATTTGGATGAAAAATCTAACTTCTCTGTGACTTCCCTGACTCAAATCCTAACAATCCTTAAATTCTTGCCACACAGAGTCTGGGTTATTGGCTCATGTTGGTTCACAGAAAATATGTACACAAAAATAAATATTCCAAGGTACAAATTTTAGATAGGATTCACAGAATCTCTCCTCAATTCCCCAAAGCCTAGGGCTTAACCTGAAGGCAGACATTAAATTCCCTGCAGAAGGATGGTGTTGCTCGGTTCACTGGAAAAGCCTGGGAGACACCTTAATCTTCTTTATGAATGTCTTGAGTTCTAGAAGTCCAGTCTTGAGCTCTAGTATCACCTGATATGGGGGCAAGGGAGAGGGAAATAAGCCAGATAAGAATCTCTCCTTACTTTTGTTCATTAAAAAAAAAAAAAAAAGAAAGAGTAGCCAAGCTTTAGGGAAAGGGAGAGTATTTTTAGGGGTTAGCAGAGACCAAGAGGATGGAGAGGCCAAAAGATGAGATGGGGCAGAAGCCACACTTCAGAAGAGCAAGAAAAGAGCAGCAGAGTTTGCACCTCTCTTCCATCTCCAAATCCTAGCCTGAAGCTGCCACAGTCCTTCTACCACCTTTCCAGCTGAATGTGTTAGGGAGTCCATGAGTTAGGCGCTTTCCTAAACACTGATTTGAGAGCTAGAGCATGGTTATTTTGTAGAGATTCTGCTGGTGGAGCAGGTGGGCTGGCAGTCAGTGTCAGACCCCACATTCTCAGCCCTGCAACTGTGCAGCACTGCCTAGCACAAGGTGGAAACACAGAGAGGACTGAGCTCCTCCTATAGAGGGGCAGAAGTTAAAAGGGAGATTTTTTATTAACCAAGAAGTTAGTGTCACAGTACTGGCCTTCTTAGCCATATTTGATACTAACAATTAATGGCAATGGGACCAGAATCATTTCTGGTCGAGCTGGTGAGTGAGGGGGGGACCATCCATGCATACAGATGGCTTAGATGTAAATCCCAATTCCAACCTTTACTACCCAGGTGATTTGAGAAAATTATTTATACCCTGTGACCCCCAGTTTTCAGAACAGTAAAATGGGTATGCTAGCGGTCTTACCTTGTGGTGATTTTATGAGGGTAACAAGACACACTTGTAGTTGGCATTGTACCTGAGACTTTGTGCCTTAAACAAATGTTGACAAAATCACCATAAACCAGTCACAGAGGTAGTGGTCTGTTCTCTCGTGGAGGGCTTGGAAGCCTCATTGTGTGCCTTCTTGGAGCCAGTGGACCAAGCTGAGGGCAGTGGGAGTATCAGGTTGTCTTTGAAGACAGCAGCAAGTTAGGACTTCTCTGGCTCCTCTGCAAAGATTGAATTTGTTTTTAAAGTGAAATATTCTTGGTAGATAGAAATATTCCTTCTGCACATCTTGGGCTACTGACTACAAAATGAAAAAATGGTCATTTTTTTTTTTTTGGTCATATGAGCCAATAACAGCATTAATATTTATGCAAGGAGTTCAGGTCCTCCATCCTGTCAAGTACCTGGAAAGAAGAGTTTGCACAAGGATGCACGGGTGTAAGGCTGTCAGGCACCACCAGTGCCGGCACTGAAATATTCTTGCATCGTTCATTGTCAAAGCCAAACCATGGCTCCTCAGCCAGGACCGCCAGTTCTGCCAGCTCACAGCTTTGTCATTTAGGCTTGATTATAATCTTTCCTCACCCCTGCAGTCATAACATTCCCTGACACCGCACTGGCCAGCATTAGTACCTCTGTCCTTGGTGGGACTTCTGGTTACCCTCATTCTACACAGTCTGAGCTTGTTCCTCCAAATCACCCTTCATCTTCTATGCTGTTGGACACAGGGCTGATTCCTAGGGGCTGGGTGCTCTGGACTAAGTGGCAGCTGCCTTCTGTGAGGGCGTGAAATAGAGACCCTGGCAGAACTGGAGAAGAGGGAGAAGGGAGCAAGGGGCACAGCCGCATCACAGGTATTATTAGCGAGACCTCGTCGGTGGTTGGAGCTCCAAGAGACAGCCTCGTTGGAGTGCCAGAGCTTGTAAATGACCCTCACTGATGGGCACTGAGAAATCCTCCTCCTTTTGGCCTTCAATCCCTTTTGGCTGGGGATGATGTGTCTAGTGGTGCTCATATCTGCCTGTCTTCCCTGTCTCTTTTAGTCTTCCCAGTGCTTCTGTAACCTGAATAACCAACTCCCAATGTTCTGCTGTCTCTTTCAAGTGTTTCCAGTGGCTTCCGGTTTCCCGCTTGGTTCCTGGCTCTCAGGACAACTCCATGGGCATGTGTGCTCACCGGCTGGTTGGCTGAGTGCTTAGCTGTCAGTGATGCTGGTCAGGAGACCCTGCCACAGGGCTCCGCACAGGCTCCTCTGATGTGGCAGTGAATCCTGCTAACCACTCACAGAAAGGCGCAGAAGGGCTTGCTGTAAGGGGACAGGGCTGGCAGAGGCTCTGTTCCTGATAAGATCACTGGCCGGGGCTCTAGACATGAGGCAGGGTGCTCACTCCAATGTGTGATTCATAAACTCATCCTGGCTCATCAGGCGCTCCATACCACATGGGGCAAGCCAACCATCCAAGTGCATCTCTTCCCATCTTAATCAGGCTATCAGTGGACCAGAGGTGACACGACTTCAGGCTGACAGGGTGCCTGTCAAAATCACTGCAGCTGGCAGAAGCATTCTAGAGATACAGAAAAAGTCTGTGTCCAGGGACACACCAGCCCTGCTCCCCAGTCCATGCGGAAAGGTCACAGCGTGATGTTGTCATCAGCATGTTGCCAGGGAACTGGCTGATCCTCCCTGGGAATGGACCTGACCCAGAAGCCCAGTAAGTGCCGCTCGGTGGCATTAGAGCAACCCCGGGCCGTAGGTCTATACTCATACTCCGCAAAGCCCCACTCCAGCGCCAAGGCCTGGGGTGCACACAGGCATCACAGTTGGGACACTGTGACAGAATGCTGTAGACTGCATGTCGAAGACAACAATCCTTTATTTCTCCTAGCTGGGAGCCTGGAAATCTGGGACGAGGATGCCCGCCTGTGCGGTGGTGTGGGGTGAGGTCCCTCTTCTGATTGTACCCTCAGACTCAATGCTTTCAGTCAGCTCAGATGAAGAAATCTGGAGGCCCCTCCTCATCCTCTGGCAGAGCTTTACATCATGCTGCATCTAAGCCTGATTTACTTCCCAAAGTCTTTGCCCCTGAATAGCATCACGTGGGGGACTAGGTTCTCAGTGTAGGAATGTGGGGAGGGACAAAAACACACTGTGACAATGAGCCAAGGAGGAAGTGTCAAACAGCTGCCTGGTATCCACAGAGTGGGTCCCAAGGACCCTTCCTTACCAAGGTCTCTTCCTGCAGAAAGGGCCCTCTTGAACTTCTGTGTGGAATGAAAATGTTTTTACATTCTCTGTTCATCCAGTAAGTCCAACCTCCTATCTTTCCCTAAAATTCCTGCTCACCTACCAGCAACAAATCCTGGGATAACCAGGCAAACCATGTTAGTTTCCACAATAAGTACCTCTTTGATCACTTCTCCTTCCATTCAAACCAAACAGCTCAGAACTCCTTCCAGAAGGTCTTACACTGTGGAAGGGGGAGGGTTGTCCACACCTACTTGGTCTCAGGGTCACTGCCAAGTCACAGTGCATTCAGGGAGCAGTTGGCTCCTGGCTAATGCCAATAGAACCTTCTGGAAATGAAGGCCAAGGTTTTATTTCCTTTCTACAACTGGACAAAGGAATTTCCCTGGAGGCTAAAAAAATAGGGTTGAGGGAACATTGAGAAGGAATGAGAAGTTTTTAATCATCTTCAATCTGACTATTCATACATACACAATATTTCTACTTTTTCCAGTTCTGGGAAGTGGTCCCAAGGTTGTCATACTGAGCTGCATCTCCAACTCTTTTTATAATTTGAGATGAGGTGTTACTAAATCATTACTCCAGGCTGGGCTCTAACTTGCAATCCTCCTGCCTCAGCCTCTCAGCGTGCTTCTTCACAGGATTGGACCACCACACTGGGCTCACTATTTCCATTTTAAAAAGGTTTTCTGCTGCATACTTCAAACTTACAACTAGGCGATCAGCCTACCAGCCAGTTTGTAATGACAAATTCAGCCCCATAGTGTCTCAGTGCCTGAGGGCAAATGACATTCTCTACTGAGACCCAGTGAAAAGCAAGGAGCACAGCCATCTGTAGGGGAGAGCAGAACATTGCTCTCAGCCCCTCAGGGTCTGCTAGTGGCTCACTCTGCACAACCCACACTTAGGGGTGAGGAGTTGGGCTCCTAAAAGCAGCCAGTAGTAGTAGCAACAAGTAGTCTGTAGACTGGATATGTTAACCGAAGAGAGAAATTGTCCTGGGCTACATATGAAATGTACAATCTAGTTAATGTATATAAATAACAAAGCTTCCTTTTTATATTTTTATTTTATTTTTAAAAGGGGTAAGCAGTTATGAGTTGGACACTCCTAGATATGGATTCTTCTGTTACAGAAGATGTGCCCATTAAATCCTATTCACTTATTTATTCAACAGTTAATGTCAGTATAGATGTATAGATACTCACTTATTTTATACTTTGGATCACAATCCGATAGTATTTTGTTATTTCATTTCTCCAATTTTATATCTGTAGCCATTGTGAGATTTTCAGGTCCCTTTGCCATTGGTAATTATATTGCTGGAGTTTTTCTGTGTCTGGTTTACTTTGGGGGGAGCTGCTTTGAGTGTGAGTACTTTTTAACGTTCAGCTCCAATGAAGGGCTTTGTGTTCTCTTGTGCCTATCTTTCCTCAGTCCTAGGTTTGTCCTTTTTCCCCAGATTCTTCCTGGTTCATATTGTTCTAGAATGGTGATAGAAACCAAGACTTAGGTGTGAGGTTTGGGGGTGTTGCCATTCCTAGGCCCATCCAAGTGACATAGCAAGAGAATATGTGTAACTACTAACCTGTGCAGATATGTAGAAATATATGAACTACATGCTGGTCTCCACATATGCTTGTATGTGTAATTACTGTATGTGCCATCTAAAAATGAGCTCTTCTGTTTTCTCCAGCTCTAATTCATTAGCATCCAACCATTCTAGCTTCCTCCCCTTGCTGATCCTGACATCACCAGTGAGAAACCTGGCTTCAACCATGTACCGTCCACTTAGATACAGATTCTCTTCCTGTAACATCCCACCTGCTTAGCAACTGTTCAGACTTACATCCAAGGCACGCTGTGTGGACTTAGGACTCACTGCTCATAATCCATCTTTTTTGTACTGTTCTGCACATCTTGTTGATAGAGCCTGAATGTCTGTTTATATGTGGCTGCCATTTTGCTGATTGCAATGCACAGTACAGTGCTGTAGCTTTATGTTCTGCTATACATTACAGCACTGCATGGAGGAGTGATGCAAACAAAAGCAAAGCCATCAGGTCGGAGTTTTCTTTGACCACTTCTTTGTTCTAAATATCATAGTGTACATACTATATATGATTCTTCATTCAGGGTCCAAGTGATATAATGACCTAGTGGCAGGCATGTAGCTCAATCTTTAAATGAGGAATATATGTATTCAACTCTAGTATAAGTGTCTGATAGTATAAGGATTGTGAACCCACTACCTGTGGGAAACAACTTTATCAATTAGATCGCAATACTTACACAGCTACTTTCGTCTCTATTCTTGCAAACTCAACCCTCAAACTCAACTCAACTTTCAAATTACTAAAGTCAACACCTTACTCTCTTACCCACTTCACTAAGGTATTTTATGTTTTATTAGAGATAGGTTTTTGCCTCGCTGTCCTTCATTCTGAAATGCTCGACATTCTAAGCAATCTTTTTACAATTATCATATATTAAATTCACTCATTTGTTGTAAATGCCCACACTTTCACAAATGCATGACTTTAGATACTTATCATCACAATGCTATACAAATAACTTCCACACCCCCAAAATTCCTCCTACCACCAATTCAATGTCTTTGGCCTCTACCATTTCCTGGGAACTCCTAGCAATCACTGGTCTATTTACTATCTCAATAGTTTCACATTCCTTAACTTCATACAATTAGAATCACATAGTATGAAATTTTTATTTTACTTAGTCATGCGCATTCGTATACGTTTGCTACTTGATAGCTCATTTCTTCTTTTTTTTTGCCAAATAACACTTCATTGTAGTGATTCACAACAGTTTTTTTCTTCATCTATTCACCTGTTGAAATCCATCTTGATTGCTTCCAGTTAGAGGCGATTATAAATAAATCTGCTATAAGCATTCTCATGTGAGGGTTTGCACGGACATAAGCGATCAAATCAGTTGGATAAATGATCCGAATCAGTTTGATATTTCAGCTGGATAAATGCCTTTGGAGTGTGATTGCTGGATTGTACAAGGAGGCTATGTTTAGCTTTGTAAGAAACTGCCAAACTGTCTTCCCAAATAGCTGTACCATTTGCATTTCCCCAAAATGTGAATGTGGATCCCTGTTGTTGTACATCCTAAAGAGCATTTTGTATTCTGTTTTTGCTTCACTTATTTATTATTTTTTAGGTCTCTAGTGACAGATTTTGTTGGATACCTCTCATTGGGGGGGAGGGGTGTTACCAGGGCTCCAATTCAGGTCGTTACGCTTTTGAAGCAGGCAGCAGAACCACTGAGCTAAATCCCAGGCCCCATTGAATACCTCTTCTTATGCTTATTTGCCAGTCTGCCAAATGACTTTCTCTAGCAGGACCCAAAAGAAAGTGAGAAGTTGCAGAGAGAGAAACCCCTATTATGGGTGCAGAAGCCTCAGGCTGGCCTCAGCAGTAAAACCAGCTCAGTTCTGAGTGTAAGAAGGCGCCTTGTGCTGCACATGTTTCACCACGCCGTCCACTGTCCTCATGGACCAAGAGCACCAACCAAGCAATCTCGGGGAGCCCCAGCCCCATGGGCATTGCATCCCTCTGTAAGGATGGTAAACTAGTATCTACTGCATAAAATCCTTCTTTTCAGAAGCCACCAGCCCTCGGCACACCTGTCTAGGATTCGGAATGAGTTGAGTTCCATGGCTCAGGGCCAAGCCCTGGACTCAGAATTCCCCCCAAGTCTACACAAAGTGTGCCCCTTTTCAGCCAGCCTCCATGGTTGAGGGCCAACCACAGCCCTTTCCTTAAAATATCAAGATTTCAGCTGTGCTTAGTGGTGTGCTCCTGGAATTCTGGGGTACTGGGGCAAGAGGATCACAAGTTCAAGCCCAGCCTGGCAAGTTGAGTAGCTTAGCTATTCCTTGTCCCACAATAAGAAAGAAGAATAACTAACAAAACAGGGCTGGAGTTGTAGCAGAGTGTAAAGCCATGGGTTCAAACCCCAGTACCCCACACAACACACATAGGCTGAAAATCCCATTGGCAATGTTTCTTTTCCCAAAAAACTTGAAATAGTAAAGTGAAAGATTAAAAAGTGTATCCATGGCCGATCGGAAAATGAGACTTTCCTCAGAGAACTGCTGGGATTTCCAGCACTATGCTCCTCAGGTTTCCCACTGCGTTGAGGGCCCCACTCAGCCACCTCCTGGGTTGAAGCCTGGAGAGGGCACGGGTGAGCAAGTGTCCAGGACTGTGGGCCCAAGAGAGCCCTGAGATGGCGCTCAGGCGCGAGAACGGTGGAGCTCACAGGGACATAGTCCAGAAAGAGTGTCAGGGTGAGCGAGGGTCTGCTGTGACAGACACATGTACACCCACGGCAGGAGTGGCGTATATCGGAGCGCCTGGGGTCCCCCAACTCGGGCTCAGTGACCACTCCCCTCTGCCTGCTCCCAAGGCCTCCTCCTGAATGTGTCGTACCCATTCAGATCTACGAAGGGCAACTTTCAGTGATGAGTGTGGCCCTGGAGTCATTTCTTACAAAAAGAGCATCAAGGTAATGAACGGCCCAGAAGCACAGGTGAATGGGCTACAGTCAGACTGGGAAACAAAAGGAGGAGTCAGGAAAGAAAATGCATGCGTACCTTCTCTTCTTCCTGAGGGAGGGATGTGAGGAAGTCAGGTGTGCTTTGTATGCTTAAAGTTGCGCTGTTCTTGAAAAGGGAAAGTTTCTTTCTGTATTTAGGACCGCAAGGGAGGACTGAGCTCGCAGAGCCTCCAGCCCGGTAGCTGCACTGGAGCTCCTAGAGAGGCGATACTTGGATTCCCTGTGCACCATTGCCCTGTCTGTGTTTTCTTCTGCTAATACTGACAAAGCTCAGAATAGGTACTCAGCTCCGTTGTAGGTGCTGAACAATAACTACGGTGCAAGATGTCGCAGAATTCGGAGTCCATGCGTGAAACTCTGATGGAATAGTGAATGGGGGACAGGTGCTCAGCTAAGAGAGGGATCTTGAGAACCGAGTCACACCAGGGAAACCGAAGGCCATAGCAATAACATTTCTGTAGTGGCAATATGGAGACGAGGGGTGGGAAAACATTTTAAAATTCAATCTGAAGGAGAATGACAGTCTCATCAGACACTAGCAAATGGGTGAATATCCAAAATATTCAACTAGGAGGTGGTTATTAAAATTTGAGGCAAGGACAGTTGAATAACAGGAACTTAGGCACTAATGCACCCAGGAATGTCGACGAAAATGAGAGCTTCTCATTTGACCATTTGCCTGCTTTAATATTATGTAGTATTTGTGGCAGACTTATTTCACTTAGTATAATGTCCCCTGTGTAAAATCTTTCTTTTCCAAGGCTGAATAATATTCCATTGCGTTTATATACTAGGTTTTTGTTTTTTTTTTAACCAGCTTATCCGACCATGGGCATTTGCACTTTCATCCCTTGGTTATTAAGCATAATGCTATCATTCAAAGAAAAACAGTACAGTGGTTGCCAGGAAATAAGGGATGGGGGTTGAGCATTCTCCAGCAGGTATATAGTTGTCTAAGATGAGTAAATTTTAGCCCCTTGTGTACAACTCTGTACCCATAGTTAACCATGCAGAGTTGCGTGCTTAACATTTGTTTGGAATGTTAAAATTTTGGTCACTAAAATTTTCTTTTAAAGCAAAAGGACAGAGGAAACTTTTGGAGGTGATGGACACATTTATTACCCGGACTTGGGCAATGTTATCACAGGATATTGCATATTTTCAAACATATACATACATATATATCTACATATAGATAGATATGGGCCAATTGTTTCATTAGCTATGAATGTTTGATTTTCTATTATATGAAAAATTAAAACAAAATTTCATAATCAATAGGAAAATAGCCATAGTTATTACATCATGCATCATTATCTTCAAACTAGTTACTCAGAGTACAAGACATCTTAATAGAACTACTTTAAAAAGGAACAACTACCAGAAACAAAATATAAATGTGCCTAAATCAGACAAGAGGGGCCAGAATTCTCAGTTATTAAAGGCTGAATTAGAGCCACACAGCAGACTGAATTATCTGAGCTCAGACCCGGAAAGAGAAACTATGAGGAGGAAAGAGGACATAGAGGGCCTAACAAGAAGTCACAGCCCCAACCATTCTGTAAGACCCGAATTCTGGGGCCAGCAGACATGGTCAGCTCTTACTCAGGACAATTCACCATCAGAAAATCCATACTACATCATAATACTCAGCATCTATAGGAGGAATAAAAAGAAAAATGCATAAAAGTTCCTGAACATATTTGAATTATGTAGAGGTGCTAGCCTAGCAGATGATACAGTGTTTATTCTGGGGTAGTGGTTTAATTATTTTGTTTTTAATTGAATGATTCTTAATGCCTTGTGCCTTTTTCAAGAGTGGGAAATCAGTTTCCTTTTCCAGTGCTAGTGAGCAGGGCCTGTCTCCCTGTGCCAGCTGGGGGCCTGGACAAGCTCAGCCAGTAGCACACGGCCCTCATT
The DNA here is from genome assembly GCF_012274545.1 of Fukomys damarensis. NCBI lineage: Eukaryota > Metazoa > Chordata > Mammalia > Rodentia > Bathyergidae > Fukomys > Fukomys damarensis. Next base: position 27,918,066 of record NW_022900929.1, read on the forward strand.
AGGGACACCGGGGCATAGGGGCGGCCACAGACAGGCAGTGGGACAGGCCCAAGATGGAGCAGGCTCCAGGAAGAGGGAGCAAGCCTCGGAGAGCACAGAGCTGCGTGGGAGCAGAAGTGTGAATAGGACTTCCAGCACAAATCCTCCAGGAGGTAGGGGCTGTCAGAGACAGCAGAGTCTCCAAAAGCTCCTGCAGGAAGCTGACTGCATGGCCACCAGACCTAAGGGACCAGGGATGGAGAACAGGCCCAAGCCTGGGGAGCAGCATGGCTGGGGCTACTGAGGGATGGCAGTGGGCATTAGCAGGACAGATCAGCAAGACGTGGTGGGTTAGGGTCCTGGCCAGTGCCCGGTCCCCAGGCTGGTTGTCTAGTGAATTGTGCAGGCCTGCCGAGCGCTGCAGCCCTGGTGAGAGTGAAAACCAGCAGGCAGCACACACAGGGATGCAGAGTGGGGTCCCTCACGTCTGTGCCAGAACAAGTGGCAGCTGCTTGGCAGATCGATTTTATTTTTTTGTCACGCTAATAAAAATGTAGGTGATCAACATTCAAAATTTAAGAAAAGCAGCAGGATGTAGAAAGCATTTTAAATTACCTATGCATAGCACCACTCGCAGAGTCACAGACTTTGGTATGTGCTTCATTCACCATTCTTTGCTGATATTTTATACAAAATCAAAATCCTAAAGTATGGATGATCCTGGCTACGACTTTTTAGTGAAATTTGTACCATTTATATAATCTCACAAAAAAATTCCTCAGAAACTGGATTGCTGCATGGCATTCTACTACATGGACCTGTCATATTTTCCTTAATCCATGTAAATTGATAAAGAGACTGTTTCTGGTATTTCGCTAGCATCAAAGGTTTGCTGATAAATAGTTAACAGGCAAATCTCTACCCATGCATCTTCTTTCCTCCTCGGTCAGTGACTGAGGTTGAATGTGAATACAGAAACCTGAGTGCTTTTGAGTGCACGGTAAGAGGATGAGCAACATCCCCAGCCCTTTCCCACTTTGTATCTTAAGACAGGATCACTCTTAAGTCTCTTAGTTGCCCAGGATAGGTTCTAACTTGTGATCCTCCTGCCTCAGCCTACCAGAATACTAGGCTCACAAACATGTGCTACCATGCCCAGCTTGCTTTTCTTTTTATTTTGTATTAGTTGGTGATCGCGCTATGTAGTGATTATATTCATAATGGGTTGGTAGACGTACATAGACATCTCAATTCTCTCTACATCCATCCCCTAACCCTCCAAATCCTCCCCCACCTCCTCAATCTCTTGGTCGCTTTCTCATATGCACAAGATCAATCTTAACACTGACCTGCAACCTGGGCTTTTCAGGGTGTAGCAGAGAATAATTAAATAATTTTCTGTAGTTGGCAATGACTGTTATTGTTGGTCAGGATAATTACCTTACCATGGAAATTTCAGGCATAAAATTGAGAGGCAGTCATTGATCAGAAAATTAATCTTTTGATTCGAGTAGTTGAGGTTTACATTACATCTCAGAATTCAGGAACCTGAAACATGTTCAAAATATAGGTAATCATTACAATATTGGTTTATACTCATGTAATGACTTAATGGGTTTAAAATCACTTTCACATACACTATATACTTTCTGCCTCTTGAACTAGCATTCCCTCTACATGGATTTTTTTAAAAAGAGAAGAGATACATAATCCCATTAGTCAAAGCAGCTCCTGGCCTGGGTTCCAGAGAATCTCAGCAGATCCATGGAGTATATTCTACCATAACAGACTGAACTCCAACTCTCCTTGGGGAGGAGCTTGTGGCAGGCACCATCCACAACTTCCTGTTCTCTACCCCTGCAGTGCTCAAGTGGGGTCTGACTGCTTGTATTTCCTATTTGATGGTGGGCAATGGGATCTTCCAAAGCAATTAACAGTGAGGTTGGTAAAAAGGCCAATCATCTCTGAATTAAATAAAGCTTTGCATTTATATCACATTTTACAACTTAACGAAGATCTGAGCAAATGTCAGGACATGAACTATTTAGCGCTAGATTATGTTTCTATTCTCAAAAGCAATAATTAATTATTCTTGTTGTTTACCATAAAAATTATTATCCATTATATGCTCACATTTGGAAAAAAAAAAGTTTCCAAAATGCAATTATGCTAAACTGCACAGAGAAATTTCCTTTGTTCAGATTTGCAGAGGACAGAAATATAATTCAATCACTGAACTCAACCTCAAGCTATCCATAAACTTGCCTTGAGTTCCTCGCTTGTTGATCAGCATTGGAAACTGTGACAGTCACCGATTAGATGAAAATAAAAGGCTTAGGAAAAAGGGTCTTTTGGCTGTTGGTTTTACTGGAGGGGTAGTCCAGAAGTCTAGTAAAATTTGTACTAGATTCTTAGATTAAAACACAAAAATCAAAGCAAGAAGAACAAATTTAAATCTAGAGAAACAACTCTGCTTCTGAAAAAGCCCAATAAGATTGATGCAACTTGAAACTTGAAGAATCAAATCAAATAGAAAAGTTTGACATTGCATTATCTGAAGCCAATAGCAATCAAAGCTTTCCACAATGTTTTTTTTTTTAATTTCCTCAAAGGTCTTACACTTTTCATATTATCTCTGGCTCTAAACAAATCCTCACTGAAATGATTAACTTAATGCATTTATGTCTGAAAATCCCACAAATGCCCCCTCCATCTGTCTTACACTGATAGAAACTTGTTTTATATATATGGCCAAAACAAAGAAGGAAAATAAAATAGCTACTCAACCAAGTCTACTGAAGGCTTTTGAGGGAGGGCAGAGGGATTTATATCTTAGTAACATGAATAATTTCATGAAAACACTGTGGTTTTAAAAGTATTTTTGCAAAGAATAGGTGTTGAAAACTAGGGCAGGCTTCAGGCTGGGAGTATAAAGGTGTCCAGTGTTCAGAGGTGAAATATAAACATCACAGCCTCTGGTGAAATGCTGAGTTAAAGGCAAACAATCAATCCTAAAACCCAGAAAGAGAACAGGGCTGTAATTCCAGCACTTGATGCTGAGGCAGGAAGATTGCAAGTTGGAATCAAGCCTTTAAGAAATGCACTTATTTTTGGCTGAAGGCTCAGTGGAGGATATCTTTCGAATCTCCTTCACGAAATTTAGCCAGAGTTACAGACAGAACATGTGCTGTGTATGTTGCTTGAAAAAACTGATACAGAATTTCACTCTAGTCTTGTGGTATTAGAACTATAACAGAAGATATATATTTTTTCAACCAATGCAAAATTTTCTACAGAATCCAGCCATTTAAAAATAATCACAAAATACACAAAGGAGTAGAACACTGTACATAAGAACAAAGCAGCCAAGCCTCATAATTCAGTTAACTGAATACAGACATTAATTGCATTAACATAAGGATTAACATAAAGTCAGGTAACCAAACTGACAGAACTGAAGGTCCAGAAATAAACCCTTACATCTGAGTGAAGTGATCCTGGGAAAGGGTACTGGTCCATTTAGCGAGGAATAAGAAATAATCTCCTCAACAAATGAACTTTAGAAAACCAAAATCCAGAAGCAAGAAACATTCAACCCTTTCTCCTATCATAGGCAAAATTTAACCAACAATAGACCAATAGCCTAAATATAAAAGCTGAAACTATAAATGTCTTAGAAGAAAAGATGAGGCCAAACTTTCATGAACTTGTATTCAAATATGGCCTTGGATTATTAGACAGAGCATCAAAAGCACAAGCCACAAAGAAAAATAGGATTTCACCAAAGCTTTTGTGCAACATGGCATTGTGAAAAAAGTGAAAAGACTAGCCACAAAATGAGAAAATACTTGCAAAACATATAACTGATTAGGGTTTAGTATCCATGACTCATAAAGAACTCTTTTAAACACAAAAAGACAACCTAATTATAAAACCCACAAAGGAATTCAATAGCTGTTTGCCCTAAGGTGATGTAAAAATGGCCACAGTGGATATAGAAAGGAATTCAGGGTACTCCTGGTCTCCTGACCTTTGTACTCAGCATTTATTCCTTATATGCTATTATTCAAAGTATGGAACAGTTTTTCCCTGATTCAAACCAAACAAGCAAACTCGGTTACACCTTACCTTGAGATAATCAAGCCCATCAGTATGAATGGTAGCTATATTTAAAAGCTTTATACAAACTGCCATAGATAAGGCACTGCCCAGTCAGGATGGACATTGTCCATAAACAGTTGTCACAGCTGTCCTAGACTGGACCAGCTGCATCTCAGTCCCACTGCAAAGCAGCCCTGTTTAGAACGGGCAGAGTGATGAGCTTTCATCTGAATGCACTCTTTGTGCATGGCACTGAAAGTGTGCCTCGTGTGAACATCGGTAGTTTTGCCAAGGCATGATCTTGAACGGTTGGCTCAGTTCAGGCAACATGGAAGTAAATCACTTAGGTGGCCGTTGAGTCTGGTCTGACGGCCAGATTTGCTAGCTATTGTGTTGTTTTCAGTTGTTTCAACAGAGCACGGTTCTGGCTTAAGTCTCATGCTGCAATGAATTTACAAAGCTGGTTATTCCCAAGCCATTTCCTAAACACTCCCCATTTCCCACTCCACCAACCTCCACTCATATGAGAACCTACATTTGATAACACCAAACTGAGGCAGGAGAATAAGGTGCGGCCAACCAGCTGAAAAAATGAGTGACTTCTCAGTCATGAAACCCAGGATCCATGCAGAAAAAAGCAGTTTGAAGGGGCTGCACTGGGACCAATCAGAAAATGCCACCTTCAGTTCTCCTGGCACAAGATCAAGAAGGTTTCTGATAGGACAGCCTAGATCTGACTTCAGAACGAGGAATGCAAAAACAGCAGTCATTACTCTCCTGGTCACTATACCCTTTCTCAATGGTCCAAACTCATTCTGTGAAGCACATTGCTTTTCCTGCTTTCAATGAATGTAGTCTTGCTACATTGCTTGTCTTGTGCAATTATGTGTTCAGGATGAGAACCTGTAAAGGATCTCTGGGAAGACTCCACAGCACCCAGAACCCCCAGCCACAAAACCATGCCACCAGCGTATGATGACAAATCACCCATTTCTGTCAGCAGTACACCTCTGCATGCAAACTGTCATGTGCCTAATTCTCTTTCTTCCTCAGGTACGGGGATTTAGTGTTAGTGGCACTGCGCCTACCTTGTAAGCATGAGGTCCTGAGTTAAATCCCTGGTACTGGAAAAAGAAAAAGAAAAGATAAAGGAATTAGGGCCAGGGATTTACCTCAGTGGTTCTGCTGCCTGCCTCACAAGCACAAGGACCCGAGTTTGATCCTTCGAACCTGACCTCCCCCCAAAAGGATAGTCTTTCTTCCTAGTGCCAATCATAGTACCCAAAACAGATGTGAAATACTAAAAATTTGGGAATCACGTAGTTAGAAATGAGAATCATCTTTGAGCCCCAGAAGCACTGATGGTATTTAAGGGTGATCTGTGTTTGATGTGCTACTTTTCTCTTTTCCTTGACAGGGAAACAATTAAGAGAGAAAGGACATTTTGTAGTACTGCTAAAGCGGCAATTGTGAAGACGTTTCTCATCTTAGCTGTGGAGGAAAAACCATTTACTGCTCATGTTAGCCCATCTATAAAAACAGTGCTTGTCAGATGACTTTTGGGGAGATCACAGTACAAATATAGAAGAATATATCATGGTATAGATTACTCAATATAAAGTGTCAGGTTTAAAACTACAAACTCTCGGTTTGTATTCATGCATTGTGTCTTACAAGTTCAGGCAACTGCTGTTTTCAACTTATCTAAGTCGGTGTGCCAATTTTATTACATAATTCATGGCCATGCAGAATATCTTGGAGTTGCAGAAAAATATGAGTAAGTCACACATAGAAGAATATATGAAATTAGAGAAGTAGAATCTGGTGGGCACAACTACATGCTTTTCATGGTCTCATCTGCTGTTTTTATTTTAAAAACTATCTCTCATGTCAGTTAATCTTCACTTTGTCTAACATAATTGTTTTATTTCAAACATGGAGCTTTATTTCATTACTATGATTTTATCTTCAAGTTCTTATTCTCTCCTGTGCTGTTGATTTAAAATCATTTATTGGGAATATATTGTTGGTATGTGTACTGTGAACCCATAAAAAAACTTTTACTTCATCAAGTAGCAGAAAAGTCACACTTACCATAAATCTAGGTTTTAATTAAGACACATGCCCCTCTTGGCCTTCAGTTCCCACATGTATTTCATAAATGGTGAAGATCGGGGAGAAATTCAAGCATGTCACATTTGGCTTTCAGATGTTAAAGAAAGATCTAACACAGCCACCCAAATGTGCTCCTCCTAGAGAGAGTCTCAAAGGTTAACTTCAGAAGGCACAAACCCATGGCAACCATGAATCTAGGATGAGATGAAGAGAATAACGAAAGCTAACTAAAGGGATGGGTGAGGTTCAGGCAGGGTAAAAGCAATAAAAATAGAGTAGAAAAGAGACAAGGAAAATAGTCATTAAAAAAAAAAAAGTACTTTCAAGACTGCAACCTTACAGCACAATCCAAGTGACACACGGTTATCCAATTCTGTCCAGTGACAAGGCAGACTCAGAAAAGATGACTCTCACTGGTGAGGGAGAAGAAAGCCAATAGCATTTAACTGCAACATGAGCAGTTCCTGGGTGTCCAGAGCTGCCCCGACAGTGGGGTGGAAAGAAAGCGCCCGGCGGCCTTTCTCGCACATGGACACCAGTGAACCGGAGAGTCAGCTCACGCGTGATCGTGGAGGGGGCACAGCAGCTGTGCGCATGTGCACTGAGAGTGGACCCACGGCCACGCCCCCCGGGAGTGTGGCAGGAAGAAGGATGAAGGGAAGGTGGGCGCCGCCCCCAGTAGATTAGTGACTTCACAAGCAACTCACACAGTTAAGTTCGAAATCGATGAGTCCGACACACACATTTGTAATTTCTTGTTAGCTTTAGTCACCTAAATGCCCCCTCCTATTTTTATTTTGTCTAGGTTTTTCTTTTCTTTTCACACAGAGCTGCAATCACAGCCCTTTTCATTTTTTATTCTGAGGCAGGGACTTCCTAAGCTTCTAAATTGTATAAGCTGTGCTAAAACGTGTGATACTCTTGCCTCAGCTTCCCAGGACACTGGGAGTACAGGTATGCACCAGCTGCAGTCATGAAAATATAGCCATGTATAATCTTACACTTGAATAAAATCTTATCTCTGAAGTAACAGAAAGAAAAACTTGGAGGAGACAAGAGAAAATTCTGAGAGAAACAAATGAAAACCAAATAAAAAGGTACTGTTCTACAAACTATTCAGTCAGTGAAATAAGAAACTACATGTAATTAGGTTATATATGAGATATGTCATCTATATGAAATATATACTTATTCTTAGAAGTCAATAAAAATGATATATAGATTCATACATGTACAGAGACTGCAAAAAATGTATAGACATTTCAAGAAAAGAAAAACAGATGGTGTTACCCTCCTCTGTGGGGGCATCCTAGAGGATGTTACAGAAATCCCACTACACTGCTGGCCCTTAGAGAAGAAACTGAAAACGCCTGTGCAGCACTCTCAATGACCAACGTTATCCAAATAGCAGTTCACCATACTAATGTCTGGAAGCTTATAGGCCACCACTTTGAGCACCTCTTGTGATTAATTGTAGAGGCCAAAAGTAATATGTTAATCTCATGATGTCTGGATAAACTTAGCATCAAAATATTTATACAAATTTTTATTTTCCTGGAGCATGTATAAATTTTTTGGCAGTTTCTGTATTATCTATTTAACATAATATATGATATATTTATGTCCTGTATTTGATATTAAACAAAGATCCAGAGTTTTGGCTGGCTGCTGATTGTGGTTTTGTCTGCCTTTAATCCCAGGCTGAGACAGGAAGATCACAAGTTTGAGCCCAGCATGGGCAATTTAGCAATTTAGAGAGAACTTGTCTCAAAATTAAAATTAAAAAGGGCTGAAGATGTAGCTCAGCAGGAAGGGCTTTAGTTTCCTCACTAGTACTGCCAAAAAAGAAAAAAGGAAAACCTTACACTAAAGCACCAGCAAAAGAAAAAGAATGTCCATTTCTCACCCTCAACCCTATGCACCCAGTTTCTCCTGCCCTACACACAATGAACAACTATCATTCAGACATAAGGAGACACATGGAGAAACAAGACAACATCCAAGGAGAGATAAAACAATCAGCAGAAACACACACAGATGTGACCCTGGATTAGTCCATTTGTCATTGCTATAATATAATACCTGAAGCTAGGTAACATTATAAAGAAGAGAGGTGTATGCAGCTCACAATTCTAGGTTCTAAAAGTCCTTACAGCTCATGGTAGTTCCAGATAGGGTCCCCTTGGTGGTGTTACATCATGGGAAATGTGTGTGTGTGTGCATGTGTGTGTGTGAGGAATACAAAGACACCAGTGCCTGTCTCACAACCATTGTGGGAATTAATTCAGGAATTTCACAGGCCCTTCTTAGGGAGCCCCAACTGGCCCGTGGATGCCTTACTCTGCCTCACTGCCTCCCAGCACTGTCACCAGGGAACTGGGCATCCAGCAGCCAAGACTGTGGGGGACAAACTCAAGCCATTACTGGCTCAGCTGAAGAAACTGCGGGGTAATTAAAATGACTGTCTTTCTATGTTGGAGGACTCCGTGGAGAAAGTAAAAATATGCATGGACAGAGAGTGATTTTAGAAGAGAGAGAAATCGCAAAAAAAAAAAAAAAAAAGAAAAATATTGCAGTAGTTTTAAAAAGTGCCTTGAACAGGTGCTCATTTGTGCACAGGACAGAGCGAAGGAAAGAACCAAGAAAACTGAAGATACAGTGACTAAAACGGAGGGGGGAAGCATGGAAACTCATAAAATAGACCAGGGCAGTCAAGCACTGTGAAACAGTATCAAATTATCTTGTGTGTGTAAGACTAGAACCAAGGGGCGGAGTGGGGGTATCGGAAGACATATGTGAAGAGATAACAGGGAGTGACAAAAAGCCTAAATGACACAAGATTACACATGAGAGAAGCTCAAAGAATAATAAGTAAGATAAGGGCACATAAGCACACAAATAAAAGCCACCTAGATAGGTAATACTCAAACTGGTGTAAATTAAAGTTAAAGAGAAACCCTTGAGGGCAGACTTCTCATAAGGAGCTGCTGATGATCTGCTTCCATCCTGATTACAAAGCAATGAACTCAGCATTCCTTACCTCGCGAATTTCCCTTTCCACGAATACATGAAATATAAACTCTTTCACATCAGCAGAAATAGAAAATCCATCAATCACTGATTTGTGCTACAAGAAATGGTAAAAGACATTCTTCAGAACAAAGGACTAGGATGTCACACAGAAATGTGGGTCTACCCAAAGAAATAAAGAGCGCTGTTGGTGACATAAATGAAGGTAAGTATTAAATCATTTTTGTCTTTAATTGATCTAAAATATAATTAGCTGCATAAAAGCAAGGTATAAGGGCCAGCTGTAGTGTATTTTAGCATATATAAAAGTAAAATGTAGGGCAAAAACAGAAGAAATAAAGTCTATTAGCCACTGTTCCAATGTTGAGACAAAAACATCCGACATCTATAACTTAGAGGAAGAAAGGTTTATTTTGCCTCACAGTTTCTGTGGTTTTGGTCCATGATCAGCTGCCTCCAAAGCAGAAACGGCATTGCAAAATGCTGTGGTGGAGGAAAGTTGCTCAAGCAATGGCAGCTGGAAAGCAGAGATTATAGGAAGACACTAAAGTAAGAGGAAGGGACCCAGGACAAGAACATTCCCTTACAGGTCACAACCCCATGACCCAGCTCCTCCAGCCAGTCCCCACCCCTAACAGCACAGTCAGCCATGAACTTATTGATGGGTTAATTCACTCATGAGCATAGCATCCTGAGGTTCAACCAGCTCCCAAAAGCCCCATCTCTGAAGGAAAATTCATACTGGGCCCCTTATGTGAAGCAAGAAAGAAGAACTCAGTTTACAGATCTTCACAGTACAGGAGGAGGGGCATACTATTTGAAGATAGGGTAGAATTAATTCTAAATGTGCACTCTAAACCCTAGAAAAAAAGTAATAAAAAAAATTGATACTCCAATACTAGAGAAAAAGGAGAATCATATCTAAAAACATTGAGTTAATGTAAAAAGAACAAAATGAGAAAGTGAAAATAGAACAAATAAAAAGTGACCAGCAAAATAATAACTCTTACTATAACCACATGAAAAGTACAAATATAAAAAATATATATATAGTCTAAATATATATACAATAAATAATACTGTATATTTATAAGATATTACTTTTAATATGACATTACGCATTAAAGAATATAAAACAAGAAAGAAATCAAAAGAAAGCTAGAACAACTAAATGAATGTCAGACAAAACAGACTGTTGATTGGAAAAACTGGATTTCAACCTGCCAAAGATTAAAACTGAACCCTTATCTTTTACTATGCACTAAATTAAAATCCAAGTGGATTAAAGATCTAAATATTAAACAGAAACACTAAACTTGCTGGAAGATAAGTTAGGCAGAACTCTTGAAAACATTGGCATAGGAAAAGATTTTATGAACAAATCCTCAGTAGCACGGGAACTAGCAGAAAGAATCAACAACTGGGATCTCATCTTATTAAAAAGCTTCTGCACTGCAAAAGAAACCATCAGCAGAACTAAGAGACAGCCTACAATGTGGGAAAAAATTTTTACCAGCTGCTCCTCAGAACAGACATTTCTCAGACAAAGAATTAAAAGCAAGAAAATATATGAAAAAATGTTCCACATCACTGGTCATTCGAGAAATGCAGATGAAAACAACATTGAGATTCCACTTCACCCCACAAAGAATGGCTGCTATCAAGAAATCACACAATAACAAATGTTGGCGGGGTTGTGGGGAGAAAGGAACCCTTCTCCATTGTTGGTGGGAGTGCAGACTGGTGCAACCACTATGGAAATCAATATGGAGATACCTCAAAGAGCTGGGACTAGAGGTTCCATTTGACCCAGCCATCCCTCTGCTGGGTATCTTTCCAAAAGAATTAAAAGAATCATATCATAGTGATATATGCACACCTATGTTTATAGCGGCACAGTTTATAATAGCTAAAACTTAGAAACAGCCCATTTGCCTATCAGTTGGAAACTAGATAAAGATGTGGTTTTTCTATAAAATGGAATATTACTCAGCCATAAAGAATGAGAAATTAGATCCATTTATAGGAAATGGATACATATTGAGGATATACTCCTCAGTGAAATAAATAAGTCACACATGTGTAAATACCGAATAGTTTCTCTGGTGTGAATAAACTGTAGTAGTACATAAAATCCTAATGAGATAATGTAAGACCTAAAATCTCACTTCCACTCCACGGAGCGTGAACAGCCAAAAAGGCCTCCACAATGCTGGGCCCAACACCCAGCGAGGCTCCGGGAGCTCGACGGAGAACGAGAAACTCAGGAAGGAACACACCAGGCTAGATGGTAAAAAGACCTTTATTAGTCTGGCCAGACGGCACTCTCAGAACCAAGTGGCTGGCTCAGAGAGGCGCCTAGCTCAGGGGCCGAGGTCCTCTTATAGGGAGTAAAAGGAGGGGGTTAACATTTTGGGCTCACAGACAGGGGACAAAGGTCTGCTGACTTGAGCTGGTGGTCAGCAGTCACATATTGATGAGTAACAGGTACCACCTATAGGAGGTCTCAAAGGTCACTAAGACACTCCGGATGAGCAAACAGTTTGTCAATTAGCTTGGGCTCTATGTCTGGAGTCTCTAATTTACAGGTAGATTCAGATCCGGACTTCAAACAATACAAGAGTGTTTCACATTCTTAGGCCCGGGCAGGAACAAAGGTCGGGGCTGTGGCTACAATGGGAGGGGTTCAGGACACTGTCTCCTAGGCCCTTTGCCATTTAGCAAGGGCTTGTAATTTAGGTCCCACAATAACTGACATTGTGAAATGGGAAGAAAGGGGCTAAAGGTGTAGGGAAAGTGGGAAGGGTAGGGGAAAGGTAATAAAGGAAAAGAAAAAAAATGTGAGAAAATGAAGAGAGGGAAATAAAGTGTTTGTAAATGGGGAGGTAAAGAGGGGGTGAGGGAGGGCAGGGACAAGGGGAAAAACTGAGAAGCAAGACCTCTCATGTAAAGGTCCAAGATCCCAATAATAACTCTAACTGTACTATACCTAAAATGTAAAATGTGAGAAAATGAAAAGATGGAAATAAAGTGTTTGTAAATGGGGAGGTAAAGAGGGGGTGAGGGAGGGCAGGGACAAGGGGAAAAACTGAGAAGCAAGACCTCTCATGTAAAGGTCCAAGATCCCAATAATAACTCTAACTGTACTATATACCTAAAATGTACCAATAAGCTCAATTAAAATACAGACTTGTTAAGAGGAATATTACCAGAGATAGCCATTGCACAATTTTTTTTCTCTAACAAGAGTTTAAAAAACTTAAAGGAGAAATAGAGAAATGCACAATAATGACTAAAGAGTTCAATGTTACATCTAGAGATATAGAGAAGCTAAACTGTACTTTGTTTTTTTCTTTTTTGGAGGTTTTGGTTCTTTGAGACAGTGTCCCGCTATTAGTTCAAGTTGGCCTTGAACTCACTCTGTAGCCCAGGCTGCCCTCAAACTTGCAGCAATCCTCCTGTCTCAGCCTCCTAACTGCTGGGATTACAGGTGTGTGCCATCACACCTTGCTGAACTACACTTTGGACCAATTTGACTTAATTTACTTTTATGTACACCCCCAATAATAGCAAGTACATTTTCGTTTTAAATTTGCATAGAAGAATAACTAGGATAAGCTTCACTGTTGGCTAAAGACCTTTCACAAATGGAGAATACTGAAACTACAGTAAAAATGTTCTTGGATTATTAGGAATGAAGTCAAAATCAATAGAGAAATATATCTGGAGAAATTTTCAAATATTTTCAAATCAAACCAAATATTTTAAAACAACCATGGCATGGAAAGGAAGCTATTCAAGAGGATGGGAAATATTTTGAATTTAATGAAAATAAAATCTCAGCACACTGATTACAATTAAACTGGTGTTTAAGGGAATATTCATAACATCAAGTGTTCATGTTGGAAAAAAAAGAAAGTTGGAAGTTATTTGTCTAACTTTTTTAAAGAAACTAGAATAAGAACAAATTCAATCCAAAGAAGGAGGAAGATGCAGACAGAGGAGGAGGCAGGAAGGTCTTCCCACCCATCAGGCAGCAGCTTTGTGTCTTGGGCCTGGGCGTTAGTTTTGATCCTGTCTGTGAAGTACAACTGTAATTAGTAGAGATCATAGTATCTCACACTGGGTGAAAGTTGGTTCTCCAAGAATTTCAAGTCAGAAATTTCAGGGTGAGGCCTGTCACTGGCACTGGTGCAAGGGTGCTGTGGAATCTGGTCAGTGAGCAGGTGTGTGTGCCAGCCCCTGTAGGATCAGGGAAAAAGCAGTGCTGTCCCCTGTGTGATCTCCCCGCGGCGACATGAGCATAAAAACAAAGAGTGGCACTGCTGGCTCTTTTGTTTGCATTGTATTAGTACAGACTCAGTCCTTGATGATTACACTCATCATAGGGAATGGGTGGCATAGGGCACGCCTGGCAGTCTTACCTTAATATGCCGTGGCAACAGGCCAACGGAGAGTTGCCAGAGACCCCTGCAGTGAGTCTCTGGTCCCCACCTGCCCAGTGCAAGCACAACTCGGGGTTGAAGAAAAACTTATGATAGAGTTGAAGAGAAAGTGTGAACTGCGATGGCCACTGCTCCTTTGGCAAAAGGCCCTGGCCCGTCTCCTCCACCGAATTTTATTGTTCATCAATTAGGGTAAAGGCACAATACGTGAATAGATGTGCGGTGCATGAAGTTAGCAGGGAAACCAATGCAGGCATGGCTTTAAGGAGAAGCCAAAGCATTTTCAAATTAGGAACGGAATAGACAAAACATATGGTTGTGATGGGAGCATTGTCCTTCAGGTCGTGAAGGCACTGCTTGTGGGGATGGAGTTTGGGTGCGATTCCTCCGACCTCACCTATGATGTTGTCTAGTATCAGCCCCACAGCTTCACAGTCCAGTGCTCTGGTCCCAGCCTGGCCATTAGCGAAGGTCGTGTTACCCTGCACTCTCCCGCGGTGCTCAGGAGACGCTGCTGTGAGTCACAGCCAAACGAGGCTAATTCTTACAGGAAGCCAAACGAGGGGCTAATTGAGCAGCCTGCGCTGTTCACAGCACGCTTCGGGCATGAGCAATATGGCGGGGTCTGGCAGAGAGTCACTGTTAAATTTTAGCAGGATGGGAAGGAAGAGGCGAACCTTTAACTCAAAGGGCTTCGCAAACAGCGTGGCGCTTCACATATTAGAAGAAAATTAGATGTTTCTTCATTCACACTTTGTCTTCCAAGAAAATTGGTGAGGAGGGTCACTGACCTCCCTAAATGGTCCTGCCAACGAGGGTCACAAAACACCTACTCCTATTTGGGTGAGTTAGAGCTAAGATAGTCCAGAAGGCAGTTTTTAATTAAAATCAAGGGTTTGTATGTGACAGCTAATTATTCCCCGTGGTTACATAAACTCTGGAAGATAAAATTACACACGAGTCTCTCTGATTCCTGACCTGGACGGCAAATGTTGTTCTTTCGTGCAGAAAACCCCCATAGGAGGAAACATGACTGGAGCAGAAGAAGGTGGCCATGAAATGGTAGGGAATCCTGGAAAGTGGTATTCAAGCCAGCAACATTTTACTGGTTACCTGGAGAGTTTCCGTGCAGAAAATCTAGCTCCCTGTCAGCTTCATCAACTACATCGGAGAACACAGCCACCTCATAAACTATAGACGTCTGTGTATACTCAGAGGTCCAGGATGCCCTTGCTTCAGAACATTAAACAAGGTGTGGATAAATGTTTTTAAATTAGAGGCTGGTGCAGCATTAAGGGTTCATTAGACCCCTGTGCAGAGTTTCTCTCCGATTCAGAAAAGTCTTGCTGAGCGGAGGCTGCCCTTAAAGGGTGTAAGTGGGAAGCACCTGCCTGCAGCTCTTCCAGGGGGTTGAGTGGGGGAGGCTGCTTGGCCCATCCATCGTCCAGGGGTAGTGGCTACTTAAAAACAGAGGGAGACCCCCAGTGATAATCGTCTCTATTTTCTTTCTCAATTTCAACACAGGATTTCCTTTTTCCTTTCTCTTTTGTATAAACGCAAGCAATAGTTATTACAGGAGACTAGAAAACTCAGGTAAGCAAACAAGACCAAAAAAGTTACATTAAACTCTATTTACTAAAAAATAAAAATCAGTGTATTGGATTGTCTCTTTCCTGCCTTATATGCACATACACTTATAATAATTTTATACCTTTAGTCATCTGTTTTTTATCTCAGAATGCAAGGCTTTTGATGTAATAAATAAAATAGCACTATTGTTTTTAATAACTGTTGCATTGATTGTGCCATAAATTATGGAAGAATATCCTGCTAGAGACTAGAGAAGAAATGTTATCAATAAAAGATAGACTTTTAGGGGCACAAAATAGCAACGATTTTGGGAGACTGTGTGGTAAGGACTTTATATTTTAATACATGAGTCACTTTGCTAAAAACCATTCATAGTGAGTCTTCTGCATATATTATAATCTTCCAGGCTCTGAGAAAGAGAGAAAGATGCATCAGGTGAAGATTCTGATCTGCCAGCATTTGCTCTATAATGGAAAAAGAGCCCATTTTCTCAAACAAACATTTACTCACCAAGCTACATGAGATGCTGAAGGTATATGGTAAGTGAGGGAGAAAAAATACCAAGATGGCACAGCATACTGCTGGGGAAGTAGAAGGTGATTTCGTGGAAAAGATTGAAGTTGACCAAGAACTACAAGTTGACAAAGTTCAGGTCAAATGTGAGTAGAAAGCCCAAGATAAGGAGAAAATACCCGTGCCTAAGGGAGCCTGAGGGTTCCTGGGACACAGGCAGCTCTGGCCTTGGAGCCATGTGGAAGCCATGGGGTGAGGATGCTGGATCTCAGGTCAAAGGATCAGATCTTGTTCCCCAAAACTCAGTGAGGTAGGGGAGATTAGATCACTGCAACCAATTGAGAGCTGGAGATCAAGTTGATGAGATGTTCCATGCACCAAATCCCAACTGCTTCAGTGAGATGTACAGAGAAGACTGAAATGAAGTAAATTCTGTGTCAATGTTTTCCTTGAGTGGGAAAAATGTGTGAGTGTGTGTATGAAGTCACATCCTCTTCTCTGCCACCCATTTGAGGTGGATATTGCCAGCTCCATTTTGCAAATACTGAAAAACTGAGGCTCAAAAAGCATCAAACTTGTCCTCTGATAACAGAGGTCATAAGGGGTGGAATCCACCTAAATGAAAGCAAGTGTGCTTTTGAAAATGATGCTTCTTTCTCCATTACTTCATTTCCCACTGAGAAAGAGTAAGGGAAGGCAGAAACCTGAACAAAACTTTTTACTGAAAGGAAGCCCTTGAATTTGTGGAGAAGAATCAAAGTGGAGTTGAAGGAAAGGGGAGGCAGAAGAAAAATGGAGACCAAAGTTAACTTGGCACATGATGTTAAATGGTGCTGCTTTTCTAACTTCTCCCACCTAGGAAGAAAGCTCTTTCAGTGTTAAGGCTAGCAGAAAAAAAGAGCCTAGTTTCTGCTATTCCACCAGCATAGAGCTTTGGTCCTTGAGCATGTGAGACCCAGGAACTCCAGGGGTACAAAATGGAACCTTGCCCACATCCTAGCTCAGGATCTGAGGGATCGTAGGTTTAGGGAAACCAGGAACTCCAAAAGACAGTAGTGAGTGTGGGAGGAAGACTGTGTCTGCAGCACACCCAGGGTCCCAGCCAGTGGCAGGGCTCCTGGCTAAACTTCATCTTGGAACCCCCTAGGGAAGGACAGGATTTCCTGAAGTCCCTGCCGCTCCCGTAGCCCAGAGCTCTGCTGCAAACCCTTCCTTTGAAGAACTGCGCACACAAAGGGAAGAGCCACTTCTAAAGATTGGAAGATAACTGCAGTGGAAGAACGGCTGAGTTCCAGGTGCACGGCAGGTGGATAACTATTTATCTGGTGTCTTTGGGGCCAAGTATAGGAATAGCTTTGTTGTCCAGCTTCTCAAAGCAGGTGGACCTGAGAAATGCTGACATGACTGGAAATTTTGAAATTATTTCGATAGAAAATCTGGGACTAGAAGACAGGATTCCTTGCTAATGAAGACTTCTGAAATTTCAACTTCATTGTTTGTTCTTTGAAGACTGCCCTGTAAAGGAGACCTCTGACCACTGCCTCTTGGCCTTCCTTAATCAATGGGTTGACTTGTTTCCCCTTGAGTTTTCCAAAGCAAAGAAACATCTAAATCACCCGTCTTATAAGACCTGGTTATCTATAGGCAACAACTTATAATAAAAGGCCCTGTGAACCAGCCAGAGGGAAGGCCACAGATTCCAAATGCACAGACCACAGAATGTCCTGTGAGTCCTCTTCTTTCCTACCGTTTGCTTATTGCAGATGAAAATTCATCTCTCCATTAAAGGAGATCAACTGCTGTTTCTACATTGCTAAAATGGCTTCACCCGAGCTTCAATAACTCCAATGTCTTCCTCATTTGGGCCAGTTTTCTAGTTTCTTCAGTCATAAATGGCTGCCACTCAAGATGGCACTTGTCCATAATGGCACATTGTCGTAAAAACAGCTCTTCCAAGAGACAACAAATGACAGCGGATGGTGAATCCAACTACTGGCTGGGCTTAAAGCAGCAGAAAATCAAGCAACTAACTGCTGTTTCAGTAACAGATGGGCATTCCACAGGGTGACACTGGGGAGGTGATGACTGGAAGGTTTGAGATTACACATGTCATTGCAAGGGTCAGGGAGCATTGTGCCACAACCACTAGGACAAAGGGTGACATCCTAGGCCTTAATTGCAAATATGTGTATAATCATGGGTATCAAATCAGTATTTAAAAGTTACCTTACAGGTTATTATGAAAAGCTCTTTCTGTAAAAATGCAGGTATGTTCATGGATGGCAGTTTGAATCTGAGCTATAATTGATTCACACACACACACACACACACACACACACACACACACACCTTTCTTAATATCTGTATCAAGTGCAAAGAATGCATCAAAATGTGAAAGATCCTTTTTGGGAGTCCATGTTATTATTGATTAATTTGTTTATACATTGCTGTAGTTTTTCAAGTGGCCTTAAATCAGCATATATTATATGTTGTTTAATGCCCTTCATGGAAGTTTTAATATCATCAAGAAGAGTATATTTCTTTTCTCAAGATAATTGTGTACAATAAAAAATAATTGTTCTATATTACATTTGTTTATGGATTCTCCAGAGCCTGGGATTATAAAGTGATTCCACAAATTCCACTAATACAAAAATCTCTATTGGCAAAGCTCTCTCTGATCACATATAAGAGTAGAAACATATTTAATTTTAAACTTTTTTTTTTGTATCAGGGATTGAACTCAGGACCTTGTGCTTGCAAGGCAGGTGGCAGCACCACTAAGTTAAAACCTCAGTCCTGATTTTAACCTTTTTAGTGGGAAAAAAAGAAAGCTATCTTCATGATGTCTTCTTACAGACAGTCAGCATAAAAATAGCACTCTAGTGTGGAAATAATGTTAGTTTAGCAAGTGCAAGTGTAGGAAGCCTCATTAAATTTGAATTACTGACAAACAATAAGCAATATTTTCAATAAAGGTATGTTTCAGGCAATAATTTATATATTATATCTAGCAATCTGAAATGCAAAGAGTCCAGGTTAAAAACTGTAGGTATTTATATTGCACCTCAGATTAGCACGGCCCTACAGACCTGATCTTCAGTTTTCTGAGATAAACAGAGGACTGGCTCCTGTTTGGAGCACAAGAAAATTTTCCTGACAGACTTCTTCTCCTAGAAAGCTATGATTTACCAAAACATGTTTTCACCAAACTGGGATCTTAGGACCTGGAGGACTTTTGAGCACTGGTTCTGAGGTCTTTATATTTGCATCATTGATCTTAAATTGTTTAATTTCATATTTTCTAGTAATTTTTAGTATCCAGAAGGATTAAGGAAAAAGTCATTCCTTTTTGTCAATAAAAGTAGAAAAGGAAATGTTCGAAACTTTGTTTATTGGATGCAAAGAAACTGAAAGGAGCTGAAACTCCACAAGGTCAGCCCTGGGTGAGGAGGCCATGGCAGTCCCAGGTTGCAGGGGAATCACAGAGCACAGACATCCAGGGGAGCACAGCAGCCTGGATAAGAAGATACCCAAATAACTGGCAAAGCAAAGAGCAGGCAGCTCAGCCTCAAGACTGACAAAAGTCAACCAGATGACTACAGATTTTTCAGATATTAAAACAGTAACAAAGGTATATTATGAGCAGAATTATGCCAACACAACTTGACAAATTGAATACAATGAATCTTTTTAGAATTATAATGTAGAAGGGAAATAAAATTTTTAACACTTTTTATTTAATTAATTTATTTATTTTGGTACCAGGAATCAAACTCGGGTCCTTGCTTTTGCGAAGCAGGCAGTGGAACCACTGAGCTAAATCCCTGGCCCAGGGAAATAAAATTTTTAAATGTTTATTTTTGAAAAATAATGTATAAGTAGACTTGTATTTTCACCAGGAAATTTCCAGGTCCAGATGGTACCATGGATGAATTTTATCAGGTATATAAAGAAGAAAGAATACCAATCCCTCAGAAAACTCTTTCAGAAAAGGCAAGATAAGAAAATGTTTCCAAATTTTTTTCTGTGAAGGCAGCACTACTCTCATAGGGAAACCTGACAAATATCTTATGAGGAAAAAAAAATATAGATGAATATTTCTCATGAACATAAATATAGAAAGGCTCGTTAAATATTAATGAACTGAATTGAACATCATGGCCTAGTAAGGTTCATCCCAGGAACACAACGTTTGTTCAACATGCAAAAATCCATTAATTCACACATTAACAGAAAATTATACAGTCAGGTTAGCTATTGGAGAAAAGAGACCCTCTGGACAAAATTCAATACTTCTTCATCATAGAAACAATGGGTAATGAAAAATAGAAAGGAAGTTCCTCAGTCTAAAAAGGGACATCCACAAATAAAACCTTTTTTTGTTGGAGGTTCCTATAGAATACAGTGAAGTATTAAAAAGTAAGATATTAATGATTTTAAAGGAATTAAATTAGTCTTATTTGAATCTCATACATCTCTTTAAAAATCCTGAGGAATATGCACAGCAGCTCTTACAACAAAAAGTGAATTTGCCCAGGTTATCAAATGTAAGTTCATTACACAAATAACAATTCCATTACTATACACTAGCAATAAACATTTTTGAAGTTACATTTTAAAGAGCTATTGATAGTAGTGTAAGAGAGAGTTTAGGTATTTAGCTAAGAAATATGCAGCTAGAAAGGGACAGTGTCTAAGATGAGTCAGCCTCACAGGAAAAACAGTGCATACACAGGACTAAGAGCCAACTCTGCATACAGATTGCTAGGCCCAGAAATATAAACACAAGCATGAGGAAAATGATAAAAGTGAAAATAAGGACTGTCAGGTAGGATTCCAACCCCAGGAAAGCAACTCCTTAGGTGGAATGGAATGCACCAAGTTAACAACCCCTCTCTGAATCCAGGAGAAGTTTCAAGGGATTCAGACACTCAAGAAACTTTTTCTTTTGAATTCTGCCTTGGAAAGCCTGGATACTATTTGGTTATTTTAAATCCATGGGGCTATCTTGGTAGGTGACAAATGGACACTGAGCAGATTCTCATGCTCTGCCTGTCCAAAAGTGAAGTAGACAAGAAGTCTACCCTGGCACCCCATTTCAGGACCCTTCCTAAATGTGAGCTTTCTTTCTTCTTATCTTTTCAGTAAACATTCCCCTTAACTGTCTCCTTTGGCCATGATTCTATTCTTCTACTTCATGAGATATCATCAGTAAACATTCCCCTTAACTGTCTCCTTTGGCCATGATTCTATTCTTCTACTTCATGAGATATCAGCCCCATTTGTATGATACAAATACCATCTACAAAATGAAAATACTTTGCAATTTAAGAAATTTTTGACACTAAAAATACCACAGAGAGAAAAGAGTTAAACATATCATAGAGATATACTATGTTCATGGATGAGATTCAGTATTATCAAAATGTCAGCCTTTCCTCCCCTACCCCACCCCACCCCCCACACACACTCAGACTTCCTGATTGAGCCAGTCTTTGGACCCACTCTGCAGAGGCAGAGGTGGTCATAGAAGGTATTTTTCTAAGTTCCCAACGTTGAATATCTTTAAAGAAAGGGAGTGGGAAACTGTAGTAGAACAGTGTGGAGTTCAGCCATTCAGAAGGTTGGGGAACTCAATCTGGGCCTTGCAGCCAAAGGTCAGTCTGCGTCATGGGGTTCAGCCATCAGCTAACTGAGATTAGAGGTCTTGAGTCCTAGCTCTGTCTGAGCTCCCATCCTAAATGATAAACATATTATATTGAAAAGTTTGTTCACTGCAGACATGTTTTGGACTGCTTCTTGATTTCAATTTAATTCAAATGGTTTAAGGGTGATAGACTAGTGACTATCACAGGTGGTTAGTTTCCAAGTTGTGCTTGATCATATTGTGTTGCTGGTTGGGATAAAGGATTGTGGTTGATTTGATAAGCTGTTTTCTCTGCTGTTATGGAGATGAGAATGTCTGTGGGTCGTTAGAGACCCAGAAGCTAGGGTGCAACTATGTCAGGAAGATTTGGGTGATAACCCAGAGATTAAACCAAGGACAGCCAGATAACAAAAATAAAAATGAGAAAACACTTAAGCAAGACACAAAGACAGACTTCCAG
>NW_022900929.1:27940232-27957439 GCF_012274545.1 Fukomys damarensis
CCCAACATAGGAAAGAAATGGAATCCATAAAACAGATTCAAACAGATATCCAGGAGATTAAACACTCCATTGAAAGTGTACACAACAGATAAAAGAATGCGAAGATAGACTCTCAAATATAGAAGATAAGATTGCAGTCAGTGACCATGAAAAGAGAGGTCTCTTAAAAACAGTAGGAGATCATGAGAAATCAATCCAGCAACTCCTAGATGATGCAAAGAAGAATAGCATAAGACTGATAGGAATCCAACAAGTAGCAGGAGAAAATACAAATGAATTTAAAAAGCTGTTCACAGAATTAATGACAGAAAACTTCCCAAACAGAGGGGAAGAATTTGACATTCAGATAACTGAGGCATATAGGACCCCAACTAGCCACAATCAAAAAGAATCTACACCTAGACATATAATAATCAAGATCCCAGAACCCCAACAGAAGAACAAAATACTGCAAGCAGTAAGAGTAAAGAAACAAATCACATGCAAAGGAAAGCCCATCAGAATCACAGCAGACTTCTCAACACAAACCCTTAGGGCAAGGAGAGCCTGGAGTGAGATATTTCAAGTACTAAAAGAGAACAACCTCCAACCTAGAATAATGTATCCTGCAAAACTCTCTTTCAAAATGGATGGGGAAATAAGATACTGCCAAGACAAAGAACACCTGAGAAACTACATGAATACCAAACCAGCACTACAAGCAATTCTAAACAATATCCTAGAAAAAGACAATGAAGGTAACAACACCATGAGGCCCAACAGAGCAAATCAAATAGGCAAGGCAAGAAACTAAAAGGAGAAGGTGAAAAAGTAAAAAGAGTCCACAAAAAGGCATAACAGGACAATAATAAGTCAGTATATATCAGTTATAACCATCAATGTCAATGGCCTCATCTCACCAATCAAGAGAAATAAACTGGCAGAATGGAATAAGAAGCAAAATCCAACAATATGTTGTATACAAGAAACACACCTATTGAAAAAAAAAGCCCATACACTGAAAGTGAAAGGATGTAAAACAATTCTCCGTGTGACAGGAGCCCAGAAAAAAGGCAGGGTTAGCAATCTTATTTGCAAAGTAAATTTCAAACCAAAACTGATTCTAGCATTCTAGATGTAGGACAGTACTGTATCATACCTCTGTGAATGTAAAATATGTTGTACCTGCTTTATGATAGTAGTGACCCTGCTTTACAGAGCTATTTTTTCAGCTTTAATTGACTTTATTGGTACATTTTAGGGATACAGTACAGTTACATTCATTGTTCGGATCTTGTCCCTCTACATGACAAGTCTTGGTTCTCATTTTTTCCCCTTGTCCCTGCCCTCCCTTTACCCCCTCCTCCCCTCCCCATCTAAAGTGGTATCAGAGCTATTTTTAATGATGTTACTCTAGAATGTTCTCTCTCCAGATGATGATTAAGATGCTAATAAAAAAAAATGGTGCCAGGTACTACAATAGCAACAGAACTTTGCTGTTTTCTGGGTATTATTCTTCTCTTTGTTTTTTTGTTTTTGTTTTTTAATGGAGTGTGCTGAATGTCTATAATTTTCTTCAGATGACTGCAGAACCTGGAAAAGCTGTTGCTGCTATTGATGCATAACATACTGCTATTACTGGTCTTTTTATATAAATATAAATATAAATATAAATATATATATATATAATTTGAATTTTTGGAAACTTTAACTGTGCTGTTGACTTTGGAAAAAGTTATCCCAATAATTTTGAGTTGGCACTGTACAGAAATTAACAGCCATATTGGTCAGAAATGTTAATTTTTTTCCATTTCTACAGGGGTAATGCACTGTGTTAAACATGTAAGGTCATATCTACATGGGTTTGATTACAGAAACTAATTATATAATTTGAATTTTTGGAAACTTTAACTGTGCTGTTGACTTTGGAAAAAGTTATCCCAATAATTTTGAGTTGGCACTGTACAGAAATTAACAGCCATATTGGTCAGAAATGTTAATTTTTTTCCATTTCTACAGGGGTAATGCACTGTGTTAAACATGTAAGGTCATATCTACATGGGTTTGATTACAGAAACTAATAAAGTATTCTCTAAATAATGAAAAAATAATATAAGACTACAAGAGCAAGAAGCAACTTAAATATGTTCAAGGACCATTTTCATCTTCAGAATTAAGGATTATTTTAATTTTACATCATTGCCTTTTCTCTTTTACTTTCCTTTTTAGTTTTATTTTAGGATTCCCTATTTTTAATGTTCATATAGAGATTTCTTTAACTGAAATACCAAATAGTTTCTCTGGTGTGAAAAACTATAGTAGTACACAAGATCCTAATGAGATAATTAATAATGTGAAATAGGAAGTAAAGGGCTAAAGGTGTAGGGAAAGTGAGAAGGGTGGGGGAAAGGTAATAAGGGAGAGGAAAAAAATATGAGAAAATGAAAAAATGGAAACAGAGTGTTTGTAAATGGGGAGGGGAGAAAGGGGTGAAGGGAGGGCAGGGACAAGGGGAAAAAATGAGAATCAAGACCTCCCATGTAAAGGTATAGGACCCCAATAACGAATGTAATTGTATTGTATACCTAGATTGTACCAACAAACTCTAAAAATAAAATGTCAGCCCTCCCCAAATAGATCTATAGACTCCACATCTCAACAAGTATTCCTGTAGAAAAATGACATATAGATTTTCAACTACTCTTATGCGAATTCAAAAACTAATACAATTTTTTAAAGTTGGAATGAGTAACATTACTTGATTCAAAGGCTTATTATAAAGTTAATTTAGCAGGCACTCTAGGTGTTGGCATAAGAATGCATATATAAATCCATGGAATAGAACAGAGATCTGGCAAAATGAACTGACAGACACCATAGACATTCAACAAATTCATCTAACAAATGGTACTTGAAAAGCTGGAGGTATCAATTTTTTTTTTTTTAAATGAGCCTTAACCTCTAATAGTGGATATATCAGGAAATTACTTTAAATAGATCATAGACATAAACATTAATACATTAATGCTCAATCTATTAAGCATTCAGAAGAAAAGAAAGGAAGAACTGTTCTTCATTACAGAGGAGTCAGTTACTTTAGAAAGGATAAAAAAGTAATGAAGTAAACACAAGTCTGACAAGCTGAAATTTATGCAAATTGAAATTTTCTGCATTTCAAGAGACTTAAAATATGAAATGTTTTTAAATGGACAAAATGGAGGGAAATAATTATGAATACTTTAAGGAATTTTAATATATTTTCTCTCACATATATAGTACAGAAGGAGAATATATATTCAACAAACTCAATATAAAAAAACAACCATTTTTTAGAATAGGCAATTCTAAGTAGGCTTTGCATAGGATGAGACACATGAAGGGCCAAAAGTACATGAAAATGGTTAACATTTTTAAAAGTTAATAATGTCAGTGTTGACAAGGACATGGCAGAATGGGCCCTGCCAAATGTTCTTGGCAGAAATATAAAGTGTGTATAGTCATGTTGGAAAGTAACTTGGTCATTTCTTGTAAAGTTATTTATATGCTATAAACATAGCAGTTTCACTTCTCAAAAAGACTATATCCACAAAATTACTTGTGTAAAAAATGTTCTATCAGTTGTGATCCTAATGGTCAAAATGTAGAAAACAAAATGGTAGATCTATACAATAGAACCCCATCAGCAGCACCCCAAATACATAACACATGGAGGAAATTCAAGACTATCACAATGAAGGGAAGAAGCCAGGCCAGGTACAGAGACTCCATGGCATCATATGATTTCCAAAACAGGAAGTCCTCAAGCAAAATGGATTGGTTTTCTGGGACTGGGAGTGAGGAATGGACCCGGCAGTCAAAAGATTGAGTGAAATGCAGAATAAGGACATTTCTGAAGGAGCTGTTGGTGTTATGTAGGGGTGGTCCATCACCAGTGAAAAGGTTAAAACCCTTAACAGCTGAACTCTGGTTAAAACCACTGATCAAAGGAAATTCCACTTACAGACATCCTGGTCTCATAAGGCGGTCATAAAACAGCAATGAACCTTTTGATTTAAGATCCATTCATTCCTCCCAAAGCATCCTGACTCATCTTCTCTAGATGTGTGTAGACCATTTTGTCACCTTCTTCTCCAAAGCAGTGGATTCACTGAGCTAAATCCCCAGCCCTATAATCTTACATTCAATACATGTGCTCTGGAAGACCTGCATGGTACTCAATGATCCAGGAAAAGACAATGTTTAGATAACCACATTTGCTACCTAGACCCCTTTCCCATATCCTCAAACCCTTATAAAATGCCCAAACTCTCACTATGATTTTGCTATTTCTCTCTTGGAAACTTGTCCACTGAACCCCTTGGCAGTGTAGCCTGATCCAAATAAATTCTTGTGTTTCCTACATTCCTTGTCTTTCAGAAATTCTCTTACCACCTGCCTCACCGGCCCTCTTGCATGGCATATTGGTTACATTTGTATGTATTATTGTCAAAATTGATTAAAGTAAATAAAACCTGTATGTTTTATAAACTGTTTCCCAATAAAGTTGGTTTACAATGAGGTAAGCATATTCTGAATGCTTAGCTGACCACCTTAGGAGACCATCATGTGAGTTATTCCCTGTAGTTCAGATGTGTTTATTATTATGCTGATATGGCATTTGGTACAATTTTAATGGCCACAGACTCAATAAGAAACAGCAGTGAGTCTTCATAAATAACAGTTGTAGTTGTGTTAAGGAGAGGCCAGTGCCTTTATAGGAAGCCCTGCTAATGAAGCACTGAAGTAAGTTTAAATAGAGGAAAATGTTGGAGAATGCAGGCCCCACCAGGCAAGAACCGCCTGACCATGCTGAGTTCAGATGAACCCAAATAATTAGAGACAAAGCCCTCCCATGCTGTGAGCACCACAGGGCTCAAGTACACTGCCTCCCTGCCTCCTTAAACTACAGTGCAGGGCTTCAACTTCATTGGATTTATAGTTTATTTTGTATCTGGTCTGTAAATTTACTTTTCATAATTGTCTAAAAGCTATATAAACCCAAGGGTTTGGAGTGTTTTATCTTTGCATATATTTCAATAAAATTGCAAGGAAAAATTACAATAAAAAGAGTTTAAGTCAACACTGAGGGGAGTCTATGTGAGTATCTTCTTCTTTAAACGAGATCAATACATTATTCAAGGCTGGAAAATGCTGAGTATTTCTAAATGGTGTTATAATTGGAAAAGATCCAGAAAGCTTGATTAGATGCTGGGACTGCCAGAAAACACCATAGCCAAGCTGGCAATGGTGACTCTCTGCACAATTCAGGACCGGTTCTGCCTCTGAAAACACAGAGGCAGATTTGCTGGTATAGCACGAAAGGAATTCTTATACAGGAGAAGCAGGGGCTTAATTTTGAAGTGAGAGACCACTTTTAAAAACAAGGAAGAGATCTAAAACCCATCACTGTGGTGGGGTTGTGATGTCTGCAGATATGTTTGGAGACAACAGTTTGGACTGAGATGTAGTACAATTCAATCAATGAACTTAATGAGCCATTTGATTTCTCAGGTCTTTAGAATTTACAAGTGACAGAAAATTTCACTTCAAATCAGCTTGAGGAAAAGAAAGGAAAAACCTATATAGGATGGGGGAACTGAAAAGAACACCAGTAGAGACTTCCCTGGGCTAGAAGAACTGTGGATAATATTCTCCAGAATTCATTTGTCTTCTTTTCTTATTTCAGTTCCCTTCTGTGTTGGCTCCATTTCTGATAGAAACTACCACATGTGGTGCTCTAGAAAATCTAGCTGTCACTTTAAACAACTCAGTGCTAGTGGGGAAAAGAAAAAAAAAATCATGAGATGGTTCAAGTTGGTACTTACTGTCATCTCAAGGAATCCTATGATCTATACCACCCACCAGGACCTAGGGGTCAGGAAACCACCAGAACTGGTCTCATGTCCTAACTAGCAGCTCTGCTTGAGAAAGAGATGGCTTGATAACAGGGAGCCTTGGTCCATAAGGAAAATCAAGTTAGTGTTTGTTACAGAAGGGGAATTGATCTTGGGTGGTAAACACTTACACATCTATGGCCATATAGTATCAATATCTCTCTGTCTGAGTCACTTTCCTTTTGAGGCAGGATACTCAACATCCACATCCTAAAGGAGGAGAGGTTGATTTTGGCTCATGGTTTCAGTCCATGGTTGGCTGCTTCAAGGCAGGAACCCTGGCAGAGGGGCCTGGCAGAGGGAAAGGTGCTCAACCCATGGTGGGTGGGCAGGAAGCAGAGAAAGAAAGAGGAAGAGCTTGGGGTGAGAATACATACTTGCGGTTCATACACTCAGTTGACTACTTCCAAACAGGCCCACCTCCTAGCTGCAAGTCAGCTACAGTGCTCTTATTGATGTAATAACCTTCGGCAGACATAAGAATTTGGGGAAAATATTTTAGATCTAAACCATGACACCCTCTCTCTGTGCACGATCACCAAAAAAGCCAGGTCTGAGCATGTATAAGTAAACTTCTAATGAATAAATAATAACAATATCAGGAGGCAAGAAAAAGACATATTTAAATGCAAATATAGAAGCTTGTTTTGGATTGATTTGAAAAATTAGAATCACTCAAAGAATACTAGGGAGTTTCTGTTTTCTTGTCTGGAAGGAAAGAAGCTTAGAAGTTGTTCTCTCTCCTTACAAGTGAAAAGCTGAACAAATTGAAAAAAATCAACAAAAACCTCTTCAATGTTTTTCAGAGAAGTGAGCACACAGAGCAAATGTCTGGTCCAAAATTCAATGGAAAGAGGAGCAAATACAGAGAATTGCAATTTACTGCAGAGAAGTCTGCAGAAAGGCCACCTCCAATGGACCTAGAGCCAGAGTAGGAAAATCTGAACTGATTGACTAATTCTTTGGGCTCCACATGGACAAATGTGACTTTAAAATGTCCAACTGAGGCCCAAGCAGAGGATTCCCACACTTCTGTGAGTTCTGCCTTCTGGAGATCCACCAGGTTCCTGTTGCTAGCAGGTAGGAGGAGGAGAATTCTATTGTCCTTGAGATCTGCCCTTAGGAGAAACTAATTATGCAGAACTGACCTGCTGGGGTGTTATCACAGCTAGAGCCTAATTGCCTTCTGGGAAGTTGACACCTAACTCCAGCCGCCATGCAGGACACCCTGGTCCTCGCACAGGGTGGGGGTGGGGTAAAAATGATTTTAAAGCACTAATTGCATTTAGAGCCCAGGCTTTTAGGCTCACTACAGACTGAAACTGAACACAGCACTAAAAAGGCTTCTCCTTCCCCCACACTATAACATTAATAGAGACCTTTTTTGTGGTTGTTTTGTTTTAGTACTGGGGAGCTAAACCAGGAACTTCACAGTGAGCTACATGCCCAGCCCTTTTTTAGGGTTTTTTGGTTGTTGTTGTTGTTTTGTTTTTTGTTTTTTGTTTTTTGAGACAGGATCTTGCCAAATTGCTCAGGCTGAACTTTAATTTGAAATCCTCCTGCCTCAATCTCCAAGAGTGCTGGGATTACAGATGTGTGCCACTACATCCAACTATATAGGTCCATTTTTACAGCAGTTCCTCTGGCTCAAAATATCATGCTTGTCATCAAGAAAAGAATTATAAGATATTCTAAAGACAAACAAACAACCTCCAACCCACCCACCCCAACCTCCACAGTAGGGATTTGGAATTATCACACCCAGAATTTAAAACAAGTCTGAGGAATATGCAAAGGGAAATAATGAATAAAGTAGGTAATACATAAGAGCAGATGTGCAATGTAAGCAGAGAGAAAATCCTAAGAAAAGACCTAAAAGTAATGTTAGAGATCAAAAGCCCTACAACGGAAATAAAGAATGCCTTCAACAGGCTCATTAGTAGACTGAATGCATCAGAAAAAAGCAAGGTTTTGAGGATATCCCAGGAGAAGCGTTCAAACTGCAAAGCAAAGAGAAGCAGGACTGAAGGCAAAAGAAGAGAACTGAGATTGTTCTTTTGATAACTACCCACACAAGGCACAACACGTGTGCTGGGGAATTCAAAAAGAAAAAAAGGAATGGAGGCAATATTTTGGATTATTACTAAAAATTTCCCACAAATTAACGTTTGGCACAAACCCTGAGGTCCAGGAATGCCAGGGAACCCAAAGCAGGATAAAGGCCAGAAAAACTGCACCTAGACATAAATCATTTTCAGAGTACAAAAATTTTTTTTCAGAAGTCCTAAAAGTCACCAAAGGAGGTGAAGTATTTACCTATCACAGAGAAAATGTAATTCCATCTGACTTCTCAGAAGCCATGCATGGAAAAAAAGAGTGAAGTAAAATACAAGGTTCTGGTCAGTGATGGACCCCATAAAGGTTGGTGGTGCCATAAGATTATAACGGAGGTGAAAATTATTTTATCCCCCTCTAACCGCATAGCTAAGGAAAAGGCAAGAGAAAAGGAACTGCAGAAGGAAAGATCCCCCAAGAAATCTCACAGTAAAATGTACAGCAAAAGTCTTTAAAAACTCTAGCAAGTCCTTACAAGGCTTGAAAATATGGATCCTGATGCTGAAAGATTTTCATTAATTAATAGACAGGAATGAAACATTACCAGAAACTTCTGCAGGAGGCTCCAGTCTCCTGCCCAGAGTACAACCTGGGACAGGAAAAAAAACAAAAACAAAACCAAAAAAAAAAAAAACTAAGAGACAGAAACCAGGGTGCCAGTACAACCAACAAAGGCACTGGTCTATCCAAGCCACTCATTTTTTTTAGTGATCCTTTGGGGCAAAGGCAAGCTACGTGCAAGGATGCGGTTTCTGTGGAAATTAATGTAAGCAAGGCCTGTAAAAGACAAGACAAAGCATTCTCAAATTAGGAACAGAATAGACAAAAAATATGGTTGCAATTAGAACATTGTCCTTCTAGTTAAGGTTTTAGCTGTGAGAATGGAATTTGGGTGAGAGTTACTCTGACCTCAGATGTAGGCTTTGGCTGGACTTATTCTACAAACAGCCGATTGTGGAGTTATCTATGCACAGCCTGCACTGCTTCCAGTCTGCTTTGGGCACAGTCTGCTGTCCTTTGCAGTGTCTAAGCTATTAATGAAAACAAAAACATTTAATGTTAAAAGGAGATTAAGTATACAGACACTAATAGAATAAGGGTGTAAAGAAAATATTTTTGTACAGCTGTGCAATGAGTTTATGTTTTAAGTGTTATTTCATGGGATCAAAAACATAAAGTAAAAAAAATTATAAATTGAAAAAGTTACAGTAAGCCAAGATTAATTTGTTACTGAAAAAATAAAATAGTTTTGGATAAATTTAGTATAGCCTAAGGAAGTGTTTATAGTCTGTAGTAGTATATTCTGATATCCTAGGTCTGAATACCAGCCTAGAAGTACCCTGCAAAACTATCTTTTAAGAAGGAAGGAAAAATAAAGATTTAATCAGACCTACAAAAATTAAGGACATTTGTTTCCAGGAATCGCTTTGCAAGAGATGTTAAAAGAAGTTCATTAGAGAGGTGTTATGGCTATGTCTAGATGTCCCCTCAAAGCCTCCTGCAGTTTTAGAGGGGGCTTTTTCAGAGGTGGCTGAATCTAGAGTGTGTGACTGATTTAAGGTGCATTGCTAGCCCAGACAGGGGCCAAGGGTTAAGGGTGTGAGTGCTGCCCACCTTAAGTGGTCTGAATAGGATAAAAGGGGCAGGAAGGGGCTGTTAGGGCCCCTTGTTGCTGTTTCTGTCTTCCCTGGCCCTCAGCTCTTTCACCTCTGCTGGACAGCCTCGGAGCCAGACAACTACTGACTGAAACCTCTACAAACTGAGCCAAATTAACTTTTCCTCCTCTAACTTTATGTGTTGGGTATTTTGTCTCAGAAATGAGAAAAGTAACACAAAAGAAAACTGCTGTAGTTGAATAAAACTTCAGTCCCTATAAGGAAAACTCAGAGCATCAGAGAAAGAAGTGTAGATTAAAAAAAAAAAAGTTCTCATATTCTGAACTGATCTAAAGGAATTTCAATGAATTACTTGATTGGTTTCAGTCTAGTTGCGTGTTGAGAAAGCCCATGGTTGGTGACAGAACCTGGAATAGCCCTGTATCACCACTCTGGATGAAACAGGGTCTGGTTAATTAATTTTCTGGAAGACAGAATGTTAATTCAATTGAATGGACCAAGTTAAATAATGTGATATAAAGAATGAAGCAAAAGGCCAGGGATTAGTGCGGAGACCTGCTCCAACAAGTACAAAATAGGGCAGACTTCCCACTGTCAAAGTCTGCCCCTCGTCTTCACAGCCAGTGGTGCACATCAAGTGTTGGATTTCTTTCTGGAATAATCACAAGAGACTGGGAAATCAGGAGGATGCAAGAGGTATACAAAGAGGTATGCAAATAGGAATTCCTAGCCTAGAACCGCAGAGAAATTCAGGTTTCTTTAAGGCCTAGTGTTAAAAGCAAGGCGGTCCTTTCGGCATCTGGAGATAAACCTGACCAGTGCACTCTTACATGAGAAACAGAGTACTAAATGTCTGGGACTGTCCAGCAAAGCAGGCTGCCCTGCATGATCAAGCGTGCCCTGGGGGTGAGGAAGTAGGGAGAGATAGATGGAAAGTCACCTTGGTCATGTTTGAGGATCCTTGGTTAATTCACCTGACAAACATGTATCGTGACCCAGCTTCATGCTAGAGATCTCATAGGTATTGGATACAGAGAGACCTAAGTGGCTTAGAGTAAGGAGTGGTTGGGCACAGAGGAGGAAAGAGACCAATAAGCAGATGCAGTTAGCCCCCTGCATCGATGGGACCCACATTCATAGAATCATCCAACAGAAAATACTCAGAGAAAAACTGCACCTACCATGAACATGTAAGGCTTCTGTTCTCATCATTATTTATTCCTTAAATAAATAAATACAGTAGCTGTGTTTACTGAGCATCTACACTGTGCTGGGGCTACCAGTCATCCAGAGATGGTTTAACATATAAGGGAGAAGGTGTGATTGTTTATAATTAGAGTAACTATAACATAAAGGACTTGAACAGCCATGGGTCTTTGTGTTCACCAGGGGTTTTGAAACAAGTCCCTTGTGGTTATTGAGGTACAGCTGCACATATGACACTACCTTACAAATGCTACAGAGTTTAGATTTGAAGATGAAGGGTCTTGAGGGCTCCTCGGCATTCTGATGGCATTCTGCAGCTCAGCCTGCCCAAATCAGCACCTTAGAAGGCCAGTGGAGCACGCACCCTGAAAGGCACCCATGCTAGAGCCTTTCCATGGTGAACACATTGCAGCAGTGTGCCTGTGTTTAGCAGGGACATCCTACACTGCCCTTGGTCCTCAGTTCTCACTGAGCATTCCCTAACTCAGACCAGGGAACTTGTCACCATTCTTGTCCACACAAGTCTCAGGCATGTGGAGGTTCCTTTTTTGGATCCTGAGCCAATGAAGGCAAGGCCCCACCTCCAAGTGGCCCTGGCCCTGTGGCTCTTGTGAAGCACCAGGCTGAACCTCAGGGCACCACAAGTCGGGGCTGTGGATCCTTGCTGCAGCTTGGTCACCAGCCTGTGGTGACATCATTTGACAGTGGGACACATACGAGGTGAGACCTGGTGGCAGGAATTAGGAAATGGGGAGCAAGCCTTTGAAAGGGACACTGGTAAGGCAGAGCCATAAGGCCAGAGATTCTCCTGGGGGAGGGACACTCCTAACACAGCGACCCATTGTCACTGTGCAGAGCTGATCCAAAAAATGTGATTTTGGACCGGAAACTTGCTATTTTCAATCTTTCATTTGCATGTAGGCACAGCCAAGCAAAAGACAATAATCCTGGTCCTTCGTTTATCAGCAGGAGGCCTAAGGAGCTTTCTGATGGGACAGTCCACAATGTGTGGCTGATACCAAGTAAGGGTTTGCCAGGGGGCCTTGTCAGTGCCTCCTCTGCTTGGAAGAGAGCTAACCTGGGAATCTGCATACAAAAGATCACTTTCCCTTATCCTCAGGCCAGGGTGAGTCTGTTACTGGCACATCCTAATCCCGCAGAGTTCTTTCTTTCTGCCTTTGGTAAATGTGCACTTTCACCACCTTTTATGTGTGTGCTGTCCAGTTCTTTGTTCAGGACACCAACAACCTGGAAAGAGGCCACATAGGACTCTTCATTCATTAACAGTGGAACTCCAGTCTCAGTCTCTCTCTCCCTCTCTCTCTCTCTCTCTCTCTCTCTTTCTGTAATGTGCTCTCCACAGCCCTGTAACTTCCAAGTATACTTCTCATTGCACGTCCTAGACCACTGAACTCTGCGCTGTCCTGTTTCATAATGATAGCTTCCCAGACACCTCTGCCACCATCAGGGATGTGGTCGGCAGCGCTGCGGTATTTGTACTGTAGCTGACTTCATAGTATATTAAAAATGGATCCCTGGAAGCCACCTTCGAGAAGCAAGCTTTAGCAAGCGATTGTGGAAGAATACCTGCGAGTCATCCATCTGATGGTCTGAACAGCTGCCGCTGACTTCTGACGTCCTGGCGGAAGGGATGAGTCCCCAAGGTGTGTTGTAACCATGCAGCTGTGCAGTGGGCAGGCCCAGGGAGCACTAACTCTCAGCCCCGGCCCTGTATCAAAAGGCTAAGCAGGAATGGCACAGTCGCCCTGTCGACACGTAGCTCACTCCAAAGCAGAACTTTAATTAGTGGCTCCCTGATCAGCCAGGCTGGCTCTGTGCACACCCATAAAAAGCCGTGAGCACCAGTGATGGTGGCTGCTTCCACTCATTAGGCTGAGCTAATGGTCAGCCTTCTGCCTGAGCCACAAAATCCTGCTGACCCTCATGGCGGTGGCAGTGGCTGTTACTCCCCACCACCTGCAGAGGAAGCTCTGACAGGGCCTCCTTCCCTGGCCCAGGTCAAAGCTCCAGCGCAACATGGCTGTGTCAGAGTTGGGTGCCGAATGCAAGTGTGTGGGGCTATCTGGGACTGGGCCTTAGGGGTCAGGACACCGGGAGGAGCTGCTTTTTTTTGGGGGGGTCACAGTTCCCAGGGGCCGCAGCCCCTCTCTCCCTGACCCTAGGGGCCACGTCCACTTGTCCCTTCACAGCTGCTTCTAACGCCAGCTCAGCTGAGCAGCCCAAGGAGGTGCCACGGTGCTGTGAGGGCAAGACCTCTCCTGCACCTGCTTCCAGTCCCCATAAGATCCCCTCTGCTCCTTGGCCACTTCTTTGCTCATCTCAGCTATGTTCCACATCTTCTTGTCCATGGTCTCTCTTCACTGTCAGATCATGACACTCACTCTCGTGCCAGCAGGTGGTCCTGTGGCTCCTTCTGTGAACGCATCTCAGCGTCCTCAGCGCTTCTGTCTCTCTCCCAGATGAATCCTCTTAGGCCCCTCCCACCCCGGAATGCCTTATCTTGATTCTTCCTCCAAAGGGAACCTGCCTCCTTGCCTTCCAGATCACATTTTCCAATCAGCCACCCTCCCTTGATTGTGCCTCTAGTAATCCATCCCAGAGCCCTTGTGGTAGATTAACTAATGGTCAAATTGGAATGCCCAGCTGAACTTGGGCATTCAGCATGGTTGGGTGCGGAGGACTCACCTGAGGGTTGTTGTCAATGGAATAAAAAAAGAGAGCTGGGTGCTGATTTTCTTGGAGAAGCTTGCTGCGGGTGGTTTTCCTGATGCAAACTTGGCTGTTCTCAGAGGAGGAGCTCAGTCCTTGGTCCTCCCTGCACTGGGAAGGGCTGTTTTTCTCCTCCAGGGAGCTCTGGTCTTCACCATGAGCATCGCTTCCTGGCTCCAGGGCAGCTCCCTCACCCTGGTGGCACAGACCCTTGAGCCCACTGGCTCAGGCTTCCTGGCTTCCACCACTGGCCTTTGGGCCTTTCCAGTGAAGATTCTCTATACAGACAAGTGTGAGACACTGCCATGGAACCCAGCCCTTCAGCTGGACTCGTGAGGAACACTGCTGTGGGATCTAGGCCCGTGGCTGGATTCTTTGGGTCTCTAGTGTGGTCAGAACTTACACTCTTCTGCATTTGACTTTTGAGGTGACCATTATTAAATAATCCTATAATTTATGTATCCTGTATTAAGTCTATTCCCCTGCAAACCCTGACTACAGGAGCCCAGCAGAGGTGGACACACTGGGCGGACAGGCAGTTGAGTGTCCTCTAGGCAGCCTGCCCCAGGCTCTAGCCTCACGTTGGCTTCTCTATGCTCTTCTGCAAGGAGCTCAGCACAGGAGGGAAAGTTGTGGGGACCTGCGTGGGGGGACAGTGGCACAGCGACTGATGCAGGACGCCCCAGCCTCACATTTCACTGTCCCTGTGGGACCTGTCAGTCACACTGCACTGTGGTTTCCCACTGTGAAATGGAAACAGTAACGATCCCCAAGACGAGTAGTAGCTTAGGGTGCGGACAGCAAGTTCCCTCCACCTCCCTCTCTCCATCCTTCCCCACTGTGTCAGCTCAAACCACTCGAAGCGGGGCAAATTATGAACAAAAGAGTCCCACTGGGCCTGCAGTACCACACTGCCAGGTCTAGGGGCTCCGTGTGGCCCTGGCCCTCCTGTTGGCTGTGTCTTAAGGCAGCAGAGCACCTGTCAAGGGACAGGGAGTGCACTGTGTCACCTGACCCCTCTTTTTATGAAGCCACCAGGGTCTCCAGGGATCTCCAGGGATCACTCTAATGACTGAATCTAACCCTAATCCCCTCTGGGGCTCAGGTGAGCCCAGGTAAGGTCAAATTCCCACCCTCTTCAGGCCACAACATAGGGTTTGGGGCATAACTGGGGAGAGCATAAATAAACCACAGAGTCCTCCATTCTATTCCATTTCCACCCTGCCTTCCCTTTTTTTTTGGTCCTTCTTTCCTTTTTTGGCCCCAGTAGGACCCCCGATGCTAAGGCACTGGAAGATAAATAGAGCCCCTAAACTGCTCTTTCAGAGGAGAGCAGATACCCATGAGCTTATGAGGAAGCTGACTGTTTAAAGGGCTCTGACAGAGACAGAAACTTTGCTTGGTGCAGCAGAGGAAGGCAAGATTAACTTTGCCTAAAGGGACAGGAAGGTGCCAGCCTTTCAAGTCTCAGGTAGATCCGGCCTAGAGCCCTCTGCCCTGCCACTGCTCAAGGCTGGCCTGGGGCTGAGTGCACCCCAGTCTGGCTATAGACACTCGGCCTCAGCTGACTGGCTTGAGACCAGAAAACCCAAAGAATGGGAGCCACACACTGGGTCAGATGGGGGCATGGGAGCAGAAATAGGCCACGCTTCCACGGCACTTTGAGGTTCTATCCATTTGGAAGTCTCCTCTTTTCCTTTTAAACCTGAGGGAGCAAAGCCCTCATGACACTGGGTGACTGGCTGAACACTGCAAAAATGACTCCTGTGTCCCTGCTGCCTGAGAGGAGATCTAGCTGCCAGCCCCTTCCACTGTAGCAAGAAGGGAATTAGGAAGGGAAGGAAGGATGGAAAGAAGGGAGAAGGGAGGAAAGCGAGTAAAACAATATATTCTACTGGCAATAAACAAACTGCAAATTTCTCCAAAGTCCTCTATGTTCTGAGCTGCTCAACCTGTCAAGCTGTCTGGGTCCTGTTCTAAATTGCTGAGGGTGAAAAGTCTCCTAAAATTGCTTCTCTCTCCACTCGTCTGCCCTCCTGCACCATGTCTGAGGACCTGAGGAAAATCTGGCTCGGACACGAGGTGGAAACCCAATCAGCAATTTTGCAGGTCATCCTCTTGCAATTGTGAATATTTCCAGTACGCAGGAGGCTGACCGAGGGTTTCTGACTACCAAAGAACTGTGTCTGGGTCAGGGCTGATCTGGACAGATCATTGCCCCCTCCATGAAACCCCAGGTGACTGTGAATGGCATCCTTCACATCCCTGTGGATGTCACTGTGACCCTGTGAGAAGGCCTGCTGGCAGGCAAAACAGCGGACTTCACACCCAGAACAGAATCAGCAAACCCACGCGCAGCAAGCAGGAAAAACTGCCTGGTCCTGCATGTTGGATGCATCACTGTGCCTCGCCCGCCTCTGACCCCTTTATCTTGGCCGTGCTGTGCCAGCTGTGGGATTTACAGCAGAGGCTTCCTAAAGACTCAGAAGCCACAGGACGATGAGGGCAGACATGGCCATGGGACATCAGAGAAGCACTGGATGGGTGGTGGCCACCCATCTGCAGCCAACAGGAAAGGTGGCTGCTGTCCTATTCAGGGGTGACAGGAGCAGGAGAGACAAAGGCAGCAGCCCCCAGGCCTTCCTGAAACTGAAACATCACCTGGAAGATTTTGGAAACCCTCTACCCAAGCTCACTATGTTGCTGTATTTTGTTTGATACAGAAGGAATGTAGTTTCCAGGCTTTGCTCTAGCAACTCCTTTAAACCTGGCTTGTTCAACATAAAGGGATGGGCGAGAAATTCCCAGCGCTTTGGGAAGCTGAGGCAGGAGGTTTGCAAGTACGACCCCACAGTTGGCTCAACTTAGGGAGCCCCTGTCTTAAAATAAAAGGGGAGGTGGAAGTAGAATGCATGGACCTGGGGGTCAAACCTCAGTCTTAATCAATCAGCTAGTAGACGGGAAGAATAATTTGTCTCAAATCTCACACACCCCAGCCCCAGCAGAGGGCCTTTTTTTCCAGGGGCTGTGGTGAGTTTATCAGCCAAGAGTCTTTAGGGATCATAAAACAACACGAGTGATAGCCACTACCTTGGAAATGGGCATTCCTATAAAAATTCCACCTCTGAGTTTCAGAGGTTGATTTGGACAGGCACTACTGACCTATGCTCCTTTATCAAAAAATAAAGACAAATTCTATGATGAGGACCCAAGAGCAAAGCCAAACCCGGACCGCCCAAAGCCCGCTACACAATTCACGGTTCTAATAAATTAATAGTAATGATGATGATGGTGGTATGTTTCTCTTCGCGGTGGAAGACAGGCCGTAAAGATTTCCAAAGTCCGCTGCTTGGATTTTAATAAAAGTTTCTTACTCTCAAAACCTCCGGGTTCCTGAATGTAAAAGGAAAAAACAAAAACAAAACAAAAAACCCATCTCACCAGCCCTAGTGAACCCAGCCTGCCGATTCCAAACTGCAGTTTGATTGACGTTTTTTTCATCCGTGGCAAAACCAAGCTGTCCACAGAGGAAAGCCAGGGGGGCAAATTAGCGAGGAAGAAATTAAAGGATAAAGAACAGCCAAGAGGAAAGGGCCGGCGGCCAGTGAGTGGCAGCGGTGGCGGGGCA
>NW_022900929.1:27958247-27958660 GCF_012274545.1 Fukomys damarensis
GGGCACCGCTCCATGGCGCCCGACCTGCTCCTTGCAGCCCGACCCTCCCCACGTGTGCGTCGCCCGGACCCCCGCAGGGAACTGCGGCTCCAGCAACAGCCGGGGCCCCGGATCCCACCCGGCCGTCAGAGAGGGGCTGGGCTTCCTTCCGGGCCGGGCGGGCGGAGCAGGGAGGGGCGGTTCAGAAGTTACGGACGAGTCACGGGGTCTCCGCTCCTCCCTGCTATCCCTCGCGCAGACCCCCAGAACGGGCCGAAGGGCTTCTGTTTCTTCTTCCCGAGCCCTCGCGTGTCCAGCCCCGCTACGGAAGGCTCCGGTTATCGCCTTGGGGAAGTGTGGCCGGGACTGGGGCGGCAGGGACAGCCCGGCCCGCGACCACTTCCAGCTCTCCTCGAGACCCCTGGAGACGCGAG
>NW_022900929.1:27959808-27980403 GCF_012274545.1 Fukomys damarensis
CGGTCCTCCACCCCTGGCCCCGGTTCCGGGCGTGCGTGGGAAGGGGGCTCAGCTGCTCCAGCAGTGCCTGGCTGCGCCTCCCCGCGAGAATCTGTGGGTCCTGACTGAGAAGTGGTGCGGGTGAAACGCTCAGCCTGTTTCTCCAACGCAGGGTGACTGACCAGGCCACTTGGAGAGCATTCTCCTGCCCATAGCTAAGTAAGGGCGACCGCTCTTAGAAAGAAACCATCATTCCCTGTTCAGGATATCGGGGAAATGGCCTGAAAACTGAGAGGAGGAGAAAACGTTAGCTCATCCGGCGCCAAATCACAGAGGATGGCAGAATCAGAAAGCCCTGTTTGGGGTTAAAAGTGGTTGCACTCCGGAAGAGTAGTGACATCCACGGCCACGGTCACTTCCCTCGTCCCCGTGTTGGGCTTCCGGCTGCGTTTTTCGCATGCTTTAGTTTAGTTCAACTCCTGCTGTGCTAGAAGTCACTTGATTATCCTCTCCACGGAGAGGAAACTGAGACACAGAGCGTTTAAAAAATTTGCTGGAGGCTGGGAAGCTGCTTGGAAGCAGATTCTCGTGTCGCACTAGCACAGCTTGTTTTTAACCCTTCCACGGCGCTTGAACCACAAGTCCAACCAGCAGGGCTGTGCTGCCCAGCACGCATGCGCCCGGCCTGGTGGGGCTGAGACCTCGGGGCCGGTAGCAGGGTGAGCAGTTCGCGGCTAACCAGTAAGCGCTCCGGCCTGCCGGACCTGGCTTTTGATTTAGCATTTCAGAGATTTTTTTTTCGCCTGCAGAGGGCGCGCTGAGACCTTCAACTCCTAAAGCAGAGCTGGGAAGGCAGGTCTGGAGGGGCCTTTCGGAATCCCCCATAAAATCGGAGACCCCAGGGCCCAGCCCGTGAAGGTCACGCTAATGATCTGGAGCACGATCAGCCAGTGCTACAGGGAGGGAGGCTGGCAAGGACGGGAGTACAGATGACGCACAGAAAGTGTGCAGAGCGCCGGGATTCAGTCAGGACCGGATGCCTAGTCTGCCCGGGCCGCCGTCCAGAAAGACGCCTTTGACGGGAATCTCACGTGAACCAGGCCCACGCAGCACCTAGGCAGTCAGGAACTCTCCCACCTGGCCTTCTGGCAGGTACTTTCCCAGGTGTTCCGGTGCTGGAAAATAAAGCACAGGCTCAAGGCACCTGTGGTGCCAAGGTCCCCAGGCTTCCTTTTGGGCCCCGGGAGGCTCACAACACAATACACATTTCTCAAGTGTTTCGGGTAAGATAATCAAACTCTTATAAGATCAAAGATCTGCAAATGGTCTTTAATGAATAACATTGACACCTGCACTGTTTTCCAGTCTGTCCTGTGCACCTAGCTGAGGAATTATGCTGGCTTTAAGAGCCCAAACAAGTCTGAAGCACTCACCACCATCTACAGGGTCACAGGTAGAGGGAAGAATTCAGACTTCTGACTTTAACTCGTTGCCAACTACCAGAAACTTTACAAATGCTTTTGCCCATGGGTCCTCTGTTACCTGATTCCTGATCGTCAATAGATAGGTACACGATGTGTTTTCAAACCCTGAGGATGAGATGATAGTGACAACAGGGACCTTGGAAAGCCATAGCATATGATCTTCCCAAACCAGGAAAGCTGTTGTAGAGTACATTTTCTGTCTTCAGATGGCATTTCACCCTTAACTCAGGAAGCTGTTGTCAGGAAGCACATGGGAATGTTGCAGACTTTTTTCAAATTCTTTATCTTTCCCGTGTGACCCTTAAGCCACATAAAGATTTTATTGTCTGGTGTCAACTTTGTCCTTTCTGTTGGTGTCAGGTACGTACCTGGGCATTTCCCTGTTTTGCTTATAGCTTTGTTCAAGCCCTGTAGTGTCTCTGTTTTTGTTTCCTGCAGTGCACCAAAGTAGCACCAACACTGGTGGGTGTACAGGGGAGAAGTGTGCAAGGTCATGAAACCCGCTATGCATTGGGGGTGTCTGGCTGCAGTGCTGGAGATGCCGAGACCGGGTCCCAGCTGTTGTTAACCTGCTCTGGGTACTGTGAGCTCCAGAGGGATAAACTGTAGTCTGTAGTTTGCAAGGCACAAAGGACGTGGGAAAACATTTTCTGTCTGAAATACTTTGAGCTTCTCTGAAAAAGAGTTGTTCAGATGGAGCCTGTGAGACATCAGGGTCCTGTGTGGAAAGGCATTTAGCTTAGCACTTCCGGGAGTGAGAAAAGCTGCTGAGTGACAAACTGAGCTCTGCAGAAGACCGTTCTGAGCTTCCTGAGAGAGGAAACACACTGATGGAGGCTGGAGCCCTCTCAGGGTGTCGGGGAACTCCAGACAGCGCCCTGTTCCCTGGATGTGCAGGGCACCTGGCCCTTGACAGGGGCAGCTTCTCTGTACCTTCTTGTGCTTCCCTGTCTTGGGCACATATTTTCTTCCCACCTTCTGTGCCACTTTTCTGCACATTACAAACTGGCCTTTTCTCTTCTTCTGGACACTTCTACCCAGCAAAACTCCTATTTTGCTGGGCATGGTGGAATACATCTATAATACCAGCATTCTGAGAGGCTCAGGCAGGAAGAGTGAAATAAAAGTATTTTTTGAGGGAGACATCGGGGATCGAACTCGGGACCTAGTGCTTGCTAAATCACTAAGCTAAATCCCCGGGCCCAAGGAAGATTGAAGATTTGAACCCAGCTTGGGCAACTTAGTGACTTATTGAGACACAGCCTCAAAAAATGGGGGGTCTATGGATATTATAGTTCAGTCCAAAGGCCCTGGGTTCCATCCCAGTGCTGCCAAGGACAAAAAAAGTCAAAGCCAAAGCCCTCCTCCTCCTTATGGCTTGTTTGAGCTCTGTTACGGGATGGTAGAAGGTGTCTCTGACTTGGCCCAGCAAGCTGGAATTGGCAGGGGCCAGAGGGAGAGTAATATCCCACTCCCGGGGTGGTCTTGCTTCTTGGT
Source organism: Fukomys damarensis (assembly GCF_012274545.1). Lineage (NCBI taxonomy): Eukaryota > Metazoa > Chordata > Mammalia > Rodentia > Bathyergidae > Fukomys > Fukomys damarensis. The sequence continues at coordinate 27,962,769 of NW_022900929.1, forward strand.
AAATGCTCACAGAAAGTGCTCAGTGCAAACTCCCCAGAATACGTGTGATCTCTATGTATGGCAAACACATACTAATCAAAACACAGTTAATTAATAACAAGTACTTCTTTGTCAGGTTTTCCCCACTGTCTCGCAAGTGTCTTGTCCTCCACCTTACACCAGCAGGCATCTGGCATTGTGCAAGGTCTGTTGGTTCACATGTGTTCTGCACAAATGCTATTCCATCTCTTTTCCACTTCGTCAAGATTATTTCTCTCTCTGGGCTACCATGACCAAGTGCCAAAACCTAGGCTTCTTAAGCTGCAGAAATCTGTTGCCCCTCTGTTCCAGACCAAGGTATGTGTGGGGTTCCTGTCCTCTGAACCTCTCTCCTTGACTTGGGGCAGCCACATTTCTCTACCCCTTCTCCCCTCTGTACTGTGTACAGATTCGCTCTTGTTTCTTTTTTTCTTAGGAAGCCATTGGGGATGAAGGGCTTTGCATGTGCTAAGCAAGTTTTCTCCCACCGAGCTACATCCCCAACCCCATATGTCCTGCTCCTATGCAATGTACCGGTCCTTCCGAGCTGGAATCCACTCTCCTGACCTCATTCCAACGCTAGTACCTCTTAATGACCCTGCCTCCTGGTGCTGTTACATCCTGAGGCATTCGGAGCTAGGACTCTGACATGCACATGGGATCTGGGGAGAACACAGTGCATTCCATAACCTAGGGTGACAGAGACCAGGGTTGACCTGGGAGAAATAGGGGGTGCGAGCACTGCAGTGTGTGGAAGGAGGCATCAGCTGGCGGGATTGGAAGGAAGTGTCTGAGAAGGCCGCGGGTGAGCAGTGTTAAACTCAGGGCCAACTAAACATGACCCTAGGGCTTGTGTTGAGCACTGTTAAATCCATGATCATCAAGTCCAGGAGCAAACCAAATTTGAGATCCATTAATAATAATAATAATTCCATTTGGATCAGCACAAATTGTCCCTGTCATGGGAATTCTGGTCTCTTGGGGGACTCTGACGTTTGGAACGTGAGTCCAGAATTTCATTGCAGGGTTTGTATAGGACCCCTTTGGGCACAGGTAGTTTTGTGAATCCAGAAGTGGGAAGTTCACATCTCTGGAGAAAAACAGAAAATGATCAATTGATCAGTGCTGCCGCCCTGCTGTCTTGCAGAGCCTAAGAGTTGTTGAGAGGGAGACAGAAACAGTGGGAAAGATTCCTGTGGGTGTGTTGATCTGCAACCTTTGAGGTCAGCCACACCAGCATCTGCCTGGCTATCGACTCCATCACAGACCTCTTTGCTAGACTTTTAGCAATGAAAAGCTATTCCAACATGAGACTTGGAACCCAAACCTCCATCCAGATAGACCTCTATTACAGTTTTGAGAACAAGCCAGTAAAGAGAAAGACACGATTAATCATGGGGTTTCAGTCTAATAACATTTTTTTTTTGGCTGATGTTACTTAACCAAAAGCAATGTTATAATTATGTACCTTCGTAGAACAAAATAAATCTGTGCACTCAATGGTCTTTTCTTCAAGTCTGTCTAATGCATGAGCTGTATGGGCCGTTACTCTTTGGAATTTTTTTAGTAAGATCTTAAAAATTAGGGACTTCTTAGTTTCTGTTTTTCTCTCCATTTTGAATAGTAAATTTAAAAATTCATATGGCTGCTTTGGAATTTTCTTTCTTTCTATTTATTTATTTATTTTTTTATTTTTGATGCCAGGGATTGAACTCGGGAACTTGTACTTGCAAGGCAGGCATGGTGCCACTGAGCTAAATCCCAGGCCCTGGACTTTTCAAATGTGTCCCGAACTCAGGTTGGGGATAAGACAGAGTGTAAAAAGATTTTTATTTCCATGCTCTACATTTGATGTCTAAAAATAATGGAGTTAATGCAGTAAAAATTTTGGCCTTTTGTAGTGGGCAGAGGGTTCAAGTAAGTATCCCTGATGTGAATACAATTGGCAGAAATAACCCATATTTATCCTGTATTTTAATACACTGGCTTTTTTCCCTTTGGCAGTTTATACAACAAGGTGATAGGTTGGTGGTCTTTCCTTTATTTTAAAAGAGAAAATTAGGGTTCTTTCTAAACAGTAACTTCATGTAGATTATACAGCTGGTAAATGTACGCTAAAATTCTCAGTCTAGTCTCTTGGACTCTGAAAATTATGTGCTCCTGATTTTCCCATGGCATTTTCATGCCCGTATGCTGATGAAGTGTCATTTTGTGGGGGCAGAGAGCGTGGCATCTCGATCCAGGCACGTAGAGAAAGGAACCTGTATGCAGGCTGGGAGCGCCAACCCGAATTTGCGTCTAATAAATGACGGCTCCATTTGGCTAACTTGTTTATGTGGGTTTATTTGGTCCTTTCAGATTCAAGTCTTTTAAAATGAAATAAATGTCCATGTTCTTTGATGTGTGCAATGCTGGGTTGTAATGAGAATAAAAGCCCTAGGTCCTGGGTGTTCTCGGGCAGGCAGTCTAGTGGACAGTGCCCAGGGTACTGGCCCTCCCGATGTGGGCAGGACCCGGAGGTGCAGATGCAGACCCTGTAGGGGCCAGGAAGCTGCCCCACCCCGGTCTCAGTCTGATTGGTGCCGGTGTCTGACACATGAAAAGTTGGTGTCAGAGGCCCACACAGATAGGCAGATGGTCTTTTCTTGTGGAGAGGGATTGGTACCCAGGTAGCAGCCACACTTCCAAGCTGATTACTGCTGAACCATGGGGAGGTGCTCTTTTTCCAGCTGACCACATCCCAGATGTGTTACACACCCTTGCTCTGGGCTCTGTAGATACAGGACTTCGAACTTTCCCCTTGGACATCAGTGCTTTCATCTCAATCACACAGCCAGTTCGTGTCCAGAACAGAACTGGGGTCCTCAAGTTCCTGCCCTCTTTATTGGGGGTGGGGGAAGAGAGAGCTATGGGGGCTCAGGAGCGGCCAGCAGGAGCCCTTGTTCCACTTCTTTTGTACCCTGAGGGCAGTGTGGAGAGCCGCCTTGGTGTTTGGTGGTGGAAAGTAGGAGCCGCTCTGTGTCTCACCATAGCAGCCATCACTGCAGTGCACTCAGAGAGCTGAAGCTCTGAATAGGTGAGGAAAGTCTCATCCTTGGGAGTTCGCAAGAGCTGGGCATCTTGAGGGAGGTGGGCACAGCTGGTGTGACTTGGGGCATGAAGGCCTGCCCCAGGCACCCTTGTCATCAAGGGCTGGCCTTAAAGGGCCTGATTTTTCCATAAAGCATTTCCGACCCAGATAATATCCCAAATCTGCCAAGTTCTAGCAGAAAAAAAAAATTGCTTTTGCATTTATTTGGTCAAAATATTCTGAATACTGCACGCCAGGAGCTGGGCTGGGTGCTGGAGATGCGGGGAGGTGGCAGGTCCCGCTTGGAGGTGCGGTGTGCTGCGGTGTGTGCTGTGCCCTGAGGACAGCAGTGAGCTTGCAGCTGGGAGCCACGCTCCTTTATCATTAGTGCTAATTATTATCATTAATGGACTGCTGCTGATGGTCACTTTTATTAATCTCTGCTGCTGTAGGTTTTTGTGTGTTTAGCTTTTATTTTTAAAATATTTTTGATACCTCATTTCAGAAGGGCAGACAGGCACCGAGGCAGATGCCTTAGGGAAGAGAAGTTTGCCTCCGATGCTGGCTGTGAGAGTGAGTGGGTTTTCTCCCAGGCCACGGGCCTCCAAACACCCTTCTGAGCTGCCCTGCCCAGCCGTGGAATCCTGCTCGGGGCTCATCTGCTCGGAGGCTGAGATCCTGCCAGCTGGTCTCACTCTGAGTTCTATTTCTGTCTGGTGCTGGGCAGCAGCCAGGATGGAGACTGTCTCTCAGCTCACAGAAGGATGCTGTCAGGCATCTGCCGTGGCCCTGGAGTTCTCCCCAAGGTGCTAGGCTGGAGGAAAAGCTTAGGGATTGAAAACTAAAATGCCTATGGCTCTGCACACTTCAGCACTGGCAGACGTGGTTAGCTCCAAATGTGAGGAGATGGCCTGTTCTGGTGAGATGGAGCACAGCCTGAAATCCACCTTTTACAAAATCCACAGGATCTCAGCTGGCATGTGCAGTGCACCTGTGTTGGTGAGCTTTCTGTTACTGTAACAAAATACCCAAGACTATGAATTTGTAAAAAGAAAAGGCTCTCTTCCAGTCAGAGTCCTGAGTTGGGTCTGGATGTAGCGGCTCATGGCCTTAGAACAGCAAAGCCTGTCCCACTTCCTGTCCCTTTTATGCTCAGCCCCAGTGACCCAAGGACCTCCCCATAGGCCACCTCTTAAGGGTTCCCTCTCTCCCCAATAGTGCCATCTTGGGAATCAGGCCTTTACCTTAGACCTTTGGGGGACATTGAAAACCCAAACTACAAGCCAGGCGTGATAGCACATACCTGTCATCCCAGCACTGTAGAGAGCTGAGGCAAGAGGATCATAAGTTCAAACCCAGCCTGGGCAACTTAGTTAGAGCCTGTCTCAAAATGAGAAATAAAATAAGGCTGGGAATATAATGCAGTATGAAAGCCCTGGGTTCAATCCCCAGTACTGCAAACAAGCAAAAACAAAATAAAACACAGAAAGAAACACTCTACTCTAGCAAGATCTTTTGAAAAGAACAGTTGAGATGTGGGGAGAGAGAAAGAAACTAATTTGTAGAAGTGGAAGTTAAAATCCATGCAGCGGACTCTGTCTTGAAGTTGAAGCTGTCCAGAGCTTCTCTTGACCCTTGGTGTCTACACCCTTGGTACTTACAGGGCCAGACTGGGCACATGGGGAGTTCAGGGCTCCCCCTTCAGGGTGCAGGACCCAGTGGAGTCCACAGGATCTAACCTAGGCAGACACACATGATGGAGTGCACCTCTTCCACCCCAGTAGTGTTCTGAGAAATCCGACCTGGAAATAAAAACTGTACACAAGGAGGAAGGGCCTCGTAAGTTGAGATAAGCAGTCAGATCAGACTCATGTCCTGGGATGAAGGGTACAGACATGGGATATGAATGAATGATATCGATGCTGAGGTGAAATACACAGGAAAAGAGCAGAAATTACCACAGTACGGCAGTTACAGTGTGTGTGATCCTTACAGACTTGAGAATTGCTGTTCGTGGGCAGGTCTAACAGGAATAGATTAGATATTGAGAAAGGGGTGACATGGGGAATGAGCAGGTAGGGTGGAAGTCACCAGTAGCGAGCACAGGTGTGAGGTGGACAGAGGAACGGGGAGTGTGACACGTGTGGGAGCGTGGGAGAATCTAACACCTGGTTAGAACCAGGCAATAGCAGAGAATTGGAGAGAAATCAAGATTCGGTGCCTGAGACTCCGATTTAGAAAACCCAGTGAAGCTAAAGAAAGATCAGTAAATATGAATGTCTCTGCATCTGACCCTGTCATGGTGAGGCTGCCTGACACCCAAGCAGAAGAAAGATTTTCCAAGATGCCGGACAGCAAGGACATTACATGCAGAGCAAGGCACTTGGCTGACCTCGGATTCAGGTTGCCAGGAAGTAGCACAGTACACCTCTTAGGGACAAGGAAACAAGTGTGAGTCGTATCTATGTATTCAGCAAGCCCATCCTTCAGGAAGAAGATTGAACAGAAATATTATTTTTAAATGATAGGCCATTAAAATCTCTTATGTACATGTACCAACTCCCCATGAGGAATGTGATCATTATGTGCTACAAACACATGGATATAAATAATAAATAAAAATAATAAACCACACATGACAATATAAGACTATAGTTCCAGATACTTGGGAGGCTGAGGCAGGAGGATCACTTGAACTCAGAAGTTCCAGAACAGCCTGAACAATACAGCAAGACTCCATGTTTAAAAGGAAAAGAAATAGAGCTTCCAAAAATTCTCTACTGGAAGAACTTCAAGTCAGGATCAAAGGATGAATCCAAGAAGGAAATTAATCTCAGAAGCAATGTCCCAGTTTTCCAAAAACAAATAAAACCTGTTGTGCCCTAACCTGTAGACAGTGGCTGTCCATTGGGGAGCAGAGGCACCCAGCCTCCCAGGGTCCTGGAAGGCAGTGGCTAGAGCGGGGTCTGTGCCTGATGGTTTGTGTCCCCCTGGAGCTGGCATTGGGAACTGGAAGCAAGGAAGACCCCCTCAGTGAGAGGGTGCTTAGAACAGGGTGCTGGGGACCAGCTCAGACTTGGGCAGAGTCCTAGAGTCCTGAGGTTCATGCTCATCTGCAGAGCACGTCCTGCTGCCCTGGCCCAGGGCAATTCCCTCCATCCTTGCTGTCAGGAATGGCAGCAGCTTCCACGTGGTCCTTCCCGCTAAGTGTGCTGGGCCCTTTGGGTGCAGGGTGGCTCAGAAATACACTGGACCATGCAGCCGTACACAGCTGACTCCCCTTCAGAATCGTGTCTTTGCTTTCTTCGTGTCCAGCTTTAAATTTCTTTTTGGTATTTCACTTTTGAATTCTTTGACAAAGATACTTCAGTGTTTTTATTTATCATTACCTTTAACCTTATTTCAAGCTTTGGGCCCCCTTTTTTTCAGTACTGAGGATTGAACCCAGGGCCTTTGCACTGAGCTACATCCCCAGCCCTTTTCATATTTTTATATTTTAAGACAGAGGCCTTGGTAAGTTGCTATGTTGCTCAGGCTGGGCTCCAACTTGAGATCCTCCTGCCTCAGCTTCCTAGAATGGCAGGTGTGTACCACCATGCCCAGCTCCACTCTCACTTATTACTAACTCGGTGTCAGGGGCTGCACTGCCTCTCCTGGCAATACTTTCGCACTGCCCATAGTGGTATTCCGGGGACGTAGGGAACTGGCTGGCAGAGCCACTGGGGCGTGGCAGGGGGCCCTGTGTGTGCATGCACTGTGGCTCAGGTGCTCATACCTGCACATACCGGGCACAGTGCGGGACAGCGGTGGCGAGTAACGGTCTGGTCTGGGCACCGCGGTGCTCCCGTCTGAGTGCAGAGTTGGCCCTGCTGTGTATGCCAGCTCACAGCCTGGAGGACCCTGTGAGCATGCTCAGGCCACGGCCTCCTTCCCTCCTGAGCCCACTGCTGGAGGAAACCGAGCCCCAGTCCTCATGAGGACAGACCCTTGCCACCTGGCTCTCAAAAGCCTCCTCTCTCAACACTCTCATTTTCAGTGCTGTGTAAGTGAAGACTGAACTCTCCACTTCCTTCCCTGGGATTAGGTAGCTTTCCTCCTAACAAGACTTCCAGCATCGACACGTAATCAAGTTAGGGCTTCCTTTGCCCCCCACAGTTGTTGCTCCTGCCCACCACCACTGCACTTTGAGACCAGCTTCTTGAGAACTGGGAGTGAGGAGGTTCTGTATTCCAGTCCTGCACACAGGCTGGGGCACAGGGAGGAGGTGAGAGCCCTTCCCACCCGAGTCCTTGTCATGCTCAGACCCAGGAGGATGACAGGGCCTCCTGTGTGTGTCCTGGCTGTTCCAGGTGCTGACCAGGTCTGGGCAGCATGGACAGGGAGAGACTTTTCCTTTTGCTCCTAAGTATTCAGCTTTTTTTTTTTAAAAAAAATTTTTATTTATGGAATGATCAGTTATGATCTTGGGGCCTTCACACTGAGCTACACTCCAGGTTTTTTTATTGTTTATTTTGAAGTAGGGAGGGTCTCACTTAATCACTCAGTTGCCCAGGCTGGGCTGAAACTTGCTGTCCTCCTGCCTCAGCCTCCCAGAGTTCAGGGATGACAAGCATGTGCTGCCTCACCTGGCTGCTGTTCAGCTCTTTGCCACCAAATGAATGCACCAGGCAAACACTGCTAGCCTTCTCCCATGCGCCCGGCAGCTCCTGCGTGTTGCGTGCTGGTCTGCGGGAATCACTCAGTGTTGGAGGCAGGTGGTCTGCGCCGGGCAGGGAGAGGCGCGGACTCTGCAGTGTTGTCCACGAGTTGTTTTCCTGTGGACACTGAGGAGCTGACAGCTTGTGGGGACAGTTCTTAATTAAGTCCCTTTGTGTGCAAATCCATTCTCTGACAGACCTTGGAAGGCAGAGGAGGACAAATCATTCTTTCCTGAAGGGCGTGGGCAGCCAGCTCCCTGGCATGGACTCTCTCTGGCTTCTTGTGCTGGGGTGGCTGAAGCGGCTGTGGGTCAGAATCAACGTGTGTGTGTGTGTGTGTGTGTGTGTGTGTGTGTGTGTGCTGGCCTGGCCCCATGTGACTGCATGCAGTGTCACACCTACTTCTGAGTGCTTATTAATGAAGAAGTGGCATCAGTGGCCAGGTGCCGAGATGGCCTGAGTCCTTGTCCCGGAGTGCTGTCTGTGACTCCGGTCTCAGGCCTGTCCTGGAGTGTGAGCCATACCTGGTGTGATAGATGAAGTGGACAGAAAGGGTGCTTTGGCCACCTGGTGTCCAGCTAGTGACTGTGGCTCTGGGCCAGGTGGAGGGACAGCGTCTGAGCTCCCGCCTGCACCACAGTCTTGGTCCAGGCCCTTGGCGTTATCCTGTGACAGGGTTGGAGTGAACACAGCAGAGCTAGGAGTGGACCCCATATTACAGCAAGTCCTTGGGCTCTGCTGCCCATGGCTGGCCGAGAAGCTGTCACGATGGCTTCTGGATCTGCCTGGAGGAGTGGCCTTCCAAGCCCCCCCCCCGTACATTTAGGTGACTCCTGGAAGACTGGGGCCTTCTTCCCTGGGAAGGTGTCTCCAGCTGTGCCTTTATCCTTCCAACCGAGAAGAGCTCTGTAAAGGGCTGGGGATGTGGCTCAGTGGCACCGAACCCGTCTGTCAAGTGCAAGGTACTGATTTGATCCCCAGTACTGCAAAAGAAGAAAAGAAAAGAGAAATGTTTGGAGAAGAGCTCTGTTGCAATGCAGCCTTGGAGGGGCCCCTTATCCCCGATCATCTCTACTGTGCCAAGTACCACAACTCCCATGTTTCCCAGAGGCACCATCCCAGCCCTCACACCTAGTGAATGGGGCCCTCTTTATAGCTCATAATGTAGGGTTTTTGTTTGCTTTTGTTACCAACAGTGGAACCCAGAGCCATCCCTTGGAGCACATCCCCAGCCCTTTTTAAAATTTTGAGACAGGGTCTTACTAGGTTTCCCAAGCTGGACTTGAACTTATGACCCTCCTGCCTCAGCCTCCCAGCATGCTGGGATCACAGGTATTGTCTACCACACCCATCTTGGGATCAGGGTCTTTAACTCCTGCAGCTGTCCTGGCCCAGCCCCTCAGGGACAGTGGCCCAGCAACAGCCCTGTGTTCTGCACTCCCATGCCTGGCAGTGTCAGCACCGCATGGAGGCTGCTTCTCCCAGAAGCCTCTGGGGTCTGCCAACTCCATCCCGGGAATGGAATCCAGCCCTGTGTTCTCAGAGCCCCCAGAACAGTGCCTCCACCATCCAGGGGGATGCAAGCAGGGGCCGTGGCATTTGACCCCTTGCTTTGCCTTGTCCGTTCTCCTCACTCACCAGGCCGCTTCCCTGGTCGCCTCGTGTCACGTCTTCATTCTCTCCCTTCTGTGCCTAAGCCTGTGGCCCTGGATGCTTGGTATTTAAAAATCCCATGCAGGAAGTCCTGGGAAGGTCCACTCCCCCTCAGCATGCCTGCCACTTGTAGTTCTTGCACAGTCACACACAGCCTTCCTGACTTGTTTCAGGTCCTGCTGCTCTCCAGGGTCCTGAGGCTCAGCCGCATAATCGGTGGGAAAGAAATGCGGGGTGGCAGGGGTGGGGGGCATGCAGCACACACTCAGCTCTCTGTGTCTGTGGGTCCAACCTGCCGTGGATTGAAAAGGCTGAGAAAAAGTCGGTAAAACAGCTGCTTACTTCCATGACATGCACCTTGCATTTTTATTACGGATCGTCTAGAGACTCAAGCCATGCAGGAGGGCACGCGGGCTTTCCACAGATGCAGCACCGTAAACTGGGGACTTGGGCTCCTCCCAGGATGGTCTGGTATCTGTCTGTATCACAGAACTGGCCGCACACAGATATTGTGGGTTCCTGGACAGGTTTTTCCACTACTGACCCACTAGTTTCACACTTGTTGGGGGCCTGAGCACGTTGGAGCCTTGATTACTTAACCACCCCATTATCCAGATAGGAGACTGTGACCCAAGTTTCAGGCACCTCACTGCAGATCGCCATCAGCAGGGCGCAATCTGCCCATCTCACATCCTAGTACTGCAGCACAGCTGGGACCTGCGCCCAGGTGCCCCTCAGGGTGACCACTGCCTGCTGGCTTTGTTTCTCAGACAACTTCTAACTCTACCAGTGTGAGTGTGTGGAGCGGGGAACCAAGGGCTGGATCCAGGGCCTCTGCACTGTGCTCTGTCCCCAGCCCTGGGGTCTCTTGGTGGTGGGTACCCTGACCTCTTTGTTCTGCATTTCATGTCCCAGTGGGAGCCCTGCAGCCAGGAAAGCATCACTAGACTCCTCCGCGCTCCTGTTATAGTTGGTGGTGAGGATTTAGGGGATTTCCTACTTACTTCAGGTACTTATGTAATGCCCTCGACACCAAAGACGTATTAAAAAATATACTATGTACAGCTCATATTGAATGTGCCCAGATGGTATGCAGATACTGTTACCATGGGGTTCGTTGGGTGCTGTGATTCTGTCACATTTGCTGCTTACCCTGTCATCCAGGAGCATGGATAAAGACAAACCTCCCTCCCTTCCTCTGCTCTCCTCCCTCCTCAGAGTTCCAGGGCAGTAAAGGTGGCTCCCTTGCTCCACTGAGCCTCTTCCTTATAGACAGTTCCCACGGTTCTCCATGTCCTTGGCATTTACACAGATCATTCAAGGCCACATGCTCTCTTTGGCCTTTTTTCTTACGTTTTAGAATTCATTTATTTTCTTTCACAGATAGTTATTCCTTAGTGTCCGCCACCACCTTGTACGGATTCCAGCTGGTTAACACAATGCTTGCCCACCCTCCCACCATGCAGTTCCTAATTTTCCTCTGTTACAGACTGTTGGGGCTTTAGGGTGTCACGGAGTAGCATCTGACAGTTCCCCATTATTCCACTTCCAAGATTTGTTTTCTCTTTGTGGTGCTGAAGATTGAACCCACAGCATTTGCCCTGAGCTACACCTATGGCCTATTCATTTGTTTCTTTAGAGACAGTGCCTTGCTGAGTTGGCCAAGGTGGCTCAGACTTGCAATCCTCCTGCTTCAACCTCCCAGAGTGCTGAGATCACAGCTGTGCACTAGTGCACTCAGTTTCATTGCAGGGTTGTAACTCAGAGGCATGGTCACATGTACCCCAGCACCTGTGGGCTTCCAGAAAGGAGAATCTGAAGCCCACACCTTGTAGGTGAGCTACCTCCTGGCTGTAGGCCAGCAGAGAAGCTGAGAGGGTCTCTCCCTTCTGAGCCATGACCTTGGGTCCCACAAGAGCTCCTCTTGGCCAAAACGACATCCCGAGATGCTGTCTTCCTGCAACTCCAGTGCAGAAGAAATATTCTCTCTTCTTTGATCTGAATTCTGATTTTTAATGAAATGAAATGCTCTTTCTTGTATGAATTGACCATTCAGACTGCTGCTTTTGTGAATTGCCATGTAGTAGACTTCACTCGTTTTTCTCTTCATTTTTTTAAACACTCCACAATGGCTCTGTGGGGTTCCTTGCTTGTTTTGTACACTTGTGCCATGTATTTCCGTTATGGTAACTCCAGCGGTATCCACCAGTGTGTATTAACTTCATCTGTCTTAATTCATTCATCTCTCACATTGACCCTTTGAGCTAAACACCATTGCTATGTTAGCTTTCAATCACTGTTACAAAATACCAGAGGTAACCAGTTTATACAGAGCAGAGGTTTACTTTGGCCCAAAGTTTCACAGCTCCTAGATCGTGGCTGGTCAGGCTTATTGCTCTGAGGCTGCAGTGAGGGACTCAGCTCTGCAGAGGGTGTGACGGGAGAGCCACTCTCTGCCTGACTGGAAAGCAGAGTGAGAAGGAAGGAGACAAGGTTCCCTAGGTCCCTTTCAAGGGCCAGTTCCCAGTGACCTCGAAGGTTCCATCATCTCGAAATAAAACCATCCTGGGCTCCAGTCCCATAACCAGGGCGCTCAGGGATGTGTGAGAGGCAGGTGACGCAGTTAGGGCTTCCTGCTCCCAGCTGCAGCTAAGTACCCAGGATGGACGCATCCCTCGCAAGCTGTGAAGCCTGATCTGCAGCTGCACCTCTAGTTAGGGTGAAATTCAGCCAGCCGAGAGTAGCAGCATTCTTTGAACTCTCCTCAATCCTTCACCTCCTCGTCCTCACTGCCCTCTCCCTTCTCCACCTGCCCCAGCCTTCCCTGCTTTACTGAGCCACGTTCCAGTCCTCACTCTGAATTTGATCCAGCTCACTTAGCCATGGATGTTCCCAGCCCTTCAGTTAGTTTCTCTCGGTGTATTCTCATATCTCCTCCCTACTCTTGCAGAGCATCAGAAGGGAGCGAGCTGTGTCTCTCTCATCCCTGGAGAACACTGGATTCTTAATGAAATCGCAGAACGGGCTGCAGCAGGCGACCCCAGTACCACCCCTGTCTTGCTTATTTTGTCTTTGGATTTGAAACATATTTTTCAGTTGTGTAAGTCAGAAAGTATGAATCATTTGTTTATTCTGCCTAAATTTTTAGCTCTTTAAAGACAACATTGAGGGAGAGGTTAGAAGAGTGGGTTAGAAGAGCAGTTCCCAACCTTTGGGCACCAGGGGCCAGTTTCTGGGAAGACCTTTCTTCCCGGGGACAGCAGGGTGGTTTGGCAATGACTGAAAGGAGCAACCCCCCCGCCCCCCAGCAGCGTTTGTGCTCCTGTGAGAATCTGATGCTCTGTCTGATGGGTGGGTGGAGGCTTGGCTGGGTCCAGCCAGGCAGTGATGGGAGTGGCTGCAAGCACAGCTAATTTCCCTTTCTTCCCTCTGCTCACCTCCTGCTCTGCAGCCTGGTTTCTCACAGGCCACAAACTAGAACCAGCCCATGGCCTGGAGTTGGGGACCCCTGGATTAGAACACAGGAAATAGAATGTGTGGTGGCTGTGGGACAAGGTTCACTATTAGCCTTCAGTTCCGCTTTCAGAGCTCGCACTTGCCTACTCGATCTGCACACACACACAGGCAGGACTCTTCTTAGCATCCGTCCTCCCTTCCATTTGTGGGTTGAGTCCGAATCTTGATCTGAGTGGAGAGATTCATCTTTATTCCCCCTTTGCTTAGGTTGGGAAGTGTTGGGTGCCCTTTGGGTTTTAATTTTTGTGGTTTTCATCACCTTATGTGCAAGTTAATCTTAGCTTTTTTCTTTTCTTTCTTTCTTTCTTTTTTTTTTTTTTTTTTTTTTTTTTTTTTTTTTTGTACTGGGGATCAAACTCAGGACCTTGCTCTTGAGAGGAAGGTGGCAGCACCACTGAGCTAAATCGCCAGCCCAAACTTAACTTTTTTCTTACAAACCATTCCTTTCTGGACCCAGTCAATGTAGAGCTGTGTATTGATCTGTTTCCCACTACTATCACAAAACACCCTAGGCTGGAGAATATGCCAAGAAAATAGGTTTACTTAGCTTACAGTTTTGGAGACTGAAAGTCCAAGACCAGGTGGCCCCACTCGTCTCTTCTCCAAAATACTGGCATTAGAGGATTCAGAGATGAGTGTTGCACCTTATGTTCAAGGCCAACTTCTGTGGGCCCAGGGACCAAAATAGTTTCAAGGAGGAAAGGATTGGGAAAGACAGGTAAAAGGAAGGAAGCAGACCAGATTTCAATATTTCTGATTCTGTCATCGCAGAATCAAAGAATTCCAGGCACTGAAAAATAAATGGAACATCTCTGTGGACGAAAGAAGTAGCGAAATGGGGAGGAATTTATTTGGTGTTAGTTTTAGTTGATAGAGATCTGTGCTGCAGCCTCTCTTAGATCATACTTTTCTTTCATGTGTGTTTTGATGAATACCATCTATGAAAGCATTACAGTTATTTGGGAAATTGTTGTGGACTTTTCATGGCTCCATTTGTCTGTTTTTGTTTGTTTGTTTTTAGTATGGGGCCGGGGATTGAACCTTGCCTTTGCAAGGCAGGCACTGGAACCACTGAACTAAATCCATGCCCTTATTTGTCTGTTTTTGAGTGAACATTTGCATGCAGCCTGTAGCTGCTCCCCACCACCAGGATCCGGTGTACTTTGCAGCAGTGGGGTTTCCTGGTGCCTCCACCAGCAGTGTAGACCAGAAGTGTGGCACCCGTTACTATATGGCTGACTCGATCGTGGGCACAGACGTCTTGTGCTTCTCCTCCATGCCACAGTCTCTCCTGGCAGCACAGAGCAGGAAGATGTGTTCAGCTGGACTTGGGGAAAGTGTACTACACTCCAAGGAAAATGGGGAGAGAGGGTTGCCATGCAGACAGGAAACAGCAGGAGGAACTGTTTGGAAAAGACTTTTACTCCTACAGTGGGAGAGATCAGAGACATGGACAAGAGCAGCACTGAAATTCAGCCAGCTTTCTGAGCCTTGTGGTTATGATCATACTTGGTTAATGGAATGGACTACGCATAGCCTTCTTCAGATGGGTACCCATAGCATCCTTGTAAAATACACACAACACACCACGAAGCTCCTTGTATTCTGCTCCTGTAGGAGTGTGAGCCCAACCTCTGCCCCACTGGTCATCCTGTGTGATTCCTTGGGGCAGCGTGGTGCTATTGTGTGATGCAGGTGGTGGGGCCTCTGGGCTAGGTCGTATGAGGTCATGTAGCGTATGTGTGAGGCTCCTGAGTTAGACATTTGCATAGGCCTCCTTTTCCATTTTGGAACCCTTTCACATGAAAACTTTATTACTCACTCCTACTTGCTTGTTCAGAAGTAAGTTCAGTATTCCTTGTGTGATCCTCGCTGCCTGGGTGCGGGGGATACAAACTGTACATAACTACTGAAGGTAGAAGAGCTAAATCATTCAGACCAGTTCTCCTTTAATCACTGCTGAGGTAACGTCTTTTCCTAGGCCAGGTCACATGTCTTCCCCTGAAAGCCACTCCCCTGACACTGTCTGCTCTGTATCATTTTTCTTTGGTTTGAGCCCATGTTTCTTGGATTCATACAGAAGACTCTTGTCTTTACGCAGTGCAGTCTTCCATGGCTTCCGGCATGCAGGAGGTGCGGCTGCACTCAGCTGGAGGTTGGTGTTGGATCAGCGGACACCGGGCCAACTTGGACCTGGAGCCGTGGGAGGGACTGCAAGGTCTCCACAGCTTTTGAGCTGGGCTCTGGGCCTCAGGTCCAGGAGAGCTTTCACGTGTGACGTGGACGCTGAGCGTGGCTGTGTTGTTCTCGGCTGGCTGCTGGGCTCGATGGACACTGTGTTTCGTTTGTTTTGTCTTTGAACTTGGCAGAGTTCCTACACTGTGTGAGGGCCGAGTGAGGCCTGGGTGGGGACTCAGGGAAATAGAAGGCCCCAGCTGGAGGCTAAGTGCATCTCCTTGAGGAGGACGTGCTTAGCTGATCTGTGACACACGAAGTCTGTCTGGTGTGAGACAGGTCACCACAAGAGCACACGCGAGTGGAGCCAGGCTCGCAGTGCTCGGAGATCCGTGTCGTTGAGCTGTGCGCCCAGGGACCCAGTGTCACTTGTGTCTGTTAGCCTGGGTCTGCCTGGGAGGTTGGGTGGAAGGAGACTGTCTTGGTCACTTCCTGGTTGCTGGGACACAACGCCAGACCATGAATTGGAGGAATGGGTTATCTTAGCATGTGGTTTCAATCTGTGGTCAGCTGCTCCAAGGCAGAAATAGCCAGGCAGAAGGGCCTGGGTGGAGGAGAGCTGCATCTGTCATGGGGGCCAGGAAGCAGAAGAAAAGAGCCAGGGAGAGAACAAACCCTTCTGATCATGGCCCCACCTCTGACAGCACAGTCAACCTGGGTGAGTCCCTCACTGAGTTCAGCACCCTGTGGTCCATCAGCTTCTCACTCACAAGACTTTGGGGACCTTTAGAGCTAAGTCATGGCAGAGGCCAGGCAGGCAGCACCAGCACACTGGGCCAAGAACCCAGCAGTGCTTTCTGGTTCGCAAGGCTGTAGGTCAACCTGTGTCCTTCTCTCGGAATACAGGAGCATCAGGGTGACAAGGCACAGTTCTGCTAAGTGACCCAGGTCCCGGGAAGGTCTTGGAAACTTCTGACCAGGGACCCGTGACAGTATGAGGGTCAGCCCAGTCAGGGTTGCAGGGCACTAGGCTGGCGTCCAAAGGCTGTCACCAGCCTGGCTGCAGGGGACCTGGGCAGTCTGTACCTACTGAGAGGGTGAGGATGATCCTGTTGAACTGGTGAACAGATGCAACAGCTAGGCAGCCAGGCACATGCTGTGACCCTCAGTCGAAGTGTCCACTCTGAGTTTTGAACCATGAACACATTTCCAAATAGTTCAACTTGTATTTCTAAATATTTAACAGCAGCAAAGCTCGCCATCAAATTTTTGATAAAGGTACATACAAAGCCTTTAAGAAAATAGCAAACCAAGCCAGGCATGATAGTGTACTCTGTCATGTAATCCCAGCACTGTGGAAGGCTGAGGCAGAAGGTTTACAAGTTCACACCCAGCTGGGGCAACCTAGCGACTCAGTGAGATCTGTTCTCAAAATAAAAAATAAAAAGGGAAGAGGATGAGGCTCAGTGCAGAAGTCCTGGATTTGATCCCCAATATAGCAGAATAAAAAAGGAAAGAAAGCAAAGGAAAAACAAAAGAGCCAGCCAGTACAGGTGCCTATGCATGGATAGCCCAAGTTTCAGCCCTGAGGCAGGAAGGAGGGTCTTCTAGGTGGGTCAGTGACCTCAGCCATACCAGTGTCCCCCTTGTGCAGAAAGCCCTTGCACCAGGCTGGCTTGGAGCCTTCTGCCTGGCACCTGGAGCCTTTGGAACAGGGAGCTGCACGGCTGCGTGTGGCCCTCGGGGGCCTGGCTGAGTCCCATCTCCTCCTGTCGGCTTCCTGCCCAGTGTGGTGCTTTCTGCTCCCGCTCCAGAGCATGGCTGAGGCCAGGGGAAAGTGCCAGGCTGTGTCCCTTCCGGGGCTGCACCAGATGGCGGCCCTTCTGCTGCCCCTGTGCCCTGTGTCAGGGACAGGGATGGGCCTCCCTCCCCAGGGGCCACATGGCCACTCTCCACCTCCGCCTTCTGCACCTGGGTACCAGGCTGAGGGCTGGAGCCCTTCTGCAGCCCTTCCTGGGCCCTGCTTGGCAGACATAGCATAGTGTCCTCACCTGGTCCTATGTGTGGGCTCCAGTCTGCACAGGAAATAAATGGGAGAGGTGGAGAGAAGTGGGAACAACACACGTGCACACACACATGTGCACACCACACACATGCACACACACTCTAAGTCCCAGCTCACAGCAGGTTGGCTGGAATCCAGCACCACAGTCAGACACGTGAACCCAGACTGAGCTGCCTGACCACTCCACCAGCAGGGATCCCGTCTCCCTTGTTTGCCTTGCATACACTTAGGAAGGACCCAGTACATGGCCGGTGTTGCTGCCCTCCGGAGAGTTCCAGGCATGTCCAGGTGCACACAGCTCAGCGGGGTTTCCCTGGCCCCGAGAGCGAGAAGGTCAGCTTGACAGTGCCTCCTGCCATTTCCATCGTTGCACATTTATTTATTTACTTGCTGCACCACTGGGGAGTGAACCCAGCACCTTTGCACTGAGCTATGTTCCCA
>NW_022900929.1:27980654-28010898 GCF_012274545.1 Fukomys damarensis
ATATATATATATATGTTACTTATTTTGAGACAGGGTCTCTTTAAGCTGTCCTGAATGGGCACTATCCTCCTGCCTCAGCCTCCCTGAGTGCTGGGATAACAGGTGTTATCCAGCCTGGCTTTATTCACTTCCAGGTTCTGTCTCTGACCACTGGGATTGCATTTGCTGCTTGTTCCTTGCCCTGTTTTAGCTCAGATCCGAAGCCATTGCATCTTTCCAGAAAATAATTCATCCATGCCACACACTGTACTGGTCTCTGCCTGAGGTTTCAGTCAGTAGGCACTGCATGACTTTTCCAGAAACGGGACTGTGCCTGATTCAGAAGGCTCCAAAAAGTAGAATCTGGGCCACTCCAGGAAATCTGGATACACACTGGAGCTTGATGTAGAAAATCACTGGAACCCTTGAAAATGGTGGTCAGGAACCCCTGGCAACATCAGAGCCTCTTAGAAAACCTCTGCTGAGGGCAGTGTGCCTGATGCCTCTGCATCTCAGTTTCCTTGTCTGTAAGCAAGGGCTGATAGATAGCATGAGCTGGGGGATTTAGTCATTACAAGAAGAGTTCAAATCCTCAGCCTTACAAAGCAAAGGCCAGGCTGGGACACTCAGGGCTTTGGCCTCTTTCCTTCCCGCCTCCCTACCCCATCGCACCCCCACTGGGACCCCGGGAGCGTCCAGGCCAGTGTGGCAGTGATCCAGCAGGGCTGTGGGAAGGGGGTGCCCTCACATATGGGAGCTGGTCATTAGTGGCTTATTATTATTATTATTATTATTATTATTATTATTATTATTATTATTGTACCAGAGATCAAACTCAGGTCCTTGTACTTGCAAGGCAGGCAGGCAGCAGAACCACTGAGCCAAATCCCGGCCCCAATTAATCTTTTTAAACACAAAAAAGCTTCCAAAGAAAGCTCTTGCAGAAGCACAGTGAATAGATGTTGGGGAGCAGAGCTAACTCTGATGCATAGCCCCGGCCCGACTGAGAGCTTTTGTTCCTAGGGGACTAATACACCCGTGTCCCCCACCTCCTCTGGAAAGCCACTGGCCTCGGGCTTTTGAGACCATTCTTAAACCCCAAGAGTCACCACAGATGCTGGGGAGGATAAAAACGCTTGGTTTTTGTGGGGCAGGGATATGGAGGTTTGAGCTGACCGCTGGCCCTCTGTTCCAGGTGTCCCCCTGTGAGCAGTGCCGCTGTGAGGCCAACGGGGAGGTGCTGTGCACCGTGTCAGCCTGTCCCCAGACGGAGTGTGTGGACCCTGTGTACGAGCCTGACCAGTGCTGCCCCATCTGCAAAAACGGTACGTGTGATGCACACCGGCGGCCGGACGGTCCAGACAGACATGCAAGCCCATCACACACATGCATGCCTGGGGTTTGGTGGGGAGTTGCTGGGTACCAGCACTTCTGGTGTCTTCTTACTGGTGTCAGCCAGTGGTGTTTCATGGAAGCTCGGAATTTCTTGGGGGAGAAATCCAATTTTCACCTCCGAGGACAGTCACTTGTTTTAATTTAACTTTGTTTGTTCTTGCAAAGCCGTTTCTTTCTTTCCGAGACAAATCAAACGTGCTGCTTGAGATCATTTGCTTTTCGTTACTAAGTGAATTAAACTTGGATTGTAATTGAATATTTTTCATGAGCAAATGAGGCAGGAAAGCTCCCCCCAGTGCTCTGCCCGGATTCCAAGGCAGAGTCCGTGGGTGATCAGAAGCCACAGCTGCTTCCAGGAAACAGATGCCAGGTGTCCCTGACCCTCAGCGCTCCAGGGAGCGTTCCTCCCTGCCCTGAAGGAAGAGGTGTCCTGTGCAGAGGTTGTCCTGAGCCTCCCTCTCTGCAGGTCTTGGAGAGGCCTGTTGTTCTTATGCCTGAGGATTATGAGAAGGAGCTGTTGGAAGTGAACAGAATCAGAATTTGCAAGCCCAGGCTTAACGGACCTGAGTGTCCTCCTTGGAGAGCGGCCTGGACTCTCTGGAAGTCGCCATGGCCAACACCACAGGGAGTGAACATGGTAGCTTCTCAGGGCTGACTTAAGGGTTCCGTCAGTGAGCCTGGCTGGGCTCAGGCTGTGTGACTCAGCTGTATAAGTGGCAGTAAGTGGCAGGCAGACTAGGGTGGATGGAGACCCTGGGCATTCATGGTGACTCCGGCATGCTGAGAGTCCGCAGAAGTGTCACCTAAGCGGGGGCCCTTCCCCAGGGCACCACACTAGGCCCTTGTGACACTCTTGAGCTGCGTGAATGGGAGACGACATGGAGTTTCTGCTGAAGGCAAGTCCGAGAAGGCCAGCAGTGTGACAGAGGTGGGACCCATGGGAGCCTGGTGCCTTCTGCCCTGGATGTCTGTGGACGATGTCCAGGGAAGGTGCCATGGAGCAGGATTCTTGCGGGCTTGCTGGGGAGGAGGAGGAGGAGAAGGAGGAAGGAGTGTGTATGTGTTCTTTTACAAGGAAATGTCAGGAAGGATGCTGCTGTGAAGTAGAAGGGAATCTGTGCAGTTTTCGGTCTAGTGTGTAAGGTGTGATGAAAACTAGTGAATTTTTAAATCAAAAACACTTACTACACATTGGCATGGATCCCCTCAAAATCCTTTCCCTAGGGAGGAGGAGGAGGAGAAGGAGGAAGGAGTGTGTATGTGTTCTTTTACAAGGAAATGTCAGGAAGGATGCTGCTGTGAAGTAGAAGGGAATCTGTGCAGTTTTCGGTCTAGTGTGTAAGGTGTGATGAAAACTAGTGAATTTTTAAATCAAAAACACTTACTACACATTGGCATGGATCCCCTCAAAATCCTTTCCCTAGCTTTCAACACACTTAACCCCTTGTTGCCACCTTCTGCAGCAGCTCTGGAGTCCTTCTTGAGTGTCTTCGCTGTCCCGGCTGCCTCACTGTCATGAATTCACTCCAGATGTTTCCCTCTCCTGGTTGTATTGTCTTTGAGGTGAGCCACAAGTCACTCAGTGCCAGAGCCAGTGATCAAGGTTGGATGGTGACACACAGCATCGTGTTTTTATGAGCAGCCTTTCTGCTGGACGCACGTGGTGGCAGCATTCACTGTTTTTTTTTTTTTTTTTTTTTTTTTTTTTGTTCTGGGGATTGAACTTGGGTCCTTGTGCTTGCAAGGCAGGCTGCGGAACCACTGAGCTAAATCCCCAGCATCACTGTATTTTTTTAATCATACCTCTTTAAGACACTCAGGAAAGAGGACTCCAGAGCAGCTGCAGAAAGCAGCAAGAGGGCCCAGGATTTAGCTCAGTGGTGCCATTGCCTGTCTTTGCAAGCCTAAGGTCCTGAGCTCAATCCCTAGTACCAAAAAAAAAAAAAAAAAAAAAAAAAAAAAAAAAAAAAAAAACAGAAAGCAAGAATGATTGGGTGTGAGTGGCTGTGATTACAGGCGCACACCTCTGCCTGGCTTCCTTCTCTGTGAGTGTATTCCTTCGGGCACTTACACTCACATGGAGCAACAGGATATGTGTGTTAAAGTCAAAGGCAAGTATTTTGAGGAGGATTTATGCGCTTGTTACTGTCATACTCTTCTTAACACTTCAACATTCATGGTATATTTTGCTTGCAGCTTGTTAAGTTAGCAGCAGCAGGATGGGGGAAGCAGGCAGACAGGGAGCAGAATCCTTCTGGGCTGGTTGTGGCGTAGTGTCAGATGGATGCAGGGCCCTTCAGGGAGATGGCACAGGGGACCAGCCCGTCATTGTATCCAGTCATGTGAAGCAAGTGGCTTCAACCCTGGTGGCTGAAATATGCGGCCCCTTAAGTATCTGAGCTATTCCACATCTCTCTGTCAAATGCGTCAGATAGCCACGGAGCCCCAGCTTGGGCAGCCAGAGATTCAGTCCTGATGTCTCCTCTGCCCATCTCTTCCATTAGAAGAATGTCAGGCCCGTGGAAAAGTTGCAGTCATTCTGCAGTGAACAGTGACACATCCTCCCGGTGTCTGCCTGTTCTTCACATTTCACTTCCTCTTTTTCTTTCTCTGTCCTCGTGACCCTCCCAGCCCAACTCTGCACAGCAGGACCCAGCAGGGTCAGGGTGATTGCTCATTCCTTCTGCTTCTCCTACTCCAGACCTCAGAGCCCACTCAGTAGAGACCAGCATTTGCTTGTGGTTCCTTTCTGCCCTTAGAAAGTATCCCAGGTAGGGTACGAAATTAAAGAGCAGCTTCTAGAAGATATTTGAGCTAGTTCATTGTCACATGTGTGAATATTTCAAGAAATTTATGTTTGCTTTCAACATCTCTGTCATATCAGGTGCCCTTTTATTTCATGAGCAAGCAAAGTATGGTTAGAAAGCAAAAGCTATGTAAATAAATAAGGCCTATTCAAATATACCATGAGTCTGTTATTGAATTGATGGCTCTAGAAGAGAGTAAGTGGTAGGTGCTCTCTTAGTGAACTTTTACATGTTCAACCTTGAAAGGCAGGATAGACTGAAGCAGTTGTTATTGTGATTGTGAAGGAACCAAGTTTTTGTCTCTTTTCCTTTTGTTTGTTTGTTTGTTTTGTTTCGGGGATTGAACTCAGGTCCTTGTGCTTGTGAAGCAGGTGCTGGAACCACTGAGCTAAATCCCCGGCCCAAGTTTTTGTTTCTTTATGGCACAGTAGTAATCTGCTGTGTGTAAATATCACATTGTCTTTATCTGGTCATGCACTGATGGACTCTATAGGTCACTTACAAAGTTTAGCTGTTATGAATTGTGCAGCTGTAAACATGGATATGCATGGATGATTGTGGTATGATGTCTTTAACTCTTTTGGGGAAATACCTAGAAGGATAAATGTGGTTTTCTAAACTAGATTTATATTACAGATAGCTTTGAATTAAGAGATTTGAGCTGATTGTATCAAAATATTAGCAATTTCTTATTGTCAAGACCACACTAAAAGTAAATTGAGATGTGTTGAATTATGTACGTATGAAGTTTTGTTTCATTCACCAGAGAGAACTTGGCTTTGAGCTGTCTCAAGTTACAGAGCATTCTGACCTTGACAGGGCATATTGGGCACAAAATTCTGAGCAAAGAGATTTGCTTGAAGAAGGAAAACCATTTCTATCAGAAGTAAATGCACTGTGATAATTGAAATTAATAAATAATCTGTCCCCATATGCAAAAAAATGATGTTTTTATAAGAAAAGATTTTGTCTGATGGATTGCAGATTAGAGGATATCAAAAATAGATGCTTTTTGTGAAATTAAGTGCTTGGGTGGACTTCGCTGGGATGAAATATGAAGGTTTTAGCTCGTGATCTTGGCAGCCCGGCCTCCCCTCATCAGACCAGCATGTCATGACCTGTGGCATTAAATAGCTCTTTCTCCATCAGAGGGGAAATTAGAGTTTACTTTCTGGCTTCCAGAGTCACTTGCATCAAAGGAGTGAAAGTTTGAGTCACAGAATGCCTTGAATATAAATAAATGACCACAAATCAAATACGGTTTAATATAGTCACTTGGTTGACTTGTATAGATCCCTCTCCTAAGGTGTTTCTTTTGATAAAAATGGATGTTTCATGGCACTGTTCTCTCTTTTTTCTCCGCAATGATACAAACAGTGAGTGCTGCACCGGCTTTCTTGGATCCAGGTCTTTCTCTGTTGCTAACCACACTTTAGAAGTTCACGGCATCCTTTGCATTTGAGGCCCTCAGTCTCAGGCACGCTTATCGGCAGTAACTGAACACAGGCCTCCCCTGGGGGATAAGACCTCCTTCCTGTGTGTGCTGCCATCTCTCACTGCACGCGGAGGGGGAGAACCAGTAAGAAGTAAGACATCACTGCCGCCATCTGAGGGCCTTGTGGAAATCAGCTCTCCTTCTCAGGGTGGGTCACGGCTCCCCGTGGAGGCATCAGATGCCTATGAGGAGCACAAAGATGCCGGATGTAAAGTTCTTATAGTTCCCTGATGTCTCACTGGTACTGGATGGGAGTGTTCTGTAGCTTAATTTTCATCATAAAATAAGTAGTCTTTTTGTGGAGGAAAAGGAAAAACACTTAATAGCATTTATTTTTAGAGAAACATCGAGATTTCAAACGATTACATGTGCTTGGATTGAAAACATGAGAAGCACTGAGAATTAGGCAGAGCTTTGTTAGTTGGTTTCTCCCTGTGCTGCGGAGCAGGATAAGATCAGATTTAAAAATGTATGGAATGAGTTAGATAAGACTGGTGAATGGTGTGGGTGGCTGTTTCCTATCAAGATGCTCTCCTAAAGAAAAGCCCACTCCAGTCAGACCTTTCCATTCAGTCCTTCCAAAACTTACCAAAGAAATAAAACCACTCCTATTGGGACCAGTCTGTCTTAGTGACAGATGATGTTGTTATGTCTATTAAAAAGAGGAATTTCCAATATCAGAGCGAATAATTAACTTCAGCAAGTTGTTAAAGCAAGGTTAGGGTTGAAAAGCCAGCTCTATTATTGTATTCTATCAGCACACAGAAACATATTAAAAGCAACAGTCTCGCATAGCATTGTAGAAGTACGTCTAAGTAAATTACGTTAGATTTCTATAGCTAAAAACCTTAAAGCTGCATTGAGAGAAGTGCTAGAAGACCTCAGTAAATAGAGGAAGATAGTATGTTCACCTCCGGAAGACTCAGGAATGTAACCATGTCAAGTCACTCTTCTGATTCAGCCCAATTCGAGGGAAAACCAAAGCATATATAATTTCATGAACAAAATAAGGCCATAGGAAACAGGGAGGTTGACCTTTTGTAAATAGGAAGGAGACCTAGGGATGGAGGAGAGGAGAGGGAGGGGAAGCACACAGGACTAACATACAGTATACATCTGAAACAACTTCCCACAGTGACTGGATTCATTACGTATCCCAAACATGTGCCGATAAAAAAATATAGGGACTTTGTTGTGAAAATCCCCAGATTGATTTTTAAAGCCAGATAGGCATAACAATGCTTAAAAAGAAGCAAATTAAATATCCAGGGTCAGCAGAGGTGGGACTAGTACACGAGGAGATAGTAAGATTTATTCAGAATCATAATAACACTCTGTAATGTGATCCCAAAGATAGGCAGCCTGGCCAACGGATCAGGACAGTCAGAAAAGACCTGTGTGTGTGATCAATGGCTAATGACTGAGCTGATACCATAATACGGTGGGCAAAGGAGTGGTCAGTCTAATGAAGGATGCTTTATTGAATAAATAGCTGACTAGCAGGTGAAGATAAAAGGTATCCACAGGGCTGGGGATTTAGCTCAGTGGTTCCACCATCTGCTTCGCATGTGCAATATCCCAGGTTCAATCCCTGGTACCAAAAAAAAAGGCGGGGGTAGATTTTGGATTTAAATATGAAAGTTAAAGCAATAAAGATTTTAGAGAAAGTATAGGAAAATACATTTATGGCATTCAGTAAGTGAGGATTAATGTGAAAGGACACTAAAAACACTAATCAGAAAGAATTAATAAATGGACATTATTAAAATTAAGAAACTTTGTTCATCAAATAATATTACTAGACAGGTATAATGTATAGCCCAGCTAATTAAACAAAATATATGTAATAAGTATATCTGACAAATGCCTACACAATTTCTGCATATCAGCTTAAATAAGAATTATACAAAAGAAAGAAAATATAATGGAGATCCTCAACTCTCTATATACCAGGTCTCTGCCCGATTTCACTTCTCAGGCACATGTTTCCCACTGAGTGTTGGGCCCTACACTTCCACTGTTATTCCCTTCACCTGTCTTCGCTATCACAAGGCCTACACTGTGCATACAGGAGAGAAAGAAACAGTGTACAAAGACTTTCCTAGTTACAGCAAATAGCTTAGTGTGGACCCGCAGTAGATGGTTATGAATTGTTATTCAACTTGTAATTCCTAGAGTCATCATTAAGAAGAGTGATAACATGATTCTCAGGTAGTTTGAATGGCTTTAGGAATGCAAAGTAAGAGCAACTTTATATCCACAAATTAAAAATCTGGAAGAAATGCATAAAATTTGAGGGAAACACAAATTAAAAATCAAGTGAATACTCAAGCTTTCCATAAATACAAACCCAGGCCTACCTGCCTTCTCTACTGAATTCTTTCAGGAGTTTACAGAAGAAATAACATGAGTTCTTCTTTACAGATTGACTGAGGCAACAGAGGCAAAAGGAGCCAATTCAGTCCCTGCACTGAACCCCTGATGTCAAAGCTTGGAAAGGGACCACACATGAAAAAGAAAGCTATAGATAAATTCCCCTTGTGAATAAGGTGCAAAACTCTTCCATAGAGTATTAGCAAATCTGAATATAGCATAATGAAAAGGGTTAAGCACTACAGCAATCAGGATTTGTTTTAGGATGGAAGTCTGACTTGGTGTCTGAAACATTAATGAAAACGAAATACACCACGTGAGTGAGATAAAGGAAGCAAAAACCTCACCAGGTCTCAGTTGATGCAGAGAAGGTATTTGACAGATTCCAACATCACTCGTGATTAAGCTTCTCTGTAAATTAAGCATGAGAAGGCACTTTCTCAATCTGATAACAGGTAACTGGAAAATTCACAGGTAACAATTAAGATGAATGGTCCCACATTACTCCCAAGATCTGGGATAAGGCAAGGATATCCACTTTTCTTTCTCTTCCATCCTTTTGCTGGAAGGATGGGGAGGGGTGGAAGGAAGGGAAGAGAGAAATTTAGGAACAAAAACTTCATTTATTAAGAAGTGTTATTAACTTTAATGTGAGACTGTCCAAACAACACACACCTCTATTAAGAATTATAAAGAATGATACCAGATAAATATACCAAAATATTCAGTTTTTCTAGTGGATAATGGATAACAAACATTTCAAAAAATAATTTCATTTGGGGTAGCACCAAAAAGAATAAAATATTTAGGAATATATTTAGTAACAGAGGTGTAAGATTTGTGCCCTAAAAGCTACAAAATATTGCTGAAAAAAAATAAAGGAGCAGGCCAGGGATTTAGCTCAGTGATGTTGCTGCCCGCCTTGCAAGTGCAAGGTCCTGAGTTCGATCCCTGGTACCAATAAAATAAAATAATAAAATAAAGTAAGAAAGAAAGAAGGAAGGAAGATAGGAATAAATGGGGAGAGAAATGTGCAGAAGACACAATATCACCATGGTGAAAATTCTTCCCAAATCAAGCAGCACATCCAGTGCAGTCCCAGCACAGCTCATGTTGTGGAGGGATTGAGAAGCTGGTCCTAAAATGCGTGAGGAATATTAAAGGATAGACAGGACAGTTTTGAGAAAGAGCAAAGTCGGAAAATTTTTACTATTAAATTTTATAATAGTTAAAAATAATAATGATAAAATGATGTATAATAATATATATGAAGAATATCACTCATCTATATTAAGAATTGAAACCCAGAAATAAATACAGTATGTAAATTCTTACATGTGTGTTTCCAACTAAGGCAAAAGCCACTTCAATGGTGGGAAATGGTCTTTTTAATGAATGGTATGGAATAATTACGTAATTACACAAATATAACTTGAGACCCTTAATTCATGCCATCTAGAAATGCTAACTGTGAATGAGCCACAGACATAAATATTAGAGTTTCAATTTTATAAAAGAGACAGGAGAACATTTTTATTACTTTATGTTGGGTGGAGTTCTTAGACCCCACACCAGGATCACAATCCATAAGTGAAAAATTTAATATCATGAAAATTAAAATCTGTTGCATTTCAAGATACACTACTAAGAAAACCAAAAAAAAAATAATTGTGAGAAAAAAATTTCAAATCATATCTGATAAGAGAGTTGTATCCAATATGTATAAAGAACTCTTACTCCTTGAAAATTAAACAACATAATAGGCACTGGATTTGCATACACACTTTAGTAAAAAGAGAGACAACTGGGTCGTAGCCAAATAAGATGATGTTCAGCCTCACTAGTTAACTGGGAAGTAAAAATCAGAGGCGTACTGAAATGCCACTATATCCCATCAAATAATTATAATAAAAATGGCAGGCAAAACCAGTGTTGGAAAATACATGGAGGAACTAGAAACCTCACACATTGTGGGTGGAAATGTTAAATGGTACACTCACTTTGGAAAACAATTTGACATTTTCTTAAAAAGTTAGAAACCTACCATCCTAAGATTCTGCCACAGGAATGTGAGACCATATATTTCCACAGAGATATGCATGGGAACAGTCATAGCAGGATTATTTGTAATGGCAAGGAATGGAAACAAACTGAATATTCACCAGTTGGATAAATACAATGTAGTGTGTGCAGGCAAAGCAGTACTGTTTAATAACTAAGAAAAGAACTTACAATCATGCTACAATGTGGATGAACCTCAGAAACATTGTTCTAAATGTGACTAGTCACTTTCAGAAAAACACGTATTTCACGCTTCTGTTTATTGGAAATATCACAAAAAGGCAAATAGGGAATCAAGGAACTGTGTGTCTCTTGACTGCAAATAGGCAAGAGGGAATTTATTTGAGAGTATGCTGTTTACTCTGCTGTTACAATGGCTACAGAGTTAAATAAATTTACTAAAAGTTATAAACTGCTTAGAATGGATGGCTTTATGGCATATGCAAGGTATAACTGAATAAAGGAGCTAAAGATCTTGACAGCTTCTTAAAAAGATAGACAAGGTGAAGTTTCTGGAGTTTCCTGGGAGTCCCCTGAGAGGCTAATCCTTCATCTTTCTCAGAAACTGGCCTTTCTCTTGTAGGTCTGATGCCCTTGATAAATTTACGATATCGTCTTCCTTCTTAAGCTGACTGAAATCAAGACCCTTCTAAGTATATTATTTACCAGTATTAAAATAAATTTAACTAGTTTATCTGAGCAGAGAATGGTTCATGAACTGAACCCGAAGAGGCTCAGAGTTTCACCCTGCAGTGGGAACAATGAGCTTGTACAGATTCAACGTGGCAGCCAGGTGGAGAAACCCAATTGACTACCTTCTGCTGCCCTTATTTGGGCATGTGTGGTGGGGTGCCTGCCTTATTTGGGTGAGATGTGATCAATTCATTGGCTTGACTGGCTGAGATTCAGTAATTCTTGATTGACTGTTTGTTACAAGACATCCTCCTATAAGGGGTTGGTTTGTTAGCTAGCAATTGAAAAGAAGAAAACAGACTCAGGCCCAGTGCCTCCTGTTTATTCATTTGAACACCTGTAGGAGACAAGCAGTGTAAAGACAAACACAGGAGCCCAGGAGAAGCCCATGGTGTTCACAGATTTTTCAGTACTCCAGGTCCCCTTGCATAGCGTGCACAAACAGCTCCCCAACATGCCCCTCTAGGATTACTGCTTGCCTTACTCTTCCTACCAGATTCATCTCCCTGGCCATGGTGCTGAACATGTCAGGGAATGGAAGAGAGCTGAGACAGCAGCTCCACTGTCCACCTGCTGCTCACACGGTGCGGGGGAGGCAGGAGGCCCGGCTCCCACTGGAAGGCCTGGCTCCCCTGAGCTCCCACTGGAAGGACCACTTTCCACACCCTCTGTATTCTTCTTTAATGTGTCCTCCTGATCAGATTTAATGAGAAGGACACAATATCTGTAAGGCTGTATATGTGGAAGGAGTTTGTGTAGAGTGCCAAGTGCTTTCCAGCTGCACTAATTAATTAAGGTTTGGCTTTTTTCTAGAGGTTTTAAGAGTTTATACAAATATAGAACATATAGTATTTTACAATTTGGAAATATCAAGGCATAGAAAAAGTGACTGTTGACTGGCAGATTAAGTAGAAAGTAGTGTTCGCCATCATCCTGTATAGCTTGTTTTAAAAGGTGGGCATAAAGCCAGGCAGGGTGGCTCATGCCTCTTATCCCAGCACTCTGGGAAGCTGAGGCAGGAGGATCACAAGTTCAAACACAGACTGCACAATTAATAGCTCAGCAAGACCCTATCTCAAAATTTAAAAAATGGGCAGGAGTGTTAAAAACAAAAACTCAGTGTGAGGGCTCTGGGTTCAGTCCCATTTCTGAAAAAAGAAAGGTGGGCATTAAATTTAACTGTAAGGTTTCTAGTCAACAAAATAGAGCTATACGAAATACCAGTAAATATTAGCTACAAAAAGAAGCACACAGTTATGCTTTTCTATGTATTGAGGCCTGGAAGAAGGGACTTTGGAGTGAGCATATTTACCTCCCAAATAAATAGGAAATGGATGTTGTAAATATTTAAAACCCTTTTTCAACTTCTTTGCTTACCATTTCCTGGCATAAGGCGAGAACTCAGCTCCAAATTGCTAAGCGTCTTCTTCCCCCAGTGTCTCGCGTTGCCCACAGTTTGTCTTTGTGGAATCAGTGACTGGATGGCATCCCATTAATTTTCACAAAGCCCACGAGCCTCCGTAGCTCGCTCGTCTTCGGAGAAGCGCTCAGTGCCCGGGCTTTGCTCTGTATTCCAGTTGCCGCCGCCTCCACTTCCTTCCCTGGTGCGAATCCTGGACTCGCTGCTGCCGTCCTGGTCCCTGCTCAGAGCACTCCTGGCCCTGCTCACTTCTGACAAATACTCAGCGCAGGTGGACAGAGCGCAGCCTCTTAAGCTCAGGTGTTCAATCCTCTTCCCTCTCTGAGATATGTAAAGTAGTAGCTCTTCTCCGCAGATTTCAGAGCAACCTCAAATGGCCCTTACATTGCAACCAGGGGCGCAGGCGTTTACGTTAAGCCAGACTGGCCCCCACAGCGCTCCGGTTCATTATAGTGAAGCCCTTCTGAGTCAGGCGCACTTCACATCCCTAGCCACCTGGGCCATGTTTGTGCCTCGGTTTTATTTCTTTGTTTCTGGTCTCCACTAGGCTTGGCCGCTTTCATTTCCCATGATGCCCTTTCACCTGGCTGAGGAACAACTAAAGTGCCGGCCCCAGGTTCACTCTTAAGAGCCTCTTGTGACACATGCCCCAATGTCCTTGCTTCCTAAAGGACCCCTCCCGACTTGTCCCCAGATAGTCTGTTGCAGAAGAAAGTCCACAGTACTGTCTGCCTTCACAACTTGCAACTGGTCTCCTTAGACCCTGAGTGTAGGGAATGTGGAGACCACGGTGCTAAGCGTTTGCTTTCGTTCAGCCTTTGATTCTTCTCTTACATTTTTGGAGGTACATGTGCACATTCTCCTTGTATTTTTTAAAGTGAAACGTTGAGGTATTCGCTATTCCTCTGCATATGCAGAGATGAATCAAATTAGGGTGCCAGCCCTTAATGAGCTCATTGTCTGAGAGGGAGGCTGCCTTATAAATATTCTGGGTTTGTTGTTCCATTTGAATTATGATGACAGCAGAGAGGGAGGCTGGGCAGAAAGTAATCCTGCAGTTGCATCACTGTATATGTGGCCTTGATTTGTTTTTGAATTATTTCATCAGGATAAATCCCCAAGAGTGAGATGATTAGGTCACAGGCTTGAAACATTTTTGTGACTGATAATGTTGGCCCGTTGTTTTATGAAAGGCTGTGCACACCGACAAAGCCTCTGGTTTTATTATATGGTTTTATTGTAACCTTGCTAACCTCTTATTTGAATTTGTAGAAAATGACACCTCATTATTTCACTATGGAGCACCTGAACTTTTAAGATACCTTGGATGGAATTTTTTTTCTACACTATAGTTTACTTTTCTACCATCTTAAGAAAATAACTTTGGACATAATATAAATGGGTCTTGATGACCAAAGCCCAGTATTATGGTTTAGATTGAAAATATCCCACAAGGCCCCCCGATAGGCTTTTGGGATGTGATCAGATCACGGAGCCGGTAACCTTATCAATGGGGTGACCCAGGGGTGGGTTCCTCTCTAAATGGGCTCATGGAAGGTGGGACCAAGGTGAAGGGACTGGGTCCTGGAGGTATGATCCTGGTAACTGTATCTTGTCCCCAAAGCTTCCTCTCTGTTTCTTTTACTCTCTGCTTTCTGGCCCTGGGCTGCCTCAGGTGAGCATCTTTTCCTCTGCCACCCCCTTCCACCATGATTGTGCTGCCTGCACTCAGGCCCAGTTACCTTGGGGCCAGACAGCTATGGACTGAATGCTCTGAAACCATGAGCCAAAATAAGTCTTTCACCCTTTAAGTTGATATTCTTGGGGATTTTGTCACACAGATAAAGAGCTAACTATCAAAGTCACTGACGTGAAGCCCGATTGTTGGGCTGTGCTATAATTTAGTGAGGTCTTCAGAGTAAGACTTTGGCCAACTAACTCAATTTTCCTATATCCTTGTACTTGAAAAGTGGAGATATGAAGCAAAGTTACATCAGTGAGTGGTTAGTTCCTGTTAAATGGCATGGCGGATTAAGTCCTTCATTAATTCATTTGGCCGCTATTAACTGATTCTTTGCTCTATGTCTTGGAAAATAAAAAGACAAATAGCACGACATCCAGAGAAAAACAGATTAGGCTAGCGAAGCATGAGATGGGTTCAGCAGTGTACAGTGAGGATGCCTGCAGGGGCAGAAGGAGAGGAAGACAGGGCTCTAGGGCATAGCCAGGCGGAGGTAGAAGGTGCGGGGATGGTGAACTGGATCCATGCTATAGTCACAGATGATCCCTGCTATAGACGATTCAGTCAGGAAGTGAGGCAGGGGCATGAGAGTGGTCAGGAGCCAGTTTGTGGAGGACCTCAGCTTTCTGAGGAGGTAGATTTAACCTAAAGGCAATACAAAGCCAGAGAAGGGACTTCAGGATGGAAATGGTGCCAAGTATTTGAGCCCTCAAAGTCATTCTGTTTTCAGGACTCAGAACTGAGGCTGTTGTTGCAGCGTCCAGGGAAGGGGAATCATGGCTGAGCTTGGATGCTGGCCGGAGACTTGTGAGAAGCAGTGCGAGCCGGAGGAGCCTCAGGTGCCCACTGACTCGATGGCTGCTTGTATCAGGATGGTAGCGGAGATGGTGGTGCAGGTCCTGAGGCAGGCAGAGTGGGAGAAGGAGCAGGTGTGGCTGGTGGAAGACAAGGGCTTGGTGCCATCCTCTGTCTGAGCACAATGCAGTGGGGTGAGCCCACTGGCTTGTGGGCTCCACAGGCACCGTTCCACCCGAGCCTCTGCCCTCAGCTAGCAGACACATCCACTTCGCTCTCCTCACCTGCACAATTGGGATGACATTTGCTGCTTCCTTGGCAGGCTTATTTTCAGTACTAGAGTCCCCCCATTGAGTCATGGGCCTGGAAACTCCTTCCTCCTCCTCTCTGTCCTCAGAAGTGCCACAGAAAATTGGGTTTCCTAAAAGTAACACCCGACCCAGGGCCAGTCTGGGCGGCATAGTCAGACTCCATGTCTATGCATTTTTTAAAAGGAGTGGCACACTTGGACAAATTTCCTTTCTGTCTGCCCCTACATTCGTTTCATGAACACCATGGCAACTTTCACAGGCTCAGGCAGGCAGACTGAGGCCACAGAAGTTGTTAAACTGCAGCCGTCTTTCCCTCCGAGGCCCCCTCGGAGATGATGCATGCCTACTCCTCGGACATCGCTCCTCGGTTAAAAGCTGCTTGGTCATTAATCCAGTGGTCCAAAAGTCTCTCTAGCCCATGCCCCTGCAAAATGAAAATCAGTTGTCACAATACACAATAAAGCCATCCATCCCAAGACTGATAACTTGACCACATCAGCACCGTGATCAATGGTGCCATTAGCAGAGGTAACTTGAATCGCACCCAGTGCGCTTATGCGGGCCCATTCTGGAAGGGATGACTGTGTCGGGGTACACAGTGTGCAGACAAATGACCCTGTGCGTGGCTGGCCCAATCTCTCTCCATCTCCAGAAGAATGAGCTGGTGAATATTCTCCACAAGGATTTTCAGAGAATGCTTCTGGGAATGTCAAACACCCGCATTGTTGGTCAGAAGGCATAGTCTGCCCAATTCTAGCAGCAAAACTCAAATGTTTTATTTGCCTTTCAGGAAGATAAACTTCAGGTATAAAGGAGTCCATTACCCCAGGAGGTATCCTAAACCTCTAATTCTGAGAATTACATCTCATCTTCTCTAAAACAAATGCCTTCAGTTAAAAGCACTTACAGTTTGCTAATCCTGACAGCTGTGAACTGAATTTATCTTTAATCACACATTCGCTGAGTGTCTTTTGAAAACATATCAGCTATCTCTGAGTGAAGCCTTATCATATAGGAAAAAACACTGCCAATTCTTTAATTAGGAACACTGGATTTGTTTTTAGATAATAATAATCATATGCCTGAGGAATGAGTGTGTGCATCTTAGCTTATGCTGTGACTTGATTCTATAGAACTGTTTAGGGATCGCAGTTGTGGGAACAGCTAGCTAACTGGTAACTTGCTGAGCAGACAAAGGTAGATACAAAGGAACACACCAGGCTTCAACACTAATGTGAGTGTGTATTCCATGATTATGCAGTGATTCCATTTTGGACTGTGCAGACAGGACAATTTTTTCTCCATCACTTTGCGCACTTTCTGGTTTTTCCCCCATCTTGTGTGCCATATCACTTTCCCCAAAGTGGAAGTGAAGAAACTCCAGTCTGGGCAGGGTAATCTCTCAGATCCCCTAGACAGAGCCTGCAACGGGGTCAGTGGAGCTGTACCCACTCTGCTGGGGCCACTGTGTGGTGATAACCATACTGTCCTGGCCCCTAAATAAGATTGGCAAAGTAGGAGAGAATAGACATGGATTTCCTTTAAAATTTTGAACAAAGTATTATTTAACAGAGGGCAAAGACCTTAGAAAACAAAGTAAATGTGACTAATGTGTACTCAGATGCCCCTCCTCCCCTAGCTGGATGTTGAAAGGCCCTTGGGAAGATGGTCGCTCAGCACACAGCTTCCTGCTGCTCTGAGCCAGGCTGCCCATGGACTTGCAGCATGGTCCCCTGCTCAGTTTCATTCCTGTTCTTAGCCAGGACTTGGGGCCAAAACACCCGGGTCATCCCCTATAGCCTCACATGTAAGTATGCTTCTTTATAGTTTAAGGGAAAATGAGCAACTCTGAAAGGTTTGTAGTGGGAATGTATTCCTATCACAGAAGACAGTAAGGAGAAAAGACAAGTTCACTAGCATGTGATTTTATGCATACATGGGACATGGTAGTTGTCAAAGAGGTGGCTTTGAATTCCAGTGTACAGGGAATCTTCAGTAAGGAATGGGGAATTTTCAGAGGAGTGAGGAGAAAAAGGAAAAGGACTTTGACTCTGCCAGCAGCAACTCTGGGGAAGGAAGACAAGTGGCAGGGAGCAGCCATAGTGGACCATGTTCCTATTGACCCCTCTCAAGCACCTGCAGGCCCACATGGGCTTGAATCTGTCTTGTGGTTCCCTGGTGAGGGGAGGCAGGACACCGGTTAGGGTTTAGACCTAGAATGTCCCCCAACAGGCTTATGTGTTCAGAGCTGGGGCTCTACCCACTGAAATAATCCACTGAAGAGTTCAGAGCTGAATGCACTGGTAGGAGGTGGCATCCATCAAAGAGGCAACCGGTCATGGGGTGACCTGGACAGGCGCATCTCCCTCCCCAGCGCCTCCCTTCCCTCTCTGCTTCCTGGCCACCATGACATGAGCAGCTCCTCCGCCAGACTTCTACTGCCACACTCTTTCTGCCTGTAGCCAGCTGACTGGACTGAATCCTCTAAACCTTGTGAGCCAAAGCAAACCTGCCCTCTTTTAAATTTGGGGTGTCAGGCCTCTCCTCCCAGCGATGTGGAAGTGGCTCCAGCAACCCCTGTTGCCTACCTCATACTTTGAGACAAATAGATGGGGAAGGGAGAGCTCCCCTGCATTAGCTTACTTTCTTCAGCTCCGCAGTCCTATTCTGTCACTCACAATATATTTCCTGGGCCTTCCTCCCTTCCAGATAAAGTGGGGTTAGACATGCCACACTCCCGTTGCTTACTTTGGGAGAGGTGGACCCTCTCGGGCTGCCTGAAGCCCTGAGAGGACATGGTGATGATTGGCCGCCTGTGTGGAAATATCTCCCAGGGCTCCATCACCGCAGCAGCCTGACAGTCCCGGTCAAACATGCAGCACCAGAGTAATGAAGATGCTAAGACTCCGCCCTCTGGCTCCCATAAGTAAGGGAAGCCGGAGGGAAGGGCTCATTCATTAAGATTTTATAAGCAGAGGGAGAACACAAGGATATTTGCCATGAAGGAATCCATTTCTGTCCAGTCTCCTTTCTCTGGAGGAACTTCGTAGGAGGTGCAATCTTTATGCATTTCAGACATGTACTAATAGAGGGTTTTAAAAAAATGATTAAAATGAACTTCATTTGTTGCAAATGAGTCTTAACTACTCCTGGAATATTCCATTAGTAATATGTTGTTCAAATATTCTGATCACTTGGGAAGAATGTGCATTTTGTTTCATTTTGCCAAAGAATACACATATGGTTATTGCTTATGCTTGCGGATGACACAGTGGAAAGCAAGTCCCTTTATCGACTGCCCATCACTGAGCCTTGCAGTGCCCTGGCAGTCCATAAATAAAATGGCAATGATTCATCACTCGAAATGCATGCAAAGGTGAAAACTGACAGTTTTGCACATGGTTGCCCCGTGATCTCCGAGGAGGCCGGGAGGGGGAGCTGCGGTAAGGTGAGAGCGGAGGTTGCACCACGGCCTACAGCTGAGCCGGATCCTTCTGGTCTGGGGCTCCAAAGAGAGGGTGACATCTACAGCCATCCAGCTCTAGATGATCTGTCCTTTATATGAAATGGTGCCATATTTGTCTAACACCTGCACACACCCTCCCTTCAGCTTCAAATCATCTCTTAATGATGGAATCCTATGTAGGTAGCTGTCAGACTGTATGTGTGGGGAATAATGGCAAAAGTGCATGTACAGTAGAGAATTTCTTCCACGTTGTCAATTTCAGTGCTAGGCTCTGGATCATAAATGTCACCCCAAAGGCCTACATGTAGGGGGTTGGTCTCCAGGGCGTGCTGCTGGGAGGTGGTAGAAGCCCTGGCAGGTCACTAGGTCCTTGGAAGTGAGACCCTGAAGATGACTCTGTGACCTGACCTGTTTCTCTCTCTCTCTCTCTCTCTCTCTCTCTCTCTCTCTCTCTCTCTCTCTTTCCTTTACTTCTGGGTCATGAGGCCAGCAGTGTTGCCCTACCACGTGCCCACTGCTGTGTGCTTCCTGCCAGTGCTACCACCCAGGGTCCCTTCCACAGGCTTAAGAAAAATGGTTTCGCCCAAAACTGTGAACCCAAGCCAGCCTTTTCTTTTTATAAGCTGATTGTCTCAGCGTTTTATTCCATAGGTTGATTGAATCCACAGATGCAGGACTGCTGATTTGAAGAGGTGACTGCAATTCATTTGTTAAATCTTTCCCAGTTGTGTTAGTAATCCTTACATTAGCAATTCAAAAGAAAAGACAGGAAGGGAGATGGGAAGGAAGGCTTGTGTGTGGTGGGGCATTTTGCCAGCATTTACCATTGATTTCCATGTCTCAGGACTATTGATAATGAAGGTTTAATTTGCACAAACTTTGTGCTGTTATTGATGGGAACTGTGGAGATCTCACTGGCTAATTACAAACAAAGTGAAGGATACAGATTTGCTTATGAAGCACTGACTTCTGGCTTAGAGCTCAGGGGTTGTCCTGAGACTTGCTTAAGACATTTGGGACCTACAGTGCAGTAAGAGGCTTTCCCCTTGCTTCTCTCTGAGCTGAGTGTGAGCCGGTGACTTGGAATTTACACGAACAGCATTAATTTTCAACTGCAAGTTTTCTTTTTAGCTATATAGAAAGTACACTGTTAATATGTTGGTTTCAACAGAAGAAGAAAAAAGCAAAACTTAAATAATGGGAGTTTCTATCAGTGTCTAACTTGGTTGAAGTAGAAAATCAGTTTAGTGGTTTCAAAAACAAAGCCAGTTGTGTGTGTGGGGTTTTTTGTGTGTGTGTGTGTTTGTGTGTTTGTTTTTGTTTAGTTTTATTTTGATTTTGCTTTTAATTCAGTACTTGGAGTCATAACAGCATTTTGAAGTTAATTCCACCAAAGATAAACTATCCAGCCCTATTGCTAAATCAATTTTAATTCATTTTTTAAAATTCAATGTTGAAAGCAAAATTATTTTTGACTGGCACTAGGAGTAAATGCTTGACAGTGTTATTATAGAAACTATGCTCTTGTTAACCGATGTAACTAACAGAGTAAAAATGCGCTGGAATTTGATTGTAAGGTACATATTACTCATATATCCAAACTGTGATATAAATATAGAAATAATATATAAATATAGAGGCTGCAACTATCAAAATTTTAAAATTGTGTGAACCTTCTTTTTGGAAATAAAAATTCAGTTTTCCATCAGTTAGATTTTCTCTAGAGCTGACTGAATTTTGGAAGACCCCCTTTGAAGTCAACCTGCATGCCTAAAGAAGTCTTTGAATTTTTTTTGTAAATGAATTTTCTCTATTTTAGCCGCACAGTTCTTTCAAAATCAGCTGGGAAGCTTTGATCATACTCCTCAACAAAGAAGAAACAAGCACTTTTGAAGGTTCAGAGAGTCATTAGTGTTGCAGCAATTATGTGTTGTCATACATAGATTTGCAGTATTTTTAATTTCTTTCTATATTACACAGTCGCTGAGGTGTGCATTACATATAATAAAAGCTTCCTTATTAGCCCCAGAGTTCCATTCTCAGCCTCCCTCGGCCCCAGGCAACTGCTGATCTGCCTCCTGTCACTGTGGTTCTTCACCTGACCTTTATAGAGTTCACAGGAACACAGTAGGAATGTCTCCACTCCAGCTTCTTTGCTTACCATGAGGTTCTCAATCTGACTTGGGTGTTCTGGATGGCAGAATGAGCACAAGGGCTCTTGGAGGGATGGAAGGCAGAAACCCATGTGACCAACAGCTCCTCACCTGTGGCATCCAGAGCCAAGGTGCTGGCGGGCTGGGGGCCCGGAGAAGCCTGTGAGCTGCACATGGCTGGGGAGAGCTTGGTGCAGCCTGCTGGGCTCCCAGAGATGATAGCACATGGGGTAACTCCCGGTAAGGAGCGGCCATCCCTGGGTACATGGGACCCAGTGGCTTCTGCCAGTTGGCTGTGTATCTGACGTTATCAGTGGCCAGGCTATTAAGGAAACACTTGTGATGTGTTCAGTGCACCGTCTGTGACAGGGACTGAGGGCTCTTAGTGAAGACATGGAATGCAGGGAAACAGCACTCACAAGGGCTACAGGACAGTTCCACACCCCTGTAGCCACACTGCTGTTTGTCATGAGTGCTTCGTTCTGGGAGATCCCAGAGGTGCCGGAGACCCCTGTATTCAGGTTCCAGTCCCCACCTGCTCAGCATACAATGCAGGCCTGAGAAAAATGCATTGAGAGACAGAACTAAGAAAGAGAAAGCAGAGCCAGGACAACCAATGCCCCTGCAACCGACACAGACCCTGGCCACTCCCAGGCACTGACTTTTATTGGCAATCAGTTGGAGTAAAGGTGGCCTGTGGCTTCCGTAGAAATTAATGTAAACAAGGCTAAGAAAGGATAAGACAAAGCATTCTCAAATTAGGAGCAGAATAGGAAAAATATGCGGTTGTAATTAGAGCATTACCTTCTACCGAACGTTTTAGTTGTGGGAACTGGAATCTGGGTGTGAGTTACTCTGATCTTGGCACATAGGCTTCGGCCAGATTCACTTCTCAAAACAAGCCAATTCTGGGGGTCACTCTTACAGCCTGCCTTGGGCATCATCGATATTACAGCCCCCTGCCTAGAGGGCCTCATGGGCACATGTAGGCCACTCCCATGTCTCCTGCTGGTGAGCATCTTTCCTTGTGGTTTACGACAACTTACTTTGAGAAGGGATGTTCAGATCTTTGGCTCTGTATGGAGTTGCTTTATTCCTATTACTAACTTGAAGAGGTTGATACAAGGCACGTGTCCTGTGTGTGTGTGTGTGTGTGTGTGTGTGCGTGTGTGTGTGTGTGCGTGTGTGTGCGTGTGTGTGTTCATGCATGTGTGTGTGCTGGTGTTCGTGTGTATGGTGAATATTTACCCCCAGTGTATGGCTTACCTTTTAAATAATATTTAAAAAATGCGTTTAAAGTAGTTTTAAAGTTTTTAATTTGGATGAAGTTCAATCCATCAGTTTTCCCTCCTCCTTTCCTCTTTTCCTCCTTCCCTCCCTCCTGCCTTTCTTTCTTTCCCCCTGCTTTCCTCTCCCCATTCATTCATTCTGGCCCAGTACTGTGGATTATCCCCAGGGCCTTTGCTCAGAGTTATATCCCTAGCCCACTTTTTATTTTTTATTTCAGCTAAGTTGCTAAGCTGACCAGGCTGGGTTCAAACTCATGACCCCGCTTTTCAATTTGTAGAGCCCTGGGAAAATTCATCAGTTTTTCTTTTACAGTTTACACTTTTGGTGACCTGTTTATAATCTGTTTATATTTTCCTAATCAAGGTAGCAAAATTCCTCTTGTACTGTATAATTTTAGCTCTCAGATGTAACGTCTGTAAGTCACATTTTTGTGTATGGAGAGAGATACAGGTTGATGTTTGCTTTGTTTCCATATTGATTTCTGGTTGTCCCAGCACCAGTTTTTGAAAAGATTATCTCTTTCCACTAACATTTTTAGCAAAGGTTAATTCACTATACAAATGGGGAATCTGTTTCTGGGCCCTTTATTGTGTTTCACTGGTCTCTTAAATTTACCCTTCTGCCCACATTAGATGCTCCATTACTCTAGAATTGGGGAAAGTCTTGAAATCAGGTGCTGTAAGTTGGAAAACTTTATTTTAAAACTGCTTTGGCTTCTGAACTGTCACAAAAAAATTGGGGGGTGGTTATAGCTCAGGGGTGCCACCACCCACCTTGGGTACAAGGTTCCACTGGCAGTGGCACCCTGAGCTAAATCCCTGCCCTGAACTGTCATAAAATCTTAAAATCAGTCTATTAGTTTTTACAAGATCCTCTTTGAATTTTGACTAGCATTGCAGTGAGCATGCAGATAGATCCATTTCAGGGAAACGAGATTTCCTACCCAGAAACATGGCATGTCTGTTTATTTAGGTGATCTTTAATGTCTCACAGCGATGTTTTATAGTTTATTGCAAGAGTCTTCTGTGTCTTTTATTATTTCAATACCTATTATATTCTTCTAACATTAAATGGAAATATTTTATTAACTTTCAGTTTCAGCTGTTTGTGGTTTCAATATAGAAATACATTTGATTTTTTTTATTCTTTAATGTCTTGTTACCTTGCTGAATTTACCAAATTTATGAGATTATCAGCTGTTGTTTCTTCAATTTTTTTCTCTGTTTTGTTCTCATATCTTTTTGGACATTAATTACACATCTAAAAACTTCTTTGAATGCCTGACAGGTCTCTGACATCTGCTCACTTTTCTTCATCTTTTTTTCTTTCCATTGGTTAAATTGGCTAATTTCCATTGCTGTATCTTTAAGTTCGTTGATTGTTTCTTCTGTTCTCTCTAATCTGCTTGAATTAACCTAGTGAATTTGACTTTCAAAATTGGACTTCTGAGCCCTGGAAACCCTGCAGAATTGTGTCTATGATTTTCACTTCTCTGGATTTGTTGTTGTTGTTGTTGTTTATGAGACAGGGTCTCACTACGTAGTTGAGACTGATCTGGAACTCACTATGTAGCCCAGGCTGGTCTCAAACTCACAGCGATCCTCCTGCGATCCTCCTGCCTCAGCCTCCCCAGTTCTGGGATTACAGGCGTGCAGCACCACACCCAGCTGTCACTTCTCTGTTTGGTGTATTACATGTGCCTGCAGCACAATTTATTTCATGTTTTCTTTTACATTTCAGCATACATGAATATCTGCTTTCACATCTGTCAAGAATCGCTCTCAAAGTCAATTTCTGTAGTGTCTGTTTTTCAGCTTCAATATGGGGAGCATATTATTCTGTTCTTTGTTCTGGACACTAATTTTTGTTTTATGAAAATATTTCTTTTTATATCAGCAATTCTTTTTTTTTTTTTTTTTTTTTTTTTTTTGGTACCGGGGATTGAGCTCAGGACCTTGCAGTTGCGAGGCAGGTGGTAGAACCACTGAGCTAAATCCCCGGCCCTAATTTTTGTTTTAAAACTGTGCATTGTATATGAAGAGTCCACCAAGAAAATGTACCATGCTTCAGCCGTTCACTGTGCTTGTATCTGGAAGCTCGTGGACCCCACCTGGAGCAGCTCTTGTAATTACAGCGGCTAAAGGTAACTTGTATTCATCTCAGAATGTCTCAATAAGCTTAATATTACAATGTTTATACAAGTTTCTCTTTTCCTGGTGTATACACTTTTTGGCAAATACTTTTTAGTGCCACAGCAAATCTAGATCAGTTATTTCTTCTGTTTTCTTCACCCATGAGCACTGGCTTATCTGGACTCACACCTTGAACACAGACAATCCCTGTGGAGTGCCAGAGCTCAGGCCTGTTTGTTTGTTTGTTTGTTTGACTACATCTGCTGCTTCCTTCTGAACTGGGGGATTTGGGGATCTCATGCCTTCGTCCTTTGCTGGTCAAACACTGGTGTAATTTTTGCTGGTATTTCAGCCTTAGCCTTTTTCTGTTTCCTTGCTTCCTAGTCATTCTCTCCTTTTTCCAGCTGTCCTTTGATAGCCCAGAATGGTAAATCTTGAGCCTCTTTTGCTTGAGCAGCATGAGTCTTGGGAAATTCATGTGGTCAAAAAATTCAAGCCAACAGATGTTTTGTGATGCACCATTTCTTTGTCGTTATGCCAGCTCTGACTGATTCCCCAGACTCCCTGTTGTTGTCTGTGCTTATTGATCTACCAGGAATACAAGCAGTTTGTATCCCAAACCTGGGCCGTACCCATTCTATGGCTCTTCAGCATCTGCCCCAGTACATCCATCCTGCTGTCCCACTGATGGTGCTTTTCCTGCGCCTCTCAGTAGTTGTTTTGTTGCATTTGGCTACTTTTCATCACTGTTAACCATGAGGCAGTTTTCAGACTGCAATACCGCTGTGACAAGAAGTCTTACATTTTTTGCTTTCAATGTGAAGATATGAGAAGTCTTTATTTAAGAAGCTCATATCACTATTTTTTTATTTTTATTTTTTTGTATTGGGGGTTGAACTTGGGACCTAGCACTTATGAGACAGGCAGTGGCACTGAGCTAAATCCCCAGCCCTAAAATTTTTTAATCAAGTTTCTTTCATATTCTTACTAGGTGTAGCTCTAAGGGTAAGACATGGAGATGAACACACCAGTCTGTCTCTGGCTGTGCACAAATGTGTGTTCTGTAAACTGCCAATTTTAAAAAAGAGCAATCCTCCTCTTCTAGCTTAAATAAAAATCATTTTGAAATTATACACAATTCGGAAATTAAAGATATCAAAATTAATAATATTCTTCAACATTAGTGTTTTGTTGCATATTATTAATCTGGTTGGAGTTTTTGAGCACCTGCATTTTAAAAGTCTTAAACTTCTTGTGGATCTGAACAATTTCACAATTATTTGAAAGTCTGAAGATGTTATCACAAAAGATGACTTAAATTATTTGAGTCTGGCACCTGATAAATACACTAGATAAGCATATATTTTTCCCATGGCATGTACAGTGTATTATTTGTCTTGCAATATATTTAATATTACATACATCTTGTATATTTTCTCAGGTAAAATTTTCATCTTTAGCATATTCAACTCTCTTTATCAGGACAACCAGTTTATTCTCAATTATTTTATTTTCTTTATCTTAGGTACAGTTATATAAGCAAGTTTCATCCTTATAACTTTCCCAGGTTTCACTATATTATTTACTATAATTTCAAATTTTGTCTTACTCCTTCTCTTGGTCTTTTGTGTTCTGTGAATGTATTGCAGTTGTGCCTTACAGTGAGCTTTGCATCTTTATTCAGATTTCATGTACTCTCTCCCTTTGTTGGGGTTTTATAGTCAGTTCTGATCTTTTTATACCCATGCAAGCAGAACAAATGATCACTCATTGTTTAGTATGCTTATCTAGATTGGTTTCAAGTGATTTTTATAGTCATCAAAGTTGTTTGACATACTTAAAAAATTTTGTCATTCGTATTAAATGCACTCTTATTTTTTAAATAGAATAATCCAGCACATTTCAGTGTTTTATAAATACTGATCCTGCTCTACAGCAGGGATGTGAGGGAAATCTTCCTACAGCCTTACACTATTCACTGGGAATAAAACCCCTAGGAAGATTAAGAGGGGAAAAGCCAGGCAATGCCTTAATGTACAAAGGGGCACCCACAGCAGGGGAGAACTCCTGGAGGGCTTTCACCCAGGCGCAGGTCCAGCTCTCAGCTTTGCACCTCCTTCCTGGAGGAGAGTGGGAAGGGAGAGTGTGAGCCTGTGACTGTTTCTTATGCAAACGGATGGCCAGGGACATGGTCTTTGGAATTGAATGGCCCTTGGGCAGACTTTCTCTGCTTAGGGACCATCTAGGTGTGGCTGCATCCCTGCCTCTTCTTCCCAAAACTGGGAGGAAGTCAGGGTGGGACAGATGATGGCTCTGTTCACTCTGTTTTCTCATTTCTGTCTCTTCTCCAGACAGCCATGGAGGTCCAGAGAGAGCCTTGTTCTGCACCTGGGGTGGGAGGAGCAGTGATGTTTACTTTTCCGCAGGTCAGATTCTTTAGCATGTTGTACAATATGCCATATTTGGGGGGTATGTTTTTTAAGCCCCCCTAAACCCTATTTTCCTTTATCTTCATTATTGTTGCTAGTCATATTGTTCTTGGCTAAATCAGTTAGAAATTATAAGGCAGTTAGGCAGGGCTGTGCCCTCAGCATAGAAAACAATTGAGACACATAAGCTGGAGGTTAACCTAAAAAGAGAAACTACTACATCCACCTACTTCCCCTGGGGATGAATAGCAGTGATTGATATTCCAAATAGATGTCAGTCACCTTAATTGAGGACCAAAATATCCCTAGGCCACTCCTTTGGGAAAACCCTTGTACTTGCTATGTGACTAGCTTCCCCATTTGATCTTCACTTAATCAGTATTACCTGAGTGACTGTACTTGTAATCTTGTTGATTGATCATGGTTTTGTCCCACCTCATGCCCACCTTGTGATTTTCCATTGGGTGGTATCTTCTTGTCCCACTTTGTACC
The DNA here is from genome assembly GCF_012274545.1 of Fukomys damarensis. NCBI lineage: Eukaryota > Metazoa > Chordata > Mammalia > Rodentia > Bathyergidae > Fukomys > Fukomys damarensis. Next base: position 28,007,687 of record NW_022900929.1, read on the forward strand.
TGCCTTAACCTGTTGGCTTTGCCCCGTAAAACACCTTTGAGAAGTGGCGCCTGTGGGCAACCTATTTTCAGGTCCCCTTTCTGTTTTTCTTAGACAAAAGCTGTCTTTCTCTCATTAAATTTCTTCCTACTCTTAACCTCCATTGTTCCTAGAATTCATTCTTCCATTTTAAAGACTACGAATTCGAGTTTCGGACATCTAGCAGGTTGGGACTTACAGTATCTCCCTTATTTGGATTAGTTGGTGCTCTGAATCAATATCTCTTTTTATTCCTGTTGTATTCAACAGTAGCCCTTTTTCCTTGTAACAGATGAGAGGCAACTGTGAGTTATTAAATTTATTTTCTAGGATTTAACTGTGTTCAATCAAATATGCTTGCTTTGTTATTGCCTATCCTATGCTAGTCAGCAGGGCTCTGAGCTTTGACCTAATGACTTGTTTACTCAGTAGCTCCCCTCTCTCCTTGGGCATCCAGGTGCCTCCTTCCTTCACCACCTCACCCCACACCCCTCTTTCAGCACCCGGGAAGGAAGCCTGGGCCTCCCATTGAGCAGCATGTGCTCCACCCCTGCGCTGCACCCCTGCCCCCATCACAGCTAGTTGTTTAGTTTTTTACTGTAAAGTAGAATACTTAAACCTGACTGTTGTGACATTTTTTCAGAATGATTTCCTTTTCCTCCTAGATAGCTGTCAAGTCCTTTATATTAGGGTCTGGCTTATGTATGCCTGAACGCTTCTTCCATTGTGTGGTATAAGTGGAATCTTGTGGGAGATAGTTTGTGTCTGCTGCTTTGCCCTGACATACTCAGGACCTTGCACTTGCAAGTCAGGCCCAGTGCCACTGAGCTAAATCCCCAGCCATGCCCCCCCCACATAGTATTTTTGCAATTCATCCATGCTATGCTGATTTGTTTTTCAATTAATTTTTCAGCAGTGGAGATTGAGCTCAGGACTTTCACATGTAACTACATCCCCAGCTCTTTTCCATTTTAAGGCAGGGTCTTGCTAAATCTAGGTTGTTGAGATGCCTGGGCTGGGCTCAAACTTTGGATTCTCCTGCCTCGGCCTCCCAGAATGCTGGGATTATAAACTTGCACAACCACACCTGGCTTGATTTGTGTTTTGATTTCTTCTTCTTGCAGAATGGTGTTGGGTTGTGCAAAATCAACTACAGTTTGTGAATCCATCCTCCTGCCCGCAGCCATCTTGTTCCTTTGAAGTCTGGGTCAATAAAGAATAAACTGATAAGAACGTTTTTATTTTTCTTTTGCTCTTAATTAAAATTAAGGGGTAAAGCAGCTTAGGCCTGTTCAAAGTTGCATGGAATTGTCAGTTTTCCAGGGGTTTGTACCATTTTGTAGTCCTGCCAGCAGTGTACAAGAGCCCAGGTGGCCAAACATCCTCCTGGACGCCTTCAGTCTGCCTGAGTTCATCTGCGCCCGTGGACAGTGGCTGTGTCTCCAGGTCTGGGTCAGGCACTTTCCCAGTGTGGTCCTGGGGCATGGAGGGCTCCTCCTGTTGGAACAGTGATAAACCCTCTTTCAGGTGAGAGATGGCTCCTTGCTAGACCTCCCATTTCTGCGGCTCCACTGTCCCTGGACCAGCTCCCCGCAGTGAGTGGAATCATCATCCGGTACTGCAAACATGAACTAAGACAAATTCTAAACATTTGAAAATTTTGAAGCTCTCCACAGTCTTCGATGTCTGCAGGGCTGGGTCAGAATTTTCCCCCTAGCAGAGTGTGGGATCTGACCCAGGCTAACTTGAAGTTTTTAGTGATATCCTGCGGTGGGTTTTCTGAATTCTGAGCCCCTCTCTGACTCAGCCCCTGCTTTGGGAGTCTCTGGGCATTGGCTTTACTGGACAGCTGTGTGTCAGGTGTCTGTCTGCTCTGCTGCGGGGGAGATGGGGGTGCATAGCTCCTTTGAGGTTCTCACAGCTTAGCGGGGTCCCTGCTTAGGGAAGCCCCTGGGAAAGGGTCAGTGTTGAGTGCAGGTTCTCCCTGGCTTGTCCTGGCTCCCTTGGATCTAGTGCACCATGCCATTCAAACCTGGGGTCACGTTGCTTCCCTTGCCCCCGGCCTGCTCAGCCTCCATCCCCTCGGGTCCCTGCAGTGGGCATCTGTGCCCATGGACTGGCTTATTCCTCTCTGGATTCACCCTCCGTGGGCCTCTGCATTCTCAGTTCTCTGATGATTAAATACATGAAACAAACGAGAACGACAACCCCAGAAGCCTATGGAAGCCTACATGTGGTTTTCTAGCTCTTTCTTCTCAGGACGGGAATGGCATTCTCTTGAAGCTCTTTTCGTGCTAACAGAAGCAGGACACGTACTGATTGATCTGTATATTGTTACCGATCTGTGAGTTACCGTCATCTTCTCCAGTTAATCTGCTCCCAGGTCTCTTGCTGATCGTGGTGATTTTTATAGCTGTGGGACTCTGTTTATAGATTGTTCTCTTGTCCTCTGGCTACTGAAGCATTTTGACTGGGGGCAGCGCTCCTGGAGGGACTTCCCTCCCCTGCCTGGGATCTGCCTGGTACCTCTGACATCCCCGAGCCACCAGGATGAAGTCAGAAGCCTGCTCCTCCTCGTCTTGGCGTGTCACACTCAGTCTTAGCATCTTCTCCTTAGACTTTAATGTTTGAAAAAGGTCTTTAACAAGCAGGAGGCTTGGAGAGGAGGCGTCGTTTCCTTGAGCATTTCCTTTTCTGTGGCACCATGGGTGATCTGCGTTAGAATTCCGATTCCTCTGGAGCAGTGGCTGTATCCATGTTGGGGCCCAGATGTGGTTTCAGAAGTTGTGGGTTCACCTGTCATTGCTGTGGCTCCAGTCCTTTTGGCTAGTAGTAATTTTTCTGGCCAGGATTTATCTGGCCTTGGTTCTCCACTGTTTCTCTCCATGCAGTTAAACTTATGGGAAGTTTTAGATCACATGGCACTGGCTGTTACATGGCAGGTGCACTAGCTTATTCTCCACCTCCTCTGGGGATTGACCAACCATCCTCCCTTTGCATTGGGCTGACAAAGTGAGCAAACTTTTCCAGAATGTTCTGTGGCTTCTACCTCTGCTTTGGAACACCAAATGGCTCCTGGCATGGGTGAGCTTGTTTGTGAAATTTCTCATGGGTCTTTGGAGCTTTTCTAACATATTTACATGTGGATTTTCTTTCTGTGAAATGACACCCTATGCTTTTTAGCAGTTGAAATT